>NC_058099.1:54832500-55457500 GCF_020171115.1 Neogale vison
TCAGCTTGTGGCTCTTCTTTTGGGAGGCAATATTCCTCTTGTCATTAATTAGTGCAGTATTAAAAACAACTAATCAGTTCATGCTACATAATGTCAGTATGTTTATTAGATATTATGATTACAACATAGCACTTACCACTGAATTGCACGTAAATATTAGAGACATTTTCAATATTCGTGGGGCTTTTTTAATGTATAAATATATTTTTAAGTCAAAGGACAAATACACCTTTTCTTAAGAAAACACAAACACATAGGTACATTTGCATAAACATCAAAGAACAATTTGTTGACTTTATGAAAGAATTTGTTCAAATAGTAAGCTTTGTTAATACATTTGCAACATTAATTAGATTTTTCGTGCCTTACTTTGTATTCCACAACGAAGTTTGGTAATCTATGAAAATATATTTCTGACAACAGAGGAAAGAAGGGAACTTCTGCACGTGTTGCTGATACAGGGTGACGTAGGCAAGACAATCTATTTTAGGCCATTTTATTAGAGATCGGAATGAATATATATATATATAAATATATCCATCAGTGTGATCCGTCAGTGTGATATAATAGATTAGGAATGTAATTTAGAATCTGTACATCTAGAGGTTTTTTTTTTTTTAAGCTATGTTCAATTGAGAGACTTCACTGTAGGGTTCTCTGACATTCCTTGTCAAGTAAATGACATTCTTTAAAATAATACTCTAGTAAGGGATGACAGAGAGAAGATGATCCTTCCTTTTTAATGTTGTTTTTTTCCCCTGCAAATTCTTTTATATCTTAACACCTAAAAGGCCCCTTACTTATTTTTACATTGAGTCATTGTTTAGCCAGAATATTTGGCAGATGAAACTGACCAGAAGATTATTATATAATTCAAAAAAATTATTGATTTTGATCTTTTATAAGGAGAATGAAAAAATTAGAAGGGATTTGCATCTAACAGATGATGTATTGATATTATTGGTATTAGAAGAATGTCCTTATTGTACCTTAACAAATAAAAACATTAAATATGAATATTTATCATATTTCATGTTCATCATTCTATGTCTAAGTCATGTGTTATCATTTGAAAACATTCCCATTTTTTCCCTCTCTTCTTACTTTTTTCTACCCCCCATCTTTCTCCTTCCTTCCCTCTTTGCTGTTCTCCTTCAAACTCCTCCTCAAACACTGAGTCTCCTTCTCCCTGCAGCTTTCACCAGAAGAAGGGTATGTTTCTTCTAAGGAGGATTCCTTTCTCCACCCACCACACTCTTGCGAGGAGGAAGGGCTGGCTGACAGAGCTGTCTTCAGGGCTGACTTGGCTCTGGTTAGTGGCCACAGCATATCAAGTCTTCTTTCAGAAATCTTATATCTTATTTTTTGCTTTTCAAAATATTCTAAAATCTTACTGTGTACTCTTTGTTCATAATGTTTTGGAAAACCAGACATTTTCATTTCAATTCTAGTGGTTCTTATGGTTCAAAATAGGAAGAAAAACCATAACACATGTGCAACTATTTGCTGATTTAGGGAAGAAATTCAGTTAGCAATGCATTCTGACAACTAGTAGAATTAATCTTTACATCATACAAAAGTTGTTGAAGCATTCGTTTGCTTGAGGCATTTCTAGGCATTATTTAGCTGTTTTCAGTTAATCAGTTGTTTTGGCTACCTTTGAATGGGGTAACTAGTATATTTTTTTCCATTCAATACAAATAATGTGAAAACCACATAAATTGGTTCAGTTATTAAGAACACAGAAGTCTCCAAAATAGTCAAAACCCATGTTTACTATGATTACAAAATATAATAAGCATCACTGATTTACTACAAAATTTTAAATTGAAATTATATTTTTACTTGATCTATATAAAATCATTCATTAGAATAAATATTTCTGGACCATTGGAAGTCACTTTGATGAATAAATGAATGAATTTTGCTGCTAAGAACCTTATTTTCTAGTAGCGAGACAATACTATAGCAATAATTAAGATATAAAGCTAAATACCAGATATAAATAAACATGACATTTATACAACATAAATATAAAAATTGGATGTCCTATTCCATTACTCCTATTAAAACCAGGTTCCTGGCCCAACTTTCCTTTTGGGAAAAAAGTACCCAGTATGACTAGAAAGGATGTGCCCAGCTTTTGAAATCCTTGTTTTAGTGTATCAGAATAGAGTGAGGTTTAAAACCCATGGCATTCTCATTATGCATTTCTAACCAGTTGTGCACATCTTGCTTTAGAACAGAGTATGAATTATTTCTTTGGTTTTGATAAACCTAATTTTTGAGAGATAGTTCTTCTTGTTAATATTTTTTAATTAACCAGCTCCTGAAACTGCCTTTTGGAAAGTTTTAGTGTATATTATAATAAATACAATAATATCATATTACAATATCATCAATAATCCATGACACAAAGCTTAGTTAATGCCATCTATCTAGATAGTGATGTGAAGTATTTACTTTCCAGATTGTTGTACCTGATAAACATTTGTGAAGGGTAAACCTCCACACAGTAGTTCACTAGTGAATTTGAACATGTATTTAAAATATATTATTAGAGGGAGGGTCACTTGGAAGTGGCAAACCTATATTCTTGGCATGTTTTTGCAAGAATGAGACTTGGTATAATTTATAATTCTTCTGGCAAAACAAGTTGAAATCACAAAGAAGTAGAACACATAGGATTTTGCCATCAAGACCGAAAATGCTGATAATATAATAATTATGTTAGTTCTACCTATTTTAAAGTGTAACTGAGTGAATTGTAAATAGAGCTTTTAGCTCCTCATGAGTTGATTCTTTCACTTGGTTCTGCCATGAAAGATAGTAAGAGGAGCTTTAGATAATATTTAATGAAATGTTCTGCTTTATGTGAGTTTTCCAGCAAAAGGAGTTCACAACTTTATAGCTTCCCCATCACCATAATTAGGCCCCTTGTTTGTTAGTATAATTTTAGTATAAAATCACAGATATTCTTTTTGGTTTCTGATGATCACCAGCAAGTTCTGAATCAGCAACTCGGATGGTTTTAAAATCTAGTTTAAAATAACTTAAAATAGGGGTACCTGGGTGGCTCAATCAGTTAAGCACCTGACCCTGGATCTCAACTCAGGTATTGACCTCAGGGTTATGAGTTGAAGCCTCTCACTGGGTTTCATACTGGGTGTGGCACCTACTTAAAAAAAAAAACTTAAAATATATTGTTTTAGTGAGCTTTATAAATAGGTAATTGCCTAACTGCCTTGTTAAATAGTAGTTTATTTTAGTTGAATAGAAATAGTGTTGACCTCTTTAATTTTATTATAAAATTCTAGAAGTTGGGCAGGTGGTTTTAAAAAACAATGTGAACTGGACAAAGTAAATATTTTCCTTAATTTATGAAATCACTTAAAACTTCGAATCAATCCGGGCCTTTTGCTAATTGTTGCTGTTGTCCTCTTATTGGTGGAATGCGTAACTGATGGCAGCTCCCGTTTGTCTCTGACATGTTGAAGAGGGTGAGGAGGTAATGTAGGAAACAGGATGAATGCCCGTATTCTTTTTAGACTCAAGTGGAGACATGCCATATATGGAACCAGAATTCCCAACTGATATTATCATTTTGGTTCCTAGGTGGACACAAATGAGGCTGACTTAGCAGATGAATCTACATTTGAGTCTCAGTACTCTCCTGATAATGACGGTATCTACTCCACTCAAGACTCTCTTTTATCTCTTCATGGCAGCGCTGGTAGCGATGGCCTGAACTATGGTCCCTCCCTTCCTTCTTCTCCTCCCAAGGTACAGAGGGGAAACTGTGGGAGTGGTATGTTAGAAGCATTTTGTTTTTCCAGTCATGGATTCATTATCAGATTAAAGTGCAGTTTTGTCCAGGTAGTGTTGATTGAGCATCTCTTGGACCACTAGGTGTTATTTAAGTCTCGGTTTTATTGTATGGGATGATAGAGCCAACGGTTCAAATTTTTGAATAGGACTTACATGATAGAAAAATTTTAATGGAATGTATTTCTCAAATTGTGTATTTATTTAGCATATCTGTGCCAGGTATATTTTAAAAATAGATTATTGACATAAATGCCCCAACTCTTCTTCATTTTCTTGATGATGTACTTTATAGTGTTTAGTAAGTAATATTTTAAAACCTGCCCTATCTTTTGGGCTTGAAATTTGCATTTGGAGTTCTGCTTTTTAGTGGGTTGAACACTGTTTCATATGTTGGTCCTTCGGTTTTCACTTGTGTCAGTGACCTCTTCATATCTTTTGATAGTTTTTATATTGTGTTGTCTGTCTTCATATTGATTTGTTGGAGTTTTTCTTATATTTTCTACAAATACAAATACACAAAACATTTCAGTGTATTTTATGAGTATGTGTGTATGTGTATTAAAAAAAAAAACTAAGAATGTATAGGAATGACTTTTTTTTAACTCCAGGAAAGAAGTTATTCTTTGAGAAAGAAGGAAGCATGGGAATTCAGCTGGATGTGTTAATACATTATATCCTTCTAAGAGGAGAGATTGAAGAGAATATGGCAAAATGTTAACATGTAATCTAGGCAAAGAGTTCATGTACAGATATAATTTCTTTATTCTTTCATGCTGAAAATAAACCATAAACAAACATTAAAAGTCAAGATAAGACTAGACAGTAACTTTCTTAAATATATGAAATATATATTTGCCATATAAATTGAATTCAGCAGGAAAGATATCTGTATTTTTGAATAAGATGTAAAATAGAATTTCCACAGGTCTAGCACAGTTTTCCTCCTTTCCTGATTAACAAGTAATTTTGGGGCCAGAACATTTTCAAAGCATTTTCTTTTATGTTCAAGGTGCACCTGTTATCCTTGCAAATGATGCTGGGAAATCTCCTTGAATTGGTTTGCAAGGTATAATCTTGAATGGAGCAGCTGCTCCTCTCTCACCACACCTGAGACTGTCTATGTGCCTGCGTCCTGTCTGGAACGTGTTCAGTCTTTACTGGCCTCGGGGCTGGAAGCTGAGTTCATCTCCTAATGGACTCTCCTAATCCACAGCATAGCGTACTGCCTCTTGCCAGTGGGACAGATTGCATTGTTTAACTTAGTAATTGTTACTTAAAGGGATTACACAATCTGCATACTGAGAAGCATATATTTTACAGGGCAAATGCTGGCTGTATGCAGCACAACATATTGGCTTACTGAAGTCTATGTGCCTCTTTTTTTTTTTTTTTTTTTTTATTTCCTGAGCAGTTTACTCTTTTGTTGAAGCAGATTCTGGCAAGCTGGCCTATCAACTGAAATATTTAAACTATAAAACAACAAAGAAGACATTAATGAGGATGTTTTAAAACACATTGTGAAACTGCTGTGTGCTTTCAGTTTTCTTAGAAAGTAGGACTGTTTCTGCATCGTGGTAAATCTCTGCAACATTGTTTTTTATGTTTGTTTTTATTTTGCTGTGTCTTTATAGCACCAAGATATTTACCAGAAAATTTTATGTAAATAAAAAACTAGGTGATGTATTCATCTTCCTGTTTCTTTGCACTAAATATATTTTAAAAAGACAGAATGACAATTTGTTACAGAATTTAGAACTGGCCTTTTTTTTTCTGGTCACTTAAGAGTGAGCTCATTTTGGAACCCTCTAATTGATAACATAAAACCTTATAATATATGATATTTAAGACAGAGAAGCCTCCATACTGATTTAAAGAAGTATAGAGTGTGAGCATCTCAGTGATTCCTCAGGTTTTTGACTTTGCTAGACATGTAATAACCTTGATGGTTAGAAATGTACAAACAATTACACCTTGGTCAGGTATGCTGCCAGAAGTTGTAAATAATGGATTCCATGATTCAAATAAATAAATAAATAAATAAACCTGTTCCTGTAGATCTCTACTTACTGTCATTCTGTAGCCTCACTATTGCTGCCTTCACACCCAAGCTCAAAATGTTTGTTTGTTTGTTTCTTTGGAGAAACACTTAGTATCAAAAACTAATATAATAACTCTAGCCAAGATGATTGGAATCACTGTGGAAGTCTTAGGGACAAAACTGCAAGTTCTCAAAGCACAAAAGAAGTCCCTTTTTGGCTCAGTAGGGTTGGTGCGCAAACACTAGAGGAAGTACTCTACCTTGTGTCAGGGACAATGGGAGGAGGACGGTGAGTTGGGAGTGGCTGTGCTTTTAGTATGTTTTCTGAGTGTGGAAGGACTTCTGTGGTGGACCGCTTATGAGGAAAACCAGCTTGTGTCCAGTGAATGTTTCAGGACTTAGCTAGTCTATATAGATAAATCATCCAGGGAAATAGCATGCCCAGGTATCATCCTAACTCACTCATCACCCTTCAACAGCTCTCTTCAAGTGTATTTGACATTTTTATTTAACCTCTCTTTTTTTTTTTTTAAAGATTTTATTTATTTATGTGACAGACAGAGATTACAAGCAGGCAGAGAGGCAGGCAGAGAGAGGGGAGGAAGCACTGGAGAATAAGAATGTATCAAGTAGAGGCACGTGTTAATGTGGATTTTTGCAAGACTTCAATTTGGGTACCAAGTTAGACTAGGAGATCATGTAGTTATTTTCGAACATCTTACAGGGGAAGAATTGCTTTTCTTTGAGATCCATAAGACTTTTAAAAATAAAACTCAGTTGGTTGTTCAGCAACCAGAAACGTTTCTGAAGTAGGCGTATGTTGTCTGCCGTGTTGATTAGCTCTTTCTTTTCTATGAGTCTGTGTTAACTTCTTTATGAATAATGCATGGAAATTTCTGTCACACGATTTATAGTAAACCCTAGCTAACAAGGGCGGCTTGGAGTCCTTTTGTGATGAAAAGGAGTTTTAATTGTTATCTTTATTTGAGGTTTGGGGAAGATGATATGCTGCTAAGTATTATAATTAATTTAGTAATACAGAAGCTAATTCTGTAGTATGTGCATTGTTGTTTTTCATTAGAACCGAATCATCAAAGTTGGGTGAGTGGGCCAACAGGTTATTGTCTAGGTTCCAGCAGTGTTGAAGATGATGGTTTCCTTTCGTTGTTCCTGAAGAGTCTAAGGACATTACTTGCTTGTATGATATTCCCATTTGCCTCAATTCTTTGTGCCAGGAATATTTGATAATTCCAGAAAGATGATAACATGCTGATAAGAGGAATGTAATGAACTCTGTTGGAAAAATTGATTACCTTTTAGAAAAAAATAGAAAGAGATCCATATTTCACACCACACTCTGAAATAAATTCTAGAAAGGTTAAAACGGAACCTGAAAAGAAAACATTTATAAAACAGAAGGAAAAGACTAGAAAGCATTTCTTTTTCTTTGTGTGGAAGAATTTATTAAGCAACTTTTGAAACTCTGTAGTACAAAGTGTTGATAAATTTGATTATGTAAAGAATTTCATAAAGTTACATAAAGAATTTAAAGAATTTGATTTCTGCATTAATATCTATATAACATGTGCAAACTGAAAGATAAGTAACAGGCTGGGGAAGTACTTGTGGTATATATTACAGACTTTACCTACAGAGTATGTCAATGATAGGAACAAGTGGAAACCCCCTAATGAGAAGTTGGATAGACTATATGAAGAGAGTGTTGACAGGAGATATATAAATGGGTGTCCTCATTAATTGTCAGGGACATGCATAGTAAATACTAAATTTTATATTTACTACAATATATTTCTTTCAGATCAAATTACCAAACTTATTTAGGGTTGGCAAGATTAGTTCTCAGGTAGTCCCACATTTCTGTGAGAGAAAATTGGACTGTTTGGTGATACGTACCAACATTTTAAGTGAGCATATTACTTGGCCCATAATTCTAGGAGTTTATACTAAATAAATTTTCTCACATGTACAAAGATGTGTAATACAAATAACAATAATGGCTAACAGTTATTGGGCATTTTCTATTAA
This sequence comes from Neogale vison, assembly GCF_020171115.1. Classification (NCBI taxonomy): domain Eukaryota; kingdom Metazoa; phylum Chordata; class Mammalia; order Carnivora; family Mustelidae; genus Neogale; species Neogale vison. Next base: position 54,840,413 of record NC_058099.1, read on the forward strand.
GTCAGACATGTTATTAGTACTTCATGGTATTAACTCTCTGTCCTCCCCATAGTCCTGAACTAGGTCCTTCTGTTTTCCCCAATTAATCCATGAGGGGACCAAGGCACAGAGGATGGTTAGTGGAGGAATGAGAGTCTGAACATGCCCTCTGGAGTCTGCACTCCGGGGCCTTTCATACTTAGGGGTGGCTCTGTGGTCATAAGAAGATTGAGGTTGACGTTTATTTACTGACATGGAAATCTCTCATGTCTAGATACAAAGTTGCTTCAAAAAAGAAAGTAAAACATTCTACTTAATTAATGGTTTAGGTTAGTTTTAAAAATGTGTAACTGCTTGTATGTGTGAGTATACTTGTGTACTTATACATGTTTAGTAAGCAAATGAGTAAAAAGTTCTGACCGATATTCAGCTGGTTCCAGCTCTTTCTACTGGGGGAAAAAATGGAAGTAGAAGCCATAGGGAGAGCTTTCATATTATACTCTATACACACACACACACACACACACATATGTATATCTGCATGGCCCGAATCTTTCCTGATGATAATGTATTAATATGCTACTTTTATATTTTAAAAATATTAGTAAGAGAATTAAAGGGAAAACTGATATGTTTATTCAGTAGCAGTTCATGGAGTAGCTGCTTGCCCAAAGCACATAAGTGATAGAATATATCTGTTGTAAATAGATGCATATGTATACATTGAACTAGAATTTTAGGGTTTCAGGGAATTTTAGAAACTAAATATAAAGTCAGGAGAGGTTCTGTTGTGATGTATAGGTTGTTAATAAGGGAGCCTAGAGTAGAGCCTACATCTTACTATACACCTTCTTGGTATTCCCTTTTTTTATCTTGCAGAATGTCTATGAAAATTTTCCCTCTAATAATTTGAGTTGCATAGCTTTCTGTTTTCTATAAATATCTAGAAATGCCTATCAAAATAATTTTTCCTTAGAGATTCTTGTAAATCAGAATCAATATTTTCTTTAGGTTCTTGATCTTAAGTAGGAATTTCATACTGATTGAAAGTGAACTACTCTTTAAGATTTGAAAATACAAGTCACTTGCTTTCCTTTGTGGATTAAACTATGATTTTGTTTGTGAATAGAACACAATATTGCACCTAAATGATATCATGTATGCTATACAGTGCAGGTATAACTCAGTTGAACATGGCATACATGATCTACAGAAAATGTATTCAAAAGGATTTATAAAAACAAAGGTAATGCAAATATCAGCTAAGAGAAGAATTTGTATGTTTGCTAATGCTTCTTGAGTAATGAATAATTATGGTTTTTTTCTCCACTAGTTACTTATTAAGAAATGGTCTTGCAAAATACATTGATGTAACTCTGGCTGTGACTTTTATTTTTTGTTCTTTAATCATCAGGATATTACTGAAAATTCTTCAGATCCAGTATTTGATCTGCACATGTCCTTGGAGGAACTGTACACCCAGAATCTCTTGCAAAGACAGGATGAGAGTCCGTCTTCAGCAGACTTGAACATGGGTCCTGCCTCTGGCTTTACTGCAAATGATTATACACCTGCAAATGCTATTGAACAGCAATACAAATGTGAAAACACAAGAACGTGGGCTGACCCACCAAATGAACTGATATCAAGTGCAGAACGTCCTTCTCCTGTGCTACCTGATTCAGCGGGAAAGGTGACATTTTAAATACATGTACTGTGTGTTATGGTGAGGTTAGAAACAGTGGCACTGTGGAGTATCCTGGCTGATCTCTGTCCTTAGAGCAAATGCTCTCTTGACGTTAAGATTTTCAGAATCCAACCTATGAACTTACTTTGGTTATAGCTTCCTGCTGAAGAAGGCACAGCCAATTAGAGAACAGGGGTGATGTTGAAATCATACTCCAAAGTCTTGTTTTCCTTTCCATGTGACTTATTTATTTATTTACTTACTTATTTTCTGTCAGGGCTCCGAGTTCTTAATTCAACAGAGCTCCCTGACCTCGACTGCAGAGTGTGTCATGCTGCAAAACCTGTCTGAAGAATCGTTTGAGAGGACTATTACTATAGCAAAAGGCAATTCTAGCCTAGGTAGGTTCCTTCCTTTCCACATGTATCTTCCCTCTCAACCCCTTTGCCAGAGATGAAATATTGAGCACGGTTTCAGCATTGTTGGCTGTAGGCAATAGAATAGATGTTATAAGTGTTCCTGTGGGTTTTCTGGTTCTCATTTTATGTACTCTTTATTTTTCCTGAAATGGTTAACAGGTTTGTTTACTTCTGACTAGCTTAAATCCTCACTCTCTTAAATACTTTAATTATTTAAAAGTATTCATGAGCCTCATTCACAGTCAAGTAAAAGATATATGAATTGTTTGTGTATGAAACAGCAAATCAGAAAAGGAATTCTTAGGAAATGAAAAGTCAGCAATTTGGAATTCTGAATTCTTTGAAAAAGTAAATTATTAGTTTCTTTGAATGTTACCAGTTATGCATAAGTCAGTTTGTATTTAATTTCTTTCATTCACTGAAATAAAGACGAAAAAGCCAGGTGTGCCGCCACCGAACTATAAATGCAAGTTATGCCATATTTCTTCCCAGGTGGTGGGAGTTTTGTGTCCTCTTTTACCCATAAAGGGGTTGAGGCTGGTTAATAATCACAAAACCTAGTGAATTGGAGAAAGAAGCTTTCCTTTAGAAATAAAATCCTAATTACAATAGCTAAAAACTATATGGAGGCAGAGCACATTTGTTCTTCGGCGCTCACGTGGTGCTGGTTAATAGAATCATAAACTAGTTTCTCTGAATGTCCAGCTGCAGCCCGAGACACTGTTTAGCTCTACATCAGAGATCTTGTTCCGTCTGTCATGTAACCAAGCAATGCCCTTTGCATTGATATCTTATGGCAGAGTCTTGTTTCCTTGTTAAATTTGAGACTTGGCAGTGAAGTCTAACAGCGTTTATGTGGTGAGTAGAATTCCAGTCTCTGTCTCCTTCTAAATTTTGTTCCATTTGGTGGCAGCTGGGTACTACCAAGAGCAGCTAAGTGCAGAATTATACCAAAGAATTTCACTTAGCTTGACTATTTCTTATATATTACATTTAATAAAATAATATAAAACTTAAGCTATAGAACTTTACAAATTTGTTAATTATGAGACATATTATAGATATCTAAATGTGTCAGAAATATTTCATCTGTTAGTGAAGTGTTTATGAAAGCCTGTTACTTTGAATACTAATTCTATAAGATGTTAATAGAAGTTATAAATGGGCTACAAGTTTAGAAGTTGGGAACATTACACTTAAGGAGACAGGTTTTTGTTTGCATTGCTTCTCAGTATCTTTGGTATTCAAATATGCATTGTTGATCTCTAAGAAGTTATAGAATCCAGCATTTCTTACATTTAATTGACCATGGAATACTCCCCCGCCCTTTTTTTTAACCTTCTTATAAGGCAGAGATTTTGCAAAGCCCATGTGAAAATCCCTATTCTCATGTAATTATTTAATTCAACTACTGAACATTTATTGTTTTCTATATTCGAGTCACTGTGCATAAACACCACAATTTAACCACTTGCCTCAAGGCATATGAGTTTAAGAGAGTAAGCAAATTGACATCTCAAATCCTAAATGTGTTCATATGAAGAACATAGAAAGCTTAAAGGAGAGAATAGCTGATCCCTGCTCTGAGTATGGAGGAGTTTAGGAAGACTTTAGGGAAAATTTATCACATAATTTATCACATAATTGGGAAGCTGCTAGAGCTGAGGCAGAGACCTGTGAAGCATTACTGAACTTTGTGTGGCATGGATGAGGTGAGGCGTGACAGTGGGCAGAGTGAGACTTGATGCTAATGGAGTGATAGGTGGGATACACTGGCCAGGGGTCCTGTGCAGGACACAGGCCTGTCCTAAGATCCTCCTGCCTGCCAGAGGTTCCTGTGGGCAGTGGTTGCTGAGAGCAGAAGAATGACAGGGTCAGATTGGGTTTGGAGACCATTCTGGCATAGGTTGGTAAAGTATTTTGGAAGCAGTTGGGAGACTCATGTAAGAGTCACGGTTTGAGCATACCTGGTTTTATAAACTGAGCCTTTGGATTGTGTGCCTATTTTTAGTTGGCTGAGAGATTGTTGAATTTTGTCTAATATTTTTGTCTGTTGAGATAGCCGAATGGGTTTTTGTTTGTTCTATTAGTATGTCAGGCTACATCATTTTTTAGCATAGTCCAAGATACATAAAATTGACCATTTAAAATATTTTGGGCTCAATGTGAGAAAGGAATCCATCAAAATCCTCGAGGAGAACACAGGCAGCAACCTCTTTGACCTCAGCCGCAGCAACTTCTTCCTAGGATCATCACCAAAGGCAAGGGAAGCAAGGGCAAAAATGAACTACTGGGACTTCATCAAGATCAAAAGCTTTTGCACAGCAAAGGAAACAGTTAACAAAACCAAAAGACAATGGACTGAATGGGAGAAGATATTTGCAAATGACGTATCAGATAAAGGGCTAGTTCCAAAATCTGTAAAGAACTTATCAGACTCAACACCCAAAGAACAAATTATCCAACCAAGAAATGGGTAGAGAACATGAGCAGACATTTCTGCAAAGAAGACATCCAGATGGCCAACAGACACATGAAAAAGTGCTCCAGATCACTCGGTATCAGGGAAATACAAATGAAAACCACAATGAGATACCACCCCACACCAGTCAGAATGGCTAAAATTAACCAGTCAGGAAATGACGGATGCTGGCGAGGATGTGGAGTAAGGGGAACCCTCCTCCACTGTTGGTGGGAATGCAAACTGGTGCAACTATTCTGGAAAACAGCATGGAGTTTCCTTAAAAAGTTGAAAATAGAACTACCCTATGACCCAGCAATTGCGCTACTGGGTATTTACCCTAAAGATACAAATGTAGTGATCCGAAGGGGCGCGTGCACCCAAATGTTTATAGCAGCAATGTCCACAATAGCCAAACTATGGAAAGAACCCAGATGTCCATCAACAGATGAATGGATAAAGAAGATGTGGTATATACACAATGGAATACTATGCAGCCATCAAAAGAAATGAAATCTTACCATTTGCGACGACATGCATGGAACTAGAGGGTATCATGCTTAGTGAAATAAGTCAATCAGAGAAAGACAACTATCATATGATCTCCCTGATATAAGGATGTCGAGAAACAACATGGGGGGCTTGGGAGTAGGAAGAATAAGTGAAACAAGATGGGATTGGGAGGGAGACAAACCATAAGTGACTCTTAATCCCGCAAAACAAACTAAGGGTTGCCGGGGTGGAGGGGGTTAGGGAGAGGGTGGTGGGTTATGGGCATTGGGGAGGGTATGTGCTATGGTGAGTGCTGTGAAGTGAGTAAACCTGGCGATTCACAGACCCATACCCCTGGGGCTAATAATACATTATATGTTAATAATTTTTTTAAAAAGTTAAAAAATAAATAAAACATTTTGGGTATACGTTCCTGTGACAGTCTATTCACATTGTTGTCACCTGTCACCACAAACCATTTCTAGTACTTTTGCATCTTCTCCTACCAAAACTCTGTACTCATTAAATAATAAATATTCTCCCTGTCCCTTAGTTACTGGCAGCCATTCTATTCTCTGTCTCTATAAGTCTTGACTATCCTAACTTCTTCATGTAAGGGGAGCTGTAGAGTATTTGTCCCATTTACTCACTTAGTCACTTAGCAGAATGTCTTCAAAGTGCATCCATCCATAGCATGTGTAAGATTTCCTTTCCTTTGTAAAAACATTATTTTCAGAATTTCCTTTCTTTTTAAGGCTGGGTATTTCTTTGGTTTATTCCTTCATTTGTTTTTTGGACACTTGGGTTGCTTCTACCTTAACTTCTAAGTTTTGACATAAAAAAGAATACTAAGATGATTCAGTTCTTGGAGAAAAAAAAAAGTAGTGAAAGGTGAAGTGACCTTGCTTTCTATTATATCAGGAAATTCATCTAAACTCAATTTTATTTTATCCATTTTTAAAAATTATGTATTTATTTAAAGAGAGCAAGAGCAGGGATAGGGACGGAGGGAGGGGGAGAGAGAATCTTAAAGCAAGCTCCATGTGCAGTGCATGGGGCTCGATTTCGTGACTCAGATTATGAGCTGATCTGAAATCAAGAGACAAATGCTTAACCGACTGAGCCACCCAGGTGTCTCTGATTTTAAAATTAAATCCTAAGAGCTCTTTGTCGCATCTACTGTAAGAATGAAGATCCATTGTCAGAACCCAGGCTGTTGACCAGAAGATGTTGGCCTCACTCTAAAGGGATGAACTGTTACTGTGAAGTGCCCCAGAGGAGACCTGCGAAGGGACATCAGTCACATCTATGTAGAGCTCAGTCTCCTTGGGAAGAAAAAGTAGAGACTCCGAGTTGACAAATGGTGGGGAACTAGAACAGAACTGGCTGTGGTCTGCACTCTCTGTTGTCATGTACAGAACATGATCAAGGGTGTTACACTGGTCTTCCAGTACAAGATCAAGGTCTGTGAATGCTCATTTCCCCAACAACATTGAGATTCAGGACAAGGGTTCTCTTGTTGAAATCCAAAATGTCTTGGGTGAAAAATATATCTACAGGGTTCATGTGAGGCCAAAGGTTGCTTGTTCAGTATCTCAAGCCCAGAAACATGATTTAATTCTTGGTGGAAATGATACTGAACTTGTATCAAACTCAGCTGCTTTGCTTCAGCATGTCCCACCAGTTAGAAGCAAGGATATCAGAAAATTTTGGGGTGGTATCTATTTTTTTAAAAAAGGAAGAGTTCAGCAGGCTGATGAATGAGATCTAAGTCATCCAACTACAAGAAACAGCAAGACGCAAGATGCACATAGGGGAAGCAAAGGAAAAATAAGATAAAAACAGAAAGGGGCAAACCATAAGAGACTCTTAACTGTAGAGAACAAAGTGAGAGTTGCTGGAGGGGCAGTAGCTGTGAGGATGGGCTGAAATGGGTGATGGGTGTTACGGACACACTTGTGATGAGCACTGGGTGTTGTATGTAAGCAACGAATCACTAAATCCTCCTCCTAAAACCAGTTCGACCCTATGTGTTAACTAGCTGAATTGAAATAAAAACTTGGGGGAAAAAAATGAAAATCTTCCAGAAAACAGTTCTTAGGAACATTAATATCAACCAATATGCTTCCAAAAAAATAGTAAAAAATAAATGTCCATTACAGTGGAATCTTATTCACCCACGAGAAAGAAGGAACTCCTGCCATTTGTGACTACATGGATGAACCTAAGTGAGATAAACCAGATAAAGATAAATACCGTGTGATCTCATCTGTGGAAACTTTTTTAAAAAGTCAAATTCACAGAAACAGAGTAGAATAGTGTTTTCCAGGGGCTGAAGGGTGGGGGAAATGGCAAGACGCTGGTCAAAGGATACAAGCCTTCAGTTCTAAGAGGAGTCAGTTCTGGGGATCTCATGTCCAGCACTCTGAGCACTGTTAGTACCATATTGTATATTTAAAATTTGCTAAAGGAATCAGTCTTAAGTGTTGTCAGACCCATGGAAAATGTAACTGTGTGAGATGATGGATGTGTTAAGTAACTGAATTGTGGTGGTGACCATTTCACTAGGTATACATCTATGAAGTCTTCGCATTATATGCTTGAAATATGTACAGTTTCCTTGTCAGTTATACCTTGATCAAGCTGTTAGGAAAAAAGAATTACCATGGCTAGGGAAATTGAGGTACAGCCAAGGACTAGTAAATTTCCCATGATGATATACAACAGGGGTCAGCAGGCTTTTTCTGTAAAGGACCAGACAGTAAACACATTCAGTTTTATAGATCGTACAACCTCTCTTGTGCCTGCTCAGCTTTGCTGGTGTGGCATGAATGCAGCCATAGAGGATCCGCAGTGAACAGCCACGGTCAGTTTCCAATAGAACTTCATTTATGGATGCTAAAAAAATGAAATAAAATAAAAATCATTAGTATAAGTTTTAACATGTATTTGAAATACATTTGACGATGGTTTGTTTCTATGAGAGAACTATAACTAAAGCTTAGATGTCCCATTTTCAGGCATGAAATACCCAGTTGGAAACATATTATAATCTGGGTTGTTCCTAAAAAGGTATTTGAAATAACAGGGACACTTAGGTTGCTCAGTCAGTTAAGCATCTGCCTTTGGCTCATGTCATGATCTCTGTGTCCTGGGATTGAACCTGATACGGGGCTCCCTGATGGCTGGGGGAGCCTGCTTCTCCTTCTCCCTCTGTTCCTTCCCCTGCGTATGCTCTCTCTCTCACTCATTCTCCCTGTCAAATAAATAAAATCATTTTTAAAAATTAAGAAAAAGATACTTGAAATATCATGTCTAATTTGGTATTATTTAAATTAATCTTTAAAAGAATTACTTTACTTTTATACACAAAATACAAACCTAAAAAGGAATCTGTGATTTCTCTTAAAGCAAGTTTTTATAAACCACCCTTACAGCCTTATAGCTTTCCTTACATTAATTATGTAATCTTGTTTGGAAGATTGGGAACTTGGAACTTTGGAAGATTGGAAGATTTGGAACTTTGGCACTTGATTTTAAGTGAATTTACTTACATTAATTTAAAAAAATCTTTTAAATATTTTATTTATTTATTTGACAGAGGGAGAGAGTACACATCTCCTTACTGAGCCAGGATCCAGACATGGGATTTGATCCCAGGACCCTGGGATCATGACCTGTGGCTGAAGGCAGACGCTTAACCAACTGAGCCACCTAGGTGCCCCTACTTACAATAATTTTATGCACAGTTTTTTTTTTTTTTGCACAGTTTTAAATATAATTTCAATTTTATATTTTTATATTTTTGAAGAAATTTTTATATTTTTGAAGAAAATAGGGTGGGGTGAGAAGGAAACATAAATTCAGAGGGGATTTATTGAGAAACCCTTTCTGAGGAAGTGATATTGAAGAGTGAGAAGGAATTAGCTGTGTGAGAGCTACAGAACAGTGTTGGGGAGAGACTCCTCTGTGAAGTGGAGAGAGACTGGGTGTGTTTCCGAAAGCAGTCCATGTGGCTGGAGGACGGAGAGCCTAGGGCTTGGTGCTCATGAAGGGCACATGTTGGGAGGGCCAGGCCATCAGTGCCTGACAGACTGTGCCAATTAGGTGTGCTGTATATTAGCACCGCAGGACACTGGTAAAGGATTGTTAGCGAGGCGGTGATGTGGTCTGTCTCTTTTGAATGGTCGCTGTGTCTGCTCTGAGAAGAATGCATTGGTGGTTGTCAGGAGACCAATTAGGAAGACCAATTAGGAAGCTGTTTCAAAAAGTGAGGCAAGAAGTGCCAGCTTGGTGTAGGGTTAGTGTGGAAACAGAAAGGTGAATGTGTTCAAGATAAATTTTGGAGCTGGAAGTGACAGGACTTGGTGATGGATTAGAGATACGAGGAGAGCGAGGGAGCTGGGACTCGAGAACAACTCCAGCGTTTCTGTTTTGAGAAATGGAGAGTAGAATAACGATGCCGTTGCCAAAGAGGGGAAGGAACCTGGTGAAATACGGGAAGTGGAAACTTGGAAATTCAATTTTATGTATACTAAGCCTGCGTTTCCTATTAGCTATCTAAGGAACATGTCAGGAGGGCAATGAAATACCGAGATCTGGAGCTCCTAGAACTTCAGATTCAGAGATGAAATGGGGAGAGATTAGAATTAAGTGCACATCCCTTTGGTTAAACAGACCACTATACATCAGGCACTGAGGGCAAGACTTGAGTACAAGCTTCTTGCTTTTTCCATCTCATGAAATCAGCATAGAACTTGGCACATAGTCAATATATGGTAAACACATAGTAAATGAATAAATGATCTAGAAATAAGGTAAAAGCCTAGAGTTTCTTAGATTATACAACTCATTTTCCATTTGTAGTCTTTCTCTTTGTTTTCTTATACGTATAAGAGATGAAGTGCTATAAAATTGATTTGTTACTGTCAAAATATCTGCCTCTGGAGAGTTTTCTGTTTAAGGGGCAACACCTCAAATAGCCTGGGTTCTATTCACTCCACAGTGTATATCTATTTCATTTCTAGTGCAGTCAACGTAGAATGTCTTTTTCCTGGATACAAGTTGAGAAACATTAAAAAATGTACTTAAAATTTATTTTATGTTAGAAACTTTTTTCTTTCCTTTTGATTGTTTTTTTATTGGGTAAAAAAGTTACTCCTTTTACCTATGGATCCATAGGGATTATTAAATTCAAGTTAACATGAATTTTTAAGGGTCACAAACTTGATACATATCTGTGCTTCTTCTTTACTATAGGGATGACAGTAAGTGCTAATAAAGATGGCTTGGGGATGATTGTTCGAAGCATTATTCATGGAGGTTCCATTAGTCGAGATGGCCGGATTGCTGTTGGGGATTGCATCTTATCTATTAATGAAGAATCTACTATCAGTTTAACTAATGCCCAGGCACGAGCAATGTTGAGAAGACACTCTCTCATTGGGCCTGACATAAAGTAAGTATTATGTTCACTCCAGTTTGGCTTGGGAAATTCAAAAATTGAATCAGAACCTTTTCAGTAGTTACTTCTGTTTCATATACAAAAATTATCACATATTTATTAAATATAAATCACTCTGGAACTTGACTATTCCTGAGTAGTTCTTGATGGTAGACATAGTTTCTTTAAGACTATACAGTGTTGAAATATTTGAAAATGATTTGCCTCCTGGTTTAATTTTGCTCCATTGCTTTTGCAAAATCCTGAGACATCTCTCACAGAGCGGGAGGGTCTACTCAGGATCTTTCAAAGAAGTTTGGGTTGGCCTTAATGTTAGGTACTGGTACTACCCAACTGACCTATGTGAATCCTAGGACTAAGCTGGTTCTTTAATGGCCAGTCATGGAAAAGACCATATAGAACAGCGTCAGTTTGACCCATCATTTACTGTTTGGTTAACTACATCATGCTGCAGGAGAATTCACCAGTATATTGGTATAGTCTGATTGTAGGTCATGTAGGATATTTTGTCAGTAAGCGCTTAAACGATCACATAATCCCATAATGTGCTAAAAGCATGTTATAGATGCGACTTGGTTTTTAAAGTTACTAAACATTTCTTGAGCCAACATAAAAATCAGTTCATGACTCTATCACACTTCATCAATGTAATAGCTTGGCTTTTTTTTCTCTAGCATTGATGATTGAATATTTTTATTTAATGTATAAGGGATAAAATAGTAAGATAAGAGCTCAGGGAAAGATTATTTACCTTAAGTTTATATAATGATTACCATTAACTTTGCTGTATTAATGTTATTTTACTGACTTCATTCTATATTATTCTTTTGCAAAGTATGTATTACTAGAGCTTCGGTAAGAAAAAAATATATTACCAGTGTGTCTTTCATTCTGCCATCATTAAAAGCAGAAAAATTTATACTGTTGGAAGTGGTTTCTGCCAACTTATACAAAAGTATTATTTGGGGGTATAATTCTCTAACAGACTTTCATAATTTTTCATGCTCTTTTGACTTTTATAAGGGAATAGATCATTTCATCTTGTGACAGTTCCTTAATTGCCTTAATAATGTGAGTCTAAGTACATTAGAAATTTCATTGCCTCTAAGAAAACAGAGAAATTTTAAGAACTTTATTTATCACTTATGGGCGAGTGTCCATTCCTCTAGCTTCAAAGATGAAGGCTATAGACCCACATGGGGACCCCTTATTGCAAGGCTTTTAGCTTACATAGTGTAGGTGTAGTATAAAACACACATGGCTTGGTAATTGAACATTTAATTGATTGTGTGATATGGATGTCTTATGCTATGAGCACTGCTGCAGGTCCTTGCCCACTCTCTGGCACTCCGTGCACCAGAAACAGTGCTTGGTTATCTAGCTGTCCCCCTCAGTTCTAATGTACTGCAACACTTAGAAAGCGGCCGAGGAATAAGATCATTGTGACGTAAATTTGGCATAAATTAGGCATCTAGTCAACTCTAGGGAAGTTGTCAGGTACTTTTTCAAGCTCCCAAAGTCCTTTTTCTCTTTTCCTTCTTTCTGTTGCTTTTGTCATTTGCCTTATTTGTTTCCCACATTGTGAGTCAGCGCCAGGATGGACCCACTTGTGCTTACAGCAGCTTTGGCAGGACTTTGTAGGATGTCAGAGGTAACTTCATAAATGATGCTTTGGGATCCCAGGAGTCAAAATGTAATATCTTTTTTTTTTTTTTTAAACATTTTATTTATTTGGCAGAGAGAGAGAGAGACAGCCAGGGAGGGGACACAGCAAGGGGAGTGGGGGAGGGAGAAGGACACTCCCCACTGAGTAGAGCTGGGAACTTGATGTGTGGCTCCATCCCAGGACCCTGAGATCATGACCCGAGCTGAAGGCAGACGCTTAAATACTGAGCCACCCAGGCGCCCCCAAGTAATATATTAAACTAAAAAAGTGAATAAGTAAAGTCCTGCAACTTTTCCTCCTTTAGAAATCAATTAGCCAATCAATCTCTTTCTCATATTCTCACCTGTGTGTGGACACACACACACACACACACACGTTCATAAACAGAATCACAAAACATTGATTTCTTCCCAAGTGTCCTCCTAAGGCTGAGATTCAGACGGTTATAGTTTGACTCATGGGGTAAATGGTAGAAATTCGAATCATATACTTCATTTTTCAGAAAAAGGGTGTTAAATGATAAAAAAAAGAATAGGCTGTTTAGATGGACTGGAGCTGAGCAGCATTTTGCAGGAAATGTTTGGCCCTGTCCCTTTCCTATCACTAGCTTTTATGAAGCAGAAGATTTAGAATTACCTTAAGAGCCATGTGAACAATCCTCCCAAAAGAAAAGCAAGTCCTTCCAGTTACTCTGAATGGAACCATAACATTGCCTCTGGCCACTTAAGCTTTGTAGTCTTTACCTGGATCTAGGCTCCATCCTGTCTCTTCCCCTTTGTGTCTTGTTATGAAGGTGGGATGCCAGCAGAGGAGTGTACTAGGGGACCTTAAAAGAAGACTCTAAATAGTTCAGTTACATAACTGATTGGTTTTAGGAAAAGCATTGCTTATTGAAGAAAGGCACTGAATTTCTTTTCTGCCATTTGCGATAGATAGCAAGGAACTTTGTGTGTGTGTGCTCATGTGTGCCTGTGTAGATAATTTGAGTTTCAAGAGTTCAAGAACAGCCAGTTTAAGTTCCAGGTTTCATTATTTTGTATGGAAAACCAGATGTGAAGCCTCACCAGAATGCATTCTGTTTCACTTCTCACTCCACCTTGCCAGGAGCTCTTATATTTCTGTAATAATAGCCAGGGTTTTGTGCTTAGCAGCAGCTGCTTCTAACATCTGCCAGATAATTACTGAGCTGAATCAGAATTCACCTGCCTTAACCTAAAGTGTGGGATGAATTCCTGATCAAGGAATAAAAGATTGATTGCAGTTACATTTTTCTATGCTTGTTAATAATCACTGCTATAGACACCAGTAAAGAACAGATGCTTTTCTGGGGGAGGTGTAGATGGGGAGGGAGTGGAAAGGGGAAAAAAAACAACCAGGAGTACCCACTTTTAACTACATATGTATGCATCTCACATTCCGCTCAAGACATTGACATTTGTTAACACCATTGTAAAAAGATGCTGCGGCGTATGCTTCACATTCTAGATTTTCTGCAGCACCTGCTGATGATCGAGCCCCCTTTTATGTGTGAGTATTGGTGATTCAAAAGCTCATTATGGCTGTGTGTTACAAGTTGTCTGTGAAAACCATTTCATGCTTTTGTAACTTCCCATTGCAGGGATAGATCCAGATATGGACTCAGAGTATACATTTTGGCTTTCTTTTCTTCATTTACTTGAGAATGTAAATATCAACACAACTATGAGATTGTTACATGTTCACATTGCACTGATGATTGTAAACTCATTTGGAAATCGTATTTTCCAACTACAGAGCTTTCAAGCTCTTTTGTGGGGAGTGATCTCGCTTGCCATGCAGGCGCTGTCTCTGGATCAGTAGCCGGATCACATTTCAGCATCACTGATGCTTCTCTTTCTCCTTCCTCTCCGTTTGTAACCAGAGGTTAGTTTACGTGTAAGAATCTTTAACTCAGCTCTCAAAGAAGCTATTTCAGTGTGTTTATTCGGACCACATTTCATTTTTGGTGCCCTTCCTGGGATCTGAGGTGTGCTGTCTGACCAGGCGTGTATTACAAATGCTTTGCGTGTGCTGTTGCATTGTGGGAATCTTATGGTGTCCTCACTGTGTGTATCGGGGTAAATATTTGCAAAAGCTGCTTTCTTTCCTCTTTCTCACTGCTGTCTAAAATATCAGAAAAATATTTGTAAAACTCCCCGTCCTCTACCCTTGGTAAAAGGAAAAACAGTTTGGGACAAATATAGAGGAAAATTCATTTTTGGCATTGTTTGGGATAGAAATATTTTTTCCTTCTCAAAACATTTTAAAAACATAATACTTTGAACTGATTATTATTATCTTTGCTAATGTGTTCTAGCTTTCCTTCTTTCACCTCTTCCTGACTTTATATGTTTTACCTTTATTGACTCTTCAGAAATAATACTTTTTTAAAAAAAGATTTTATTTTTCATTTATGAGAGAGCACAAGCAGGGAAAGAGGCAGCAGGAGAGAGATAAGCAGTCTCCCTGCTGAGCAGGGAACCTGACCCCAGAGATCGTGACCTGTGCCAGAGGCAGACACTTGACCAACTGAGCCACCCAGGCACCCCAATACCCCTTTTCTTGAATAGGTTTTTTAGTTTTAGGTTTATCTTTATTAGTCTTAGTATAAAATAGAATCAGTCTTCCTGATGTAATGTGTTATACATTTTTTACTCCTTATTTTGGGAAGGGATAAATTCAAATTTACTATTCAATGTATTTTTAACACCATAGAGAAGGTGTTTTCATAGATGAATAAATTAAGTAGGGCCAGAATTAGAATGCAACTCTGTCTCCCAGTGTATTCCTAAATCCTCTGAGCTGTGCTTTCTGCTTTATTTTTTGGTCCTGGAGGTAAAAGTGTCATGAAGAGAGACTCCCCAAGGGTCCCCAGAGTCTACAGAGTGATCAGGTGTGACCGGCTAGCTGATGCACTGGAAAAGCACTGCCTTCTATTTGTTTTATGCTCCTCAACTTACAGTAGCCTCATGAAAAGTGACCTCTTTCTTATGGTTGAGAATGTGGAGATTTGGTAGTGGTGATTTACCCTCCCACTACACTCTGATGAGCAAACAGAGCTGTGTCTTCTGACGCCAAATTTAAGTGACCTTACAGAGTGAATGCTTTTTATGGAATAACCAGTATGTCTGAAATTACATGTCTTCCTCACGTAGTAAATTAATGCCAGTGGCATAATTCGGCTTTTATTATGACATAAAAGACAGTCCTTTTATCCATGCCCTCCCCTTCTCAGGTTTTATGTGCTTATTGTCTTCATGGGTAAGTCATGGATAGCTGATTTAATAGTCTTCATGATTTTTATATTGTGTAATTTTCATACATACAAACTTGATACATACTTTAGCACAGTGTGCTGAACCAAATTGCAACTCACTGTTCCTCTTACCTAACTATTAAGTTGAAGATCTAGGGAGGTATAGTGGTTATGTAGTCTTTTATATGACAGCAGTAAACTTGAATTTTCGAGTATCAGTTTCTGAGCTTTATAGCTGTAGTCAACATCTTGCTCAGTGCCTTCCACATTGCAGGCATTCAGCCAGTGCTTGCTTAATTACTAAGTGACCATTCAAGTGTAAACATCAGGCTTTTCTCTAAAACCAAAATAACTTATTACAGAGTTGCTACAAATTAGCAAGAGGGTCTTCCCATAAACTTACGCTAGTTTTAACTTCAGACCTTCGGGTTCATAACTTCATAGAGCTAACATATAATTATTTTATACTTGTTAATGGCCATAATTAATTTTGTATTATGGAAGAACTTATATTTGTAAGGATTAACAGATTTTCTTTTTTTTTTTTTTAAGATTTTTATTTATTTATTTTACAGAGAGAAATCACAAGTAGATGGAGAGGCAGGCAGAGAGAGAGAGAGGGAAGCAGGCTCCCTGCTGAGCAGAGAGCCCGATGCGGGGCTCGATCCCAGGACCCTGAGATCATGACCTGAGCTGAAGGCAGCGGCTTAACCCACTGAGCCACCCAGACGCCCCAACAGATTTTCTTTTTTTAAAGGTTTTATTTATTATTTGAGAAAGAGAGACAGAAAGAACACGAGTCGGGGTTGGGGCAGAGGGAGAGGGAAAAGCAGACTTCCCCCTGCTGAGCAGGGAGCCCCACGAGGGCCTGGATCCCAAGAACCTGGCAGATGCTTTACCAACTGAACCACTCACGTGTCCCAGGATTAATGGATCTTTCTAAAAAGACTGTTAGTCTTCCCATATAGAAATTGAAATAATGCTGCTTTTCTCTTCTATATGATTATTAGTAAACATATAGTTTACCAGCATTTTAAAGTTTAATTGTTTACAATATAAAGTAAAAAATTTAAACTTTAATCTGTTATTTTTGCCTATAGGATGTTTTATCCTTTCTGAGTTTGGAGTTGCTGAGTAAGCTGATTAAATGATTTGTGTGAAAAAGTAGGGATGCAAGGACAAGATATTTTATTTCTGTGTTTTGGAATCTTTTTCTGTTAGGCAAAACTTTGCTTTCCTCCTCCTCCTCCTTCTTCTTCTTTTTTTCATGGATTGTGTTCTGTTCTAGAATTACTTATGTGCCTGCAGAACGTTTGGAAGAGTTCAAAATAAGTTTGGGGCCACAATCTGGAGGAATAATGGCTCTAGATATTTTTTCTTCGTACTCTGGCAGGTAAGTGAAGCAGTAAGCTTGCTGCAGGGAGTGAAATATGTCGCGAGCTCCCAGAAGAGTCTGAAGCCAGAGTCAGGGGGCACTAACAATGAAAAAGAAAGATTTCCTTTTCTTTCTTTCAAGATTTTAAAAAGAAGTATTCACCCCAGCCTCCCCACTGCTTAAGGAAAGTGTCATATAGTATTGAGAATACATGAAAACTCCAACCAAGAGATGAAAATCCTCTTAAGCGGCACCACTCTGTATAGTACTCTTCACATACAGAGTTTGGGGAATTCACCTCAGATTTCAGAATTATTTCATTACTTTGCTGGAGCCTACAATTTGTATGATACTGTATTGTGCCTTTTCTACTCTCATAGATGTTTTCAAACACATGCAGAAATTTTATTTATTTTTTTACTAATAGGCATACAGATTCAGAAACATTTTTTTCCAATTTATTTATTTTCAGAAAAACAGTATTCATTATTTTTTCACCACACCCAGTGCCCATGCAAGCCGTGCCCTCTATAATACCCACCACCTGGTACCCCAACCTCCCACCCCCCCGCCACTTCAAACCCCTCAGACTGTTTTTCAGAGTCCATAGTCTCTCATGGTTCACCTCCCCTTCCAATTTACCCAAATTCCCTACTCCTCTCTAACGCCCCTTGTCCTCCATGCTATTTGTTATGCTCCACAAATAAGTGAAACCATATGATAATTGACTCTCTCTGCTTGACTTATTTCACTCAGCATAATCTCTTCCAGTCCCGTCCATGTTGCTACAAAAGTTGGGTATTCATCCTTTCTGATGGAGGCATAATACTCCATAGTGTATATGGACCACATCTTCCTTATCCATTCATCCGTTGAAGGGCATCTTGGTTCTTTCCATAGTTTGGCGACTGTGGCCATTGCTGCTATAAACATTGGGGTACAGATGGCCCTTCTTTTCACGACATCTGTATCTTTGGGGTAAATACCCAGGAGTGCAATTGCAGGGTCGTAGGGAAGCTCTATTTTTAATTTCTTGAGGAATCTCCACACTGTTCTCCAAAGAGGCTGCACCAACTTGCATTCCCACCAACAATGTAAGAGGGTTCCCCTTTCTCCACATCCTCTCCAACACATGTTGTTTCCTGTTTTGTTAATTTTGGCCATTCTAACTGGTGTAAGGTGATATCTCAGTGTGGTTTTAATTTGAATCTCCCTGAGGGCTAATGATGATGAGCATTTTTTCATGTGTCTGATAGCCATTTGTATGTCTTGATTGGAGAAGTGTCTGTTCATATCTTCTGCCCATTTTTTGATGTGTTTTGTCTGTTTCGTGTGGGTTGAGTTTGAGGAGTTCATTATAGATCCTGGATATCAACCTTTTGTCTGTACTGTCATTTGCAAATATCTTCTCCCATTCCGTGGGTTGCCTCTTTGTTTTTTTGACTGTTTCCTTTGCTGTGCAGAAGCTTTTGATTTTGATGAAGTCCCAGAAGTTTATTTTCACTTTTGTTTCCTTTGCCTTTGGAGACATATCTTGAAAGAAGTTGCTGTGGCTGATATCAAAGAGATTACTGCCTATGTTCTCCTCTAAGATTCTGATGGATTCTTGTCTCACGTTGAGGTCTTTTATCCATTTTGAGTTGATCTTTGTGTACGGTGTAAGAGAATGGTCGAGTTTCATTCTTCTACATATAGCTGTCCAGTTTTCCCAGCACCATTTATTGAAGAGACTGTCTTTTTTCCACTGTACATTTTTTCCTGTTTTGTCAAAGATTAATTGACCATAGAGTTGAGGGTCCATATCAGGGCTCTCTACTCTGTTCCACTGGTCTATGTGTCTGTTTTTATGCCAGTACCATGCTGTCTTGGTGATCACAGCTTTGTAATAAAGCTTGAAATCAGGTAAGGTGATGCCGCCAGCTTTATTTTTGTTTTTCAACATTTCCTTAGCGATTCGGGGTCTCTTCTGATTCCATACAAATTTTAGGATTATTTGCTCCAGCTCTTTGAAGAATGCCGGTGGAATTTTGATCGGAATGGCATTAAAAGTATAGATTGCTCTAGGCAGTATAGACATTTTAACAATGTTTATTCTTCCGATCCAAGAGCATGGAATGGTCTTCCATCTTTTTGTGTCTTCTTCAATTTCTTTCATGAGTGTTCTATAGTTCCTCAAGTACAGATCCTTTACCTGTTTGGTTAGGTTTATTCCAAGGTATCTTATGGTTCTTGGTGCTATAGTAAATGGAATCTATTCTCTAATTTCCCTTTCTGTATTTTCATTGTTAGTGTATAAGAAAGCCACTGATTTCTGCACATTGACTTTGTATCCTGCCACGTTGCTGAATTGCTGTATGAGTCTAGTAGTTTGGGGGTGGAGTCTTTTAGATTCAGAAACATTTTTAATGGTTAGTTCTTACCCTTGGAGAGTGTTGAGCTCATCTTTATATATGTGCATGTTAGGAGACAGTGTATGTCTTTTTAAAATGCTTTTGATACATAAAGTATTAAGAATAGTTAATGCAGGAAAAGGGGTGTTTTCCCCCTTAACAAAGGGAGGAACTAAATTTTGATGCTGCTGCTGACTGAGTCCAGCACAGGGAAAGAAATATTGTGGAATTGCTTTTCCATGGAGAAGGAAACACTTTACATTCTCAGCCCTGGGGTCGTTCTTTCAGTTGTATTCACCACTGAGTACAGGATTGCTCTTTAAGCAGGCTAGAGCAGAGATGGCTCTGCAAACATCCTGGAGCCTTCTCAGAAGAGTTAAACTGTTTGTATAGGATGTGAGAACATCCCAGAACACCCGGTGTCCGTGACTCTACAGGTATCTTGATAGGGCACCTCTGTTTCCTCATGACTGCAGTAATACAGACAGGGGAGGGAAAAGTATGCTTTGTGTTTAGTAAAGGGAAACAATGTCATAGGCCTTAGGGCCTCGTGAATTTTGTGGGAGAAGGAGTATTCACTTCACCCTCTACGGAGTTCAGCCATGTTCCTTTCTGGAGTTTCTGTCTCAGGCTTAATGGTATGGAATGATTGTACCTTCTTGGCAAAACAGCAAAGCAATAATTTCAGGGTCCCCCTAAGATATTACTTCAAATAGTGTAAAGGCTATGCCAAGGTAACATTGTATTTCTATTAAGTTGTAAGGCCTTACAAGCTCTCAAAAGTCATAGAGAAACAGCCACTTTCAGCACTATGCCTCCCTCCCAGCACAGAAAGGAGAATGGCTGGATTGTCCAGTGCTGTGACCACCTGCTTCATTGCAGAGGAAGTGTATCTGCTTTTAGTGTAACGGGCCTCAAAACCAAACAATCTGCATTTTATAGAAGAGGAATCTATGTTAGGGAGGCTCAGTAACTTGGCTAAATTCCATACTTAATAATTGGCAGAACTAATATTAGAATATAAGCAGTCAGGTTCCAGGTCCTTAACCATTGCATTCAAAGAAAGAAATGTACAAGCCCCATATAAAAATATGGGGCAGCATGACATGGAGGTTAAAAGCTCAGGTTTGCAGTTAGATGGCCTCAGTTCATACTTTATCTCTGTTACTCTACTGTGTGACTTTGTGCCAATATCTGGTATCTTGATGCAGGTTTATAGAGAGTTATTACAGTTGATAGAAATGTCATTGGTAGTCAGCACTCAGACACAGAGGCAAAGAAGTCTAATTCATTCTTAGCCAGGTGAGTTCAGGAGAGGAGCACTGGTCCATTTTGCTCCTTGGAGCACACAATACTTAAGTTCCGTAAAGCACGTTCAAAGATGAATGAGGGGTGACCAACACATTTATAGGAACTTATCTGGGTTGATGAAAGGATTCGAGGATTATAGAATCATATGAAGAACATGGGGGTTTTGTATCAGAGGATTCAGGATATTAATCTTCTTATAGCTCAAAAGGCAAGAGCATGTGTCCAGTGTATCTGAGAGTGTGTCCAGGTGGCTCCCTGAGCTTGGATGGGTAAGATCTGCCCCCCTCCCTGTGGCTGTCACTGAATATTTTAGGAACTCATTCTAAGTTCTCGTTATTATCTGTGTTTCATACTTTGCTTCCTCTGTCCTATTCCCTCCAGCTCTGTTTCCCGAGGGTTAGCCTCATGTTCACCTCTGTGCCTGCATCTTCAGGATATAGCTTCTCTCAGTCTGTCTTCTTCTCAGTCTGCTTCTTAACATCCTTTTAAAAAACCCTCTTTTTGGAAAATAAAATAAAATCTCTCTTTTGGGTCCATTCCCAAAAGTCTTGTCCCACTGTCAGGCTTAGGCTATTGGAACCCAGCCTCATTCAGAACCTTGTTCCTCAACTTGGCTCAGGATAGGAATTCAAACATAAAACAGTGGGTAGTATAGTTAGGCACATAGATTTTCTCTTAAGAGTTGAAAAGCAAAAATCTAACATTTAGGTCAAAGGAAAAAGGACATGTTCAGGGAGAACCTGGGCACTTAGTTGCTTTCCAAAGTTTTTGTTGTGAAACATTCAAATACAGATGATTATTGGGTTTTATGACTTCTGATCTCAGTTGAAAGGTTGTGTGATTTGACAGAGTTCAGTATTCCTGTCGCTGGAAAATGGATATAATTTGAGTGTATATTTTCTTTAGAGTAATAAATTTCTATAAAAATCAATTGCAAACATTTATCTCCAGACTAAATTATGGTAAATTGATTCTGGTGTCATGTTTTTATTTTCATTTGATCAGGTTTTCTTTTCCCCTTAATGTAAAATTGACCAAGGTGGTGAAAATATGAAGTAGTTCTGATTTTTAGCAAATTGATAATAAAATATATATAAGACAAAACTTGCATGGTTTTACTAGGATTTTGGTGTATTCACTGTGTAAATTTTTAACAGAGACATTCCAGAACTACCAGAGCGGGAAGAAGGAGAGGGAGAAGAAAGTGAGCTTCAGAATGCAGCATATAGTAATTGGAACCAGCCCAGGCGGTAAGGATGATTTCTGTCTTCTGCCTACTCAGTGTTTAAAGATAGGGAGGTGTGGTTTCTAGTGCTGGATTACAACTTGCTACTCTGACATAGGGCAAGGCGTTTTAATATCCCTTACCCTCCATTTCTTCCTGTGTGCGGTGGAAAGAACAATATGTTATTACACAGGGTCTAAACTAACATGTATACAAGGATTTGGCATATAGTAGGGGCTAAATACAAATAACTAGAGAAAATTATGCCTAAGTAGTTGGAAATGGATTATATTTTCTATAGAGCTCGATCTTGGGTTTACCACCAAATGGTAATTTAAATTTTCTCTAGCATTTGTAGCACATATATTCAAAACGTGTGTGTGTGTGTGTGTGTGTGTGTGTGTGTGTAAGCATCTTGTTATCACAGCCTGCAGTTATTTTAACCCATGCTCTGTCTGGAACCAGTTTCATATATAGTAGAAAAGATAGTTTTCCTAAATATGTTCAGATATAACACTATGCATCACTAAGGCATATTTTTGTGTTCCTGCTGAGTAAAATCAAATTGAGTTTCATAGGAATTTACTGAGTCCTGATTATGGATGCAGATTATTTTGTGAATAAAAGGGACGTATGAGACCTAAATCCTGCCTTCAAGAGGTATAGTGTACTGGGGATTAGGCAAGATGTAGAGACACACAAAATAATTAAAGAAAAATATAAGGTATTTTACATTGAGTGTAAAATATTAGTAGTCGTCATTGGCTATGCCCCCTAAACAGATCTACATGTGACCATCATAATGGTTTCTTGCACTTAGGAAACATCTAATACTTATTCTACAAAAAATATATAAAATCCTCCAGAGAGAAAAATTTCTACTGTTCATACATGTAATGCAGTTTGATGATTTTCTTTGCTTATGTTTAAACATTTTTAGGTTGAGTTCTATTCAAAGTATAGGAAACATATTATGTTACTTACACAAAAACCAATAAACATTTCTAGCCATTTAAAATGACTTTTTCATTGAAATTCCTTAAGAAGCTATTTAACCTACTTAAAGAATCAAGGTCTCTCTACATCATTATTCACATTGAGAATAGAATATAAATGCTAGATCAGTGGCAGAAAATAGATTATGTTGTTTCTTATTTATATGAGGATAAAGGCAAAAGTGAGTTAGATGAAATTATTTTGTAGTTGGTGATCATAGTGATAAACTTGAGTTTTGTTGGACAGAAATCACAAAGAAGATAGATTTGTCAATTTTAAATAATGCTGTTAGAGAAAAAGTAGATTTTAGAAAGCAATATGCACAATGTTTAGAGTCTATAAGAGCCATGTTAGAATTCTGACTTTTACACTTTTTAAGATAAATTTCTTAATCTCTGCTAGCTCTCAGTTACTTCATCTATAAAATGGGTTTGATAGTAAAATCTTTTAAATTTGGAGAATTTAGTGTGATAATGCACATGAAATTTTTAGCCTGGTTCCTGATACATAGTGAGCACTCCATCTCGGTCGTTGCCCTGGTCGATCGATGGTCACCATCATCACTAATAACTAAGCAAATAGAAAATGTTGGACCCATGAATTACTTTGGAATTTTATTATGAGAAGAACTTGGGTGTAGCTTCTGAACTGGAAGATTTTTATACTTATAACTTCAATTTTAGTCTTCACACCAGCCTGAGGTATCTCTAAAGGTGGTACAGAGAGGGTATGGGTGGAGCTTCCAGAAATCCTAAGAAGATACCCTGCACTTATTAATAAAGATACTCTTTTGGGAAAAGGTCACAGAATAGTAAGAGGATGCTTACCAAAATAACCAAAGCTTTTATACAACATGGGGAACATGATGGGACATTTATTTGTACTGTTAAAATAAGTTTACTTTCTGTGGAAATAGAGAATATTTTTTAGCAAAGTGTATATTTTAAAATTTTAAATAAGTTGTTGCTCTTCTTTTGCATGCGATTTCCATTGACAGAGTTGGTAGCATACTCTGCGTATCACTTTCTAGCTTGTTGTTTCTCGCTCAGTCCAGTGTCTCTGATGTCTCTCTCGTTGATACTTCATTCGTTCAGTGTAATTGTTGCAGTGAATTTCAACATCTGAATGCACCACAGTTTATTCCCAGGTCAATATTTGACTAATTAATACTTACTTGCTACTATAACAATTCTTTGCAGTAAATATCTCTATTTCCTTTTATATAACTATGAGAATTTATCTAGGTATGTATCCATAAGAGGAATTGCTGATTCATAGATTTATTTATTTATTTTTAAAGATTTTATTTATTTATTTGACAGAGAGAAAGCACATAAGCAGGGGGAGAGGCAGAGACAGAGGGAGAAGCTGACTCCCTGCTGAGCAGGGAGCCCCACACTGAACTTCATCCCAGGACTCTGGGTCATGACCTGAGCCAAAGGCAGACACTTAACTGACTGAGCCACCCAGGCACCCTTGGCTCATAGATTTAAATGTTTACTTATGTTATCAGAAGTTGTCCACTTGCTTTTTTAAGGTGGCTGTACCAATTTTTACTTCAATTCTTAATATATGAGAGTTCCCTTTTCCCCACAACCTTGTTACCACATCATATGATCATTGAAACAACATGTTTTTGTCAGCCTGATAGTTAGAAAATGGTATTTTGTCTTAATAAACAATGTATGATCCAAACAGGATTAAGGTGGTGGGGTGCACATTTTCTCACTCGTCATATGGATTGAATTTTGAATCTTGCTTACATTGCTTCAGTAGTCATAATCCCAGTCGTCATCGTAGGAGTGATAAAAGATTGATTGCATGCTGTATGCCAAAGCTTCGTTTTGCACTTGGCGTACATTCATTAATATAATCCTCACAGCGATCTCTGCCATAGAGAGACTTACTGGCTCCATTTCACAGCTGAGGAAGGTAAGAGAGACTAAGTAAGTTGCAGAGGGTCACACAACTGTTAAATAGCAAAAAGTCAGGACTCAAACTCAGGGGCTCAATTCAGAGCTCAGGCAGGCTGGCCTCAGAGCCCTTTTACCTTTGCTTTTCTGAATTTCATTTTTTGTAAGCCCATGTATAGGCTTCAAGAAAGGCTTCCATTTTCCCAGACAACTAACTCTGAACATGTTCTATGAAACCATACTTTTATAGGTCTCGTCTTTTCTGTTCAAAGAATGTTTACAGTGTTCTGTTCAGTGAGGGGAGTCTGGTTCCTAAGCACTGTGGTCATTTTGGCAGCCCCGTGTTTGTTATCTTCTCCAGGATTTTAAGAAGTTACAGCCTTTCTTCCAGAGAGTACACTGGATTTGGTAACACTGCTATCGGCCAGACCCCATATAGGCAGACAGGGCTGTTCTCCAAAGATTGTGTAACCTCTCTGCACCTCTTCCCTTTATAAAGTGGGGCTAATTAGCGTATCCGTCCCATAGGGATGATGTGACAATTAAATGAAAGTATGTGGTATTCACCTGGAGAATAATGCCGAGCACATGATAAGCTCTTGAGTGTTTGTTGCTATTACTTTTATTATTTAAGAAATTATAAGAACCACTTTCCACTTCACACTAACTACAAAGAACCCTAGCCAACATTTGCTTTCATTCTTTCATTTTTTTTTCCTTTATAGAGAAGGGTTAAGTAGTCCTATGTATGTATCCTGAATTCTTAAATGTTTACTACAAATGGCTAAATATACTGACTTCTTTACTTTTCTGTGTTATCTCAGGAGCTGCTTTAAGAAACAAGGGAGGATTTTGCTTCTTATCTTTCACAGAATTCCCAGGGTGAAAGAAAATGATGACTAGGATTTTAACTAGTTTAAACTATTTACACAAACATTATTAAGATTCAGGAACATGGTCACATCCTTTCAAACTAAATAGAGTTTCTAGGATTATCCATTTCTAATAAGGTAAAAAATGCTGACCTCACGTGCTTCATCTCCCTGAGCCCTGGTGCTCTTTTATCTCCAGCCTTTTCTTACTGGATAGCCCTCACCACACAGGAGTCCTTAGGCCCATCTTTCCTCTCCTGGGAGCTCCTCAAAGCTCCTCAGACTGAGGGCATATGTTGGACCATGTTTTCTTCTCCTGGTTGATGTCCAGCACTGCCTCCCTTCCCACAGCACAGAACAGATTACAGTCGCCTTATCTCGGAGCTCTCTGCTAGGTTTCTCTTCTTTTTTCCTCAGCCCCGCACCTCACTGCAAACAACTTCTTATGTGCCAGTCTTCCTAAAGACAGGAACTTAATGCCTTCATAGCTCTTAAGGCTCTGAGCAGGTATTTAATGTGAGTGCCTGTGCGTATGACATGG
This sequence comes from Neogale vison, assembly GCF_020171115.1. Taxonomy (NCBI): domain Eukaryota; kingdom Metazoa; phylum Chordata; class Mammalia; order Carnivora; family Mustelidae; genus Neogale; species Neogale vison. The sequence goes on from NC_058099.1 coordinate 54,866,478, forward strand.
GTGGAGGAGGTGCGTTTAAGGCAGAGGAAGTAGCAGGCGCCAACGCCCAAAAGCAGGAGAGCAGGCCTAATGAGCTTCGGGAGCAGCTGTGGTGGCTGGAGTGGAGAACGGAGGGCACGGAGCTGTGGGAGCCGAGTTTGGGGAGGTGGTGGTAGAATCAGATCATGTAGGATACTGTCAGCCTCTGCTTTCCATGCCCTGACTGTTAATTACCCGGTCTACCTTGGCAAAGAAGACTTCTACAGGGATAAGCTTCTGACATAGTGTGTGCAGGAATGTTCTTTTCCTTGATTTGATTGCCAAACTCAGAAGTTACCATCTGTTCAGGAGTTGTTGAATTTCTTGATTACTTAGTGTCTGCAGTATTAGAGCTCCTGGAAAATGGTACTTTTTATATGGGTCCATGTCCCAGCCTGAAGTGTGAGTCCAGTATTTACATGTAATAAATCAGCTTCAGAAATACATTAGTGTTTATCAGACCTTATAAAACACATAATTGGGAAACAAAAATGATTTTGTTTTGCTACTGGTAAAACTTCAATAAACTGATAAGATTGGCAAAAATTAACTTATTACATTTTATTATTGAATATTTTAAAATTTAGTTATTTTTAGTAATTTTTAACCATGTGAACCATTCTTAAGTATGCAGATCAGTGACATTAAGAACATTCACATTGCTGTGTAACCATTGCTACCATCTATCTCCAGAACACATCATCTTACAAACTGAAAATCTCTACCTATTAAATTTTAAATAATTCCCCAGTTCTGCCCCCTGCACTGGCAACTGCCCTTCTACTTTCTTTTTTCCCCAGTTTTTTTTTTTTTTAAAATTTTATTTATTTATTTATTTATTTGACACAGAGAGAGATCACAAGTAGGCAGAGAGGCAGGCGGGGGGCGGGGGGAAGCAGACTCCCTACTGAGCAGAGAGCCTGATGCCAGGCTTGATCCTGACCTGAGCCAAAGGCAGAGGTTTAACCCACTGAGCCAACCAGGCGCCCCTCTTTTTTCCCCAGTTTTATCAAAAAGTAATTGAACATACATCACCGTGTAAGTTTAAGGCATATAGCATTTTGGCTTGATTTTATGTAAATATAGAAATATCATCACAGTGGGTTTCAGGTCTTCCATTTAAGTTCTTAATCCAACCAGTAAGTTTTAGGACTTGAATTGAAATCCTTAATCAAAATTAATTTTTGTGAATGGTGTAAAATATGGGCCACCTTCATTCTTTTACATAGAAATATTCAGTTATCGCAGCACTATTTACTGAAGAGACTGTCTCTTCTCCATTGAGTATTCTTACCTCCCTTATGAAATATTAGTTGACCTTACATTCTTGGTTTATTTCTGGGCTCTTGATTCTATTCTCTTGGTCTGTGTGTCTGTTTTTATGTCAGTACTAGACTGTTTTGATGACTAAAATTTTATAGTTTAAATCATTAAACTGTATAGTTTAATCTTTATAGTTTAAATCAGCTTTAAATCAGGAAGTGTGATGCCATCTGCTTTGTTCTTTTTTTCCTCAGGATTTCTTTGACTATTCAGAGTCTTTTGTGATTTTGTATAAATTTAAGCGGTGTTTTTTCTATTTCTTTACAAAATGCCATTGGAATCTATTTGATAGTAATTGCATTGAATCTGTAGGTGGCTTTTGATTATATTTCATGTTTTAGCAATATTCTTCCAACGTATGAACACAGGATACCTTTCCATTTATTTATGTCTTCTTTTATTTGTTTTATCAATTTGTTTTCAGAGTAGAGATGTTTCACCTCTTTAAATGTATTACTATTTTATTATTTTTATGCTATTGTAAATGAGATCAACTTTTCCCAGAAACTTTGTTGTTAGTGTATAGAAATGCTATTTTTGCATTTTAATTTTTTATCCCACAACTTTATTGAATTCATTGATTAGATCTGACAGTTTTGGGGTTGAAATTTTAGGATTTGTTTATATGTAAAATTATGTCATCTATAAATAGAGACCATTTTACTTCTTCCTTTCTAATTCGGTATTTTTGTTTATTTTTCTTGCTGATTTCTCTAGCTAGGCTTTACAGTACTGTGTTGAATAGGTGTGGTGAAAGTGGGCACTTTTGTCTTATTCCTAATATTAGAGGAAAAGCTTTCATCCTTCCACTATTGAATATGTTGTTAACTGTGTTGTTACTCTATATGGCCTTTACTAGGTTGAGATATGTTCTTTCTATGCCTGATTTGTTGAGTTTTTATCATGAGCACATATCAAATTCTGTCAAATGCTGTTTTTCTCTATTGAAATGTTCATATGATTCTATTATTTTGTTCTATTAATGGGATTTATCACATTGGTTGATATCATCCCTGCATCCCAGGGATACATCCTGCTTGATCTTGGTGAGTGGTGCTTTTAATGTGCTGCAGAGTTCAGTTTGCTAATATTTTATTGAGTATTTTTTCATACATACTCACCAGCAATATTGTGTACTGTAGTTTTCTTTTCTAGTAGTAAACTTTTCTGGTTTCGGTGTCAGGATAATGCTGGTCTTGTACAATGAGTTTGGGAGTGTTCCTTCCTTTTTGACTTTTGGAAGTGTTTTTAAAAGATTGATGTTTATCCTTCTTAAGTGATTAGTAAAATTTACCAGTGAAACCATCTGGTTCTGGTCTTTTCTTTGTTGGGAGGCTGTTGATTACTGATTCAATCTCCTTACTAGTTATTGGTGTATTCAGATTTTCTATTTCTTCCTGATTCAATCTTAGTAAGTTGTATGTTTCTAAGAATTTTTCCATTTCTTCTAGGTTACCAGTTTGTTGGTGGTTGAGGTATAGTTAATAATAATAGCCTCTTATGATCCTTTGATTTGTGCTAACAGTTATAATGTCTTATTTTTCACTCATAACTTTTTCGATTTGGATCCTTTTCCTTGGTTAATGTAGCTAAGGGTCTGCCAATTTTGTTTATCTTTTCAAAGAACCAACTCTTGTTTTGGTTACTCTTTCCTATTATTTGTTCTCAATTTCATTTGTTTCTATTGTCATCTTTACTCTCACCTTCTTTCTGCCGAATTTGGAGTCAGTTTATTCTTTTCTAGTTCATTAGGGCATACAGTTAGATCACTTATTTGGGATCTTTCTAGTCTCTAAATGTTGGTGTATATTGCTATCATTTCCCTCTCAGAATTGCTTTTGTTTCATCCCATAAGTTCTAATATGTTGTTTCTCCATTTTCATTTGTCTTGTGAAACTTTTTACCATTCTTTCTGTCTCTATGGATTTGAATATTCTAGATACATCATATAAATGAAATTGTATAGTATTTGTCCTTTATTTCACCTAGCTAGCTTATTTCACTTAACATAATGTTTTCAAGGTTCATATGTGTTATAGCATGTATCAGAATTTTTTCCCTTTCTAAGGCTAAATAATATTCCATGCTATGTATATACCATGTTGTTTATCCATTCATCTTTAGATGGACACTGGAATTGCTTCCTCCTTTGGTTATTATGAATGATTTTTCTATGAACATGACTATATTAATATTTCTTCAACACTTTTGTACAATTTTGAGAGGGTATATACCCAGAAATGGAGTTGTTGAGTCATAGGGCAATTCTATTTTCAACTTTTTTTTTTTTTTTTAGGAACTCATACTGTTTTCCATAGTGGCTACAACAATTCACATTCTACCAACTGTGCGCAAGGTTCCAATTTCTTCAGTTTCTCCTTGCCAGCACTTCTTTTCTCTCTCTCTCTCTCTTTTTTTCAAAGATTTTTATTTATTTATTTGTCACAGAGAGAGAGAGAGAGAGAGAAAGAGCATGAGAGCATGAGCAGGGGAGAGAGGGACAGGGAGAAGCAGGTTCCCTGCTGAGCAAGGAACCTAATGCAGGTCTTGATGCCAGGATCCTGGGATCATGACCTGAGCCAAAGGCAGACACTTAAACAACTGAGTCACCCAGGTATCTATTTTTTCTTTTTTTGTTTTTGTTTTTGGTTTTTTGTTTTGATAGTAGCCATCCCAGTGGGTATGGGGTACATATCACATTATGGTTTTGCTTTGAATTTTGCTAATGATTAGTGAAGTGAACATCTTTTCATGTGCTTATGTTCCATTTGATTATCTTCTTGGGAGAAATGTCTGTTTAATTCCTTTGCCCGTTTTAAAAAAAAATATTCTATTTTTTTTGACAGATATCACAAGTAGGCAGAGAGGCAGGCAGAGAGAGAGAGAGAGAGAAAGAGAGAGAGGAGGAAGCTGGCTCCCCCCTGAACAGAGAGCCCAATGCGGGGCTTGATCTTAGAACCGTGGGTTCATGACCTGAGCTACCCAGGTGCCCCTCCTTTGCCCAATTTTAAATCAGATTATTTTTTCACTGTTGTGTTTTGGTGATCTCTTTATATTCTGAATATCAATCTCTTGTCCAGAAAGTGATTTGCAAATATTTTCTCCCATTCTGTGAGTTACATTTTTACTTTATTGATAGTATTTTTTTGATTAACAAAAGTTTTTAATTTTGTTGAAGTCTTATTTGTCTGTCTTTTGTTGCCTACACCTTTGGTTTCCTGTCCAAAAATAAAACACAGCATTGTGAGGCTTTTCCCCCATAAGCTTTCTTATAAGAGTTTAATTTTTTTTTTTTTATCTTTATAGGGTTGAACTTTGGAGAGAACCAAGTAAATCTTTGGGTATCAGCATTGTTGGTGGAAGAGGCATGGGAAGTCGTCTAAGCAATGGTGAAGTGATGAGGGGCATTTTCATCAAACATGTTCTTGAAGATAGTCCAGCTGGCAAAAATGGAACCTTGAAACCTGGAGATAGAATAGTAGAGGTACCCTCTAGTGAGCTTTCTGTGCCAAAATTCTTCCTCTGTTCCATCCTCTTTATTAAGGGAATCATTGCCTTCACACCGGTCACTTGACCCAATGTGAAAGTAAAATGTGTTTGTGGTTAAAACATTTCTTTCTTATATGTCCCATTTCATCCATAATCTTTCTCTTCAGTGCATGGTGACAGATTATGTATCATGATTCAGAGACTGATGTTTGGAGATATAACCATTTTAAAAAACATTGGCCTTGAGTTAAAATAATGAAGTTTTATTTGAAAGAACAAAGCAAATTTCCTGGGGAAAAAATTGAATTGTTTGAAATTAAATATACATGAACATAATATGTAGATAATAGCTACGTTCTCCAGTGATTTTATTTTAAGAAATGCTTGTCGTGATCAATTCATTGTAGATTAACTTTATTGGATTATTTTCCAAGTGAGTCCTTTTAGTAAATCTTTTATGCTAATTACCCTGATCATCTTTTACATAAATGCTCCCACCCCCCACAATCCAGGCTCATATTTCCCTCTTTCTTTTTCTCAGTGCTATGCCCATTCATCACTGAGGAGTGTATGTGTGTGTGTGTGCGCGCATCTGTGTGTGTATTTATACACTCATGTATGTGTAACTTTGATTTATGCAAGAGAAGTATTTGGTAAAATTGATTTGGTAAAATTAATTCAAAACAAAGTATAGTATTTTAAATAGACTTTTCTCCCATGGTCACTAGTCATTTACTCAGCAAATATTCCTGGAGCAGCTATTGCATTCCAGATGCTATCACAGGCTCTGGGCATTCCGCAGTAAACAAGGCAGCATGCCTGCTTGTCAAGTGTGACAGACTTAACAAGTAATCACGTCACTTCAGAACAGTGTGATAAATTATCTGATCAGGGAAACTATAGTTATAATTAAGAGGGTAGAGGAAGGGTACCTGACCCAGATTTGCTAAGTTGTCAGGATAATAGAGTCGGTTTCTCAGTAGAAACCAATAACTTTATTACTATAAGGACCATTATATTTAGTTTATACAAGTGATTGTCTCTCATTTTCTAAATCCATATAACTTACCATTAAAATGCATCGATGCGGGGCTCGATCCCAGATCCCTGGGATCATAACCTGAGCCGAAGGCAGAGGCCTTAACCCACTGAGCCACCCAGGTGCTCGGCAGGGAGCCTGCTTCCTCCTCTCTCTCTCTGCCTGCCTCTCTGCCTACTTGTGATCTCTGTCTGTCAAATAAATAAATAAAAAAAAATCTGAAAAAATGCATCGATTGTGAAGGTTACAACATTGTAACTTTAAAATGAACATTTTTAATATTGATTTAGTCCTTTACTGGTTGATTATCTGTGAAAGCTGAAGAGGGAGGAAGATTGAGCCTTGGGAGGGTCCAAGGGCCATGTCTGTTTCGTCTCGTTCTTCCCTCCAACCACTTGTAAGGAAGAATGGTGGGCTTGTTCTCTTTCTCTGCATCCTTACCTTTCTTTAGGGGATATCTTAGCCCCTTTTTAAAGAACTCTTATTCCCAATTTCAGATTATCACAGGCCAGTTTATTTTATGGATAATTCACTATTAAATACCTTTGACCTAAGGAGAAAAAGTAAGAAATACTTATAATTATTTCTAGAAAGGATTGATCACAGTTTGCACTAAAATATTGTTTAAAGGTATTGAGAGAGTTAAAGCATCCATCCCTTTCAAATTGAAAAAAAGTCTGATTTTGTGTGTTGTTAAGTACTTTGTGCTGTTTAGCGGTGGTTGTTGAGGGCTGTTATGTATGGGGGCTTTTCTAGTAAGTAAGCAAGGCTTGGGCCTCCATAATCCTGGGGATTCTGAAACCTGTCTCTGCCAAGTTTCTGAAAAAGTATTTAGGCTAGACGAGTCAAGACCTGCAAAGTATTCCATTCTGAGTATAGAGTGCTTTGGACTTGAGCAAAGATATTTAATGTCCTATTAAATATTTCTACAAGTGAAGTATATAGTAGACTAACTTCTATTATTTATTATTATACTAACTTTTATTCTACAAAAAGTGAAAGCCATTTTTAATATGTACTGACATGCATATTACATTACCTAAGTGTCAATCTAAGAGAAGTTTTCAATTAAATACATGTAACTCTTTTAAAGGTGATAATGTTCTATGCAGAGATCTAATTAATTTTCTTTTCCAGAATTGTGTCTACTCTGATTTTGCTATTTTGTTGTATATATATCCTATTGTGGTAATTGGAAATGATAAAATGATTATAGTATCTTGTAGTTTTCTGGCAGGATTAGCATTTGGCCTTTCAAACTACTTTCCTTTCTATTCATATAGTATGTAAGCTGAGCTGATCATCACCCAGGCAATCCATGGTCAATAAAAAGTTACAAAATAACATTCATTTTCAAGCTATTTATAGAAGAATTACTAACAAGCACAATTTCTTGGCTTCCAGCTCCTGTCATGTCCACTACAAAGATTCTTCTGCAAAGCTAATCTTGCCATAACCTGATTTTTCTGAACATTAGAATTCTGTTTTTTACTTCAAGCTTCCCTGTACAGAAAGAAACACACAAAACATTGCCCACCCATTTCCCGAACAAGTCTTTAATGGATTTGGAGAAAACATGTACAGTGACTTTCATGATGAACACAGTGCTGCGAGGCAGTTCCCTTTTATTATTTCTTTAATGATTTTGATTTATTAAAGGGATAACTGATACTGTAAGGAAAGCAGAAGTAGAGCCTTCATTTCAACTGATGATTATTTCAGTTGATGATGGGGACAGAAGTCAGTGTCAAAATAAGGGACCACAAGTCTGCTGGACAATGAAAAGTTTTCGAGTCTCACAGGTAGTCTCAATTATTTTTGATTCTGAAACAGATTTCCCAGGAGGCTCACCCAGAATTCTCAGAACTCCAGATCCACAAATTGTTCTGTTGTTCTATAGCTTCTTGAAATGTTAAGCTGAGGCCTTCCATTGCAGGTGGATGGGATGGACCTCAGAGATGCAAGCCATGAGCAAGCTGTGGAAGCCATTCGGAAAGCAGGCAACCCTGTAGTCTTTATGGTACAGAGCATTATAAACAGACCAAGGGTAAGCGAACAAAAAGGGCAAGGTAGGCAAATCCAAACAATGTTCAACTTGGAATCTAATGTATCAAGGGCCAAGTTGTCTCTAGGAGCAGATATCCAGTCTTAAAATCTCAGGAGACTTGTTAAAATTTTATAATGTTTTTTTTTTCTTTTTTAATTGAGTTGTCCTGGAAGTTCCTTCTACCATGTTTAATAAACATGTCACATCTATTGAAAACACACAGAAGTAGGATCTATTGGTGGCCATAGGTATCTAGATGGATAATTATTAGTATTCATTGTAGTTACAAAATATTTAAGTTGTTAAGAGGAATGTGGTATAATGACTCAGCTTACTATATGTGACCTCTCAGTCCCTGAAAAGTCAGAGAGATGACATTTTCCTTATGCATATATCCTCCAGACAGAATTTCTAGCATATGCAGTCTCATGATCATGTGTGAATCGTCTTGATGTATTTGTCAGTCCCACTGGACATTCTACCTAGTGGAAATTTAAGCAGTATGATTACATATGAGTGATTTTATACTTGCTGCTTCCCCAGCCATGAGCACTTCATCACTGAATAGCCCCCAGTACAGACGGCAACCTACTAACCCATTTTACCATCAGTCATAACAGATAAAATGGCTTTAATGCATTTAATGAGATGGAGAAGATACTAAGCGAGTCCTTGTGTATTGGATATGCCCTAAAGATTCTGAAGATGAAAATTATGCTGAGTTTGAAACTATTTTTTTTTTTTTTTTTACTATTCCTTTATGTCTCAGTGAAAAAGATTATTTACACGAGCAGAAGTTTTTGAGCATATTTGGGCCACATACCCCTTGGAAAGTTCTTCAGAAAAACACACAATCCTGAAAAGTTTGCATCTCATTTCAGGAGCTTCCTAGATGTCCTGAAAATCATAGAGGTTCTACTTCTGGATTTTAGTGAAAACAGAACAAAACAAAACAACCCTGTCAAAGTGATTCTCTTTGAAATACCTGCTCATTAGCTTTGAGGTTTGGTTGTCTTTAAAAGGAAAATGTCAACATATGTGAGGGAAATTAAAAGAACCATCTAAAACTTTAAAATATATAATTATTTTATAATTTTTTATCTTAAAATTAAGAATATAAGAAATCAGTGCTCAGATGATGGAAAGACAGTAGCAAACATTTCTGTAGACGAGATCAGTAAAAGTAACTTCTCAGTATTTTGGACAATGTAATTTAGAGTGACCAAATTTATCCTGTTGGTCTTTCCTTTTGTTGTCAAGACGGGTGTATTAAGGAGGACACATATTTCATAGAGCACTGGGTGTGGGTCATAAACAATGAATCTTGGAACACTGGAAAAATAAAATAAAATTAACAACAACAACAACAAAAAAGACAGGTGTAGCTCTGGTCTGGGTTTACTGTAAAAGACAAATTCAGTAGTTCTTATGTAAGCAGTTATCTTCACATCTGCAGTTTTAATCATTCAGTTGTTAGGTAATAATTATCCATTCAGATGAGAAAATCTGCCAAATGTTGGGCGGCATCATGCTGCATTCTCTTCAAATGGTATTCAGTTTGTTTAAATAACTACAAATCTTTCCACATTTGTTTCTGTTTGTTGTGTCAAACCTAGATACAGCACAATGGCGTTGGTGAATGGCTGTTTAAGTTTAAAACTATTTTTTTGTGTGGGTGGGTTTTACTCTTTTTATTCTTAATTTCCAACTTTTATATCACGTAGGACAATACTATAGACTGCTGAATAGGATTCTTCATTGTACTTTTAAAAACTTAAACTACAAACATTTCTTTCAATGCCAGTCATATTTTCTAATGAGCTGGGAAGGTATTTTTCTCACACACCTGGAAAATATTCCTATTTTACTCTCTGAGGTATAATGACACTTGATTTTATAGCAATTATTCCAGGAGAAATCTTGCCTAGAGTGACTTGTTTAGTCAAGTTATATGTGCCAGGACTCAGGGCATACTGCCCCAACAAAGGGCACCCTGGCCTGTTCCCCTCATGCAGGTCATAAAAACCCTCATGTAAGAGATGCCCTCCCTGTACCTGGAGAAAAGAACATCCTAACCTCCAGAGATGCAGGGGCCCTGGGAAGGATCTGAATATACACACCTTGCTAAGTTTTCCCCTGTTTCCCCACTTAGCTCATACTCTTGTCCTATCAAATTTCGCTGACTTTCCACACTCGAGCAAACCTAGTGTCAAAATATTCCTGTTTAACCATTTCTTCTGGTCTTCGCTATCTTATGAAGGCTCTGTGTCACATAAGAGTTAACATAAGTCAATACTTATATATACTTTTCTCTTGTTAATCTTTTTTTTATTACAGAGATCCAGCTGGAAACCTTAGATGAATAGAGGAAAGGTATTTTTTCCTCCCCTAAATATGCATTCAGCTTTGAGAAATCAGAATTAATTTTGCATTTAACATGAGATCTACTCGATTTTCAGTGATTTACTTCCTTATGAAATAATCATGCCTCTAGTAATCTAAAGGGAAAAAAAACCCCACAAATACATAAGAGTCTCTTAATGGAAAATGTTTATTTGTACATGAATTAAACTTCAAAAAAATCTTAGGCATAGGCTGAAAAGACAGTCTCTTTGGCACGTAGATTATTCAAGAATCAGAACTTCAGAGAACAGAGAATAATAATGTAATATTTAATAATAAATTCTATACTTCCTGATTTATTACTGACTGTCCCATAGGTTGGACCACATTTTCTCCCCAAAGGGTAGGCCCTATTAATATGGGCCAGAGAATGTTTTTGTCTTCCCTGTGTTTCTTCTTAGTTAATAACATTTCCATTCCTATCAGCCCTTAGAACTATAAACAGAGTTTCATCGTTGATTTTTTAATAAGAAATACGTCCTGTTTCTCTAAATCTTTTCATAGTTATAGATCTACCACTTCATTTGCCACGCTCATGCTCTACTTTTATACTTTGCTCTCGGGGCCAAATTCTAATCCTGTAAGAGCTGGAAATTGAAACAAATTATAAAGCAAAACAAAAAGCTAGAGCTCTCTCTAAATATTCCATTTCTTGCCATTATCGTTCTATTTTTTTAATTGTTCTACAGAATTATAAAGAAAATATAAAGCCTAAAAATTCTATGTATGAGGTTTGGAAATAATTTCCAACTTCCATAGCATTGAGTTATTTTGTGTAGAATATATTTTTAATCTCTGCCTAGTCATTTTTTTCCACCTTAATAAATGGTCGTGTTCCTTGGCATTTGTGATCTTTTCTTTTGTAAAGCAGGAGTTGACATTTAAACTGAAAAGCAGAGAGAAAGTTGAGATGAGCAGAAATGTCATTGTGCCCATTTCTTTTTCCCGTCTTCCCTCTGTAGGAAAAACATTGCAAGAAGAGCAGATTGAAAGGGTAATGTGGCATAAGCTTTAGTGCAGGCGTACCGAGGATAGAGTCTTTCCAGAGTGTTCTCCCAGACAGGGTGGTGTCACATGACAACCTCTCCCTACTCTTGATGCTTGCCAGTAGGACTTTTTTATAGACAGAAGTAACACAAACATTTAATTGGAGCCAAAATGAATTTTAAATGTCTGCAATTTCCCCTGAAAGATATAGTCAATAAAAGGAAAAGATAGCGGGTATGAAAAGAAGCAGAAGAATTTATTGTGTTGAGGAAATTACTTTTCCTTTTCTTTTCTTTTTTTTTTAAACTATGAAAATGCTAAATTCTATCTGGCAGTCATCCTGCCTTTAATATGTATATTCAACTCCAATAGTCCTACCTCAGGGCATATATCAAGCAAGCCACAAAAATCTATGAGAAGCCCTCTAATGCAGGACTTCAAATATATTCAAAGCCTCATACATTTCCTCTAACATGGGAAATTTTATAGGAAAATTTTTTAAAGAATCAGTGTTTCTACCTCCACAAAAAGTACGTAGAAATAGAGAACATCACTGAACGGTGGTTCATTTCTTTAAAGTTGTTGATTTCTTTTTTTTTAAATGAGAAACTACTATTGATCTGAAGCCATCTTAATCTCTAGTTTAAGTATGAAAATTTTCCTTCCTGGGAAACAAGATAAAAAAGTCATGAGGGTTACCAGTTTAATGTTTAATGTTTAATTTGCATTCTGAAACAGACTCCTATTATTTTACAAAAAAAAAAAGCATAATTTTAAATGTAAACAAAAAAACAGTTGTGGTTTTAATTTTGGTACCTGCTCACTGATATGCATGGGACATAGATAAATATATAAAGTGGGCAAAATTTATGTGCATCTCTCTGTCATAGTGAAAATAAAAGAAATTTAGTATCAGTTTCATGAAATCATTTCCTTGGTGGCCAGTTTGAGATTTGGGTATAGACCCAGGACACTAGAGGTAAACCTTTAGTTCTTGACTGTTGAATATGACGTTGTTATTAATCAGTGACTAGATCTGACTGGATCTAGTTTTACACCGTGATTTCAATCAGTACTTTGTTCTTAAAACTGAGTTGTGTTAAGTACATTTCTTTTGCGCTCAGCGCCTCTTATGTTTCCTTTTAGAAATCCCCTTTGTCTTCCTTGCCGCACAACCTTTACCCTAAGTACAACTTCAGCAGCACTAACCCATTTGCTGATTCTCTGCAGTTCAACGCCGACAAGGTTGGATAATGCCATTGTCTTGCCATTGCCTTTTGCAAATGTTTCATTCTTTGTTACTATGCCTTTGTCCTAGTTCACTGTTTACTAAATTTGGGCAGGGAACAAAACAAAACAAAACCGTGTGTTTGGAGTGGGCATGCAAACCCTTTCTTAAGCACATTTTTTTTTGCCAGAGCATATTCATTTTTATAGCTGAAATTAGATGGCCCTCTTGAACAGTAGGGGAGAATCGTGAGTCCAATGCCTTTCCTCTGTTTTGTTGTGAATTTAATTTTCTGATGCTTAAATTTTTGCTAATTGCCAAATGTATGAACTACTTTCACACAAAATTTATTGAAAGCCTTGTATTCGTTTAAGTCCTTCTCAGACTTATACAAGGTGGTCCTAAAAGCCCTTGTGTGTGTTAGTCACTCCACAGATAACTGGGTATATGCGGGAGTGTGTTGAATGTTCATAAAATGTGTCCGTGCAAGTGCCTGAATCAGGAAGCATGTAACTGTTTCGATGCTCATAAGCCTAGATGTGGATATTCTTATACTCTATTGGAATTCCAAACCCAAAACTAAAACAAAAACTTAGAAGAACTTGTTCATTATAATTTGATCATGATAAGGAAGGAAGCTTTCAACAATTTCAGGAAACATTTTATGACTTTTCATTGGCTTTTCATGTTGCTCTACTATGGATAACCAAAGATGCTGTACCTGAAGGAATATGTTTTCTGTTACTGTAGGAATTACAGAATTCAAGTAGAGTTACCTTCCGTTGTTCCCCAACTAACCCTTTTGCTCCCACACCATTTAAGGTTTGTCTCAGTGTGAAATTTTCATGAATAAGTTGGTGTGTTACTGCGTGCTGTGTGTGTTATACTTGTGTGCGTGCATGGCATGGAGTGATTTCAAGCACACTTTACCTTTTTTTTTCCCCCCGATGAAGGCTAAATGATCTTAAAGAGTTCTATTTTTATTAATAAGCCTTTTTTTATGTGACAGTTTTTTATTTTTTATTTTCAATTAGCTAACATATAGTACATTGGTTTTTGATTAAGAAGTATCAACAATAATCTAATTACACCGATCTCATTGAGAATGAAAGGTTATACCTAATTACCCGTTTTTGTAAATACAAGCTTGTATTTGCTTTATGATTTATCAGTAATGTTAGGATGCCGTTTTAGTTTATTCACAGAATGAAAAGGTTGTGCCTAAGTAAAGTCCTGAGTGACTTTTTAGACTGGCAGATTTTCTGTTTTGATTTTTGTTTTGTTTTGTTTTGTTTTTTCCCAATTTATTTATTTTCAGAAAAACAGTATTCATTATTTTTTCACCACACCCAGTGCTCCATGCAAGCTGTGCCCTCTATAATACCCACCACCTGGTACCCCAACCTCCCACCCCCCCCCCCCGCCACTTCAAACCCCTCAGACTGTTTTTAAGGTAGGTGGAAGCTCAGGAAAGTTACGAAGTGAGATCTATTTCATTTGCATCCATAAATTTATTAAAATTATGGGAAGTTTAAATCAGTTTTTGTTCCTTTTTTTCAAAAATCAAGTGGGCTTAATTTATACTTGCTAACATTATCTGTTACTATAGAGAAGTTTTTTTTTTTATTTTAACCAGAAAAACTGTAAATTATATATTTTCCTCTGCCCCAACCTTCATATGTTAAATAAGCCTGGATTGGATCTAATGAGGTTTCTTGTTTTTTGGTCATTTCATTTGTACTTTGTTGACCTGGAGTTTTATGGGACAGCATTTAGGAGGATGACAGGGTTTCGTTTGCACTGGTACTTTTTGTCTGTGTGGCCAGTTGTGTATAAACTAAACATTTTAACACAATAGATTCTGTAACTTGAAAATCTGTTGCCTCTAAGTCTCTGCCATTCAGCTCTCCTTTACTTTACTAGAAAAACAGTACTTGATGTTTATTATATTCATTTTGGGGCAGCCTAGAACCCTGAAGTGGATTCTGAATCAATAAAGAAAGATCACATTCAGTGTTGTATCATTTTAGTATTAGGTATATTTTGTGGTATTCTGATTCTTGACACTAATTAGTAATTCCTAAATATTTGTTCATGGTTGCCATTTGATGTGTTCTATAGGAAGTTTGTTTATTTTTAATTTTTAAAAAGATTTTATTTGTTTATTTGAGAGAGCAGAGGGAGGTGAGAGAGGGAAGGTGAGAAGCAGGCTCCCCGCTCAGCAGGGAGCCCATGTGGGGCTCAGGCCCATGTGACCGGAGCTGAAGGCAGAGACCCAGGTGCCCCTGGAGGTTTTTTTAAATTGTAGTCTTTTTCCACATCCACACTTACAAAACAAAATGAGGTATATCAGAGGTATTTTATATGAATGAAAGGTAAAATAAAGAAGGATAGGAAAAATGTAGGATCAAGGCTTCAAGGACAACTTCATACCATGGTTAGAACTTAAGTTGGGTATCTCTGTTGAATTTGGTACTGTCTTACTATGGAAATTGGAGGAGAGAGCATGGTGTAATGGAAAGCGCATTGGATTAAGAATTAAGGCAAAAGAAATCTAGTACCAGTGTGATTTTGAACAAAATCTTCTCATGGCCTCAAGTTTTTCATGTGCAAAATGAATAAAATGAACTCAGTGACTTGCTGGCCTTTCGAACTCTAATATTCTATTCAACAATCTGTAATAGAAGAACTTGATATAAAATCCCTTTTTTGAAATAGGGCCCATAGCCCTCAGTGACAGCAAGTATGCCACACTTTGGGTTTGTGTGCAGTGGTCTTTCCTGTTTTCTCATTTACCTTTCAAGCCACCCTGGCAAGGGAAGGATGGTGTTGTCACTTAAAGCCAGCCCCTCCGATCTGAGTCTGGGTGTTCTGTGCTCACTAACTGGCTCCCATGGTAGACGAACTTGCATGTAAAATGCTCATTCTCATGGCTTTGTTAAGAGAGTCATTTGGAGAGCGGATTCAGGTAGCAGTGAAGAATTATTTGTATATATATATATATAGTCTGACGAGCGACCTCTGGACTTTAATTGCTTGATTAACTTATTTGTTAGTTTTGTTCTTGTTTCTTGGAAGACTTCTCTAGGCCCACAAAATCTTACCCAGACCCCTGAATATTTATGAAGACTTTTGAATGGGAGATTTTTTTTCCCAAAAGGGAGAGTTTGTACAATTTTTTCTAAAGTTACTTAAGCCTTCAAATTGAAGAGTTCATTGGCCCCAAATAACCAAATAACAGTTTAACAAATTAACCTCTGAACATATATTTTGTTTAGTGTATTTAAACTTTACCTGAGTCCTGTCTACCATTATATATATATTTTTTTCTGTTATTTGTGTGTGAGATATTTTAAAGCCAGTTTTTGTCAATTATAATTTTATTTCTTTTACTGAAGATTTTCTTCCTTGGACTACGCATATGCACTGCATTCTTCTTGTTCCCACAGGCACCCAGTCAGTCCGAATCCGAGCCAGAAAAGGCTCCTTTGTGCAATGTGCCTCCGCCCCCTTCTTCAGCATTTGCAGAAATGAGCAGTGATCATACACAGTCATCTGCCGGCAAACTCTCCGAAGACGTGGACAAAGAGGATGAGTTTGGTTACAGCTGGAGTAAGTTGTCTTTTGTGATGCATTGAGTTATAAGAGACATTGAAATAGCTCTGGGTTTCTTGAAGCTTATGTCCTGGATGGATAAGCATGTTTCAGCTTTATTTATATGTGCTGCAATTTTGTTTGGAAAAAATACTGTTTGTTTTGCCTGAATATAGCACGCATTCCCAAGGCATGAAATCATGTTCTTCCTTTCCTTTAAATGACTCTCCCTGCTAAAGCCCACTCTGCCCTTTGTGTGAACATTAAAGAGGGCAGGGCCCTCTCAGAAGCTGCTACAGGATCTGCCCCCTGAGGATCTCAAACGAGTTCTTGCCGCTCCCAGACCTCAGAGTCCTCATTATAAAATCTGGTTGCTGTTGGCATCTTGCCTTGAACTCTGGCATCTTCTATACTAAGTTGGTAACACAGAATAATTGTGGAGATGGCATTGAGGCATTCGGCTAGTTGTATAACTGCCTCAAAGTCTTTGCCTCTGGGCCACCCTTCTTCTGCAGATGTGGTCCTTACCCGAGGTTGGTAACATTAAATTTGAAATGTCTGATGCACAGGAAGCATTCAAGGGCAGCTGTTATTAGGATCATTGGGGTGTCTCTTTTTTCTAATAAAATAAGCCTTTTTACAAGGAAATGTTAAAAATTTAGTGAAAAGTTACCAATGTATCAGTGCTGTAAGAAGTTTCATATTGAAAGTATAATTACTCTAAGAAAGCTATGGTGTATGCTTTTGGGAAGTGTACAGGGTGTGAAAAATTGTGCTGCTAGATTCTAGAAGGAACCAGGAAATGAAAGTTTATAAAGTTGATGCAGTTAAGAATCAATATGGAATGCAAGACATCAGCTGCCTAGTAACATTTTCTAAGAGATGATTTGTGAAATTTGCGGTTTTCTATTTTCAATAAAATAAGAATATATTGCTAATCTATTAAGGTGACCAGAATATACTCTGAGGAAAACATGAGACAGAATATCATATCACAAGCCACCCAAAATCTAATGCCGTGAGGAAGCAATTTCTTATGGTGTCATGTGTTGTGGTTGACTGGGCCCAGCTAGGCCGGGCCTTCAGGATGATGCACTTACAGGGCTGGAAATCAGTGTTGGCTCCTGTGGCCTAGGCACCTCCATGTAGCCTTGGCCTCTCAGATTCAGGAATAAATTCTACCTCTTGAACATGTGGGATGGGAGAGATGAATGGTTTTATCTAATTAGGGCGTGTATCCTGAAGCTGAGACAGGTACATCAATTTGTCCTAGTCTGATAGCTCGAAGCAATGAAGACATGCATTCCCTATGTTCCGGATCTGTGTACCAAGCAGCTGCCCCACACGACGTGACATGCACGCCAGTTTTGCTGTGAGCGCAAAGCTTGCACTGGTCAGTGAATATAAATCCTCTGAATGCTCTGTTCTCTGCAAACAATAAAGTGGCATTCTGTTTTAATCAGAGTCTTTTGAGAGTTTGTTAATGTGAATGACCCCGGCAAACTGATCAGTCAGATCAGCTCCTCCACACTCTGCCCGCTGGATGCAAAGAAATTCCTCAGAGTTTGGGTACTCTGGGAAACCAGTCTTGACACCTAGGTGGCCAGCTTATTTAGCTTTTCTTAGCTGCCAAGGATTTACATTTTGGTCCAAGTAATGACCTTTTGAAGCTAAATAACTTCCATAGTAAAACATTGGCTGTAAATTAACTTCATACCTCTTAATTTTGTTGTTGTGTGTAGAAAATATCAGAGAGCGTTACGGAACCCTAGCAGGAGAGCTACACATGATTGAACTAGAGAAAGGTCGTAGTGGTTTGGGTCTCAGTCTGGCTGGGAACAAAGACCGATCCAGGATGAGTGTCTTTGTGGTGGGGATCGACCCAAATGGAGCCGCTGGCAAAGACGGTCGACTGCAGACTGCAGATGAGCTTCTGGAGGTATGTTCCTACGGAGGATGCAGAGTTTACTCTTGCTGAACTGGTGCGCTGGAATCCTCAGTTCCCAGAAAATCCACTGGGGCCTCATATGGTGACAGAGAAAACAACTGCTTGCCTAATAAAATAGAGGCACTGCAGCAAATTTGGCTGTAAACCAAATCTCTGCTAAGTAGAGTCCGTGTTCCCATTAACTTCCATTAAAAGGTTGCGAGTGGGTAGCACCAGAAACAATTTTTGCCCCAAGATAGTAATAAAGATCACACTTCAAAAACATTTTCTTGTGTGCTGCATTTTTATTAGGAGCTTTTGAAAAGCCAAATGACCAATCACTCCTCCGTAATGAGACTGAGCCACTGGACACTCTGGAAGTTGAATTCCTAATGGTAGATGTGATTCATGTGGCGTGCAGTGGGGTCAAGGTTAAGGCTAAGTAACGAAAACAGTAACTCAGCCGCCCAAACAGAATAAATTTCTGGACCATACTTTCTAGTGTTTAGAATTGCATTTGCCTGTTTTGTTTGTCCTTGCCTTCCAGAAGCTGGGATGCTCGTGCCTATATATTGCCTTAATACTCTTCCTTGCACTCTTGTTTTTTTATTGCCTGGGAACGTTCAGTCAGCAGTGGCTGAATGACTAGATAACTGGTGTTTCCAGTAGGTACTTTCTGCTTCCCAAATCCTGAATCTGCCTGTGGTGCTCCTCCCTGTGGCCCACAGTCTGAGTTTTGAGATTAACTAAGACCTATAACCATAGGGGGCTTCCCAGGATGATCTATGCAGGTCATTAGTGCCTCTAGGAGAGCCTTTGCTTTGTGCAGAACATGCTGGAAGCCCGGTGCCTGTCAGTAATTTCACTCTCTACTTTTCTATAGTCAGTCCAGGTGGTACCGCTGTCGTCTGTGGAGATCAGACCACCTGCATGTCATTTTAATGTTGGCTTTAAACATGGGCTTGTCTTTTCACCATCAAAGTCAGGTTCATGTTCTGGGAAGGAAAATACATGTAATCTTTCAAAAGAAGGAGAAAAAATGACCTTTTTATTAGCTAGATAGGATAATAAAGGGTTAACTAATTCCCAATTTCAGACTCAGTTAATGCTATTTGTTTCTCACAGATCAATGGTCAAATTTTATATGGAAGAAGTCATCAGAATGCTTCTTCAATCATTAAATGTGCTCCTTCTAAAGTAAAAATAATTTTTATCAGGTAAGCATTTTCTTTTTTCTAGATTACTAAATACCTTTTTTTAGTCTTTCAATTCAGAGTTCTTTTAAATGAAAACAAAACATTTCTAAATGTCTGAGTATTTTAGTCCCAGGTCTTTAGGCTTGCAGAATTTTCTCTAATAATCCTGATGAGTCTTCAAGGAGAAGAATGAAAATACTATGAATCATTATGTTGTGATAGGTCAGTGCTTTTTCTTTTAGAAATAAAGATGCAGTGAGTCAGATGGCTGTATGTCCTGGAAATACAGTAGAACCTTTGCCTTCTACCTCAGAGCAGTCTCAGAATAAGGAGGTATGTATCTTGTGTTTGTTTCTCTGGGAAGATTTTATTGATATGCTATGTATGAATTCAGCAAACAAGTATTGATCCCTTACAGGAATGTTAAATGACTCATGGTCTTGGCCCTTAAGGGGCCTAGTACAAGAAACACTCATGTAAATAAACACACCACTTCCATGAAGGGTCTACATAGGGAATAATGAAGGTAGAAAAAGTTGTCAAGTCTCCTTCTGTAGAGATCATGACAATGACTCTCTAGGTGAAGTGACATGTGAAGTATGTGTTGGAAGTAGAAGACACGGGGAGGGGGGGCAAAAACATTCCAGGCAGGGGGCATAGACTAAGGAATGGCATGCAGGCTCTGGCAGATTCAGGGAATGAGAATTGCAGGGCAGCATTGAATAGTGGGGAGGGTGAGATGGGCGTTGGGGAGCTGGTGAGGAAAAGGTCACTGGGAAAGGGGAAATAGGGTCATCATGAGAACTGTGATGCGGACTTCATCTTTGATGCCTTAGGGAACTCAAAAGAGTAAGAATTGTATTTTTAAGTACTTCTCTGGAAATGTGCAGAGAAAGAATCAGAGGTTTCAAGGAAGAGAAGTTAAGGTAAAGGGAATAAGAAAATTAGAGGAATAGTTCAGGAGAAAGATAATGAAGGCCTGAACTAATGCAAGGAAAGAAAGAAAGAGAGAGAGTGAGGGAGGGAGGAAGAAAGAGAAGAAAAGAAAGGAAGAAAAGAAAATAAAAGAGGGAAAGAAAGAGAAAAGGAAGGGAAGGAAGGAGAGAGGGAGAGAGAGAAGGAGAGATAGAGAGATAGAAAAGAAGGAAGGAAGAAAATGATTAAGTCAGAAGTTTCAGTAGTTTAGGATCCAACTTAGCATTATCTTATCCCTAACTAAATGTACAGTGAGGAACAGCCAGTGGTGTATCTATCCAACAAGTATTTACAGACTGTCTGCCTTATACCAGGTACTTCATTTTGGGCTGGGATTAGGCTGGTGAATGCAACAGACAAGTTGTAGATGGCTTCTGGATGGCTAACGTGGTGACTTGGTGGATGGCTGACTTTTACCAAAATAGAAAAAAATTTAAAAACATATTTGTAAAAATAGAAAATGTTCTATTTGAGGCAGTTTTCGGGTGAAGTGCCTGTTGAAAAGCCTGGTAGAGATAGATGTACATTGGAATGTTTGGTCTAGAGTTTAGAGATGAATTCCCATAGGTGCACAGTTATCTGGTGGCCATAGGAGCTCTTCCGTACAGAGAATGCTTAGAAGAAGGGGGCTAAGGTCAGAATTCTTTAATAAAACAAGGAGGAAGCCTAACAAAGAATGGCCAGAGGTAACAAGAAAGGACCAGGCAAGCGCGTTGCGTAGAGCTGAGGAGGACACATTTCAAGAAGGATATATTCTACAATCTTGAATGCTGAGAAGAGGTCAAGTAAGGAGATGAATAGAGTCCATTGGACTTGGCAATTAGCTGATCACTAGTGTTTTTGAGAAAGCAAATGATGGATTAAAAAAAAAAAATTAGAAAAGAAAAGGCACCGGCTAGAGGGTAACATAGAATTTAGAGGGTTTTTTTGGTGGGACTTCTGATGTGCAAAAGCCCGAGATACTTGTTACAGATGAATAAAAGGAGGCAAAGCGAATGAAACCTGACAGAGGAGCCATGATTACAGTGCGAGAGGAAATGCTCCCCCGGAAGGAGCGTTTGGGCACTGGGCTGTCTCTACATGATGAACGTCACTTGTTCCGGTGAACTGAGAAATCATTCATAATAGTGAACTGAGTCAGGTGATTTTTCAAGATTATAAAGGAGAAAATTTTATTTTCATATAAATTGTACCATAGATATAACCCTTAAGAAAATAGAATATTTTAATAATCTTCAAGTAAAACACTTAGTAGTTCCTAAATTCCCTTGATGACTAACAGGGAAGAACAGTGGATGGTGCCTGTGCTTGAGTCCTGTGTGCTAGTGAGTCCCACTGCTGGGTAGCTGGGCTGCCACTGCATTTCACTAGAGAATAAATCCAGGCCCTCTGGAGAACCGCTTTGTGTCTTTGTGCTTGAAAATAATTTTTGTCTAATCATACCTTATTAGTCTTTTGAAGAGAATATAATGTTCATAAATGTCATGAAGTATTAAAAATAATTAATTATAACACGTGAAATAATTTTGATGCAAGTGACCCTTATTAAGCAAACAAAAATACGTACACCTCAGTTGTCTATTTTGCCGTTTTCTTCCCTCTGTCAGCCTGAGCCAAGTGGTACTACTTCCGATGCGGCTGTGGACCTCTGTTCATTTAAAAACGTGCAACATCTGGAGCTTCCCAAGGTAAATGTGCTTTGAGTTGAATTTTTACACCAGTAATCTGATTCTCTGGTTCTCAGAAGTGTGGTCTCTGGACCAGTGGCATCAGCATCACCTGGGATCTTGCTAGAATTGCAGACATTTGGTCCATCCATACCTACTGAATGAGAAATTCTGGGGGTGGACCCACAGTTTGCGTTTTTATAAGCCTTCTGAGTGATTCCATGCACACAAACATTTGAGAATTACTGTATTAATTGATACTTGAGCAGAGATTAAGCTTTTCCTGCCTTTGTGATTACCCAAGGTATGACATTTAGCAGTCTCTCTCTCTCTCTCTTTTTTTTTTTTTTTTTTAAGATTTTATTTATCCATTTGTGAGAGTGAGAGAGAGAGCATGAGAATGGGGTGAAGGACAAAGCAGAAGCAGGCTCCCCACTGAGCTGAGAGCCCAGTGTAGGACTCAGTCCTGGGACTAAGGGATCATGACCTGAGCCCAAGGCAGAGGCTTAACTGGCTGAGCCGCCCAGATGCCCCTCTCCTTTGATACATTTACTAAGGGCCTGCTCTGGAGGAAATATAAAGAAGAAAGAAGCAAATTTAAGTCTTTGCCCTTCATAAAACTGAAAGTTCACATTTCTAAAAGCTTCACTGATCAGCATCAGTGAAGTATTTACTTCTGAAAAGATCTGAACATTAGGCTCAAATGACCACTTCTGAAGAGGTGGTTTGCTGAACAGAAACCTGCAAATGCTTTGAGGTGCTGCAGGCTCCTGTTGGAATGCAGGCAGGGGCGGGCGGTGGACACACACGGGAGAATATTCGCAGAGAGAGCAGCAAAGCGCACAGGGAGAAGAGGAAGGTGAGCTAGGGGTTGACACCGAGCCGGGCTATATTTATCGCAGGCCGCCAGAAGAGAAGGGGTCCTCGGGCCACTGCCCGCCCAGCTGTGAGGCAGGGCAGCACGGTGTTTAGGAGCCTTGGCTCCAGAATCCGGGTTCAGTCCTTGCTTCATCAAGTACATACCTGACATATTATGTGATCTTCCTTTGCCTCAGTTTTTTCACAATATTACCTTTGGCCTAACTGTAAAGATTAAATGAGTCATTTGTAAGTAGTTGGCTTAATGACAGCCTATGCTTTGCACTATTCAAGTCGTTATGAAGTCGGAAACCATGAATTTCTGAATGCTGCACAGAATATGTGCTTAAAAACATCCTTGGACAAGCCCTTGCTAAAAATGACAGGTTAAAAAACTCCGCATACTATATAAATCTGTCCACGCTGAATCCATTATTAGTCGACTATGCAGACAAAACTCAAGAAGGCGAGGAAGGGAGAATTAACCAGCCTGCTAACATTTATACCTCATCTGCAACTTTTTGTCATTTATACTACCTTGTATTTTTAAAAATTATGATTATTTGAAAAAACTTAATGGCAAAGTCTCACATGCTTTATGTTGTTTACTTCTCAGCAACCTGTGAGATCATTTTATTTTTCCCACTTACAACAGTCCTCATAGCTCAGAATGATAGTTAGAACTTAAACTCTGGTCTTACACCTCCAAGTCCCATTTTCCATTCCTTGTTTCAACTTGCGCCTGGGGCCTATTTACCTTTCCGAAACACCTGTATGTTTCTTATAAGAATCTTCAACTTCATTCAGACTGAATGTTTCAAGGGCCCACAGCCATTTATTTTAAGAATTCGTCCCTCCTTACCTGTGCCTATACAACTTGGGTTGCCCTTCTGCTTTCTTTTAGATTATCTAAGTCCTGTATAACTGAAGATCTAGCTTAATCTCATGTCTGTTTATTTGGAAATATTCCTTCGATATTCTGGCCTATAGAATGCTTACTGATAATGTCTTCATTTATTTGTCGTTTAGCTGTGCCTGGCTCAAACATGTCTCATGTATAAACATTCATGTGGATAAATTTTTTATACATCTATATCGCAAACAGGTTGAAAAAGAAGAACCTGTTACTTTTTCTCCCATTATCTCATATAGTATGGGTGGCATAGTTCATATAAGTATGCAGGAGGGAAGAATGGATGACGGCTTACATGCTGCTGTGCGCTGGGAAAGAGGTTAAGTACAGGAGAGTTAGGAAGGAGAGAATGGTTTTCCCAACAGTTTCAATACAGAAATGGTAGCAACAGGCCATTTCTAATTCTGTTTTGACTCCTTAGAAACTCTCTGGACAGATTAATTATCTTTTTTTTTTTTAATGAGAGAGAACGCACAGCTGGGTTGGGGGTGGGGTAGAGTGGACCAGAGGGAAAGGCAGAGAGAGAATCTTAAGCAGGCTCCACGCCCAGTTGGAGCCCACCCCGGACCTGATCTCACGACTCTGAGATCAACACTTCAGCTGAAATCAAGAGTCAGATGCTTAACTCACTGAGCCACCAAACACCCTGATTATTTTCTCTTCTTTTTCATCTTTTTTAAGTGGGAAAATAGAAATATAAGCAGCAAATTTATATTGTGTATAATCTGAACCCTTAGTGACTGACTGAAATGCTTATTCACTTTACAGACAAAGGATTTTTGATTCAAGATTGGTTTTTAAGCAGTTTTGTCCTAGGAAAGTACCTGTACCTCGAAGCAACCTTGCACGATTTTTAGAGATCCATTTCAAGTCCATATGAGTTTTATAGGGTGAATGTCTTCAAATAGCATTAAGAAGTTTTTTTTTTCTGAATTTTTGGGGAATCTTCCAAATTTCAAAATAGCTCTCCTGATAATAATGGTGGTTTGGCTTCGTTCTACTTTTAATTCTTGTTCACTCTTTTCTGGCTGTTGAATGATACAACTGTTACTCCATAACAAAGTTTCCTTAATTTGTTTCCTTCTCTCTATGGTGGTGTTTTAATAACTGGCTCAGAACAGTGTCTCTCAGACCTTTCTCTGTTATGGGCTATATATCCTGTGGCAGCAGTGAGGTGAAGAGCTAAGCATTCAGCTGGGAAACCGCACTCACGCCCCGTTACCCTTATTTGTATTTCATCCTACTCTTCTGATGCCAGTTGATTGTCTTTAGATGTGTTTATGGATATGTTTATTTTTGTAGTATTTTAAGTGGGACTGGGGCATATTATATATACAGATGCTCTTAGGACACTGCCTGTTGCTAATAACATAAAACCTAGTGAAAGAGGGGATTTGTGGGCTCAGGTTCCTGGGCAGCAATCTTCCAGGATAGTTGATCTAATGGCTCCGTAGTGTCATCAAGAGCCAGTTCTTTTCCTCTTCCTGCACAGCCGTCAGTGGTCAGCTATATCCCAGGGCTGGTCTTCCTCTGTCTTAGAATGTCTTCCAGCCATAGCTGGGGTCATGTGCTGCTTCTCTCACCTGTGGTCAGGGGCTTGGGGGGAAAGTGGCTATGCCATCATTCTGAGTAAAAGTCCTGAAACCCATGCTAGTTGAGTCAGCTCTGTTCACACACCAGCTCCTGAGCTTGGGACTGTGGCCATGGGAATAGAACTGTACTGTTGAACCAAGTCATTCAGACTCAGTCCTTGGAGTTATTTATCCACTGTTACATCCACAAATTACCACAAAATTTAGAATCTTAAAACAATAGACATTTATTATCTCTGTCTCTGTGGGTCAGGGATCTGGGAGCCATTCAGCTGGGTGGTCTGGTCAGGCTCTGTAGAGTTTGACAGCAAAGTGCCGGCTAGGACGGTTCATAGCAATGCTTGGCACAGGCCGGAAGAGCCGCATCTGGGATGACTTAAATGAGCACTGGGAGGAAGCCGCATTGGCTCTCTGTGGTGCTGCTTTCATGTCCTCCTAACATGGGCCTGGCTTCCCTCAGAGCACGGGATCCAAGAGAGAGCAAGGACAGAGCTCCGAGGCCTTTGACATAGGTGTGGAAATCTGCACCATTCCTTCTGCTTTATTCTCTATTTTACAGTCAAGTAACACAAGTCCATCACTCCCTTTTTAAAGGAGTTTGTGAGCGTATTTTAAAATCACCACCCAGGGGCGCCTAGGTGGCTCAATGGGTTAAGCCGCTGCCTTCGGGCTGGGTCATGATCTTGGGATCCTGGGATCGAGTCCCGCATCGGGCTCTCTGCTCAGCAGGGAGCCTGCTTCCCTCTCTCTCTCTGCCTGCCTCTCCATCTACTTGTGATTTCTCTCTGTCAAATAAATAAATAAAATCTTTAAAAATAGAATAAAATAAAATAAAATCACCACCCAAAACATGGGCAGAGAGAGATCGAGCAAGAGCGAGAGCATTCTCTTGTATGTTGTTTGAGGTAGCAGGGGGAGGGGGTGGGATATTCTGACAAAAATCTACGAGCCTGTAGGGAGGAATATGATAACGTTGTTAAGTAAACAACCCAGCAAATGCCCTCTGGACCGCTAAGGTACTTTTCTGACTGCAGATAAGAGAATAGGCAATGATAGAATCAGATCTCAGAGTTGAATACATACAGTCATTATAGATGTATTCAAACAAATATTTCTTTGTGATACTAGGAAAGACCATTGGTATAGAAAATCCCAAAAAGAGTGTTTAGCTAAATTAGATGTATTTGTCTTTTTGGTAGCACATTCACCTTCCTTCATTAAGCCTGATTCTTTCACCAGCTAGATCGGGACTCAAGGTCTCAAAATCCTGGCAAGTTTAGAAAATGTATCTGAAATATATTTAATTATTTCCTGTAGGGTAATTAGTAGAAGGAACGTATGTGTAATAACAACACTGTATATAGCACATCAGGTTTCCAGTCCCTTTCTTACTACACCTGATCCACACAGCAATCTCATGGTCGGGCAAGAACAACATGGTTTGAACTGTGTGGGTCCACTTCTAAGGGGAGGTTTCTGATAAATGCAGTGTAGGACCGCAAACATATTTTCTCTTCCTTATGATTTTCTTAATAACATTTTCTTTTCTCTAGCTTCATTGGAACAATACGGTATATACTCCACATAACATACAAAATGTGTTATTCAGCTGTTTTTATTGATGACACTTTCAGTCAACAAGGCTCTAAATAGTTCATTTTTTGAGGAGTCAGAAATTATGCATGGATTTTCATATGTACAGAGGGATCAGCACCCAACTCCCATATTGTTCAAGGGTCAGCTGTGTTATTACTAATTTTTTAGATAAGAAAATTGAGGTTTGGACAACGTTATGTGGCATATCCAACTTCCTATAGCTAGACAGGAAGTAAATGAGAACCGAGCTCTGCTCACCCTAAAAATGCAGTTTTCTGTGTCTTACAAATGTGACTGATTCTGTGGAAAGAGAGTGTGGTGTAGAGAGATGCACAGTGATAGTCGAAACTCATCAAACATGAATGCTTTGCCTCAGAAAAGCCCCGATGTTGATAATCTTTAAAATGATGGTGTGGCCTTTCCTTGATGTCACAGTCATGATCCTAAATGCCTGGTGGCAAGCACGACTCTCATGTGTACATTTCATAGAAACCATGGCAAAATCTTCTTTTTCTCTCTTCTGCTTTACATTTTCCTGGGTAGAAACTATAATGAAAATGGTTGCTAGCTCTAACGAGAATGAAAATACTCAAAACCCCATTTTAATTTTATTAATGTAAACATTAAAGAAACACAAAAGTCTTACTATTGAACATTTGGTCTTGATAAAAGAAAATGTAGAAAGTATAGACAAAATACGTATAGCTTTCTAGGCTTGGCAGTTTTTCAGTGCACGTCCCTGGGCTCAGAGTTGAGTGTTTTCACTCTGCACCAAATCAAAACACAAGTGTCTGGGGAAACAATGTTGGGTATTCAGCCCCAGAAGGACAAAGCATGCAGAAGTAATTGTAGTCTGTCTGCTCAGGAGAAGGGATGGGATGAAGGGGCCTGATTGGGTTGTTACTTCTTCGCTGTAGGCCAGAAAGAGGAAGCTGGTTGATTTTTTTTTTTTTAAATGACTTACTGCATCAGCCAGTTCACAAAACTACATTGGAAATGTTGTATATTCATTCAGTTATTGAATGCATTTTATTCTCTGGATATTTTGCTATAAGTTACTAGAGATGTGTAATTGCATATATAGGGTAAATGCACTAGAAATCGTAAACATATGGGAGGAATGAATACATTTGAATATTTGATAGAAGAAAATTTATTTCCATTAAAAAGTTTGAAAGTTTGCTTAAGAGATTTCTATTAATGAACTTTAGATTGGTTTTAATCTGTTTTCTAGCCCTGGGGTAGAAGATAATGTTCAGAAATTATGGCCATGTATCTTTCCTTTGGGTAAATTTTATCTGCTTCAAGTTTTCTAAATTGTTACTATTTCTCTAGGACCAAGGGGGCTTGGGCATTGCCATCAGTGAGGAAGACACGCTTAGCGGAGTCATCATAAAGAGTCTAACCGAGCATGGGGTGGCAGCCAAGGTGAGGCCTTCTCACTGTCATAAAGTGGTGGAGAAGAGGATTAGTTCTATAAAATCACCCTAAACCTTAACATGTTTCCATTTAGGATGGACGGCTCAAAATTGGAGATAAGATTTTGGCTGTAGACGATGAAGTTGTTGTTGGCTATCCTGTTGAAAAGGTACATTTCCCAAAGGAAGGAAATAACCCTGTTAGCCCTTCCGTGGGCATGGCCAGTGTGTGGGGGTGGGGGGGTAGGGGGGTTTTAGGGAATTGGAACCATGTAGCTCTACTAGACTTTGTATTAGACAGATATCATCAAGGAAAAGAAGGGATTCTTTGGAAGTTCTTCAATTTCTATTTTCTATTTTTCTAGTCAAATGATATTAATGTATTTTCTATTGCCTAGAAAATCCCGTGTTCAGTGGGCATTTTTGATAAATTTCATTTACATTTTCCCTAAGAAAAACTTAAAACTTTTTTTAATTGTTTTTATTATTATGTAATGTATTATTTGCCCCAGAAACGTGAAACTACTAAACGAAGGTCCACTTCATGTTAAGACCGAAGAAATTTTTATGAATATTTGCTCCAATAAATATCCACTTTGTCTGTTGTTTTATAAACAGACTCAGTCATTAAACGCATTACTTTCATTGGGATTAAACTGTTACGAGTTTTATTGTCCTCAAAAGTGGTAAAACTTACTAGTCGTCTCACTTGAGGCATTTCATAGATTAGGTACAAGAAAAAAAGTTGTGTTTCTTTTGAGATTTAGTGTGCAAATGTTTTTATTTCTACACTGGCCAGCAAGAAGCTTAAACCATTTTTCAAATTCAACTTTAATAATTGTATAGGTTGAACCCTTTAGCCCATATGTCCATGTTCTAACTTTCCATTTTGCTTGACTCTTCTGTTGCAGTTTTTCTTACCCTGCTAAGAGTTTCCATTTTATTTAAAGAGTTGTGTAAGTTGTTTCAGATTCTCAGTAGAATCAGGAATTGGGAAAAATACTATATATATATATATATCTATATCTATATCTTGTAAGTTTGTAGGGATGAGATTAATTAGAAATGTCAAACATTGAAAACCCTGTACTTGTATAAAGAAGAATATGGTCAAAACTAGACTTAAAATAGAAATAAACTTTGGCCTTAATATCAGCAACCGAGAAACAAGAAAGAAATGACAAGTATTCTTTCTTGACTTCTCAAGTGCTGACAAGGAAAGGGATTCCAATTGTAACAGTGACTTACTGATTTACGTCTACTAATCTGCTTTTGAATTTTGTTTCTCTGCCACACCAACACCCTGCCAGTTTATTAGTCTTTTGAAAACAACAAAGACAACAGTGAAACTCAGCATTTGTGCTGAGAATCGTGACCCCCAGACTGTGGCTTCAGCGGCTGGTACGGGCAGTGGAGAACAGAAAAGCAGTTCCTTGTCTCCAATGGCACCATCTTCTGGCTCCCCGGAACCAGAGTCCATCCCAAGTAAGGGGCCAGTCTCTTGTGGTTCCTGCTTGTGTGGTGCACTGAAACCCCCCAGGGGCAGCTTCCTGGTTGGGAGCCACCTGCTTGAATGTTTGAAAGGTCATTGCCAGGGAACGCTTTGGTGAAAAGATGGTATAAGAGAGGGGCTCCTGAGGAAAGATCACTGGACTGTTAGGCAGGGATCTGTGTGCTGCACATTAACCAGCCACAGGGCCTTAGGGAACCAACCCATCCTCCCACTCTGAGTCTCTAAAGCTGCTCTTTGCTCTCCAAGGACCTTTTGCTGAAGGTACCTGTGATTCTACGCATTTGACCAATGAAGTAGCATCCTCATTTTGAATATTCCTTTTTTTATATTGAGCAAGTAATGTAACTTCTCTAAAGCCTCAGTATTCTAATTGGTAAAATGGATACAGTGCCTTGCATTACAAAAAACTCTTAAAAACAATAGTCATTGCTAAGGTTAGCACAATTGATCTGAGTTCTGTCATTTCGGAGTCGTAGATCCTGTAGATGGAAATGGTTGTATGTGGACCATGGAATGAGACTTGTGAGCATCATGAAAATGCCTGTGTAGCAAATTGAGGCAAATTATTCATTTAAGTTGCTTTTTGACAAAAATTACACCAGTGTTTAATAAGACAGTAAATTTCAAGCTTTGCAGCATTGAAAAAAGTACTTAAACACATAGGCTTTTTCTGAGATGGAAGAAAAAAATCTCTTTTGGCCTCCAGACTGAAACATTAAGTTCTTTTAACAGGTTTTTAAGGATACAGCAGTTTAAAACATATATAACATAGTTAGACCAAAAAATTCTTAAAGTAATACATATCTGGTCAAAGTAATCCTTTATTTAGAAAGACTGGGTAGCTTACTGAAATGTTAAAAGGTTTTACAGAAATTGTCTCCTTTTTCAATTTTATGTTGATCCCAAAATAGCATTGTCTATAAAAATGTGAAATGCTACATGAGAATGTAACATGAGGAAATATCTTTATACCTGCTCTTACCATTTCAAGAGCATGAATTAGTCTGTCTCTGGTTTCCTAAAAAGAGAGCCTCTTGCCTAAAGCTACTCTACCGGTAAAGTGTCTCAGCTTTTTCAAAACATGACATGTGCTGTATGCTCTTTGGTATATCATAAAACATATGATATGAAGACTGTCATAAAACAAGGTTTGAAATTATAATCTCCTTGTTTTCTCATAACCTATTCTTATCTCTTCAATCCTGAGCATATATGCACCAGATTTTAATATCTGAGTTTCTAAAACATCAAGTGAGACACGCAAAGAAACTGCTTGTGAGTCTCACTTGTTGTTTTATAAACTCAGATATTTTTTTTAAAGGTTTTTATTTATTCATTTGACAGAGATTACAAGCAGGCAGAGAGGCAGGCAGAGAGGGAGAGGAGGAAGCAGGCTCCCTGCTGAGCAGAGAGCCCGATGCGGGACTCGATCCCAGGACCCTGAGATCATGACCTGAGCCAAAGGCAGCGGCCTAACCCACTGAGCCACCTAGGCGTCCCTATAAACTCAGATATTAAATCCAGTTGCTTATGTGCACAGATTTGATTACATAAGAAGAGATGTTCTAGGATAGGAAGAAAAGGAAAACCAAAATCAAAACATAAAAAGCCTTGAAATGCAGGCACCACAAGCAGAATTACTGATATGATGATGTGCTTTGTGTTTTTGTGGTCTTCCCAGAATGTGTTTTTAGATGAACACTACATACCTCCGTACTGAGTTGTACAAATAATAATTTCGTAAGAGGTTACTTGGCTCTAGTGAAGTGCGGCATCAGCATGAAACCAGTCTCAGCTCAGCTCCCTGCTCTTGTTCCTTGACACTTTGCGTTTTAGAAAGTGCACCATAGTGCAAAACGTAACTTTGTATCCACCACCCTAAATTAATGATGATTTAATCATTTTGTTTGATATGTTTAAAATATAACTAAAAGATCAAGGTAAATCTGAAATCTTTCTTGTTTGTAACCTTGGGCCCTTTTTCTGCTCTGTACCCCACAGGCAACGGGGGAAGGGGGGGGAGTTTGTTGTTTATACCATCTGACCAATTTGTATTTGTATTTCTTTTCATTTTAAAATTTATTTTTAGGTACAAGCAGGTCGTCAACACCAGCGATCTTTGCTTCTGATCCTGCCACCTGCCCCATTATCCCAGGCTGTGAAACAACCATTGAGATTTCCAAAGGGCGAACAGGGCTGGGCCTGAGCATCGTTGGAGGGTCAGACACTCTGCTGGTGAGGACGTTCCCCGAGGTGCTTCAGATACACAGCAGCCCCTCCAGTGAGCCCTGAGAGTTCGCTATCAGGGAGAGTCCTATCTGTTTTTTTAAATGAAACATAAAGGCTTAGAAAAATGCATCATTCATTATTATTTTAAGTCATAGAACAAATACTGAAAACTGGGTACTGGGACTTTTATTTTAAGTAAGTGAGTGCTGACTCAATAAGATAGTTACACTTGTGATTGTGAACTTTTAGGTTCAAAATATTTCTGTTAGCTTACCAGTCTTTGCCATATTTTAATTGCCTTTTTACTGACTGGATATGGTTGGGTTGGGCCCATATTGAAAGGAGTCTGAAAAACTGGATAATTAATTATAGACAAAATTTTCTAAATGTCAAAAATCTTTCAAAATATAATTACTGCATTTGTGGCTAAGAAAAGGGAAGTAAATCGGTCAATTTCATTTGTGATAAGAAAGGTGATGTATACCTATTATATGTACATATGTATGATTTGTATGTTTCATAATTTTTTCTTTATACGTCCCTGTCATTAGAAAGATACGTAAACTTCTTTGAGTATTGTAGCAAAAATTCCATTATACTTTTCTTTTGACTTTTGATATGACTCCCTGTGGATCCAGTGAGTATGTAACCCTTCACATTATATTTAAAAGTACGGTGTGTTTTGACTTCCTTTCTGTTTAGCAGTCTGAGGAAGCATGGGCTAAAGCATGAATATGTTTTGTCTGGGCCCTTAGGGCGCCATTATTATCCACGAAGTTTATGAAGAAGGAGCAGCTTGTAAAGATGGAAGACTCTGGGCTGGAGATCAGATTCTAGAGGTACCTTTATAATTAACAAAGAAAAAGCTACTCTGGGGAGGGTGGTCTCCGTTTCCTTTGTTTCTTTCACTTCCTTTTTGCTCTTTCCTTATTTGACAGACCTGGGTCCTCACAGTGTCCCATTTCTGTACAGGTGAATGGGATGGACTTGAGAAAGGCCACGCATGATGAAGCAATTAATGTCCTGAGACAGACCCCACAAAGAGTGCGGCTGACGCTCTACAGAGAGGAGGCTCCGTACAAAGAGGAAGATGTGTATGACACCCTCACTGTCGAGCTGCAGAAGAAGCCAGGGAAAGGCCTGGGATTAAGTATTGTTGGGAAGAGGTACGAATGAAGAGGGCAAACCTCGTGATCTTTGGAAATGATTGAATTTCAGCCCTTTTGTAGTAGTAGTCAGTCTTTATCAGCTGCTGGTGTTCTGTGAGTAGCTGTAGTCAGCCCACTCAGGAAGGGAGCTAATCCAAAGACCTCATTTTGAACTTTTTAAGTTAGTCTTTTGGGGCATCTTGAGGCTATTAGATAAAAACTATTTGGTATTTCTTTCTTTTAAAAGATTTTATTTATTCAAGAGAGCGAGAAAGCACAAGAACATGAGTGGGGTGAGGGGCAGAGGGAGAAGCAGACCCCCTGCTGGGTCGGGAGCCCAGTGTAGGACTGGAGTCCAGGAATGCAGGACTTGATCCCGAAACCCTGGATCATGACCTGGGCTGAAGGCAGATTCTTAACCAATTGAGCCACCTGGGCGCCCTATTTGGTATTTCTTGAGCACCTAATGTGTGACAGGGAATACATTAAGTTCTAGGGAACATGTTAAATAAGACATGGTTCCTGACCTCAAAAAACTCATGATTTGGTCAATGAGAATTAAATATGTTCTTGAAACAAAGAATTCCATTGATGAGAGACAGAGACATACTGTGAGGGAGCTGTGGCAGCAGAGGAAAAGGGCTGAGGAAGCAGACACACTGACAAGCAGAAACTTGTCAGAAAAGAGGTGAAATTCCAAATTATGTTTACAGAAATGATACTGGAGTATTTGTGTCAGACATCGTCAAAGGCGGGATTGCCGATGCAGACGGAAGACTGGTGCAGGGAGACCAGATACTGACGGTGAATGGAGAGGACGTCCGTAGCGCCACGCAGGAGGCCGTGGCTGCTTTGCTAAAGGTAAAGCTTGAAGGCTGGCAAGGACTCTGTGCAGGACGGGAGAAGGAAGATACTCACTGGGCGACCACGGTCAAATAAGCACTGAGTGCTCTTTATTTAAAATGTTTTCTCAGATGAGGCACATTTCTAGGTAAGATAACCATATTTTAGTGATAAATTTCTAAATAATAAATCTGTGATAGCTCTTTATTATACTGTGTATTTTTTTTATTATTAAATAAAAGACTTTCCAAGGTAGACATCCACTAAGGCCCCAGAGCGGGTAAATCAGAGAGTGAGATTTAACCCTGTATGTCTAACTCCAAAAATCCAGGATCTCAAAATACCTCACTGGGCTTTCACCTTAGACGATACAGTACTTTTTGCATGCCTGTGATTTCTGTGTCAGAGGTCACAGGGAAGTTGTCTTCAATTCTTATTTTGTGTTTATAGCTATGTGGCTTATTTCAGGATGGTGTCATCGGTCTGCTGGTTGTAGGTGCGGTGATAGAGAGTTTGCCCAGTTACCTGTTAAGGACAAAACAAGTTGTCATGGCCACGGTTGTCTTACTGTTTCTGTTTCATTTTGTAAGCCTTGAGTTGGTGTATTTGGCATATCTAAACCAGTATGCTTCATGAGACAGTAGCTCGATTCTCAGTCTCTCTCCTCCTCAGCACAGTCTCCATGTAAACCTTGAGGTTGTGAGACAGACACTGGGTGTTGCTGCTGCTGCTGCTGCTGCTTGATGTTATTCTTTTTTATGTTTTAGAAGGGCTCTTTCCACAAAGGATTGGAGGTATCCTTGTATATGAAAATCCCAAAAGGATTTATTTTTTTTAATTTATTATTTATTTATTTATTATTTTTTATTAACATAGAACATATAACAAATAACATGTATTATTTGCCCCAGAGGTACAGGTCTGTGAATCATCAGGCTTACACACTTCATAGCACTCACCATAGCGTATACCCT
Source organism: Neogale vison (assembly GCF_020171115.1). Classification (NCBI taxonomy): domain Eukaryota; kingdom Metazoa; phylum Chordata; class Mammalia; order Carnivora; family Mustelidae; genus Neogale; species Neogale vison. Next base: position 54,901,455 of record NC_058099.1, read on the forward strand.
CCCCTGTATCCATAACCCAGCCACCCTATCCCTAAACCTCTACCCCCCAGCAATCCTCAGTTTGTTTTGTGAGATTAAGAGTCTCTTATGGTTTGTCTCCCTCCCAATCCCATCTTGTTTCATTTTTTTCCCTCTCCTCCCCCCAACAACCCCCCGCCCTGCTTCTCAAATTCCTCCTATCAGGGAGATATGATAATTATCTCTCTCTGATTGACTTATTTCACTCAGCATAATACCCTCCAGTTCCATCCATGTCGTTGCAAATGGCAAGATTTCATTTCTTTTGATGGCTGCATAGTATTCCCTTATATATATACACCACATCTTCTTTATCCATTCATTTGTTGATGCACATCTAGGTTCTTTCCATAGTTTGGCTATTGTGGACATTGCTGCTGTAAACATTCGAGTGCACGCGCCCCTTCGGATCACTACACTTATGTCTTTAGGGTAAATACCCAGTAATGCAATTGCTAGGTCATAGGGTAGCTCTGTTTTCAACTTTTTGAGGAACCTCTATGCTGTTTTTGTAGCATCTTATTTAAACAGTTTCCTAAAACAACCACTCCACTAGTGTTCCCTAGGCACAGTGACCTTGGAAGTTGGAAGAGTCAAAGCCGGTCCATTTCATTCAGAGAGGAGGCCTTCTCAAAGCAGCCAGGTGGGTAGCTGTGGGATTCATCAGGGTGACGTAGTCCATGGGCCAGAGCAACTCCATGATGGCCCTGATGGGGTCCATGCACAGGCTGGGTCTCCGGCAGCTGGGCAGAGGGGGCTGCAGTCTGATGTGGGAAGAGCCACGGGTGAGCATGGACGGGTAAACACAATGGAGCCCTTGAGTAGTTTGCAAGTCACTCTCAAAAATTTCCTTTCAGCTGTTCTTTGTTTCTCTTCCCATAATTGTGCAAATTAACCAATTAATATCTGTAAAGCCTACTAAGGTGATGTATTTTTAAAGTATTTTATAACAAATATTTATCAGTATGCAACTGAAAAAATTCCATATCAGGTGAACTGTAGAAGCTCGCCACTGTGGATGAAGCTCACGGCTGTGTCTGTTCAGGGTTGCGGCACGCCCCTACTCACGTGTGTCTATGTCAGCCTATCCTTAAAGACCCTTTACTCAGCCCTTCAACACTACCGTTCATTTCCAGTTAACCCTATTTCACAGTTTCTTCATAAGCCCCAGTCTTTGTACAACATCAGTTTAAATTTAGCTTGAATGAAACTATGAATCTATGAAAAACCACTTAAATTTTAGTTTGTTGGAATCAATCTCATTTATTCTTTTAGCTTCAATTTATTTAGGTCACTAGGCAAATGATTTCATAAAAAGAAAAAAAATCATTAGATTTCAAATTATCAAATGCCACTGTTGCTTAACTGTTACTTCACAGACATTTCTAGATGCAATAAAATAATTTAATTCTGTTGGGACGCCTGGGTGGCTCAGTTGTTAAGTGTCTGCCTTCGACTCAGGCCATGATCCTGGGGTCCTGGGATCAAGTCCTGCATCGGGCTTCTTGCTCGGTGGGGAGCCTGCTTCTCTCTCTCCCTGTGCCTGCCACTCTGTCTGCTTGTGCTCTCTCTCTCTGTCAAATAAACAAATAAAATCTTTTAAAAAAATTTAATTCTCAAATAAGTGGTATTTAGGGGATATTATTACTTCAACACTTTCTAAAATAATTGTTGTGTATTTGCAGATGAGTGAAGGCAGCCTGTCGTCATTCACTTTCCCGCTTTCCGGATCCAGCACTTCTGAGTCCCTAGAAAGTAGCTTGAAGAAGAATGCACGTAAGATTGGTTTGATATTTTCAGCATGATTTACTGGTTTGAATTTTGGTAACCAACACTGTTTTTTTTTTTTCCCCTGTATTAATTTACCTCTAAGCTCTCGTTCCCCAGATCTTTTCATACTTTAATATGGGTACAAAGGTGTGTGTTGGCAAATACTCTGAACAACATGAAGCTGTGTCTTTGTTGTTTAGTTTTTCCATTTGTTGTTTTTTCTATAAGATACACTAAACATTAGAATCCTGATTCTGTAATTTTTTCTTACTAAGCAGACTGGTGTGCTTGATTTTTATTTCCTTTTTCTGTTTAATCTAACACCAATAATTCAGAAGATGCTATTAAGTAAAGACTTCTTTTTCCATGAAGACTGCAAAAATTTTGATTGGGAAAATTAGTGTGATCCTCCTGTGTTTTAATTACATGAAATCATGATGCAGAGGGTTTTTTGGCTTGGAGCATTAGTTGAAAGTTGTTCAAATTGAAGAACTAACCATATGGCAATCTCTGTTTGCAATGTGACTAATATTCTAGAAATTTAGCCACTTAAGTCCATGAATTCCTTTTAATGTGTCCATGACTTTATTTTTCTCAGCTGTGCACATGTGTCTTTCTATCCAAAGCCTGTTCTGCCCTTGACTCATTCAAAGTGGATTATGCAGTTATATAATCAACAATTAAAATAAGAAGGAAGAAATGGGGTGGTATGCACATTTTTCCAACTGGAAAAATAAAGATTCCTTGTGTGAGACAGATTTAGTCATATGTACTGGCAACTTTGAGCACCCTCTCTCTTTATAAAAAAAAAATTATATATATATATATATATATATATATATATATATATATATATATATACAGTATCTCAGTTCCATTCCAGCTTCAGGCATTGACTAAAATTTAATTGAACATAAAAATACTTTAATAACCATATTTTTTTCACTTTACAGTGGCATCTGAAATACAGGGATTAAGAACAGTTGAAATAAAAAAGGTAACTTGGGGAAGAGAGAATGACATAAACTCTGTTGACCTCAGGGGCATCTCCATGTGTATTTTCATATTAGCTGTCTCACTATTTTACCATAGCACCAGAAAAATTATGTGTTGTATACAGCGGGAATACCACTGAATTTCACTGAATTTCACTGAGTTTCCTGGTCATAGGCTGTTATATGAAAAATCATGGTTGGCGTATCCTGTATTGCCAAGAACGGCTTCCACCCAACCCCACACAAGGTGTCGTCCCAACTCTCACTCCTCATACTGCGAAGCAAGCCTCTCTGCCTCCCATAGATCCTTCTTATTCCCATGAAACAGATTCCCTGGACAGCCGTGCACAAGAGAGAACACTGAAGCAGCTACAGCTTACTGAGCCTTTGCTCTCTGCTGAGCCTTCTTGTAGACGTTTCATGCTATCATCGTCTCATGCGATATCTTCGGCGAGCCCCCTGGGAGGGCTCCTCTGAGCTCCATTTTGTCCATGAACATCTAGTAACTTATTAGGAGGCCCGAACTTAGTCAGGTCCCAACATCTGTAAGTGTGAGTTCCTCGCTTTGAAGACAGATCTCTCTGATTCCAAAGTTGGGATCTTCCACTTCATCGGTATACCTGCTTTTCGTCATCCCCACTGCATGATTTTCATTTAATGTGTTTTGATTCCTTTTATTTCCTGGACAGATGCTTCTTTTCCTAAGTCACACTAAGGACCCATGTCAAATGAAGTAATACAGTTTCCCTGAGCTGCATTACCTCACACCTCCAAGACCTGAGCTGACTGTACAGCATCGGGCCAAAGAAACCAAACATCAATTTAAAATATCACATTGACTGAAATATTTTCATCTCTTGCATGTCAGGGGCCTACTGACTCACTGGGAATCAGCATTGCTGGAGGAGTGGGCAGCCCACTTGGGGATGTTCCTATTTTTATTGCAATGATGCACCCGAATGGAGTTGCAGCTCAGACCCAGAAACTCAGAGTAAGTTCTACCCATAACCGTGGCAGCCCTCGCAGATCTGGCAAAAGGTTTCATAAACCCTTTGAATGCCATCTCTTATTGCAGCCAGTTTTCAGTGTTTGTATCTGCTTTTAAATCCCTAATCTGACTGTGGCAGGTCGGCTTTGAGCAAAGGTGAAGAAAACGGAGAGTGAAAGTTTGCTGTGGCATGCAGATTGACAAGTAAATGAGACGGGAAGATCTGTTCTTATTTCTTACTACTTTTTACTTGTCTCCAACTCTGTGAAATAAGTTAAAACAAGGTGGTTCAGAACACCAGTATGAGATGAAATTTTCTCCTTACGTGTGTCACTGGCTTAAATGCCACTGCAACATCATTAAATTGAAAACTATCATTTATGTTGCAATTAATCATCCATTTTGCTGAAGTTTCATATAAGTGTGATTTACGTAGTGAAACTATACCAAACGTGCTTCAGAGTTGAGGGATTATGCTGAGGTGGAGCCCTGTTGAGGCTCCCTGTCCAGTTCTGCAATCAGGTGACTATTCCATTCAGGTCTCAATGAAGTAAAAATCTGTGTGGCCTCATGGGTCACAGAGGGTCTCACAACTTAACCACTTAGTTTAGTCCCTACACTAGAAATGGTTCAGTCTCTTTTGATATCTGAGCTTGTGACTGACTGGCACTTACAAATCGGTAATTGCACGTAGTGGAAAACTTCTCTGTGCCGAACTGATGGTGAATACTTGGGCATCTGTGGTGGAGGCTCAACTCCACCCTGGGAAAGCGATGAAGGAGCAGGGCTGTCTTCCATCCAGGCTTTGTCAACAAAAACAAGCCACTGGCCAGGCTTGGCCTGGAGTCCCAGCTGACTTGGAGTCATAGTTAACATGTGTAATAAAAACATCTAAAGAAATTCTGGGTTTTAAATGATATCAGATATTTTATTCTTTAATAAGAAACTGTCTCTTCCCCAGGAGAAGTGAAGAGAGGGAAGAATGGTTTTCCCCCTTCCCCTGGAGACTACCCAACTCCATCGTCATGGACAGCTTCTTTCTGTTGGGGCTAATTCTTGAAATTACCCGCTTCCTCGGTTGTAGTTCAGTTGCTGAGAGCAGTGTGTACGTGATGTGCGGGTAGAGAAGGAGATCACTGTTCCGGTCCCGCCTCACTCTCCACGGCTGCTGCTTTAGCAGATGGCTGGTTTCTTGTCTTCCTTGCAGGTTGGGGACCGGATTGTCACTATCTGCGGCACTTCTACGGAGGGGATGACTCACACCCAAGCAGTTAACTTACTGAAAAATGCCTCTGGCTCCATTGAAATGCAGGTAAAGAGTTGTATCCCAAGCACTCTTCACAGTCTGGGTGGGGAGAGGACACAGGAGCTGTAAGCGTTAGAGCAGGAAAAGTTCTTAAATCTCCTGATATTATTTCATTTACTATTTCCCACGAACATAAATGATTACACTGAGAGTTCCGAGAAAGTATGTTTGAAGCATTTTATCCTGATGAGTTTCTTGTTTGATACTTTATATCTAAAGGGAAAAAAAATACAGGGTCTTAGCTGCAAATGATTAATGGCTAGAATGTTAAGTGGTATGAGTGGCTGTTTATTCTAAAGCTCTTAAAAAAAAAAAAAAAACTGCATTTGAGACCATGTTTGAAAACATCAAAGAACTTTGCAGAATTGAATTACTAAAAGATGTTTCCTGTCCGTTGAAGAGGCCTGTGGACCTTGTGAAATTTCTCTTTATGTTGTATATCAGGTTCACAGAAATGATTAAGTAGACAATAAAGGACATGTTTTAATCCAAATGCTATTTTTGAAGGAGAGTTACTGATGTCTCCCTGCCTAGCCACAGGAACGTGTGTCTTTCTCTGTTTCTCCAGGTAGTCGCTGGAGGAGATGTGAGTGTGGTCACAGGTCATCAGCAGGAGCCGGCCAGTTCTGGTCTTTCTTTCACTGGGCTGACGTCAAGCAGCATATTTCAGGAGGATTTAGGGTGAGCGCATATACTGTGGTTTCTGTGTCCCTACCATTCACATAAAGGTGAAAAAACAAGAGACGAAGTTTGAGATACGAAAACCAAGTGCTTCTAAACTGTTAAATAATTGTGGCATGGATTTAGTTCATCATGTAGAGACAGGTAGCATGCCACTATCCTTCCCACGGTTTTGGCTCTGCGTTCTTTGGTGGCCATTTTCATCTTGACATCACTACCCTGTGTGACATGGAAGGAACCTTTTGAAACCTTCTGCCATTTTGAAATTCCAACATTACCAACCCATTTACTAAATCATCCTTTTGATTAAAAAACTTACAGTTCCCCAGCATGTGTGTACAAAAGAGTTGAACCATAAAGAGAGGGGAAGAGAGGAACATTTGAGAATTTTTAAATAATGTGACGCAGGCTTTACATTGCTAGTAATGGCTGTTTTCTCTCTGAGCTTGGGAGTCCTGATGTTTCTGACTCACTCCACCGTTAGAGCTCCGTGCTGTAACCTTCTTCCTTTAAGGATCCTGGGGAAAGAATGTGCATGCCTGCGGTGAGAACGTGTTGTGAGCGTGTTAGTTTAGGGGAACTGTAAATGAGTAATAGATGTAGGGTGTTAGATAGGATTTTGTTGGATTATGTAAATTTAAAATACTGATCACAGCATGCATGGACAGGGCAGGCACCCCCAAAATACCCATGATATACTCACTGTCTGTAGCACTGAGATTTGTATTGGTTCTAGGTGGATGTCAGATAATCTGTAACTTAGAGGTATGAATTTAAAATCGAAACCCTCTTTTTTCTTTCTTCCCTTTACTGTAGACCTCCTCAGTGTAAATCTATTACACTAGACCGAGGACCAGATGGCTTAGGCTTCAGCATAGTAGGAGGATATGGAAGCCCTCATGGAGACTTACCCATTTATGTTAAAACAGTGTTTGCGAAGGTACGCTTGCACATTTTAACCACCCCCGTCCCCCCAAACATTCATTAATAGTGGTCAGCAGCTGGCTTATTAGTTTATGGCCTGAGGTAACGCCAAATGGTTAACAGTTGATCATTTTCTTTTGGAACTCCCTTCAGGAACAGGTCATTAAATATTTTTGTTCAATTTGAGGTTTAGTTATGTTTAAAGGAAAATAGGCTCAAATTGAAATTCCATGGGAACACTTGACAATATGCAATAAAAATATTAATGAACTTTAGTTTGACAGTAATGCCTGATTTTTTTATCCTTTGAAATCAGGTCGCCTTTTACTAAATGTCTTTTGAAAATGGGATATTTTAAATATGTATGCTATAGAGGGCTGGCATTTCTTTTCCTTTGTGTTTTTTTTTTTTTTTTTTTTTTTTTGGTTTGGTAATATAGAACAGACACAGAAAAGTATGTAAAATAGGTACATAGGTTAAATAACTAATAGAGCATTTATCTGCATTTAATTTTATTGAATAAAATAGAAAAATCACAACTGAAAAAATGCAGAGTATCCAGGAGCTCTGTCACCTGCAGTAAATCTGCTATTTGCAATTAGGGAATTCAGTTTTTTAAAAAATTGCATTTAGTTGTAATGATATAGTAAGCTATTTTAAGCATGTTTAGAATAAGAATAAATTTATTGCAACATTGGGGAAGCTGTTAAAATAATTCAAACCCATATAATTATTGTTAATATGTTCTTAAGACACTTTTTCAGGAGCTCCAAAATTGGACACAATTTCCTGCAGGAGAAAATCTGGAACCTCATGATTTTACAGTGCAAAGGAGCAAACAAACCTTACTGCCGACCTATTAAACAGTTTGACCCAGGGCTTCAGATTAGCGCGTCATCCTTTAAAGTGCCTACCTGTGGAGGTTTTATTCCATTATTTTGAAAAAGAATTATTATTTTTAACCAGCTTAAAGTGCTGTATCTACAGCAACCTAGTTATAGGCTTAATTTATGAGATTTTTTTAAAAGCCATTGGTATGTCCAAAAATACAAACAGCATTTGTCAGTGAATAGAAGAGTCATGCAGTCCGTTTCCTCAGCCTTGGAACAATTTATTTAAGGCATGCTAGTTAGAACATATTTTAAGAATTTCATCATTATGGATTCCTCATTAACTTTTCCATATTTTTAATCTTATATTTAATTGCATAGTTGCCTACTGTAAGCATGCCTTAAGATGGGATTCTTTTTCACACAGCAATGTCTGTGTTTAATCTGAATCATTTTAAGGCCCATAAGAAATATGAAGACTCCACACACCCTGGGAAAGTAAAGAACAAGCAGCTCGAGCAGCCTCTTCAAGCTGCAAAAAGAATTATAGTTAGACTTTTTAGGACTCGCGTTCTACCCTGTCCTTGTCAACATGTGTGTGGCCTTCATGTTTCTGCATACCTTTGGGTTCCATGGCCTCATGCCCATGTCCTGTAAACCTGCTTTTACTCCTGTCCAGTCCTTTGTCGTCTTCTGTAGACTTCTTTACAGGATTAGAAAAAAAAAAAACAACTCTGGATCCTATGAAATCATTTTTCCTAGGCAAAGTCCCAAATATTCTTTATTAATTTGAGTTCCCACCAACTGCTGTGCCGAATGGCCAAAAAACCATCCAACTAATCTGTTGATTGCTGGATTCTCTCTGCAGTTGGAATCTTGGTGGTAAAACCATTTAGGAGCAAGACCTCCTTTGTGTCTGCTCATCATTGCTTATGTCCGTGGAGCACCCCGGGAGCACCGAGGGCGTGTGTGTGTACATGTAGAGCAATTTGCATTCTTGTTTCAATCTTCTTCTGTTGTGTAGCTGCGAGGCAGCATTTTTTGAGAAGCAAACAAGCCTACTTTCTAATTGCAGGGAGCAGCCTCGGAAGACGGGCGTCTCAAAAGGGGTGATCAGATCATTGCTGTCAATGGGCAGAGTCTGGAAGGGGTGACCCACGAAGAAGCTGTGGCCATCCTTAAGCGGACGAAGGGAACGGTCACTTTAATGGTTCTCTCCTGAATTTACTGCAGAGTGGGGCTAACTTGACCCCCTGCTCCGTCCCACACTGTGAAGGGAACGGAACTGATCTCGCGGACGGCGTTCCCTGTGCCATCTTCTTCAAGCTCTTCAGAACTCTAGGAGGGGGGTGAAGTACCACTTAAGTTTGTTTTTCTCATGTAGAAATGATTTTCTTGCAACCTAGCATCATTTTTCCTTTCTCCTTGGATTTTGTGAACATAAACTCAAAGGGAAGGACTGTGTGTGTAGGTAAGCCCTGTCCTTTGTAAAAAGATGTCTGACATTCAGCAGTCACGTGTGCAGAAATTACGATGTGCTGAACATGTGTTCATAGAGAACATGTGTTTATAGAGAAAGAAGAAAATAATTCCAAACTGAATGTAAGAGAAATGGCTTTAGTAAATTAGGGTGAGAATGAAAGTATAAAATAAAGAAGAAAATCTCAAATTCTATTTAAAAAATACTTCATTTTATCAGTAACTCCTCTTCCCATTTCTAACTAAAAAACAGTTATCTCTATTAGAAATCCTAAAAAATACTCTCAGTATTTACAGTATTTGACTATTATAAAACATTGCATCTCCTACCTTTAATATACACATATGTATTTAATTCCTAAAGTGGGATCCCAAGATTGAGTAAATAGTGATTATATGAAACAGTGTCCTAAGTTGATAAAGTACACAGCTGATGCAAAATCTCAATGTTCATTTTTATTTTTGACCTGTTATAAAATATTTCCATGTTTCTGTAACTAAGATGGTGATGCCACCCACTACTGACTGTGGTTTCTCTAGAAAGCAGCCGTGCTAGCCATGGAGGAACACGGAAGTCTCTCAGAATCCTTAATGCTGGTTTAAACCGATGCAACACTAAAAATGCACGCTGTGCAATTGGTCTTCAGTTACTATTAATCTTAATGACAGAGAAAAAAGCAACGTGTTAGTAATTATTTTGGTTGTGTGCCATTAGTAAATTGATAGAAAAATTAAGGGGATTAACATAACTTCATTTCATTGCTTTATATTAACATCTTATAATACAATAGTTTAAGACTAAGGGAAACAGATGGAGCTGTTTATTGAGACAACTGGTGAGGAATTATCATGTGTTCATTCCCATTTTAGAGCGTGAAACTCCTACATTAGAATATATAAAGTCACTTTAAATATTATCTATATTTGTAACAGAAGTAGTGTACAGATATTTTATTATAGCACTTTTGTGTAAATGGAGAACTGAAGTGAATAAATAACAAGTTTCATGGTGCACAAATAAAGAAACAGGCGTATTTTTTTGTTTGTTCTTTTTACTGGGAAAAAGCTCCATTATATTGTTCAAGATTTACAATTTAAAATTGGTTTTTATCCTAACTGAACACATGGTGTCCATAGTTACAATCAGAACTTTGGACGCCATGATAAAAAACTGGATGTTTCTTACATCCAGAAGTTTTCCTAATACTGAAGTGTCCTGTCTCTATCTGGTTTTTCAGAGGTGCTGTATTAATGCAGTAACATTGTGAGTTGTTCTTGGGGGTAGTCGAGCTAAAGCTAGTTCAGAAAGAAGAAGTCATAATGAAGTTATTATGTTAATAGACGCAAAACGTCTGATTTGAACACTGAGCAAGGAATTAGGGAACACTTGTTCTGCTAGTTTTGCCCCTCACTAGCCAATGAATATGTGCATTCCGTCTGATTCACTCATCTATAAAATGATAGGTCATCTTATCTCAAAGCTTGCATCCGGTTCTAAAATAGAAGCCTTCTGTGATTCTTACGCAGAATGGATAGGCCCACGCATTCTAACAATTCAGGAGGTGTTCTCCTCGACACTCCATGGTAGACTGAGCTGAGTGGCTTAACCAGCCAAATTAAAGTTGGAGTAAATATGTGGGGGAAGCCCAAGGAGAACAGTTCCAGGTAAGTGTGTGTACTTGTCTGAGAAGCACCTCCCCAAAATTCACAGCCACAAGGAACCACAGAATGTGATCTCATTTGGAAATAGGGGCTTTGCAGATATAATTAGTTAAGATGAGATCATGCTAAGCCCTAAATCCTTAAGGCTGTATCAAGTCACAGAAACATAGGGGAGGAAGGCCCTGTAAAGCTGGGGCAAAAAAACAAGCCAAAGACCACCTTGGGGGCTACAGAAACTAGAATAAGTCAGGAAGATTTTTCCCTAGAGTCTTCCCAGGGAGTCTGGCCCTACTGACACCTTGATTTCGGACTTGTGGCCTCCAGATCGGTGAAAGAATAAATATCTGTTGTTATCCACCCAATTGGTGGTATTGTTACGGAGGCCTGGGAACACTAGTAACAGTGTCTCAAATGTTCTTGTATTCGTGGCTACCATCCTTGTACCTGGTGGACAGGAGAAGAGCTGTACATGTGTGTTGAGCCTGCAAATGATTAAAGGACAGGTTGTGATTCATTTCATGGTATTAATATTGTTTTAGTTGGCTAGCTGCAGCCTTCATGCTAAATGCAAAAAAAGAAACGGCATGCCACTGTATGGATATAAAAACGCTGAGGAAAAGCTCACCCCCTGTATTGCTGCTAATTAACAAAGTCAGCACAGGAAAGAGGAGGGAGGAAGGAAGGGAAAGATTGAGAGGAATATATAGATTCACCAGCAGAGCCGTGACAAAGGCTTATGCTTCCTGTATTGGATTATTTTGTGTAGATACACAAGTTGTCTGTGGAAGAAAGTGTTTACGCAAAGGGTTTGAGGACTTGAAACTTACAGTCATTGTGATGCACAACCCAAGAGAGGGAATCACCCATTATAGGTGTCATATAACGCCTCACATGATTAAATTACACTGGCGAATGCTACACATTTCTCATGTTCTTTGTGATCCCGCCCCGAGGACAGTGATGACGATCACACTAAGGAGAACAATAATAATCATTTCAGCACCAACTCGTGTGTAGCTGCGGATGTCCTCATGGTGTGATGTCACGTCAGTCGGCTCTACACATCAGAACAAGGATGGAGCGGGAAGCATGAAAACATGAACATTTGTGAAAGATGAGACAAGAAAAGGGACGAGTTTTTGTTTTGGTTTTTTTGGGGCATAGTGTTAAGCAGATTGTGATAGGTTTGATGAAGCCAAGGACCCTATTCCTTGCTCTGAGGGGACCGGTCCCATGTTGCCCTAGATCTGGTCAGCTGTCTGCTTGTCTGAAGATGGTGCACACTGATTTAAGGTCTTTCTTCATGAGTAGAGAGGTTGAAAGGATGCCTGCAGGGAGACAGGGCTAAAGAACCTTCCCCCGATATAGGTGTAGGAATGTCCAAACTATCATCATTTGCTTCCAGCAGCCCTGGTGTGTTGTTTCATGTCGGTGACAGGTGTTCTGGAATGCACTTGATTTATGCAGATGTTCCTCAATTTTGTCTACTAGGAATTAAGGTTTAACTTTAACCTTTTCAAAAGAGAGTTATTTGTAAGACAGGATTGGCCTCTGTCCCCTCAAATGGAAAAAAATTGTGGGTGGCAAGAAAATTCCTAAATCAAGAGCATGAAAACTAGGCAGAGCAAATGTTTTAAAAGTGACTTTTGTATATTTGATATCTGGCTACTTTTTCCCTTCAGAATATGGGTGGTTTGTCCATATGGTTCATTTTGATGTGAATTGGAAAAAATCGTATTATCTAAGAATTTTACTTACTGGGGAAGTACTGAAAGTTAAATAGTGGGCTCCTAGAAAGAATTCTGTCAAAAGGAGACAAATCTATGGCCGTGATCTCAGAATTCCCTCACTAAAAATGTTTCATGAGGATTCTGAAAGTACTACCATCAAAAGACTGCTTTGGGTGGTTTCTAGGAGGAGCTTCAACCTGTTCATGCAACATTGGGCATTTTTTCAGAGGGTTGTGTCCCTTGGGAATATTTTGAGATCCTTTCTCCTTCCCTCCCCTGCCTTCCTCCTCTTTGCAGGGGGACATATTTTCAGAAATTCAAAACCTACTTTATTCAATTCCATCAGGGTACTCTTACCAAGGGTCAGAAGGCCTGCTCACTTGCACTTATCCTTGGAAAACATACTTTTTCTCTCATTTCTTTTCTTACTGATGTATTAGAAATAATGATTATTTTCCCTGAATCTACCTTGAAATATTTCACAAAGTTCCACTCCTCTGAACTTCATTACCCCAATGGCACTTTATTCCATTTGGTAAGACATACGGATTTACCTTGGTTTGGAAAATCTGGGGAGGTAACTCTGTATTAAGCATTGGTACCATGCACAGGATAATCTATCAAGAAATGGTAATAGTTGTGCATGTGTGTTCTATCCTGGTAGACAGAGAGTAATACAGGCTCCATAGCTTTCTTTAATAGTTTCACCTCTCATTTTTGTGTAATATTGTCTTTTTCCTCTAAAGTGGGTGGGTGTTGGTTAGAGCACTGGTCTCGTAAAGTGGGTGGGTGTAAATCAGTTTATACCAAAATTCCAGTTGTCATACAGTCCATGTTTTCCATGTCCTTGTATTAACTTTTATAATACTTAGTAATTAACAGTATGATTACAAAATATTTTTCTTTAAATATAGACTAATTTTTAACTTAAATGTGGTTACAAGAGAAATTGTATCTCAGTACTTCAAATGGAAAACTAATATAATTTTCCATAAGTATAAAGTAACTGCAAGCAAAACCTACTTTATTCAATTCCATCAGGGTACTCTTACCAAGGGTCAGAAGGCCTGCTCACTTTGCTAGAAAAAGAGAAGTAAATGTTAAAATGGTAATAATGACTCAGCAGGTAACTCTTTACTTAAAGCAACTGCAAGAAAATACCTTTTCATTATGTGATTTAGTATTTTCTAGTGCCTTGTCATTGCCACCTGCAACAGTGATCTCGGGAATATACTCCCTCTTTGGGAAAACTCCATGATACCAGTCAGGAAGGTTTTGTTGATAGGCTCCTTTATTAAAATGTGAAAGCAAGACAGTCAACTCCTGTTCTTAAGAATATTTTTGCTAATGAGGTTAAGATTTTGTTTATAAGCCTTTCTCTAAAACCGGAATTGGGTCATCACCTCCAGTGCTTTTGTTTTGGCAATCTGAGTTTGAGATAAAGGACAAATGACATAAATTAATGGAATAAAATTAATGTTGTGGTAATATTAAATAAAGCTAATGCCTCTTGCACCTGGAGGGCTATGCAGATGGCAGGCATAGCTAATCAGGCACCCTGCTGCCTTTAAGTGTACTGATAAAAATCTCTCCACTGAATATGAAATATGTTCATTCACTGGCTCCAGACAAGTTTGAATGAGGCAATACAATATGTAAAAAACACAGCCTGACATACTTATTTTTGTAAGGGAAAAATGCAGTTCTCTAGGTTAAATGAAATAATTAAATATTTACCCAATTTTAAAAATAAGTCATTACTACAGTCATGGTCTTTTGTCCTTTCTGTGAATATTAAAATAAATGTCAGCCCCATAAGAAAAAGATTGATCTCAAGCCTGTACTTAAATTTAAGTTTACATTTTACTAAATTTACTAATTGAATCCTAGAAAAGTTTACTTGATTTCTCACTATAGGTACAAACTAGATCGGCCAGTTATCACTCAGATATTTAGAAACTTGTTCAGTGTTTTAAGAAGCAGCTACTCTGGGAAGCATGTCAGTATAGTGAATTATAGAGACAGTTTGTTTTGCTACAGGTATTTCAGTGATGTCACTGAACTTTTTAGAATTTACCGTGAGTTCTCTTAATTTAAGGAATGTGAGTTCTCATGAACTTCAGGTTGTGGCCATTGGATACCTGTGCAGTTAAACAGACAACCAGCATCTTCTAGTTGCAGCTTCAGAATTTTTTTAAATGCCTTCATGAGATTTGTTATACACAACTATTACTTCTCTTATATTTCTCTTACCCACATTTTAAAAAATAAAAGGACAAACTATTCTTTCTTAGACATAGTTCCCACCAAAATAGGAGATCTGGAGCTGGGCGTTCACTGTGTGATAAAGGATGCTGGCCCACTTGTAAGAAAAAGTGTGGGGGATGGGGAGAAAAGAAGTGGGTTTTTTAGTCTAAGGAGCATATAATTTACATCCCATCTACCTTAACTTCTAAGTCCCTGGATCTTACTCCTTCTATTTGGTAGTTGATTCTAAAGTTTTTCCTCTCTGTACATTACGGGTATTTATGTAATGAAGTCCTCAATGTTCCAGCACCCACTTTGCCTTGCATGGATGTAAGTCAGAGCCGATAAATGTCTTATGCTGAAGAAACTCTAGATTTCTCTGAAATGGAGTTAGAGTTTGGACCTCTGACTCCCAAGTCCTGGATCCGTATCCTGGCGGGACTGCCAACAGGCAGGCAGCTGCCCTCTCTGAGCCTCTGTCTCCTTGTCTGTAAAATGGGTAGAATAACATCTTCTTCACAGTTCCTTTAGTATCAAATGAGATGAAGTGTCTGCACACGGTGGCACCTGATAAATGGTAGAGTCTGTGAACCTAAGGGCGATGATATCCATGGTGGCATCTTGGGGTCATCTGAAGTGCGCTGTCACTAGTATTCATTTATATTCTGACTTAAAAATACTCTCGGGAAGTGCCCCTTACTTGCTCGTTCTAGTCAGTGCCTCATAATTTCTGCTAGAATGGGAAGCAAAAGCAAAAACAATTCAGGAGAACTGAGAAGGGCAGACTCACTGATCAGTGGGGTGGATGCGCCGCCCCTTCATATTTAAAGATGTATTTGGGGCAGGAATGACTTAAACCCAGTGGGAAGTTCTATCGATCTAGCCACATCACTTGCATAATAAGACAAGTATCTAGTTTTATAACTAAATGGAAAATTATACACTATCCATCACTCACAGAATCTGTCTTCCTCGGTCCTTTGTGTTAAATTAGTCGGGACAGATAAATTTTACATTCATCCTCCTTTTTACATGCAGTTCCTTTTCAGAAAGGAGGGAACAAAGCAGAAGTTCATATGGAGGAATAAGGGGCTTTGCGGCTCCGATGGCTGAGCGTCAGACTCTTGATTTTGGCTCAGGTCTTGATCTCAGGGCCATGAGATCAAGCCCCAATGGGGGGCTCAGCACGAAATCTGCATGTCCCTCTTCCTCCCCCGCTTGTGTTCTCTCTCTCTCTCTCCCTCAAATTAGCAAAATCTTAAACAAGTTAATTTGATAGACTGAACAGTCTTCTCCAAAGAAGTCGGTGAGGTCAGATGTCTGCCATGTCGGTGAGGTTAGGATGTCCTTTCTTCTGTTATTAGACCTTATTTCTCAAGTGACTGATACTAAATCAGTTGTGGAAATGTAAGGTGGGAATTGCATGTACTACAAATGATTAACTTCTTTTTAAATTTTTAATATTTTAATTTCTAAGGAGTCAGCAAAAGGGGATTTGCTTTTAAGCAGAACTTCTCCCAAATGATGATCACATTTGACGATAAGCTTCAAGCTGTATGAAAGTTCATATTGTTTATGATTTAGGTGAAGATTGGGAAAATAAAAATGTCTACTTGGGATACTGCAGCACACTTTGCCTTGGATGCAACAAAGAGTGGTGGTTTTTTGACCCAGAGAGCAGACTAGTCATTCCTAAGTTTGTACATTGGATGGGGTAAGCTTATAAACATTCTCAATACCCACTTGCTAATGAAATAGTTAATGAGTACTTGTAAAAGAAACCATACTTTTCAGTTTTCTCAACATTGGACACTGTGAGGGGCCAAGAATTGCCCTTAAACATGTTTCAGCATTGATATCTCAAAGAATACAGTGTTTACAACCACCTGTGCAGAAGTGATCAATGGCAGATAGACATGCCCATGTGATGTTGTGATGTCAAGTACTAGAGTGTGCAAGGCTTTTGTGAGTTTTCCTCTATGACTGTACATTATTTTTTCTTTTTTGGTGTCATACTTACCACAATTTTCCTCCTGAAGAGCATCTCTATTTTTCACCTTCCACATGAAAAAAAGAAAAAAGAAAGAAAAGTAACAACTTTCCATATGGGGATTCTGGATACCGGAGAGAATGGAGATTTAGTTACTAAAGAATTTGAATGGGATTGTGAAAAATGTTCCAAAATTCCAAAGAGGAAAAAGTGGGATTGGATCCATAAATTTTTTACTAGCCAGATACTTAGTTTCTCTTAATGTATTTCTTCATAGGAATAATATCTTCCATCCAGGTTTTTGAAAGTCAAAAATATGTAATGAATATGGAAGTCTTTAAAGTTTTAAAACATACACCATTGTTATATATTACCTTAAACCATACATTTATAGGTGTTTTGATTAAAAACTTATCAAATTGACCAATGCTGTCTATGCGGTCATTTTCCTATTATATAGTCCTAAAAATGAAACATTCCTACTGATAAAGTGCTTTATTAATAAATCACATATATCCCTTTTGTATGAGGTGGCATATATTTTTTATTTTTCAGTACATAATTTTTTAGAAGATTTATTTATTTTTGGAGACAGAGAATGTGTATGGGAGCAAGTGAGCATGGGGGCAGGGGGAGAAGGAGAAAACATTCCAGTCAGACTTCCCGCTGAGTGAGGAACTGGATGTGGGTTCTATCCCATCCCACAACCCATGAGATCATGACCTGAACCAAAACAAAGAGTCAGATGCTTTACTGAATGAGCCACCTAGGTGCCCCTGCAGTACATGACTTTTTAAAAATATTCACCATTGATTCACTGAAGAACAAACCCACATCCATTCCCAAGTATGATATTTCCACCACTTTTTTAAAAAATCCTCACTGTGTCTCAGACATTCACATTTTACAAGAAAGTATTGTACTTTGTTCCTTTATTTTGTCCACGTTATGGACTCTTATCATATTGAAAGTAATAATAGCTCAGCAGTTCTCAGCAATGGAGAGAGAAGTGAGGGAGAAGCGGACAGATGGGAGGAGGAAGCAAAGAGTTTCTTTAGAAAGGAAAAAGTTCAGAGGAAAGGGGAAGATCATTAGCCCCAAGACTATTCTGATAAAATTTCTATTATTGTATGTAAGGGATAAATAGGGGCTTCCTCAGGGTCCATGGAAGATAATAGAGCAGGGTCAATTCTAATTCTAATTTGAGGACAAAAAGCAGAGTTTACAAAATCTCACAAATTGCATATAATTGCATATAATTACCAAGAGCTTCATAAGTGTTTAGTGATTATAAATAGTGAATGATATAATCATTTTGGGACAGACTTGGACAGATCAAAGAAAAACAAACCAAGAATAATGTCAATGGTGGACATTGTTGGTTTGCAGCTTCTGCCTCTTCCCCTTCTTTTAAAAGGGTTTCTTTAGCTTTGGGGAAGTGAGACTAAGAGAATGGTGAGAAGTCATGGATATTTTTCACTCTTTGAGGAAATAGAAAAAATGCTCACGGTCTCAAGCGCATGAAGGGCAGGTTGTAACTGCTGATTGTTTCTGTAGATATTGGCAAAACTTAGGTCCAGTGGATGCTTACCAGGGGAAGGGATGGTATCTAGCTAGCAACATGGTTTAAATCTTTCTGGAATTTAAATTCTTCTTAATCAACTGGAGTAGCTCACTAAGATAATCTTTATCACAGAAGAGTGGTTCAGTTGATTAAGCCGCCGCCTTCGGCTCAGGTCATGATCCCAGAGTCCTGGAATCGAGTCTCACATCGGGCTCCCTGCTTTTCAGGGCATGGGGGCAGGGGGAGAAGGAGAAAACAGTCAGACTTCCCGCTGAGTGAGGAACTGGATGTGGGTTCTATCCCATCCCACAACCCATGAGATCATGACCTGAACCAAAACAAAGAGTCAGATGCTTTACTGAATGAGCCACGTAGGTGCCCCTGCAGTACAGAGAGCCTGCTTCTCTCTCTGCCTCCGCCTGCCACTCTGCCTGTTTGTGTCTTCTCTCTCTCTCTCTCTCTCTCACTCTCCGACAAATAAATAAATTAAAAAAAAAAGTACTATGTGTATCTTATTTAATCAAACCCATTTTAAACAACATATCAAAATGGGTGCCCCATGTGCTGGACAAATAATACATCTTCATAAAAATTAGTACTTGGGCCTTCTTAATCTCCTTGACATTTACCTCAGGTAATATTCATGATAATCAGAATAGTCAATTCCAATGGCACTTGATATCATGCAAGGAAAAAGTTATTTCCTCCCTCCTTTATCTTGTGAGCCACCCGAAGTCGTGAGAAGCGTCATGACAAATGGCATGAGAGGAGAAATGAAATAAAGCCAAAATCTAGATATTTCAGAAGAAATTAGTTTTCTGGATTAAATTGCTAAGTAAGTGTCCCAGCCCCCCCCAATAGTTTTCTAGTGTAGATCCGGCTAGAAGTATAATCAAACAAACGTACTAATAAAACCTGAACACACAGGGCTAGAGCGGATTGTATATTTGATGAATAAGGTAAGAGTTGACAACCAGAGTAGTCTTTGGTCCAGGAAAATTTTTGTTTCACCTGTCTTCTTCATGAAGTCTCTAGACAGTGAACGTTTTCTCGAAACAGATGATTGGCGGAGGCTCAGTGGCTGTAAAGACGTCCTCTTTAGTAGGGGGACTACAAAGGCTAAAGACCATAGAAATTTCCAGAATTTCACTAACATTTCATCTAGAAGAGACACTTGCAAACCCTTCTTGACAAATGTAAATCAAACAAAACCCATGCAAGTTGAGTGAGTTAGATAGTTTCATGGAGTTTTATTTTCCTTTAGTATTCCATCACTAAACATGACATCCCTGATAACTAAGCCTTTTCTACCCATAGCTTATTTATCAACTTTCTAATCTCTTTGGCTTGCTTCCATCCATCCATCCATCCATCCATCCATCCATCCTTCATTCCTTCCTTTCCTCCTCCCTCCCTTCCTTTTCCCCTCCCTCCCTCCTTTCCTTCTCTTTCCTTCCTCCCTCCCTCCCTTCCTGCCTTCCTTCCTTCCTTCCTTTCTTTCTTCCTTCGTTCTTTCCTCTTTCCTTCAAGATGTATTTATTTTAAAGAGCACACATGCAAGCAGGGGAGAGGGAGAGAATCTCAAGCAGATTCTGCCCTGACTGGGGAGCCCCACGAGGGGCTCCATCTCACCAGCCTGAGATCATGACATGAGCTGAAATCAAGGCTGCTTCACCGAATGAGCCACCCAGGCACCCCAATTTCTTTGTTTTTCTTGTCGGCCCTCGTCAAATTCCATACACAAATTTTATGGTAGACTTGAAATCTAAAGCTGGTTTTCATAAAGGCATGATCAATAGGTAAACCACAATTTACATGTAGTATTAGTATAAATGAGCTATATATTCCAAGAAGGACAGCCTGGGAACTGAAAAATAAGACTAAAAAGAGTCTATTTATTTCATTTATGAAATCTTAAATGTTATGCTCATTAAACCTTCTTAAAAATCTTTTGACTGACTTTTATCCTAACCTTCTCTCCAAGAAAGGATTAAAAATTATATCGCCTCCCCTACTTATTCTCCAGCCCTCTCCTCGCCTACGTGCTGCCCCATTTCCTTCCTCCACCTTCCAGCGGGAATGACCACTTGAGCCTGCCAGCAGGCCAGCTTGATCTAGCACATTTGCACAACCCCATCCAAAGTTCCATGCACTCCTTGACTATCATGGAGGGTATCACAGAATAGCCCCCTAGGAAATATATTTAATCTCTCATTTTGACCACTTTTCATTGTAAAAATCATCCCCTTACCTGGTTTGAGCACATAAACAAGTGATAGTAAGCAAAAATAAAATATCTCCCTATTTGGGAGACTGTAGGGAAGGCAAGGCAGGGTATGTGAGTATGTGTAGAGCAATGTGCAGGTCTGTGAGGGGATTCTATCTGGAACTGTATGTGTGTTTCCCTATACATTGCTTATCCCTCCCCCCGCTTCCCCCTTTACCACCCTTCCTCTCTCTCCTAAGCAAAAAGCCAGTTTTCCCTTCCCCAGACCACACTGTAACATAAGCAGAGTCCCCGAGTAGCTGCTAGCAAAAATGTTAGAAGAGATGTTTGGGTGCCTACCACACAATATTTTCACTCCACAAAGCTCTATCAGAACAAGGCTAGAATAAGAGGATGGAAGAGCTGAAGTGGGAGGTGTGTGGGGAGAGGAAGAAACCTCCAGCATAAGGACCAGAAAACTGTGAGGTTGAGACGAAGTGCCCCATTGCCCTTGAGTGACGACCCCTGGGTGCCAACTTCCATGCAGTTGACCAGTAGTCCCTGACTCTGTCCCCTTCCCCACCTCATCACCTGTGGACACCCCACCATGTGCCAGAGCCAGTCACTGAGAGTCCCTCCACAGATGGAGGCAGCATTGTTTGACTTGGGTGAGTTTGGTGACATGGAGGGGAAAAAGTCTTTCTCCCTTTGGTTAAGGAGGTGGGTGCATTTCATTACCAAGTGGAAAGTCCTCTAAGAGGCAGGACAATAAAGTTTATGTCACTTCTGTTTCCCACCCAACTTCAAAGTCCCCATGCACAAAGGCTATCTCCAACTCCCCAGTGGCTGGTGTTTCACAGTTTTACTTGGGGATAGTTAGGAATGAAGAAGGTTGAGGCTAGGACTTGGGGTATATTTTACCACTGCTCTAGCCAGTGGCTAGACTGTCTATATCCAGACTCGTCTGTTAACGGAAGAATCTTCCTTCCTTGAACTGCCCTCCTCCGTTGGGCCATGTTATATGGTCACTGGCAGAGATCTAGCCCTGTTCCCCACAGGGTACCCTGAGCAGAAGCTAGAAGGTTAAGAATTTACTTTCATTCTGCAATCTGGAGATCAAAGTGGCCATCTCGGGTACCTGTCTTACCTTGATTCAAAACCCTACTTCCTTTATGTTCCGTATCACTTGTGTATAGAAGCTGTTGTTCTTGTTCTTGTCCTCGTTCTTGGTCTTTATTGTCTGGTCTGTTTATCTGCTTGTCTTTGTTAGTTCCCTATCCAAGGACAGTTTGGAATTCCGCCCCAAATACCATGTCTCACCTAACGCCCAGATAAAACATGCTGTACGTTTCCCAGTCTGGCCTGCCCTGCATTTGTCATTGTTGTCACGTGCCCACGCTTTGAATGAAACACACCTCTGGCTTATCTCAGGGTCTCTCCTTTCTTGCTGTCTTTTTATCTGGACTAGGAGTGCAGATGGCCAGGTGCCTATGGTTGCCTACTGACCCAGACCTGCCTTTAGCTCTGGCAGAGAGTCCGTCTTTCTGAATGAGAGAGTCCTCCTGCTTTTTATCCGGCCATGCCTCTCTGGTGCTTTATAAAATGGGTTCCCTCATCTCCAAATATTTAACTCACAAAAAGGGTTAAAATATTTTCAGCTTTTATAAAAAAATAGATAAATAAACACTGCTAATTCTGTATTCTGTTAACATTTAAGATAAATTACCTGAAAAACTAGTGTTAAGATGTGTCAGATGTGAATGTTTCAGGAAAACGAGGCTTCATTGAGGAGGAAATGAAGAAGGAGTAAAACACGTTTGGGGAGAATTTGAAGAAAACTGCTAGACATATTCAAGAGCCCTAAAAGTGAGAAAAGTACTCATTCCTTTATTATTATTATTATTTCCAATTTATTTATTTTCAGAAAAACAGTATTCATTATTTTTTCACCACACCCAGTGCTCCATGCAAGCCGTGCCCTCTATAATACCCACCACCTGGTACCCCAACCTCCCACCCCCCCGCCACTTCAAACCCCTCAGATTGTTTTTCAGAGTCCACAGTCTCTCATGGTTCACCTCCCCTTCCAATTTACCCAAAAGCACATACCCTCCCCAATGTCCATAACCCTACCCCCCTTCTCCCAAGCCCCCTCCCCCCAGCAACCCACAGTTTGTTTCGTGAGATTAAGAGTCACTTATGGTTTGTCTCCCTCCCTATCCCATCTTGTTTCATGGATTCATTCCTTTTAAGTCCTGATTTTTACTTTCCAGTGTGTGTCTTCAACCTACATGTATCCCTGGCAATACCCAGACCAGTCGTTCAAACATGCCACTTGCGGCACAGATGTGTCTCAGGCTTTCCATCCATTAGAAAAATAAGTCCATTCCTTGCTTAGGATTCGACGCATCTACAACCTGGCCCCAAATTTTCCCACGACTCTTGAGTTTTATTCTGATGAAGTCTGATGAAGCCTGGGCCTATTGCTCACTTCATAATTTTCCAAATGTGAATGGCACATGCTGGCCTTCATGTTTCTATTTATACTTACCTTCTTCTCAGACATGTCCCCAGGTTACTCATTCTTCAAGACTTAGCTCAAATTATTTTTTCACAAAGTTTTCTATTTCATGGTCTGTTAACGTGTTAAAGTGCTTCTCATGGAAGGTGGACCTAGCACATAATGCACACTCAGAAAACAGTATGTATTATTAATCAGAATTCATCTTTCTTCTTCTCATGCTCCTGAAATTTTATCTCTGGCATGGTATTTTTCAAGCATCATATATTCACAAATCATGGTCCAAAAATAAATTGCTGGAACATGGGTTAAACCCAGTTAAAGAGATGTGTTTCACGTCCAGTGTATCAGACTGTCAAATACCACAGTATCCCGTAAATCTTGACTGGGTGTAGACTACGATTGCCCAAACACATGTGACCAAAAATACCCAGTAAGACTCAAGTTCTAAGGAATGCCTGTGTAGGGAGCACACCTCTACCACACAGAACTTCGATTTGCTCAAGTGATTTAGCCATTTTTATAATCCTCCCCAAAAGATTTCGAACATTTGGACAGAAGGACTGGGTTCTCATTCACTTTCTTATTCCACAAAACTTAACGGGCCATAATACACTTTTTTTTTTCTTTTGAGAGAGAAATTTGTTTGTTTGTTTGTTTGTTTGTTTATTTTTTCCCTAAAGAAACTGGATGGGAGTTGTGAGTCGTGAAAAGGAAATCCTCTGTGCACGGTCCAGCCTGCAGGAGGCTTTGAGCTGGAGAGGGAAACACTGGTTTAGTGTTTGGCATAGCCGCTAAGTTGCAGCAAAAAAAACTTTGTTGACATTGGAAGCTTAGGTGCAGAGTACAAGCCAGGCCGTTGATGGTGAAATATGTTTCCAAGCTGACTGTTCTTACTTGGTCAGTACCTGTGCTTGCATATATTGTCATATTCTAATTATCTGCCACCTCTCTAGCTTGTTATCTTTGACCAAAACATTGATCATATCCTATGGCCCTGGTATGGCATCATTCCAAAGGTGTTACTAAATAACTTGCCTGGAACTTTCTGATTTTCAATAAGATTAAGAATTTTAAATTAATTTTAAATATTAGTGGAAAGAATCCACTAATGTTGTGGATGAATCATCTTTGAAGTTAGCAGTCGCGTGTGGTAAAACTAGGACTAAAACTCAGTTTTCCGATGAGTGACTCTTGATTTAGCACAGATAGATGCCAATGATGTTTTTAAAAGGATTCAATACTTTAAATAACTTATAACAATAGTATCTTACCATATTAGCTAAATTGAAGGAAAGTTAGCCAGATTATTCTTGGCTCACCTTGTACAATTGAAGTTTGGGTAAAGAAGATAAATAAATAATAGTTGATTTCTATCATTAACTTATTGAACCGTCCTATCAAAAGTTCAGACTTTAAACCATTAAGAGTTCCGTTCACCGTTATCAATATATAGAAATTTCCAGCAGGAAACTACTTGAAAGATCTTTTCAAGTCATCTCTTTCTTTGACAGAAGGGGAAGATGCAGAGCAATGGCAAATGCAAGGGATGGGAAATGCAGAACAGGCCATATTGGAAAACGTACAGCATGTTTTATCGGGGCGTTAGGGGAGACATGGTATTTTGGATGGAATCAGCAGGGATTAAATAAAGTTCATGGTTCCCTAAATTGTGTCTATGACTCGGAGTTGATTTAGACATTACCTGCCCTACCATGGCAACAGAAGGCAAATGCCCCTCTCAGTTTCTCATCACGCCAGCTACTAAGTCTTGGGACAGTTACATGAGAGCAAAACGAAGCACAATTGTATTTCGATTACCATTGTGGTTATTATTGGCATGAGTTCCCTACATAACCTTGATTGAATGTCTGTGTTTGTATAATAGCAATGGCAATATCAGATTACCAGAAGGAGCCATTGTGTGGTAATTTAATATTCGGTGCAGCTTAAAAAGCACTAGTGCATGTAGAGGAGGTTGGAATTATACTTGATTATAAAGCACATTCAGTACATGGAAATGCATTAGAAATTGATAAATATAGATTAGCAATGAACACTACTAAGATGTTTGAGTGCGAGTTTCTACAAAGCACAAGTCCTATTTGAAAGGAAAATTTAGGGGTAAAAAATGAAGGATTAGCCTATGATTTTGAGAGACATAGTCAATAAATGTAAAGGTGAAGTCACCTTGCACCCACATTAAAATATAAGGCTTAGCCCCACCATCACTGTTTAGCTTTCAACAGCGGAGCCTGGCGCAGGTATACGCGCACGGACAGTGCAACAGTGACACCACCGGGCCAGAGTTATCTTAATTCTTCAGCTTCAACGTGTGACAAGGACGTTAGATGTTTAGGAGAAATGGAGGCACTCGGGGTGGGGTGGGGGGGAGACGTGCTTACAGTTCTGAAACGAGGCTATTGCCTTTGGGGGGAGAGGAGGAGGGGGAGAGCACTTTCCAGGAATGGTTTTATAGTGATGATTCTGCGCTTGGTATTCTTCCTCAGTGACCTAAAAAAATCAGGGACCAGATGATAACTATGACTAATGCAGTACAACGTGGCTATTCCTGAGATTCCAGGAACTGTTGTCAATTCGTTAAAGACCTTTCCATTCAGTTTAAATTATCAAAGGAAAAATAAAGCCCACTAGAGAATAAAGGAAATCGGTGAAACCGCTCAGTTTTGTCCGGAGAGCATCCCCACTAGAGGGCAGTAGAGTCCATGATCCTTTGCTTTATCTATCCTACCCTCCCCACCCCAGAGCCCCCCACCCCCGATGCCCCTCTCTGTCCCCAGCTCATCCTTCTCATTTTGAGTAGCTAAATGGATTCTTCAGGAAAAGAGCTGTTTCTCATTTCTAACATGCTGGAACATTATATTTCCTCAGAAACATACCCAAGATACAAAGCAGAGTAGAAAGTGATATACACCCTTTTCCCCAAATTTGAGAGCTTGATTATATTCTCTCTGTTTCTATAAAAATTAGCTCTTCTTTTGAAGTAAATACTTAGGGCAAAAAGAAGAGTATATCCCCAGGATTTTCAGTAGTTATTGAAAAAATACAAAGCACTAAATCAAGTAATTGTTCAGTCAGCTCTTAAGAAAATCTTCCATTCCTGAAAATCTAACTTCACATCAGAAAATGTATGTGATAAAGCCAAGCTCCTTGTATTCTGAACCAGAAATTCTTTATGAAGAATATTAAAACAACAGCCCCACGAAATACTCGATACTTAGAAGCCTGGCTTTTCAACGATGCTATTACTGCACATAATGGCTAGAATTTGAAGAGGAAAATGACTTTTTAAAATCGTTGTTTCAGTTTTATCTTTCTCTCCTAACAAAAAGAAGATCTTCATTTCTGGTAAAAAGATTTAGTTGAAATTTTTCTTTGATCCAATTTAGACAAATTTTGTAAGTGCTTATTTTTATATTTTATACAAGAAAAGAAAGTTATGTTGTAATAATTCACTGATAAAAATAAAATCATTTTTCTGATTTCTGCTTCTGGCATTATCAGTGATCATCACTGCAGTCTTCAACATTTTGTGCATAAAAGTTCCTCAGTAGGGGGAAAAAAAGAAAAAGCAAACTTAGCTAGTAGTTTGGCCTTGGAACATTTAGAATTGAATTTTTCTACAAACATATTTACAGAAATGGTAATTTTAATCATCTGAGAAATGGAACACCATAGAGAAACATTTTGAACCAATATGAGATTTCCTTAGAAAACTCTATTAGACATGATTAGACCTTTACTTATACTTTTGAATTACTGTTTATTCCCCGAAACAGGGCTGGGCATAGAGCAGATCGTCCATTTGTTCAATAAAAATTAGCACATTATTAAGTATATCTAAATTCCAAACATTATACTGGATACCCTTATTTCTTCCTTATGGGAACTGAAGTCTCTAGATTAATAGATGTTTGACATTGACAACTCTAAGAAAATTAATTTTAACACCTGCATTTGCTAATGGTAAAGTTTCTTCTCTGCACACAAACGTGCTCTGTGAAACCTATTTTTTTCTTCCAGTTCACGAGAACAAAATTATTTAGTGGAGAGTTTTTAAACAGATGCTGAGATTATTGCAAGCAAACTACAGTGTCTCAAAGACAGTGCTATCAATTACCGGCTTAGGTGATGAATTTTCTCCACATTTCCTGTACATGATCATCAAAATTTACTTTTAAACTCCCACAGATATAGTTTTGGTATTCTGTCCCTTCTGTATAAATTCACTTTGGAGATCTGCAAAGGATTTAATTCTGGATGTGGCCTTGGGCTTGACAAGTAACTTCCTGGAAAGGCTTTTCAAGAAGAGGGGTTTTTTTTCTCCTATGAAAAGCCTCCTGGCTCAGTTTAACTTTCTCCTTGTTGTGTAAACCCATTATTACTCAGACACGGTCCATTTTACATCGAACCTTCTTAGGGAACTACAAGGACATGATCTTAAGGAGACAGCCTGCTCATATCAAAGCAATCCAGTAATAATATTTTTAGAAGGGATTCCTTGGGAGACAGCCACTGTGGATTCTGACACTTCCTTCTTAAAAAATACAAGTTAACCTCAAACATGTTACTTTATCTCCTTAGTGCAGAGGAGAAATCCTTAGACCTTAAAGAACATTGGTATTTCAGATATGAAGACCTCTGTTTGTACAGTGACTTTTCTGGAATTGGAAACCTGTCAGGACTCTTATTTATCTCGCGAATATGACACAATTTGAACGAGATATCTTATTTGGCAACTTTCACTGAGGAAAGTTTTTATTTTTTAATTTTTTAATTTTTTAAAATTTATTTATTTATTTATTTTTGGTAGGAGAGAGAGGTCTGCAAAGGATTTCTTTTCTACTTCAGAGTTAAGATTATGCTTAATTAAGATGATTGATAACATTAAACTTGAAAGAGGATAACCTTGGTTAGCTCAATGTTTAAGCCAGGTCAACTCACATTCCAACTTGTACAACTTCGCCAAGGTTTTCTCTGTTGAGTCTGAGGGCCAGCCTGCCCCAGAGAGTAACAGTTGATGACTCCTCTTCTTGTGGGGCTATAGCGGGGTACTTCAACCCTCCTGTTATCTGTGGGGTTATTTCTGGGGGGCCTCAACACGGTAGCTTTCCGCAAAGTCCCTGATTTCTTATTCACGATTTCCTCAGGGCACAGGATGACTCGATTCACTCAAATATGTTATAAAATGGAATAAAAATACTCCTACAATGGGAGGCATGATCTCCATATTACCTATGAGGAAAATAAAGACGAGATAGTTAAATCACTGGTCTCAGGTCACACAGTTTCGAGAGGCAGACTATGACTCAAAGCCACATCTGACTTCCTATCCATTCTCGTGTCTGCCAGAACTGTAGCTATAGCTGCATTCCTGGAGGCAAAAAATGTTACAGAGTGGACCAAAATGGGACTGGAAAACACAAGCACTGCGAAAGGATCGCTGTTACCGCATGGGGACAGTTGCGTCAATCCCCAGCAAGCCTTCTTGCACCTCCGAACCCTGTCCTGCCCCCGACCACATCATTAGGGCTCGGAATGCAACTGTCCTGCTCCAGTTTTTAAACAGGAAGGTTGCGCCAGGATCTCCGCCTAGTAAGGGCCCGTGATACTGAAGCTACTTTATAGAGCAGCAAAACAAGTTTCGGCAACCCAGATCTTTATCGGCTTCAGCTGAAAAGGCCAGTTACATTTTAATCTCAGTTATATAAATGATTGTTTTGAAAGCAAGCTGGCACATCTCTAGAAGGTTTTTTTTTTTTTTTCCTTCCTTTAATGCCCATTAATTCTTTTTTTTTTTTTTTGATCAAGGAGAAATTGAGGTTCAGTAAGCAGAGAAAATGATGCAGATCTCGCTATTGAACGGTGCCTTGGTCAGGCTGCTTTGTGGACTTAAACAAACAGTAGCCAAAATCAGCTTGAACAGGGCAGAATTTATATTCAGTAAAATGCACCAGGCTTAACCAAAGTTCTTAACTACATTTGAATAAATCTACATGCCAGGTCATTTCCAGTATCCCCAAAAGTTCAATTGTGTCCCTTTTCCCTCAAGTTCCCTTCCCCACAGTGACCGCATCTTGTCACAGGGAACCACTGACCTGTTTTCTGTCACTACAGATTAGTTTTTCTTTATTAGAATTTCTATGAATGAAATCACAGAAAGTATGTATTCTCTTTGTATTGGCTTCTATTGCTCAGCCGGTTTTTGAAACCATCTATATTGTAGGTCTCAGTGGTACATTTTTGAATGGTATTTCATTGTTGGGATGTCTACAGTCTGTTTATTCGTGCCACTATGATAGACATTGGTTTCCAGTTTTCAACTATGACAAGTAAAGAAGCTAAGAGGATTCAAGAAAACATTTTTGTGCTGATATAACATTTTTATTTCTTGGATAAAACCTATGGCTAGAATTGCTGGGTCATGAGGAAAGAGTGTGTGTGTGTGTGTGTGTGTGTAAAACTTTACAGGGAAGTGCAAAGCTATATCACTTTACATGCCCACAACCAAGTATGAGAGTTTCAGTTTCTTGATATCCTCACCAACACTGGGTGTGGTCAGGATTTTTAATTGTAGTCATCCTAATACATGTGTAGTCATTTCATAGTGCAGTTTGAATTTGCATTTCTTTAATGAATAATGATATTATTCATTATTCATTATTTATACACACAACTTTTCGTGTGCTTATTTACTCTTAGTGTATCTTCTCAGGTGAAGTGTCTATCCAAATCTCTCTTGGGCATTTAAAAAAATTGGCTATTTTTTCTTATTATTGAGTTTTAAGAGTTCTTTATGTATATTGGAAGCAAGTCCTGTATTAGATACACTTTTCCTCCTCATCTATGATTTTTCTCTTTCTCTGCCACTATCTTTGAGAGAGCAGAAGTTGGACTTCGATAAAGCCCAATTATTAATTTGTTCTTGCATGGATCATGCAGCTAAAAATCTTTGTCTTAATCAAAGCCACATGATTTTCTTCTACCTTGTTTGGTGTATGTATAACAGTTTTATGCTCTACATTTAGGTCTATGATTCATTTTGATTTAATTTTCATATATGGTGTGAGGTATATACCCAAGTTCATTTTTTACTCATGGATGTTCAGTTGTTCTGGCACTATTGTTGGAAAAGACTATGCTTTCTCCACTGAATTACTTTTGCACTATTAGGGAAGATTGGTTGTTCATATATGTGTGAGTCTATTTCTATTCTATTGATTTATTTTATTAATTTTATATTGATATCACACTGTTTTCACTATTCTAGATTTAAAAAAAAACTCAAAATATGGTAGTGTTAATCCTCCAAATTTGTTTTTAATTTTCTAAGTGCTTTTGGCTATTTTGAGTACTTTCTATTTCTGTAGGAATTTTAAAATCAAATTTTCAATTTCTACAAAATAACCTTTGATAATTTTGAATGTACTATTATGGACATATAAATCAATTTGTGATGAAGTGGCACTTTCACAACCTTGAGTCTTTTGACCTATGAGCCAAATATATTTCTTCTTTATTTAAGTCTCTGAGCAATCTTTTATATTTTCCAGAGTATTTTCCTTTACATGTTTTGTAGGTTTATCTCTACTAAATATTTTCTATTTTTGACACTATTGCAATTGGTATTATTTTATAAATTTCTGTTTCTAATTGGTTTTTTTGTTAGTATATAGCAATGCAGTTAATTCTATACCTTGATCCTGTATCCTGTAAACTTACTAAATCACTTATTCTAGTAGCTTCTTTGCAGATATCATTTCATTTTCTTCTTCTTTTTCTTAAAGGTTTTATTTATTTATTTGAGAGAGAGAGAAAGAGAGCACAAGAAGGGTGGGGACAGAGGGAGTAGCAGTTTCCTCACTGAGCAGAGAACCTTATGTGGGGCTCTATCTCGGGACCCTGGGATCATGACCTGAGTCAAAGACAGATGCCCAACCAACTGAGCCACCCAGGCATCCCTCATTTCATTTTCTATGTAGGCAATCACATCATCTGTGAATAAATGCAGTTTTTTTTTTCCTTTCCAATATGGATAATTTCTTTTCATGCCTTATTGCATTAGCTGGAAGGTCTAATATAATATTGAATAGAAGTGGTGAGAACTTATATCCTTGTCCAGTTTAGTTCTTTACTATTTGGCATGAAATTAATTACAGGTTTTTTTGCTTATGCCCTTTATCAGGTTTAGGAAATTCCCTTTTTTCTCATTTACTGGGAGTATTTATAAAACCTGCATTTTGTCCAGTGATTTTTCTGTAAGCTTTGAGTTGAATTTTCTTTTAAGTTTTTTAATATGGTGAAGTACCATAATTTATTTATTTTCAAATGTTCACCAACCTTGAATTCCTGGGATAAAACCAGCTTTAATTATAATATATTATGTTTTTAAATATTGTTCAGTTCAACTTTCTATTTTCTGTTTAGAAATTTTACACATATGTTCAAGAGGGATATCTGTGTGTAGTTTTATTTTCTTGTATGGCTTTATTCTTTCTTATCAGAATAACATGGTCCTCATAAAACAAACTGAGGAATATTCTCTTCTTTTCAATATTCTGGAAGAGCTTATGTAGAATTGGTAGTATTTCTTCCTTAAATGTTTGGTAGAATTTATTAGTGAAGCCACCCAGGGCTGGTGTTTCCTTTATGGAAAGACTTACAACTACAAATTAATGTTACACTCCTGTTGGGTGGAGTGGTCCATAAATGGGTCAAACTGGCTGAATGTTGTTCAGATTGGGAGATTGCAATTTCTTATTGAAACTGTGGATTTGTATATTTTTTTCGTTGTAGTCTATCAGTTTTTGCTTCATTTTTAAAAAGTTATACTGTTTGTTGCAAGAACATTTAAGATTTAGGATTGCTATGTCCTCTCTCTCTCTTTTTTTTTTTTTTTAGATTTTATTTATTTATTTGAGAGAAAGAGAGAGTGTGAGAGCTGGGGGAGGGCCAGAAGGAGAGGGAGAGAATCTCAGCAGACTCTGCACTGAGCGTAGAGCCTGACACTGGGCTCGACACAGGGCTTGATCCCACAATCTTAAGATCATGACCTGAGCCAGAATCAAGAGTCAGACATTTAGCTGACAGAATCACCCAGGAGCCACTGTTATGTCTTCTTGATGAATGTCCCCTTTGTCATTACTAAATGAAACTCTTAATCTCTAGTGGTATGCTTTGCTTTGAAATCTATGTCTGATATTTATCTAGATACTTCAGATTTCTTTTCATTAATACTAGCATTGTATCATTCCTTTTCCTGTCACTTTTAAACCAATTGGTTTTTCATTTGAAGTACATTTTTTTATAGGCAGCATATAATTGGCTCTTACTTTTATATCCAATCTGATAACCACTTTTTTAGACTATTGATAGGATGATAATCATATGGTTAGTTTTAAATCCATCTTCTTGCTATTTGTTTTACCTCCACCTCATCTAGTCTCTGTTCCATTTTTCCATGTATATCCTTTTGCTCTAGTTAGATATTTCTTATAATTACACTTGATCTCCTCTTATACACTAAAACTCTTTGTTTTGCTATTTTAGTGACTTATGGTATTCATTTCTAAGTTATCACACATCTTCAAATTATATAATGTCACTTAGTTTTAGTATAAAAGCCTACAATAGTACAATAGTATGCTTTCAGTTCTCCCATTTTAACTTCTGTGCTGACTTTCTTATATACTTTACTTATGCATATGTTATAGACTCCACACTGCATTGTTATTATCATTAGGAAGTCAATTATCTTTTGAAGAGATTTAAATAATTAAAAATAAAACGTACATATTTGCATATGTAGTTATCTTTCCCATTGTCCTTTATTCATTTTTGTAGATCTGCATTTCTATCTAGTATCCTTTCCTCATGTTTGAAGGAACATTTTCTTTAACATTTCTTGTAACGTGGATTTGTTGGTATTTAGTTCTTTCAGCTTTTGTAAATCTTAAAAAATGTTTATTTTGCTTTTACTGAATATAGAAGTCTAAGTTGGAAGGTTTTTTTTCTTTTGTTACTTTTAAAGAAGTTATTCTATTCTTTTGTCACTTGTACGGTTTCTGATATCTGCTATCTTCTCTGTCATTTCTCCTGTGTATAGGTGTCTTTTTTTTTCTCCTCTTACTGCTTCTCAGATTTTTTCTTTACTACTGGTATTGAGCAATTTTGTTCATGTTTCTTGTACTTAAGTTTCATGGGTCTGTAAGTTTTATAGTTTTAATCAAATGTGGATAAGATTTTAGACATTATTTCTTTAAGACTCCAGAACTGTGAAGAAAGAGATTTCTATTGCTTAAGCCACCCAGTCTGCAGTACACTTTTTCATGGCCTCACAAGCAAACTAATACATTTGGCTTACATATTTTCTGATACTATTTTCATCTTTATTGCCCAATATGCAGCGTGTCCATTTTTTCTCTAACTGTAATTAAGAATTCTCTTTATGTCTGCTTTTCTGCAAGTTGATTATGGTTTGTTTTGATGTAGTTTTTTTGGATTTATCTTCTTGGAATGTGTTAAATTATAGATTTCATCAGATTTGGGAATAAAAATGGTCATTATTACTGGAATAGCTTTATTACACATCCTTTTTCCTGGGACTCCAATTATATGTATTTTAGGCCACTTACTATTATGCCATAGGTTCCTCCGTCTCAGTTCATTTTCCCAATTTTTTTCTTCCTATGCTTCAGTTTGCCATTCTCTGCTGCTAGGTCTTTTATTTTAGTGGTCCTCTGTATTGTCTGTCATTGGCCATGTCCAGTGAATTTTAAGATTTCAGATATTTTTTTAGTTCTAAGAATGATATTTCTCTCTTTTCTTTCTGTATGATATTAGATTTTCTTCTAACTCTTGGGCAGATTTATAATAATTCATTTAAAGTCTTTGTTAATTCTATTATTACTTTCATATCTGCATGTTTCTACTGATTGTTTTTTCCTGATTAATGGCTATATTGTTTCGCTTCTAGGCATATTTAGTCCATTTTTATTGGATGCTGGACATCTCAACATTATGGTTTTTATTTCTAGAAATTTCATATTGATTATTTATGCATATAATTGTTTGGCTTTATTGTCTTTCTTTAAACAGTGGTGGATGTGGTTCTGACAGGTAGTTAAGTCACTTACACATCAGCTTCATTTTTTAGATCTCACTTTTCAGCACTATCAGGGATGGCATAGAGTAGCTTTTACTCTATAGCTAGTTTAGCTTTATTACTAAGGCAACTTTTTTTTTTTTTTTAATGGTCAATACTGAATGCCCTGGGTTTTCAATAAAGATGCTACAGATTTGTTTCTCAGCTGTGTGAGCCCTGGAAACTTTATTTTACAGGGCTTCAATGACTCTCTTATGAAGTTTCATCCTGTGTGTGTACAATGTAATGTTCAGCAACAGATTAAGTGGGACTCCTATTCAAACTTCTGGAGATTCCTTCTGCGTAGTTACTATCTTTCTTGTAATCTTCCTGAAAACTTCAGTTGTTCTAGTTTCTCCAAACTCTGATTTTTGTTGTCTGTACTTTGCTTGAGTTCTGCTATCCTGCACAATAGTCCGGAAAAAAAAAAAAACAAAAAACAAAAAACAAAAAACAACCTTAAGGCTATAGTCATCAGGAAGAGTATAGGAATGATCTCAGTTATTTTTTTCCTCCTAGATGATAGTCCTGCACTGCTGATTTTCCATTATCTGAATATAACTGTCTTTTATATTTTGTTAAGTTTTATAATTATTTATTTTTCTTTAACAGCAAGACTGTAGGTCTTATACAAGTTGTTTAAACACGGTCAAAAATTAAAAGCTTACACTTTGGATTTAATTTTTAAAATTTATGTGTAAGCTATACTATAGAAATGCAATTGTTCTATAAAAAATCTGTTTTACGTCTTTGTCAAATTTTGTATTTTATTTCTAAATACATTGACACATATGTCAAAATATGATTCAGTGCTGAAATTGAAAATGAACTGAAGTGTTCATTCAGAGTAAATAGGAATTCTTAAAATTCCAGATGATTATGTTATAACAGCCATCTTCACACCTTTTTTGAACATGTATGTTAAGTATACAGTAAGTAGCATATGACATTAATGTGATAGGATTTGTAATAATCTTGGTGCAAATAAAAAGAGAAAGGAAGTTAGGTTGATTTTGATATAGTTTTGAAATCAATTTAAAAGAATAATGCATTCAAGAAGGAAAAGGGGAAAAAAATTTATAAACCTGCCCCATGTATGTTTTCGAATAACTACTTATATTTAATTAAAATTAGGTGAAACCTTAAAAAAATTAAAAAATTAAATATTTTTCAACATGTACTATGTTCAAGGCAGTGTGGTATTATAAGCCAAAAGAGAAGACACAGCATTTCTAAATTTATTTATTTATTTATTTATTTTTTATCATTTCTAAACTTAAAAAAAAAAGTTACTGTTTAGTTGGGGAAATAAGTAATGGGGGAAAAATTCCTGGTAGTGCCAAATGAATGCTAAAGTCAGCAGTGTATCTTGGTTTCTGTAGAGAACTCAAACTTATTAATTTACATCATATTCACAAGAATCCAATGGGATTCAGTTATTTAAGGCTCCTTCTTGGGACTCTAAGCAATACACATCATGATACCGCAAATCCGCCATGGCTAAATGCCCTTCTCATTCTTTGGCAAAGTCTTGTTCTTCTCAGCGGTATCCTGTCTGCTGTTCCTGGGCAAAGAGAGACTGCATTTCTCAGACAGAAGTTGCATCCTGAACTCTGTCCGAGCTTGTGCTTCAGACAGCCACGGGCATGCACTGGGTAACACCCTTTGTTGGCTTAATCCATTTTAAAATCACGTATCTCAAGTCTTCCTGTATGAAGACTTAAAAGGCACTTGAGGGCAACTCGAAGTACAGAAGGTGTGGCTGTAGGTGAGCAGAATCTATGAGAAAGAAGAGTTTTGTGAACAAAGGATACATATGCTTGTCCCTCAGGCCATACTAAGCAATAGAGATGATCTTGTACATGTAACTTATATTCCCATAATTAGCAGGGTATCTTCTGTATTCTATAAGAAAATAATGTTATCATACATATTATACATATTAAATTTTAACCTATTCTTAACTTTATTTATTTATTTATTTATTGTACCAGTAAAATGAGTAAGTAAAATGCCTTATAAATAAAGAGGAATTATTTTCCTTTTTCTTATTGGCAGTATTATCCCATGCATGTTTTTCTCTCACTGCCTTTTCTGTCAAGTTTCTGATGCCTGACCTATTCATCTTCAATTTTTTTTTTAAAGATTCTATTTATTTACTTGACAGACAGAGATCACAAGCAGGCAGAGAGGCAGGCAGAGAGAGAGGAGGAAGCAGGCTCCCCGCTGAGCAGAGAGCCCGATGCGGGGCTCGATCCCAGGACCCTGAGATCATGACCTGAGCCGAAAGCAGAGGCTTAACCCACTGAGCCACCCAGGCGCCCCTCATCTTCAATTTTTAGTTCTTTACTCCTCCTTGTGTATGTGCATGATGAAGCAGGTTATTATTTCTGACAGATTTTATGAAAATCAGTATTTGAGCTTCTGAATGAAGGCAGTCTTCCACAACAGTTATCTTGGGAAACTGTGCAGTCTGCTAATAACATTGTCATCATTCATAATCTTTTAAAAAATTCATCTTTCAGAAATATGTTTTACCATAAACATATTTAATTCTAGTCTTTGAAACACAAATTTATTTCCAGATTTACAAACAGTAGTTTTCACCTATGTTACATTTTAAGGACTTTTGGTTATTTCAGAAACTTACAGTAAAAATAATGCTTGCCAGCATTGAAGATGTTCAAAAAAATGCACCACATCCTTTTAAGGTAGTCTGAAAAAGAGTTTTCCAGAGACTTTTATTTTGGTAAGATCATCATCCAAAACTTTGGCCTCTCAAAATAAGTGTTATGTTTTAAAAACGTTTAGAAAAAAAGATTTTATTTATTGTTTTGAGATTGAGAGAGTGCACAAGTGGAGAGAGGGGCAGAAGGAGAGAGAAAATCCCAAGCAGACTCCATGCTGAGTGGGAGCCCAACATGGGGCTGGATCTTATGACCCATGAGATCATGGCTTGGGCCAAAATCGAGAGTCAGACTCTTAACCAACTGAGCCACCTAGGTGCCCCTAAAGATACTTTATATTTGAGTAGATAATAGAGAGTTTCTGTGTATGGCTTCCCCATTCACTCCACAGAGTTGTCCATGTTATTATATTGCATTGGTGTGGTATGTTTGCATTCGTTAATGAGCCAGTGCTGACACATTATTATAACTGAAGTCCCTAGTTTATATTAAATCTTATTCTTTATGTTGGATAGTTCTATGGGTTTTGACAAATGCATAATGCCATTTTCCACCACTATAGCATCATAAAGCTATAAAGTTTCATCATCCTAAAAATTACATATTAATATCTCCACTTTCCCCCTGGCAACCACCGATCTTTTTACTGTTTCTACGGTTTTGCCTTGTCCAGAATGTCAGACAGTTGGAATTATACAGTATGAGGCCTTTTTAGACTGGCTTCTTTCTCTTACTGATAGGCGTTTAAGATTCCTCTATGGTTTTGGTGGCTTATTAACTCAGTTCTTTGATCACTAAATTTATTCAATTATATGAATATACCACAGTTTGTTTGACCATTCACCTATCGAGGGACATCTTGCTTTCTTCCGGATTTTGACAAGTATAGGTAAAGCTGCCTAATACGCATGTGAGGTTTTTGTGTGGACAGATGCTTTCAACTCCACTGAGTTTAAATGCTGGGTCATGTGTTCAATTTTTGCAAGAAACTGCCAAATTTTCTTCCAGATGGGCTGTACCATTTTGTATTTCTACCGGCAATGAATGAAAATTTCTGTTGCTTTGTATTGTCATCAGTATTTGGTATGGTCAGTATTTTGGATTTTAGCCCATTCTGTTAAGTAAGCAGTGGTACCTTGCTCTAATTTGTAATTTCCCTCATGATGTACATCATATGGCATTTTCATACACTAATTTTTTTCCACCTATGACTCTTTCTTTGGTAAGATGTCTATTCAGATCTTTCACCCATTTTTAAATGGGGTTGTTTGTTTTCTTATATTTGAGTTTTTAGGGTTCTTTGTCTTTTTTAGATATAAGTCACTTATCAGATACATGTTTTACAAATATTTTCTCCCAGCCTGAACTCTTCTTTCATTCTCTTAACAATGTCTTCCACAGGGAAAAAGTTTTTCATTATAATAAAGCCCAACTATCAATTTTTTTCTTGCATTTTTCTCATGTTTTTGGTGTTGTATCTAAAAACTCATTGCCAAACTCAAGACCCCCTAGACATCTTGTGTTATCTTCTTGAGGTCTTATAGTTCTTCATTTTACACTTAAAATTATGATCCACTTTCAGTTATTTTTTGTAAAAGATAGAAGGTCTGTGTTTAGATTTATGTTTTTGCATATGAATGCATGGTTATCCCAGCTACATTTGTTGAAAACTTATGCTTTTTTTTAAAAACACCTTTTCTTTTTGGACAAAGACCAGTTGACTGAAATTGAGCAGATCTGGTGTTTTTTCTCTATTTAAAAAATAACACTTGGGGCTCCTGGGTGTCTCAGTGGGTTAAAGCCTCTGCCTTCAGCTCAGGTCATGGTTCCAGGGTCCTGGGATCGAGCCCCACATCGGGCTCTCTGCTCAGCAGGGAGCCTGCTTCCTCCTCTCTCTCTCTGCCTCTGCCTACTTGTGATCTCTGTCTGTCAAATAAATAAATAAGTAATCTTAAAAAATAAATAAAAAATAACAAATGACACTTATTAGATTTTTAAAATAGAAAGAACTATAAATATGGAAAACATAAATGAGCTATAAAGAGAGGATTCTCAATTGAATTTGGTAGAGGATTGAATAAAGTTGGTTTTGCTCCCTTGTTTCAGAAATCACTCCAAGCAACAAGAATAATGGCATACACAGATGCAGATTTTAACTTTGATGATCGTAGGAGATTTTCTTTTTTTTACTCTAAATCACAGTATCTAAGAAAAGGATTGCCAATATACTGCTGGTTAAGTGACGATTCCAGGAGACACCTAGATTTTCTATGTGGGGCTGTGAATCTGGAAACAGCTGGAATTCCCCAAAGCTGACAATGCCTTCTTTGGAACAACGGAAGTGGGTAATTGGGCTAGTGGCAGTTTCCCTGAAAGCTATTTTATACACACACACATGCACACACACACACGCACACACACACACACTCCCACACTCAACCCTGTGCCATAAGCAATTCAGTATAAACCAGAAAAAAATTTCTCCTATCTTGGAATTTTGGCCTCCCATGCATGAACTTTAATTTCCCCTCCGTGACACTGGTCAAAGTCCCAATTTTTCCCTAACTAATATGGGAAGGCAAATCAATTAAAGATTTGGGTCTCCAGTTTCCTCAGCTGTGAAAGAGGGAGTTGGATCAGATAATCTGTAATGCCCTTTCCAGAATACTTGGATTTATAACGCAGGTCCCATTTAAACCTCTTATTGTGGTAGAGTTGCCCACAGAGGGGAAATCTTGGTCTCAAAATGACAATGAAATTCACTGAACATAATTCCCAGGGGATGGGGAAAATGGGCCAGACTTTTCTACAAGGATGTGGCATCTAGTCCTTGGCAAGAAAAGGAAGCTGTCAGACTACGCTTAAAATATTCCTTTTCCCCTATATAGTGTTAATTAAATCTGCTTAATCATTACTGCAATTGCTTAGCAGAGAAAATGTAGGTACAGACCTCTCAGGAGGCAAGTGGATTCTGGGAGAGTATGAGAAAATCAAGGGCAGAATGATGTCTGTAATTAAAGTAGAATCTCCTCTTCTTCATCTTCCTCCCCCTTTTTAAAAATGTTATAGAATGGGGCAATTGCCCAAAGACCTTAGAGAGTGGGCTGGAGCTCTGTCCAGTTGCTTCATTCCCAGCTTCCTGGTGGTTACCCATGGTAACTAATGCCCACTGAGAACACACACACACACACACACACACACACACACACACAGAGTCCCTTTCAAAGGGAGACCATCCCATCCACTCCCATTTTGCTAACAGGTTTTCTAAATCTTCAATAAGTTTGTGTTAGCTGGGAATGAATGTCTGAATTTAGGCTTCAAAAATGTTCCTTTCTCTCACTCCCCCCTCCCCAATCTGTATAATTACTGTTTTTTTCCTGAAGCCTTTCAAAATACTATAATTAACAGATTGGCAGATAACCCATATAACTGCAGTTAAGGCAAATATAGTATGCAGCTGTCTTTGCATTAAGTGATTAAATCAAATAGCAGAGTTTTGAAGTACATTTATAAAGCATAAATTTACCTCCTGGCAAAACTGTCTTAAGTAACACACCCTACACCATCTGTTCACTCGGTATTAATACCATATTTCCCAGGACTATAGCTACGG
Organism: Neogale vison; assembly: GCF_020171115.1. NCBI lineage: Eukaryota > Metazoa > Chordata > Mammalia > Carnivora > Mustelidae > Neogale > Neogale vison. The sequence continues at coordinate 54,941,833 of NC_058099.1, forward strand.
CAAGCATAGCTACCAGCTGTGCAGAACCAAGAGGTGCTGGGGGATCCTTTGGAATACTCAGCAACTTTTGGATCCCCTTAAGGATGCTCACAGTGATTGTGCATCTGAAACACACACCCACGACATGTGTAGAGACACACATGCACATGCATGCACATGTATACACATGAACACATACACAGACCATATCAAGTTATGAAGACTGGATGCTTACTTTCCATGAACAAGATGATATGCTGGCATGACTTTAAATGCATTCATTCACGTACTTACTTTTTCATTAAATTATTCAATAGTGATTGATTCAATGCCTTGATGTGTTTAGCTAGAAACGAGGTAATAGGATACAGGGCTTTATACTGATGGCCTTCTCCCATGGAGCTTTCCAGCCCAGCACAGGAGTCTCATGAATGGATGGATGACAACACAGGGTGACGGTCTTAGATGGTAGAAACTGCAAGCTTAAGGTCTCTTAGGGTTTATGAAGTCAAAATCTGTAACTGTTCTGCAATTCAAGAATATGTCCAATAAGTGAAAAATGGTTCAGTCATTAAAATACATTCAGGACCTGCCCTGAGCAGCAGTAGACTCCGTGGACACACAGGAAGACATTTACAATCCTCACCAGAAGGGAAAGCTGAAGTTAGCACTCAAAAAAAAAGAAATGACCAGTTGGATGATTCAGACTTTTGTGTCTGGTTTCAGGGATATGGCTTCAGTAAGCCCTGCAAAATGGGAAGCCTTGGGAGGGTTTTATGGAACAGTGGTCATCAACCTTGCATGTACATTGGAATCTTCAGGGAGCCTTTTAAAACTAGTCACAACCAGGTCTCACTCCAGATCGATTAGATCAGAAAATCTCAGGATGGAGTACGGATATCATGTTCTCATTTCTACATTTTTGGGGTAGTTTTAATGAGTCTTGGGGGTACCAAGCTAGAGCAGACAAAGTCATAATCTCCAGTTAAGAATGACCATATGGGTCATCTAGGCCAACATTCTAGTGTCATAACTGAAAACACAGAGGTGTGGAGATGCTGAACAAATTCCCCATGTTCTCATAGCTAAATCAAGATAGATATTAAACCAGTGTCCAGGATTTTGGGTTTCCAAACTGGAGGTCTTTTGAGTATATGCTATTTCCAGTGGGTATTAAAAATCAAAGCCAATCACAAAAAGTCAGCTTTTCCATCAAAGTTTTCAAAATGAAAGTCTTCTGAGGAGGGAAGCGAAGGACAAAGATGCAGTTAGTCAGTTGGAGATAAAATATTGGATATTATTATTTTGTGAAGGAAAGGGAAGGTAGACTCTTACATTTTGTGGTTTTGCTTGAAGCAACAAGAAGGCAAGTATCTAAGTTCATCTTTTATTACTGTTATATGCTAGTTTCATTAGAGCTACCAATTATTTGACCTCTAGGGGGACTTAGCATTATTCAAAATCTTATCTCCCCCAGAATCCATTCCTCTCATGTGAACTCTAATGCCTCCTTATTAGATAGACATCCAGTTTTCCATCATTGTTGTTTAATCTAAAAAGAAATAAATAATTTCCCCTTCATTACTGTCTGAGTAACATAGAGCTGACAGACTGGACTGTAAGATTCAGGCTGCAAAAAAAAATGTATTCTGAGTTTTGTTTTACATCAATATTTGTTACTGTATCAGCAGCTACAATGGATGTGCTTATAATTTATTAGTAGACTTTATCTGGAGGCAGAAACAGATTCCATAATTCTTGTGAATCACATATCCTCCAGGCATTTTTTTTAATCCAACTTTTGTTTACTGTCACTTGTACTGAACATTTTGCTTTGCAATTCATAAAGAAGCAGTTCACAGAAAACTGGTATCTGGCTTACCCCAATATTTTCCATTTTATTAGTTAATGGGAGTTGGCTTTAAATTACCCAGCTTATAATTTATAACCGGAACAGACAATTTAATCATTTTAGGATGTGTTCAAGCACAGCTCAAAGTTTTAACAAGACTTCTCCCTTTATTTCAGAGCCCCTCCCTGTCAAGAAGCCTCTTGTATTTTAACAAAGAAAATTGTCTTTCTTTTCAGGTTTTCCTTGAGTTAGAAGGTGTATTGAATGAAACACATTATGAGGAACTTAAAGTGGGAAGTAAAGTAAATCTCCAAGAAAAAAACAAAACAAAACACTAGGGGTCCTTGAGGTCATATAAAAATTAAGTGAAAAGATGCTCAATTATTTTGACAGCAGGTGGGATCTCTGAGCTGTTAATTAAGAGACTAGCCATTAAGAACATGAAGACTCAAGTTTCCATACATTTACCCATTCTTTTCTGGTATTTTGAAAAGATCTGATTATATGGTACTATTTTTAAATGTCATTTTATAGCTTTAAAAAATAGGAGGAAGCCCCTTAAAATGCTCATCCCTAAGGGGACAAGAGTACAAACCACTGCATGACAGGTTTTCATTTTACATAACTCAAAACTATTTACCCCATGGACAAAAGACCATTCATTATGAGAAATAGGTGATGCAATGAAACATGCCTATACTAGGCCAACTAATAAATTGGGCAGCTCGGTGTCCTAGACAACAGAATAGTATCTTCAGCTGATGGAGCAAATAGATGAAGGAACAGATAAAGAACAGACTGATGGATGGATGGGAAGACAGTATCAGTATTCATGTCAACAAATTACAGCTCATGTTAGCTAGGCCGTGTCCTGTCAAATAGGAAAAAAGCAAGAACTAAGAGAACTGCTAACTGGTGAATGGATTAGAGCCTCAATAATGACAGTAGAAATGACTCAAGGAATACTTTGAATTCTTTCTGGAAAGAACTTTGTCTTATTCTTCATCTCCTCAGCATCTACCATAGTTCTTTGCAATCAGTAAGGTTCACTAATGTTGGATAAATGGAGGTAAAAGAAAAGGAATAAGGAGCCCTCGATAGAGATGCTATCAAATTGGGCTTCAGTCAACAAGAATGGGGTTTTTTCATTCACGTTCAATCTTAATATCACAGAAGGAAAACAAGAATGGAAATAAGTACTTCAAGATGTGATTCTGAAGCTGCCTATCTAGAAAGCCCTGAAGAGGCCTTGACAAGGGGAAGGAATATTGGAGACAAGGCTGTGGAAGAGTTGCCGTATGCGGGGCCATGAAGTAGGACGATGCCAACAGCAGGAGCAAGGAGGCCAATGAAGTTCTGGATGTACTATCTGCAGATGAGTAGTCCTGGGCCAACCTTCTGTGGGCCTTATTTAGTTTCTTAAAATGTAAAATAGAGAGTTAAACTGATTTAACTCTTAGATCCTTACCTGGGTCTGATACCCATTTTCACAATCCTATGTTCCATTGTTGAAATCTCTTCTCTCATTCCTGGAAATAAAGTTGATTCATTATTTTCTCTTTTGGGGAAGGAAGGCAGAGCACAGAAATGCTGGCTATCATACAATCTTCCAGTTAGTTAGGATTTGAAAAGTTTTCCTTTTTTCCTCAAGTATTGTTTTATTATATGAAACCCTGAAATGCTAAAGCTACATAGGATTTCGTAAAAGTAACACCTGGAAAAAATAGAATTTGAGACCGAAAAAAAAAAATTACTTCAAAAGAAACATTTCTGAAAACATTTCTGAATTGTGGTATGTATTTGCAATGACATAAGCCAAGTGCCAAAACCTTTGTATTCTTGTCTTTTTAATAAAATTCATTTGGTCTTATTTTGCACTGGACTGCATAATAAAGCCTCATGTTTTATTGTCTCAAGCTTTCAGACTGGGAGTTTCCATTGTCTTGATCAAGAATCTGGTGAGGTACACCCTTCTTCCCCAGATTTGGTGATTTGTAATTTCCAAATGCAAAGTTATACTCATTGTGAAACCATCGATTTCTTTCTAGATGGTGACACTGATGTACATAGAAGGAATAGTGGATATTTATTTTTATTTTGTGGGATGCTGGCAACAGAAGGTATCTGTTAGTAGAAAATGACAACTATCAGTTGATTTTCAGAGAGGAAATGAATAATAAGAAAAAAGTACCAAAACAGGAGGCATGGTAAAACCAACACAGGACCGATATATCCCAATGTAGAAGAGGTTTGAAGAGAAATAGAATTTGAGTGAAATATGCCTAACCCAACCCTGGGAGGGGCTAAAGGAAGAGACAAGCCTGAGGTGAAGGGCTCTGGAGCATGGCCAGGGGCAGGAGGAAGAGTGGTTGGCTTGGAGTGGGTCCTGGGCAGATGGACATTCTGAGGCAGTAATATTGATACACGGAAAGAAGAGAATGGTGCACTCCATGTTGGCAAAGAGAATCGATCTATGGGCTTGTAGGACTGTGGCTCATGCATTATTGAGCAGGGAGCTGTGCCAGATGCACTCAGAAAAATTGGGATCTTCTGAATAGACATTTCAGGTCTGCTTATCTCCTATTAATTCCGTTAGTATTCTTAATCACAGCTACTATTTATTATGTGATCAAGGATTTTTATCTGTGCTTTCCTAAGAAAGAAACTGAAAAAGAAAGATGTAAAATGGTATTCCCAAGTCACGCAGCTGGTACGTTACAGGGCAAGGTTTTGAAATCGTGAGATTAATGTGATTCTTCTGGTGTCTTTATAGGTAGTATATGTTTTTATTCCATTTGTCTTTTTTTCCAATCTTTTTCTAAAACCTGTGTTGACAATTGATAGCGTTGCAACCACACTTGTAATCAGACAATCCCAGTGTTTTTGCCTGAGATAGAAACCTCATAAAACCGTTTAAAAGTTGGAATTCCTCAGTTTCAAGAGTCTGTTGGGAGTGTGATGGTGGTGGACATCAGTCTCTTCATCTCAAGGGGCACTAAAACTTAGTGGGACTGATCAATGGCCTATTTCTTAAAGTTGTTCTTTAGGAAACAATTTGCAACTTACAGAAAAGTTGCAAGAACGTCCCAGTACCCTTTATTCAAATTTACTTAGTGTTTATAATTCATCTCGCTTGCTCTATTTCTGTCTCTATAAACATTGTTCTTTGTCCCAGACTTTTGAAATGCAGTTGCATACATCCTGGCCCTTTCCTCCTAAATACTTTGGTGTGTGTTTCCTAAGAAAAAGAGTATTTCCTTACACATCCACAGTACATTTATCAACTTGTGTAATTTGACCACACTCTGGATTTTTATATTAGACACCATCTCTGTTTCAATTTTGTCAATTTATCTACCCAGCAATGTTCTCTACAGCATGGTTTTCCTCCAGTGCAGGAACAAGTTAGAGATCATATATTATACTTACTTATTGTGATCCTTTAGTATCTTTTCATTTGGAACAACTCTCCAGATTTTCCTTTTCTGATTTTGACATTTTATAAAAACGCAGCTGCTGGGCCATTTTTAAGTCCCATTCTTCTTTAAGTCCCATTCTACCTGAAAATAGTTTTCTTAGAGCTTGCTTTTGCTCAACTTCGAAAGGGTACTTAGAGATAAGGGAGTCTTTACAACCAATCAGGGAAAGAGTGAGGCCACAAATGACAATGCCAGAAACACTATGGTGTGTGGAGGGACTTTTCTGAGCAAAGATACATACATACATACACACACACACACACACACACACACACACACGTATATATACATTTCTTTCTTTTTTTTTTTCCCCTGAAGGAAGAGTAGATAAGGGTAAGACAGAGCTTGAAATCTTAAGCCTTTTGTAGGTAGGTGGCTGTGGAGAAGTTACTGATGCAGAAGGAAACTGGAAGAGAGGAGCCACCACCTCTGGTGAGGCCACATACCATGGATGGGAAAGATTTGGGAATCCTGGACAAAGTGACTTGTGAACATTAAAAACAGAACTGAAGAAATCAAAGTAAGGAAGCAATATAGTGTTTAAATTCTCCAGTGTAAAATCTTAAGAATAAGGCCATAAGTAGTATAAACCTCTTAAATGTATGGCTACCATGTATACCACAATATCAACTAATTTGTAACGACTTTATAAAAGGGTAATTGATATCCAAATAACTGTGGGTACTGAACATGTACAGTTTGGTAGGCTTGAACATATGTGTACATTTGTGAAATCATCAGCATGATCGAGGGAATAAACAAACCCATTCCCTCTTAAATTTGGCTCTTGCCCATTTGGTTTTTGTTGGGGTGGTGATTGTTTGTGATAACAACACAACTGGAGATCTAACCTCTTGACAAAACTTTTAAGAGTACAATGTTATGGTTAAATGCAGGCACTGTGTTGTCCCCTAAGAGTTCTAGAACTTACTCTTCTGGCATAACTGAAACAGTACAACTGTTCAACACCTCCCTATTTCCCCCTACCCTCCAGGCCCTGGTAACCACCATCAATTATTTCTTAAAAATATTTATTTATTGGGGCGCCTGGGTGGCTCAGTGGGTTAAAGCCTCTGCCTTCGGCTCAGGTCATGATCCCAGGGTCCTGGGATTGAGCCCCATATTGGGCTGTTTGCTCTGCAGGGAGCCTGCTTCCTCTTCTCTCTCTCTGCCTGCCTCTCTGCCTACTTGTGATCTCTGTCAAATAAATAAATAAAATCTTTAAAAAATATATTTGTTTATCTATTTATTTATTTTAGAGAAGGGGAGGAGGGTCAGAGAGAGACTTTTCAAGCAGACTCCCCACTGAATGAGGATCCTGACGTGGGGCTTGATCCCAGAGCCCTGAGATCAAGCATGACCTGAGCTGAAATCAGAATAGACAGCCTAACAAACTGAGCTACCCAGGCGCTCCACCAATATTTATTTCTAATAGGTACTGAAAGACCAATAAGGACTTTGATGAAAAGTTAGCAAGTTGATGGGAAAAATTGGGAAAACCTTTATAAAAGAATTAAGGTACAGATATGATTCAAAACAAACAGAAGATATTGCTCCATAGCACTCCAGAAATTCTCTTTAAAAGTTGGTTATGCTAAAGTGAAGGACTCACTCACCCTCCAAATCAGGATGTGTCTGGCTACCCAAGTTTGGGCAGTGGATTGAGAGAGCTGACATATCTATACGAAAAAGAGAGACTTTGAAATATTGTGATGGTGATGGTGTGGAGACCTGGGAGGGACAAGAGAACAAGCAAGGGAGGACACTTTTCAGGTAGAGGGAAGAGAGCTGAGAGCTGGAAGGGCATAGAGTTCCCAAAAGCACTTTAGATAGAAAACAATTTCCAAGAGAAGAACATGTATTGTTTGCAGTGGGATGGGTTATCCACACTTTAGTATCTGTACAGAATATTTAATAAAAGCAATTTTGCTCACTGAGGCTTTTTTGAAAGTGGCTTCCTTTGGGTATGCTTGGACAGGAGGCTTTAGAATGTTTAGGGTTGATGCAAGGCTGAAACTGATTATGTGGAGAAACGGGCATGAAGAATGGAGGAGATTTCAAGAGTGTAAATTCCAGGGAATTAGCAGAAATTCTAGAGTGAATGGCCAGCTTTCAAGGCTGCAATAGAATTGACAAGTTCAAAGCCAAAAATGCCAATTATAAGAGGTGGAACCAGCTAGCATCTGGGCTATATGTGGAATAAATAGAAAATTGTACTAGTGTATATATATGACATATATATATATATGTCATATGTATATGAGTGATGGAGTGGGAAATGGTAAGGTCCAGAAAAGGGTGGAGGATCTAGTGGCCTGGATAGTGGGTGCACATTTTCCTTTCTGTCATCTCCTATACCCTTAGGAACCCTCCGTGACAGTTCCATAGCCATGTGATGCAGGCCTAGAACGCCACTCTGGCATATGGGTTCCTCAGGTCCCAGTTACCTGTGGACTCAGCTTCAGAGGATGCAGAGTGAGCTCATTTATCCTGGAGACACTTTTTGTCCTATGCATGAGCTCAAGTTCTACTTCCTGGGAAATTTTGATTTTCTATGTTCTTTTGGGGATATGGATCCTCTTACTGTTTTTTTTTTTTTTTTTTTAAATAAATATTGGGGGAAAAGACCCAAATCAGATAAGGAAACTCTAAACCTTGCCCCCTCGAAGAAGTTGAGTCTCATTTTTCCTGTTCTTCTCACTTTTCTAAGTCATGTTGGAGCAGAGAGACACATGGAAGCCCTCAGGAAGGAGTAAAACATGATCCTTTGAGGGAACAAGTTGGATAGGGCAGAGGTTAGAGTGGAAACTAGGATTTCATGCAGAATTCACAGACCATCTGCCTGGGTGTGGCAGAAGGTCCTAGGGTAAATCCCAAATGCTGTTACTCATGGGTGATGATTTGACTTTGTAAGGCATTTAGGACACCTGAGGGAGACAGTTTCTTAACACAGCTCATCAACTGTCTTTCATGGCATGTGTCTTTGGGGGCAAGCAATCCTCCCTCTTGTGTTAGGGCTGACTTGGAGAGCAAAGCAGAGGCTGATCAGATGCTATCCCAGCTGAGCTCAGGAAAGAGATTCCTATTGAATGGAGCTAGATGTTTCTAAGGATCTGAAGATCTTTGTGCTTTTGCAAAAAAGGGTGGGAATATCAGCTGGGGACTTCATATGGGAAACGTTGGTTACTTGATTTTTTCGGAGAAGAAACAATGGAAAACTGTTTTATCCACTTTAAAAATGAATAACAGGCAAGGAAAACTGGTCCTAATTTAGTGCAAAAAAGCATATTATTCATGAATAATGAATGTCTTCAGCTTGTCTAGGGAGAGAAGAGTAAGAACTAAGACCCAGGCTCTCATTCTTTCTTGTCTCAAAGCATCAACACAGATTCAGGAAGAGGACCAAAGGTGGAACAATAACAGGAAAGCTTCTGCCCTTTGACTCTGTGCTTCCTAAGGGCTGAACTTATACTTTCCTTTAGATGAAGACCCAGGTCCATAGTCCCTGAGGATGTCAGTTTCCAGCATGAGTCCTTCTCAGACACAGAGCCTTCAGAAGGGAGAGCCAAAGGAAGGAAATGAGGAAGTCGTGGGAAGTTGTCAGATTCCCTGCTTTGGCCATTATTAGGGACGAAAGAATGATGGAGCAAGTGCACCCACCATCCAGGAAAAAGCCTGTGTTGTGGTTCAGGTCCAAAGGTCAAATGCTGGGAAATTCCTTCTTGCCTGGGGAGGTCAATCTTTTGTTTTATTCAGGCCTTTGCCTGATTGAATGAGGACCACCAGCATTATGGAAGCCAATATGCTTTACTCAAGTGCATTGATTTAATGTTAATCTTTTTTTTTTTAATTTATTCATTTATTTTAGAGAGAGAGAAAGAGAGCCTGGGGTGGAGACACAGAGGGAGAAGACTGTGCTGAGTGCAGAGCCTGATGCTGGGCTTGATCTCACCACCTGAGATTACCACCTGAGCCAAAACCAAGAGTCAGTCACTAAACCAACTCTGCCACCCAGGCACCCCGTTTTAAATGTAAATCTTATCCAAAAGCGCATTCACAAAAGCATCAAAACTGCATCATCATATCTTAATTTTTAAAAACTTTATATAACAGACAACTATTTTATTATGTTTTGTCCCAACAAATTTCAGTTTCCATTTTATGTATTTGTGACAAATCTATTCCTTCTTTTTTCTTTATTGTTTCAGTCATAATACTTACTTATCTCTACTCTTATGTCTTTATTTTAAATTATGAAATTTTTCCATAGTTATGTTGTTCAACTAGAAAAATAAGTTAATAATATTATCATTATAAAAGCATTCATTTCAGTTAAATTACCAATTAAACTTACATAGATGTCATAACCTGTGGTGTTTTCTTAGGATGTTCAAATAAACACATTATAATTTTGCATTGGTGCATAGAAAAAAAAATTTGAACTGAATTAATCTGTTGGCACTGACTAGATCAGTGATGTGCTTATTATATAAGACACTAGAAAAGATGCATTAGAACCTCACACATAGTCCAATACATTACAAGATGCAACAGTTAGAGCAAAATGGAGGACTAAAATTGTGTTAAAGTAAAAAACAGCCCGTCGATGCACATTTAGGTTGTTTTCATGGCTGTTGTGAATAACGCTGTGATGAACATGGGAGTGAAAATATCTTTCCAAGATCCTGATTTCAATTCCCTTGGATATATACCCAGAAGTGGGATTGTTGTCTTTTTGATAATAGCCATCCCTCTCCAAAGAAGAAATACAAATGACCAACGGGTACATGAAAGGGTGCTCAGCATCACTAATAATCAGGGAAATGACAATCAAAACCACAGCAAAAGATCACCATGTCGGCTTTGGGCCAGGGCCACGAGTTTTCTGGAAAGTCCCCAGCCATGTCTGAGCATGGAGAGGATTCCAGGACGTGGCCATTTTGGCAGGACACGTCTAGTCAGCGCTTTTCTATTGCACTTCCTGTTGGGTTGTCCAAGTTTGTCCAAACTCCCCTGGCCAGTCCTGCCCCTCCTTGCCTTCCTTTCACAAGGGTCTGATCTGCACTGTTGCCCTGCTTAATGGTTTTCCTTTCTCAACCAGCTTCCTTCTCCTTTTGTCTCTCTTGGGCATCATCACCCCCTCTTCCCAGTAAATCTCTTACTCTCCAAATTTTGTTTTCATGTCTGCTGCCCAGTGACATAGTTTCTTAAATCATTTCCCTTTTCTTCCTCTCTGTGATTGCTTGAAAATTTTAGTGTCTCCCATCATTTCTTGCGGGGGGGGACTCTTAAGTTCTCTGGCAGTAGAATTCTATGTTTCTACATGTGACTTGCTGAAATCTACTTTGTAAAAGTCAATATTATGTAAAGCTCTATGATGATGTATCTACATCCTCATCTCCTGAAGTCTTTTGTCACTTTCTGGGTAATAGTGACAAATTTTAAATGTGACCTAAAGCAAATAATTCTAGAGCTGTTGCCACCTTTCCCAACCCTGTTCTTTTACAGCTGCTATGACAGAACAGTGGGCCAGAGTAGTTGAGTGATTCATCTCAAATTGTAAGAACTATAAAACGAATTTCCTTCATGAGTTAATTGTCTCAAGAGAATTTCTTCACTTTCATGACATTTTTAATCAGAAAGTGTCAGATCTTAGCTCCTTCTACACTGCTCATTTACTAATCTTACTAAATTACTTCCTAATGTCTTTAACTAAGATTATTTTACTCCTCTGAGGTTTGATAGATCAGTTCCCTACATGGGATGAATGCCTTCTTCTGGACAGTACGTATTTCATATATCCCTGGGAAATTTCTTTATCAAGGGCTAGATTAGCAAGGAACAAGAGGATCATGGAAAGCCCATTTATATATTTTATTTAATTAGGCTACACCAGCACATTAATATACAGGGCAGTATCAAAAGACATAAAAGTGTTAATTAGTAACAAAAAATGAATGTAGATAATCTATGGAATGTATTCTGAAAGTCTCCTTTTATTCCTTTTTCCACCCATAGCAACCCCCCCTCATCCAAATGGCTATTGCTCTGATTGGCCATTATTCGATCAACAATTAACCCCAGGGAACAGAATCTAGAATTTCCTAGGAAGGCATTATTAGCCTCCTTTCCTGCAGACACTGTGGTGCATCTTGGGAAGAGAAACTCAAATTAGTTACCAAAAGGTAAGATAGGACTGGGGGGTGCCTACTCTGACTTGGGTAGGAGGCAAAGAGGGTGGCAGTTTATAACAATTATACTTTACAGTCTTGAAAGGATTAAACACATACACACCCAGTTAATTTGCCCCCGGGAGGCATGCAAGCGATTTTCTTCCCCTAAGTAATTCTGTCAAATGTATCCATGTTTTCATTAACTGCTGAAATAATTTTTTCTATTCATCGTAGGGTTATACTGTACTTTTTTTGTGTTAATAAGTATTTATCCTCTTACCTTATACTATTACAATCATTAACTGCAGTGTGTAAATGTACTAGTTATTACTGTCTAACTTTTGTTGAAAAAAGCACAATAAGGAAGTGGAGGTAAAAAAAACATTACATAAAAAGCATGCAGCCCAGAGTTTCCTGCCAAGTAGCAGGGCACTGAATTCATGACATTTAGTTTCTGTGCCCAACAGCTATGTCCTGCGGTTTTATTGAAAGAGAATACTGATCAGCCCAGGGAACATAATATTCTTGAGAATTGCACATCTTGGAATTGAAGAAAATGAGAAATTGGAGGGAAAATATCCATGAGTTTCTTTCTCTCTTTCCCCCTCCCTCACACCCTCTTTCCCTCCTTCCTGCCTTTCTGCCTTCTTCTTCTTTATTTTAATGGGAAAAAAAAAATCAACCTTGGGCCAGAAAAGCATGTCAGAGATAAGGTGCAGGGATGATATGGTAGCTTCTAGGGGCTCCTGGGAGGCTCAGTCATTTAAGCATCTGCCTTTGGCTCAGGTCATGATCCCAGGACCCCGGCATCCACAAATTCTCCCTTTCCCTCTACCTGCAGCTTCCCCTGCTTGTGCTCTCTCTCTGTGCCAAATAAATAAAATCTTAAAAAAATAAAGTATGGTAGCTTCCAGTCAGCAATATCCCTTTGGAAAGTGGGTTACCACACAGGGGAAAAAAAAAAAAAAAGTACCATTTAAGAACTAACCATAAGGAAAAGTGAAATGCTGGTAAGTGATACCAAAAAACACAAAAAACCCAAACCAAAACAGAAAAACCCATGAAGGGGGAACAAATGCATGGCTCAGTGATTAAAAAAAAAAAAAAAAAAAAAAAAGTCTCTTAGCTGTCAAAGCACTTCAGGAATGTTGTGGATAAGCAATATCTCAAAAAGGACTTTTTTGGTACACAATATTTTAAATGAAGCAGAATCTGGGGAAAATATAGCAAGTGCAGCCTTTTCTCTATGCAGTATGTTAATGTGTCAGATTGGTGGTGCATTTGAACAGCTTGAGGGAATCGCAGTATTTTAATAATATTATATGGTAACCTGCCTTTTTATAATAATCTGTTTACCTGCAAGATGTTATCAACCTAAGTACATGAAACGTAATGTCTATAGGTATTCATTCCCCCTCTTGTGTTTATATTAGCAAAGTAACATTTAAGTCTTTTTCTTTCTTTCCTTTTTTTTTTTAAGATTTTATTTATTTATTTGACAGAGAGAGAGACAGAGAGGGAACACAAGCAGGGGGGGTGGGAGACGGAGAAGCAGGCCCCCCACAGAGCAGGACCCAGACTCAAACTCAATGCTTGATCCCAGGACCCCGGGATCCTGACCTGAGCCTAAGACAGACACTTAACAACTGAGCCACCCAGGTGCCCCTCAGTTAAGTCTTTTTAAAAGAGAGGAATTAGATTAGATTGGGGGAAGGGAGTGTTGATTATTGAGGATAAAAACAGAGGTGACTATAGATCTGTCATGGTGGAATGCAGGTTTTCGTAATCCTCTATCATTAGGCATTTTTTGACTAAGGGAATTTAAACTATTGAAAAAAATATTGGTTCATTTTCTTAATATTTACAAAATAAAAGCAACAAAAAATGGGACACCTTGGAAATAGATACACGCAGTCCTTTTATTTCTCTTGGGACGTTCTAAAAGCCATTTCACACATTATGAAAGAAAGGCCATTGACCCCGGGTGAGAAGTCTGAAGTATAGAAAGGTTGTCTATGATAAGCTCTGAGCTGCTCTTCTTTATGCCCTTGTAATAAGGTGTATTAAAAAATTCCACATATTTTTTACTCCATTGATGTGTTTTTCTTTTTTTCCTCCTAGTAATTTCAGTCTCTATAGAAGCAGTCTATGTTGATGGATTTAGAATGCCTTCCTCCAGATGGAAGGTGCCTCTGCTGGCTCCAACCCCCACATCCCCAGAGCGCGTCTTCTTCAACTGATGGAGGTCTTGTCCACTACCATGAATTATGCATAACCGGAAGGTGATTTCTTGGCACGGAAAAAAATGTGGCATGTTAGATTAAAATTAAATATTGAGTAGGCTTTCTCCTAGAGACATGAATTAAAGAAAGGTGCTTCTTCCCCACCAGCCAAGTATCCAGGACTCGGGTTGTGACAGTGGCATGGAGGGATGGGACGGTCACAAAGTGGTGCCGAATGCTGATGGCCCGCGGCTGGCTGCTGAGGGAAGTCCCAGCAGTTCTGAGCAATGTCTTGGAGATCAGGATCTTCGGGTAGGCTGTGCTGATTTTCTCATGTGCCCCTTATGGCCTTTGGCGGAGCGCGGCCTATGCTGAACTCACGGGCTGTCATTAGGCAGTCCAGAAGCAATTTACAGCAATAACCATGCCAACTGCAAAACTGAGACCGAAGGAAGTCCCTCTCCCCTCCGCAACTGGGAGAGTCCAGTGAGCAGGCTGCCTGACCACCCAGGGGTCTACTGGAGAATACACAGAAAGAACCGGAATTCCCTCGGACAGGCCTGGGAAGGGAAGACATGCAAAGGCCACTGGGAAAACTAACAAACCTTCTCAGAAAATACCAGCTCCAAGTTTAACTTGGCTGTGTTGGTTTATTTCCTTGTTAGTTCCTTCTTCCTTCTTTGTAGTAGCGCATTGGAAGAGAATGAAAGCACAATCTCTACTCTTTGAAGCAAAATAAACCAAACACCCAAAAAGAGGTTACTTAGGGTATACCAACTGCAAACTTGACTTCTCCAACCAGAACTAGCCTTTTCAGTCTCCTGGATTAGAATCACTCAGGTCCTTCTCAGGATACTGGTGCTGACAGTAAGTCCTGAGATCGGGCAAGGGGAATAATGGGTCATTTCTGTGGCACGGACGGATGGATACCAGGGTGTCAATTTCTCAGCAAACTAGAGGTCCCTCTGCATCTACGGGGCTGCTCTCTCTGGTGGTGTTCCAGTGCCCCCTGAGGGCTTCTAAGTGTAATAAAAGCAAAAACAAAACAAAACAAAAAAACAGAACGGCCGCTTCCTACGAAATAATTCGCTGTGCAGGAGCAGACCTGGGTATGTGACTCAAAGGATCTCTGAAGGAAAGATTAACTGCCAGTCATCAGGAAACGCAAAGTCATTTAAACTAAGAGGTGCCACAAGCCAAAAGATAGAAGCCATAAACACATACAATATTAATAAAGCAATTACAGTAAGTGCTATAACATTCTGCTTTGCAAATCTCTTGCCACTTCAAGAAACATCTGTCTCCGCCACTAGAAATTACTGTTAAAAAAACTAAACCAAACAAAACAAGCTGTGCTTTGTGTTTTAGCTTTTCATTCAGTATCCTGATCAGCCCGTCTGCTGCCAAAGCTTCAATACCAATTTCATAGCCCTATTCCCTGGATTGGTTTTCCAACCAATGTAGCCAATTGTGCTTATAGTAAGCAGTGGGGCAATTAGCTGATCACCGTGTTGTGCAAACTGCCCGAATCCAATCACCCATAATGTGTCTGGAGAGTGAGTAGGAAATTCAAGTGACCAGATGAATCCTTATTTAATAGAAACTGGCTTGAGCCTTAGGTTCCCCAGATCTTGAAAGTTGTTTGTGCCCTACTTTTTAAAAGAACACATACTCACGCTTAATTGCAAGGCTGGTGTCCGTATCGCTGTTACTGGTCAAGAAAATCCTTGTTTGGCTGGAGAGGGAGGAGTCTTAGAGACCAACGGAGCTGTCGTTGAAAACCTGCAACCCGGGCTCTATCCCTATTTGGACAAAAATAGCACAAGCTCTCTGAAGGTTCCGTTTTCTTCATTTTAAAATAGGGAATTTAAGTCCTCTCAGGCTGTCTCAAAAGGGATCAAACTGTACATGTTTGTGGAGATGCTGTGTATATAGTAGAGAACTGTAGAGGTAGAAAGAGCTACCTCGTTGATAAGCTGTGGAATATTTCATCCTGGGATAACATGGAGAATAATTGAGAAGGGAGGAAAACATGTCCATAGTTATTACTGAGCTCAAATAGGCCTCCTACTGAAAGAGAAACAACAAAACAATGGGATTCGGAAAAGAGAGAGTGAAGGTTGGCTTCAGTGTAAAGAAAAAATCATGGTTTCTTAAATGGAAGATTATAACAGAAGATAAATTTGCAAGATCAACTCAGTTGGGGTTATAGATCAGAGTGACAAATTGAGTTTCACTCAAATATTTAACTTAAAAATCTTTAGAGTCTACCTAGATTCCTTTTCTGCCCATCACAAAATCCTGATTTAATTGGACACCAAATCTCTCTTCTTGCTACGTATTTCTTAAAATGGGCTTCCTCTTTTATTTTTTTTTAAGATTTTATCTATTTATTTGAGAGAGAGAGAGAGAGAGAGAGAGACTGAGCATGAGTGGGGGCGGGGGCAGAGGAAGGAGCACGCTTCCGGCTGAGCAGGGAGCCCAATGAGGGGCTCAACCCTGAGATCTTGAGATCATGACCTGGATTAAAGGCAGACGCTTAACCAACCCGAGCTGTGCAGGCACTCCTGGGCTCCCTCTTTTTACTCTCCTTCCCACTGACATTGTTCAGGCTAACTTACTTTCTTCGCCTACAATGGTCTGCTGAATAGTCTTTCTACTTGCAGTCTCTTTCTCCTTTATTCTGGTCTCCAAATTCTAAAATTCAGACCTGATGTGTCATTTCCCACTTAAATCCTCTCAGTGCCCCCCACATCACATCCTGAACAAAGTTTAACCTCTTTAGATGGCCTGTAAAGGCCTTATGAGGTGGTCCTTCCCCTACCTTTTGGCTCCAAACGTCACAACGTGGTCATTTCCCTCCAGACTACTCGCGGTTCCTGGAATCGGACATTACTGTGGTCTGCCATCCCTTCACCCTTCACTCCTGTCCATTGAGGTCAATCACTTTTTCTACTCTTGCCTCACTTATTCTGTAATGGGGGGTAAGGCTTGCTGGTCCCTTCTCTTTGTACGTGTCAACTTGAAGGTACTATTAATATATATGAGAAATAGCATCATGGCATAGTAGAAAGAACAGAGCTTTGGAATAAAAAAACTTAAATCCTAGCTTTTCCTACTATAGCATGCTAGTTATATACTTGGAGCCGCAGGTTTCCCAGAATGTCCAAGTTTTGTGAGGATGAGCAACCACGTGTATGAAATCTCTGATGCTGCGCTTGACTCTGAGTAGGGGCTCAGTACACGGCAGCCACAGCATGTTACATTGTGGTCACCTTGTTGAAGGAGTCATCTTCATATCCTTTAAACTATGACCTCCTTGTGAAAAGGGATTACAGCTTTCTAATTTTTTTCCTTGTTCGTCTTCCTGGCCTCAGATCTAGCAAAGTGCCCAACACGCAGCAAGTGTACGGGAAAGATTGGTCAAAGGATCAACAAACACATAACAGATGTAGGAACAAGGAAATCTCTAGGTCTTAGGACATTTGAGAATTTGTACCAGGATGGGATTAGAAATGATGGCATTGATAGTGTCTACCAATGTCAAGCACACTTGAAACATCATTTGATTTTCTGGCCCTTGAGCATCCCTGTGCTGATGAATTGCCATGTCTGGTAGCTGCGTATCTCCTGAAAGGACAGACTACTAGTGACGGCAAATGAAGGTTTTGTGTGTAGCACCGTCGAGCATCGTCTCATCTCCCTCCCCTTGTTTGAAGGTTGACTCCATGATCCCCAAAAGGCATTGCTTTTCGACACAGAGTGGATCACAGCGTGTGAGAGCAGGACAGCTAGAGGTGGCCCGTCGATGAGAGGCCAAGTGGAGGAAAGCCTCCAAGCTTACCCTGTAACTTGGACATCACCCTGTAGGGGTTTACTGAAGGGTTTTAGCAGGGATGGGACAGAACCAGGCGTCTACTTTAGGAACATATTCTTTGGAAGGTGCCTATAGGACGATTCTGAAGGGAGCAAATCTAAAGAAGGACCATCAGTTAGGAAGGGGCTGAATCACGAGGGAGGCAATAGAGAACTGAATGAAGCCGGGGTCGTGGCCGGCTTCGGGAGCGTGTGACCTGTGCAGGCACAGAGGGCCCCATGCTTAGGAAGTTCTGCATTTAGTTTAATGTTCTGTGGTCAACTCTTGAAACTCTTAATCATTTTAGAAAAAGGGACCCCATGATTTTCATTTTGAACTTGACCCTGCAAAGTACGTGACTGACCTTGTCAGAGGTGGTAGGAGAGAAACCGTGATGAATGGAGCTCTGCTCCTCTTTGCTTTTCTGTTTCCATGCTTCCCTTGGTGTCCTCGGCTGAACCCCTGCCTGATCCAAGTGAGGGGTAGGCATTGGGGCCAGGGGAGTAGAGAAGATTTAAGAATGTTATTATAGCAACACAAAAGGAACGATTTAATCTTTAGTCTCTATCCTTCAGTAAGGAGGTTTTGCAGTCTCATCCAGGCAAAGGCTAGTCAGGATTTATTGAGAGTGGAAAGAATTATCTAGGTTCTTTTATCTTTTCCTGATTAAAACATAAAATTGTATTCTACGCCCCAAATAGAAGGAACGCCACAGACAGAATATGGGAAGCTCAGAGCCAATTCCTTTTAACCCAAGGGACTGTGGAGGCAAGAGACCAGAGAGGGACCTGAAGGGGAGAGTGGTCTCCCGACATCGAGGTTCCCATGCTGGGCAAGCGTTCACATGCCCCAAGAATGACACAGAAGCAGTAATGACCTTTTCGGCATCTGAGCAGCTGCCAATGTTTCCAGATGACTGGTGCTTGCTCTTTCCCCGTACCCCACACCAAACAAAACTCCTAAGCTTTGCTGCATCATATGACCTTGGAGCGGAAAAGAGAAAGTCCTAATACTGATGGACTTTGGATTCCCAGACAACCCATTGGGATGGGTGCTTGGAATCACGTGTAAGTAATTAAAGACAATAAACTGTTCCATTTCTGTAACCTCAAAAGCAAATTCATGTATGCATGTGGTTGTACGTTTATATGTGTAAATTCCTAGACACATAAACCACTAGATGTAAGAAGATGAGATATTAGGATATAATCATACTCCCAAGTTTAAGCATATAAAATTTCTGTGTTGGGGCGCCTGGGTGGCTCAGTGTGTTAAAATTTCTGTGTTATATTTATTCTTTATGTGTAAGCTTAATAGGCCTTTACATTATTAGGAGTTGTATAACCATGATATATGGGAACATTTACATATTGTTAAAATTGATATATTTTGCAACTCCTGACTGCCGTAGTACAGGGTTTAGCATTACAATGCTTTTCCATACCTTTCTAACAATTTCTTCATTATGACCTTCCCTTTTATTTTACGTAATTAAGGATTATTTGTTTTTATGGGATCTTAAAGGAAAACCATATCTACCAGCATGAGAGACTTATTCCCACCTCCCTGACGGGTATGCATGAAATGCGTTAGGAAATGCTAGGCTTGCACAATCCTTACTTTTAGAAACTAAGAACATTATCTCTTGCTGCAGGAAGTATAGACCCATCACTTTTTTGCATTAATTACTTTGTGCTTTTGCAAAACTCCGTACAGAAGATTCTGACAGCGGTGCCTCTCTGTCTTGATGTTCCCAGCTGTCCAAGTGTTTTGAATGGAGCCCAGTGCGTCTTTTACAGACGGTCCTAATTAGGACTAACGTAAGATTGGCCTGGGAGTGGCTGCATTTCCGAAAGCCGGTCTATGGCGCCTGAAGCTTGCCTTGAAGCCTGATGCTAGTGACAGTCTTTTTGTTACGTATAATTGCCCCATTGGAACTACCTTTAATACCTGTTGTTTTGATTTCTATCTTATTTACCTGATTATTGACATAGATATGTTCACACTAGAAAATTAGGAAATGCTAAAATCTTTCATGAAAAATGTAAAATATTTCTCAAAAATTAACTTTTGATTTTTGGCCCGAGTTGTTTTATTTTTCCGGTATGCTCATAATTATTTCCACTGAGAATGTCGTCTATGCTTGAGAGTGTTCTAAGGGTTTCACATTCATTTAGTTTTCACAACCTATGAACTTTGTAATTTTCAACATTTTTTTGATAAGGAAACCGAGCTCAGGGTGACTAACTTTTCCAATGACATGTGGGGGAATAAAGGGTGTAAGTGAGACTTGAACCCAAGGCTGCTGAATCCTTCATTCTTAACAGGGTACAATAGTGCCTTAGTCTGAGCTTAAATCTTATATACATTTTGTCTTTTATTTCTCATTAGTATTATAGTGATATAAACAATTCTGTTTTCATTAAGCATTTTCATAAACATAATCCTTAGTAACTGTGAAGCATTCATAATCCTGATTTTTAGAATTCATTCAATTAATTTCTTTATAAATTGTCTTTATACCACTCCCCAACTGATCTACTCTCATAAACTTTGTTGCATTGATTTAATTATAATAAACTCAGTTATCTATTTCTTTGATTGGAAGAAACACTAGTCCCTACGTCAAATCTTAACATAGGTTTTCCAATACATCCTAGTTTCAGGAAATATTATACGGAGGGGAAGAATATATTTGCTGGTGGAAGGAATATAGGGATCCTCCACGGTGTCTCAGTGAGGGAGATGCCAGCTGAATTCTGTGCTTCCAGACAATCCCAGCAGATGGCACCTGCAACATGGAGACCCGCTTTCCAACTCTCTTAGACGGGGCGGTTTTTTGAATCACTGTGACGCTTCAGACAATAGTTCCTTACTTTTGCAGCTTTCATCATTTTGCATTTGGGAAGATAAAAGACAGTATACTGCAGTCTAGGTATTTCAGTCGCTGAAAAACAGGATAAGGTCGGGATGATGTGAATGGAAGTCTCTAGGAGAGAATGGCGGTGGGCTGCTTTCTTTAAAATGTGGCACCGCCATGGAACAGGGTATTTGAAAGAAATGTCGGAGTACAACAATAATTAACATTCGGTTCTCACGGTTTTACCTCCTGAACACTGAAATATTCCATGTGGAGAGGAACACAAATAAGAATGGGAATAAACTAAAATTGAGAATATTTGAAAAGAAGACTATGCCAGTTGTTTCCTTCAGTGGGGTTTGTTTTTTTCAGACGGTCTGTACATAAATACTGCAAATGTATAATTAAAGTGCATGGGGAACTAAGAGAACAATGTGGATAAAACTAGTTAGTTTTTAATTTTCAATAATTTGAATACAGGATTTAAAATAACAACAAAATATATTTTTCTATCAAATCTAGTATATGGAGAAGTATTTAAAAACTAACAAATAAAATGGGAATTGATTTTTTTTAAATAAAGCTTCCAAGACATTAAGTTGTGTTTTTACTTATAAGTATGTACCTTTTTTTCTAATGTCAGAAAAACTCTTTCTCAGACTTGAATTATTGAGTTTCTTATTTTATTATGTATTTCCAAAGAAGAGTAGCTTAAAATGGATTGGATGAATTCCAAGAATTTCAAAATAAATTCTGATCTGGCTTAAGACTGTTATACATATTTTTCAAAGACAGGGCAATTTAAGGAAAATTTAAAAGATTAGAAAATGAGATTGTCTTAACAAAATGTATTCTACAAATTAGCTATTAAAAAGTCTGGTTACTATATATACTAAATTAAATTCCAATAAAATCCAAACAAGTATTTTTGAGGTAGAAATTGAAAAGTTAATTCTGAAATTTATTTGGAAAAGAAATGTACCTAGAATAGCCAAAATTATCCTGAGAAAGAAAAAAGTTGGAAGACTCATACCATCTTGTTTCAAGACTGACTATAAAAGTACAGTAATTAAAACAATGTGGCAAGAATAGGCAAATATATCATTGAAACAGAACATGTTCCACCAATTAATTTTCAACAAAACAGTCAATTTTCAGACAAAGCTGTTTAATGGAGAGAGAAGAGTGTTCTCAACAATCAGAGCCAGAATATCTTGATAAATGTAGGCGGGGGAATGTACATTGACTCCTACCTTGCACTATTATATACAGAAATTAATTCACTACAGATCAGATACCTCAACATAAAACTTAAAACCACAAAGGCTCTGGAAGAAAATATAACATCTTTGCAAACTTGGGTTTAGGTAGATCTCTTAGAAGGGGCACAAAACACACTAAATGTAAAATTATTAAAAAAAAAATACCCTAAACGTAAAATAAAAAGTTGAAAATCAGACATGATCAGAATTAAACTCCTGTTCATTAAAAGACACTGTAGAAGAACACTGGGAGAAAATATTTTCTATACCTGCATTTGACAGACTGTTTATATCCAGTTTATAGAAAGAACTCCCACAAATCAAATTCAGAAAAGGAAAACCCAGTTCTTGTTTTTAAGATTTTACTTATTTATTTGACTGAGAGAGAAAAAGGGAGGCAGACAGGGGAGAGGGAGAGCAGAGTCCTTGCTGAGGAGAAAGCTTGCTGCAGGACTAGATCCCAGAATCCTGGGATCATGACCTGATCTGAAGGCTATCACTTAACTGACTGGGCTCCCCCGGGGGTCCCTGAACAACCCAATTCTTAAATGGACAAACATCTTAGAAACTTTACAAAGGAAGATTCCTAGATGACCAATACATATGTAAAAAGATGCTCAACATCAATAGTTATCAAGGAATTGCAAATTAAAACCAAAATAAGATACTGCTACAAACACACCAGAGTGGTTAAAACTTGGAAAATGGACAATACCCAGATTGGCAAGGATGCAGAGCAACTGGAACTTTCATAGATGTTGGTGGGGGTTGTAAACTCGTTTAAGCAACCACAATTCTGGGCCCAGCAACGTCCCCCCAGATTCCTGTGTCCCTGGAACCTCCGAATGTAATCTTATTTGGAAATAGGGTCTTTGCAGGTATAATAATAAGGTCATAGTGGATTAAGATGGGTCCTAAAGCCAGTGCCTGGTAGATTCTTGCAAGAAGAGCGAAACTGAAACACAGGGAAGCAGGAGACGGAGGCGTACGGGGAAAAAAAAGCAGGTGAAGACAGAGTCAGAAATGGGAATTCTGCTTCCACAAGCCAGGAACAGCAAGGATCCCCAGCGACCACAAGAAACCGCAAGAGGCGGAGAACAATTCTTCCTAGAGCCTTCAGAGGGAGGTTGGCTGGAACAATAACTTGGTATCACACTACCCAATTTCAGGAGTCCTGGACTTCTGAACTCTAAAAGCAGTCATTTCTGCTGTTTTCATCTGTCCAGTTGGAAATGACCACTCTGAGAAACTAATGCAATCACTTTGGAAAACGTCAGCTGTTTCTTAGAACCTTGAACATATACACTTACCCTATGACCCAGAAATTCTACTCCTAGGTATTTACCCAAAAGAAATGAAGCACACACACACACACACACACACACACGTGTACACATGCACACACACACTCAGATAAGCATGTTCATATCAGCGTTGGTTATAATAGCTAAAACTAGAAACAAATCAAATGTCCAGGAAGCGAATGAATAAAAAATTGTCTTATATAGTCAAACACTATTCAGCTCTAAAAAAGAATAAACTGCTGATATATTCCGAAGCATAGATGAACAATAAGGGAAAAAAAGAAACAAGAACAGCAAAAGAAGCCAGACACAAAAAGGGTATGTAAGTTATATAAGTCCATTTATATGAAGACCTAGGTCAAGTAAAAGGATTCTCAGAGGGAATAAAAACAGGGTCAGGGAGACGAGGGATGGACCTGAGAGGGCCTGTAGGAATGACCACAGGCATTGGAAATGTCTTGTGTCTTGATTGTGGTGGTGGACATTAGCAGATACATATTTGTCAAAACTCACTGGACTATTTGCCTAAATGGATGTGCTTTATTAAATATAAATTATTATCTCAACAGAATTGCTTATAAAGAAAGGTAAATCTTGGAGTGTTTCAACATTTATAATATTTGCTTCAATCAAAATAGAAAAAAAAATCTTAGTTTGCTACACTGAAAATCTTTGTTCTCCTTTTGGTTTTGAAAACCACATTAATTATCTGCTTTCTATACTTATTTTTAATTCTTAGCAATTAGGTGATTTCCAAGTAATTTATTTTTGTTCTGTTTTTCTAGTCTACATTGGATGCAGACATCCATATACCATGCACTCTCTCTCTACGAGTCTACTTCTTTTGTATATGTTGTCAAAGCCATAAGTCTCAGTCTCCTTAGTTGGGAGGATTCCACTAACTCATCAGGACACAATTTACTCTGTTGGCTATTTTGTTTAGCAAGAAGAGGTCTCTTGCAAGGGCCAATCAAGTGCAAAATAAAAATACTTATATCTCAAACTAAGAATGCACAGCTTTAAATAGCATTCAAAATGTTTCTAGCTTTTTTTTTCTTTCTTTTTTTTTCCCCCTTTTCTTTCAGATGGGAGGAATTTACAGAATTTGGCCTGTCAGAGAACAAAGAACATACCAGCTTCAGGTGGGCAGTACCCCCGGTTCTGGTTTGACAGCTTCTTGGCAAGTATTATATGTCTCAGGCTTGACTGGATGGAAAGGAGGACCTGAGGGGAAACACAGCAAAAGACTGGGGGCAGAAAGAAGGGAGAGGGAGGCACGTGGAAGGGCCCAGGGAATCCACACTGCCCAGCTGCATCTGTACTTACGGTGCAGCGCCAGCGCCATCATGTGGTTGTCGGTGGAACTTCGGAGGAAGAAGGCATTCTTTCCCCTACTCGTTTAAAGAAAGGACTAATTGACCAAAATTGTCCAAAGGGTCTGAAAAACCTCGAGAAGGACATCACCCTACAATTCTTTTTCATCTGAAATCAGAAGGAATTCTTGGTCTTTCCGTTATGAATGCATCTGGTATCATGTTTGCTATTCAGGTAACTGATTTTGTCTTTTCATCCTTCTAGTATTTTTTGAATAATGGGCCGGGCACTATACAAAGCAGGAGAAAAGCAAGTATCAGGGACTGGTAAGGAAGGCAGACCTACGAACAACATATTAGGCCCATCTCATCAATACTCTAACGTAGGCATGAAAGAGTCCCTACCATCACAGGAGCCAAATGGGCACGTTTAAAATTTTCCGGAGGCCATCACGCCCACCCTTCCGCCTTGGTGCTATGATACCGTTGTTGCCTTGAAAGCCTGTGTTGATCCTATTATATCACTCACCATACCTGCTCTTTAAAATCCGGCTATAATTATTGATTTTTTTCAATAACTATTTACTGACATCCTATTATGTTTCAGGCAGTGGTGTAAGTGCTGGGGAATACATGGAAACGTGGGGAAAGACAGAAAGTCTTCTTTCATCCAGCTTATGCTTGCAAAGTGAACCATCAAGACGAATGTGTCCTTTATGTATATACATAAGCTATTTTCTTACCTTTTGCCTGTTTAGTTTTGTTATTTTTGTTTCCTATTTCCCACCCGGGTTGTCCATTCCCCACTTACTGAACTGTGAACAATTCCTGAACTATTTCAAGTTAGTTTGAGATTTTAAATCAGCAAGGCCTCGTCAAAGGTTCTGGGAAATTGCCCTAACTTCCCGTTGCTCAGAACTCACCTGGGTTTCATGTGTTAGTTAGCCATGAAGTGGGAATTTGGGATGAGATTGCTAATCTTGGCTCTGTTAACGTTTCATTTGTCAAGCTTACCTCCCATGTCCGTCTCTCCTGGTTACTTTTCAGGTCCTGCATATAATAAACATCAACAATCTCAGGATTCTCTAATCCAAATAGCAGGTACTAGAAAGCTGGCAGCAGGCTTGTGTCCACACCCAGCCCCAGGCCTCAGCAGCCGCCGCTGTCTGGGCCCCGGGGGAGAACTGCGGCCTCGGCCAGGCCCTCGTTCCAACACGGGGAGCCAGTGCAAGAAAGAGGGACCGTTCCAATGACCTAAAAAAAGAGAAAATTTGAAGAACCAGACTGAACTTACTACCAACATGGAAAAAGATGTGATCAGTGAATGGCATATATTTATTAAGTTATTGGGGAGAAAAGAACGATTTTATGGTTATGCTTTCAAGGAGTTGAAACTCTTCACTTAACCGTGAATGCATCCCATTCTGTGTCAGCTTAATTCTCTCAGGCCTTTGCCTCGGTGTGCACGGCCCAGTATAAATACCAAATAGTTGGTATTTAGAATGAGGTCATCTCCCCCTACCAAAAAAAAAAAAAAAAAATTGGAAAGTGCTCCTACTGTCCGGCTTGTGCTAAATCACTATAGACTTTATATTATGTGGGAGGCACCAGGAGGCTCAATTACTCTCCCCACCAAACTAATCAGTCCAGTGCCCTGTACTTGTAAGTATGGCCACTTCCTGTTCAGTGTTGGAAGATTCTGAAAAGATTCTGAAAATTAACTCAAATGTACAGAGAGATTTTTTCTAAAACTAAAGCTAACTGGAGATTGTGCGTTATTTTCATATAAAATATCATTGTAAATTGTGTGTTGTGGCAACTTTCTTTTAGTCCCAGGTGTTTTACACATTAAACACCAAACTGTCGTTATGCTCTTTGCGAATTTAAAGAAAAATGCCTTTCCGTTCATAGTACTGTTTGAGAGGAAAGAAACAATCTTTGCAAAAGCCAAAACCAGGAAACTTGTGCTCAACAAGTAAAAACTCTGCTTCACTTTCTCCCTATTTCCATGGCCTGGTTGCATTAAAAAGTAAGTCCGCATACCTTTGTTACCAAAACTGAAATATTAAAAATTTCATCTGTGTCTCTCTGACTCAAACCTGTAAAGACATCAATCTAATCTGTACGTGCTTCCTCACGGAACTCAAGTTAGGTTTCAACTGAACCGATGTTATCGGTCACTCTGAGGACAGGCTGAATTAAAATAAACAGAATCCTCATTTAAAATACATTATGAAAGGGGTGCCTGGGTGGCTCAGTGGGCTAAGCCTCTGCCTTTGGCTCAGGTCATGGTCCCAGGGTCCTCGGATCGAGCCCCGCATCCGGCTCTCTGCTCAGCAGGGAGCCTGCTTCCCCCTCTCTCTCTGCCTGCGTCTCTGCCTACTTGTGATCTCTCTGTCAAATAAATAAATAAAATCTTTAAAAAATACATTATGAAATTTTTTTTTCAGATATTAAAATGTCACCCAAAAGCAGGCTTTGCAATTTTATTTTTAAGGCGTTTGCATTTCAGACATGTGAACCAACCATTTTCCCTTTGTGAAGAGGAACCCCTCTCCTCCCAGCCCGCCTCTTCAGGGTATTAGCTGCTTCCCGAAAACCGAAAACCGTCATCGGTGGAACCGGTGAAGCACCCTCACTCCACAACGGAGCAGGATGCACTGGCAAGATAATCCTTTCCTTTGTGAAGGGCCACTTTGAGAGACAGGCTGGATTAAGTAGCAGTTTACAACCAGCTTCATGAAATTGCAGTAATCATCTTTGCAGTGTTACTGCAACATTGTAACTGGTGGACATTCTGATGTAAAATAAATAGGTGTTTCTACTAAAATTGGTTAATATGCTCATAGTCGTATATTTTTGGAGAATTTATGTCCCTAAAATTTTCCTAACCTTAGCCCTCATTGTTTCCAAGCTGAATCTGATGAAGAGTGTCAGTAATGTGAATAGTTCAGGTAGAATCTTCAGGAATAAAGCGACTTTTTTTTTTTTTTCCCCTGCTCAAGTCTGCCCCAATTTAACTGCCTTGAACTGTCTTAAAAATTACTTCAAAGTCTAGGTCGGGTCTACATATTACTAAAATGGCCTGTTGAACCAACTCTTGCAAAGAAACTGACACTATTATGCACATAAAGCAACGAGATAGTGCATTTATGCCTTTACTGTGCCATTTTTCTCAGTTTGCATTTGAAAATCAAAATATAAAGTCCATAGCAACATGCATTATTTATTCATTCTCACGAAGAATAAGAAGGCTTGTATAAGCAAATTCTGAGAGTAGAAAAAGTTATTTGAAGATTATCGTTCCAGTTCATTGCTTAAAAAGTCTCTCATCAGGGTGCCTGGGTGGCTCAGTGGGTTAATCCTCTGCCTTTGGCTCAGGTCATGATCTCTGTGTCCTGGGATCGAGCTCCGCACCAGGCTCTGTGCTCAGCAGGGAGCCTGCTTCCTCCTCTCTCTCTGCCTGCCTCTCTGCCTACTTGTGATCTCTGTCAAAAAAAAAAAAAAAAAAAGTCCTTCATCTGTGTCGTTTAAAAACAGTAACAACAACAATTAAAATAACGTAACTGTGGTCCTAGAAAACACTGTGTGCCAGACGCTGTTTTAAGCATGTCCTATCTCATACACAATAAGTATACTAACTCATGTAACCCTTGCAATAACGTTATGAGGTTGGTATTTATGATCACTGCTTTATAGAGGAGGACACTGAGTCATAGAAAGGAGAAGTATCTTTCAGAGTCACACGGAGGTTGGAGGGAGGACAGACACAGCAGCTGTGGAGCATCTCTTCCTGAATAACCCACCAGATAGTCAAGCTTAGCATGTTCTAGACTGAGCGGACAATCTGCTCTCGGGTACTTGCTACCTCCCTCCTTACTTTAATCCTGTAACCTATCTTCCCAGTAAATATCCCTAAATACCCCGGTGTGCTGCACTCTTCTTTTCCATCAGCGTTGGCCACAACCTTGGTCTCTCTTGGCTCCCGCACCCACCTGTGAAACAGGGTCAGCGTCTCTCCCCTCTTTCCTGTTTCCACTGTGCCATTCTCTCTTAGGCACTACTAACCTTCCACCTGGACTTTTGAAGTCGACCTTGAATGGCTCTTCTTATCTTCATTCTCTCTCTTCTCCAATTCTTCATACATACTAGCAGCCAATGAAACTCACTAAAACATACTTCGAATCATTTCTACTAAGAAGACCCCGGTTGCTTGTTAATAAAATGAGAAATAAACTCAAGTTTCCACTCCGGGCCAGATGGGACTCCCTCTTGTGTAGAAAAATCTTCTTTCCCAGTTTTCCATCTCTCCCTCTCAGTCTTCATTCCTGGTGCTCTTTCCTGGTTCCAGCACTCTTGGTTAGGCTAGAATTATAGTTTCCTGATTAGGCCCCCAATTTCTATATCACCCCGTGTTCTCACTGTGAGGGTAACTGTATCAAAGCACATCTACCTTGCAAATCTTCTGCTCAAAAATTAAATGGGTTTCCTGTTTACTACCGTTCAGACTCCAAATAGGCTGCCATATGGCCTGACTTCAGGGAGCCCCATTCAGGTTTTATTTTATTGGAATCTCCAAATTTCTTGGTTTGGAATGAAGCAGTATTTTGACAACCAACAGTAGAATTGTTATTATATTATAATCTGCCCCTCTGCTCCCCTACCTCCACCCCCCCCCCCCCAGATACATATCACACTAAAAACATGACCATCATGTTCAGGCAGCTGCGGAGAGATTGAGTTAAATAAGTTCTCTTTAGTGCAAGACTTTCAGGCATGTTTAATATGCTTGTGTGCATTATTAATCTCCACGAAGAATCATGACGGAAAGGGTTTGTCTTTTTTTCTTCCTCTCAGTCACTCTTAGATATGTCTCAGGACACCAGAAATCTAGAGCCTTGAACTGAGGAAATCTTGCCCTATACATTCTCTGTTCCAGTCCTTGTCACAGGTCAAACACTACCTCAGAAGGTCTTCTCTGACCATCTTGGTTAAAGTTTCCATCCCTGCCCTTTACCATCATCTTGTTTTATTTTCTTCACAACATTTACCACAACTGGATAGGATTTTTTTTTTTTCCTTCTTTATTTCTCTTTGTTTGTTTGTTCTTCCTCTAGGCTGTTAGATCCAGGAAAACTGGCTCCTTTCTTGTTTGGTACCCCCTCTGCACTCGGGATAGGTGGCTGATACACTTGCTACAGTTTCGTTTTGCTCATTTTGTTTTGGAAGGAATATACATTTCTATCCAGAGCCTTGCTTGTACCTGTATGCATGTCCCTCAGCCTACATAACTGAATTTAGGTGTATGTGATAAGGCTGAAATAAAAGTTTCCCATCTCTGAAATTTTCCCTGATTGCCTGAGTCATCCCCAAAAGTAATTGCTCTTGCTCTACTGAACTTCTATAATGTTAGTATCTGAGCAACTCAATTTCTTTTGAACAGTTAATAGTTTTTATATAAAAATGCTACCTTACCCCCCCTAACCATAGTGTATTTACATTTTGGCCAGGATTGTTCCCATACTTTGGGTATCTTTGAGGATCTAGCAGACTGGGTTTCTCAGGAAGCAATAAATATCTACATCTTGATTAAAATGATACACATAGTAATTTTTTGGGGGGGTGGAGATGCTATACATTCTTGCCCTTAAAATCTTTCTACTCTCCAAGAAGCAGCTGTTACTGGAAGGAGTGGGGTGAAACGTATAATGAAGCAATTAAGGGATGTGGTTTAAATTAAACAGAAACAGCAAATCTGTCCGGTTTCAGGGATCTTGGACTGAGTTGATACTTCCTATAACAATTCAATAGCCACGTGCATTTCTGTGTAAAGTCATTTCAATGTTAATCCATCTTTAAAATCATCATAGCAATTCCATTTCTTCCTTTTCTTTAGAAATGAGATGTTCTTTGCTGAGACAAGTTCAAGTATTGGCTCTCTATCTGAATGATGTGGATTAGAAACATCTGGAGAAAATACCCTTGTTTCTTATTAATGGAAAGCTTGGAAGGCTTTGTGATTTATACCTTCAATGTATTTTAACACACTGGTTTTTTTTTTCCTCAGTAGAATTTTATTTTATTTGGAAAATTTATGTGATCACATAATACGCCACATATGAAACTTTTCATATGAAAAAACCAGTGTATCTGCTGCATGTCAAATTTCATAGCTGGGAAGGTCGTGATTTGGAGCCGACTCCACCTAAGTGCCTGGACCTTCTGGAATGTTGTCAGGGTCCTAGTGTCCGCCTGTCTCCGCCTGTTTGAGCATTCTATCTTAGCCTTGCCTGGGATCTGAAGATTAAATCTACCCACAGGTGGGTTCTGCAGAACCCTAGTGTTTTGAGGGACTCTGTGAAGGGAAAAAAAAAAAAAAAGTTTTCAATTACCAAATACATTTGAGGCATTGTAGAACTCTAAATCTCTTTTTCGACAGTCACAGGGTTTATTAGCATGTAAGGCTTTGAGAATTTTTAGAATTCCACAAAATTGGATCTCTTCTGCTTCCTTTACTTTCCTGACCTCATTTCCCACGTCTTCCACATTTCCTACATCACTCTCCTTCTCTGACCATACCCACCTTCTTGTGATTCCTCAGACACACCACCAGCATTTTCTTTACATACTTTATTTCCTCAGCCTGAAAGTCTCCCTCTTTCCTCCTGGATACCTGCTAGGGTCCCTCTTGCCTCCTTGAAGTCTTTTCTGAAATATCATCCTCTTAGGCCTTCCTTGATTACCTTAACTTTTTTTTATTATTTTCTTTAAGATTTTATTTATTTATTTGACAGACAGAGATCACAAGTAGGCAGAGAGGGAGGGAGGAAGCAGGCTCCCCGCTGGGCAGAAAGCCTGATTCAGGGCTTGATCCCAGGACTTGGGATCATGACCCGAGGGGAAGGCAAAGTCTTTAACCCACTGAGCCACTCAGGCGCCCCTTGATTACCTTATCTTAAACTTACATACTATTCCTTCCTGGCACTCCCTATTGACATTTCCAGCTTTATATTTCTCAATCACACCCATTGCCATAACCACAATAAGGCTGCATTAACAACAACAACAATAAAAAGAAAAAAACCCTAAAATCCTCATAGTATGTAACTATAAACATATATTTAATGTCAGATGTGTTGTGCTTATCTGGCATGTCCTGAATTTACTCTCTGGCTGACTGTGGGTAAATTCCTGCAACTGTACTGATATGGGCTAAGCTTGTTCACGTGTCTGTGGGTCTCCTGGATGTTGGCTAACACAGGAGATGTCCCAAGGAGATGACTACAGTGTCTTGGCTCTGCTGTCTGTGTCTCTCATCCTTCCTGAAGCTAGCGGAGGCTCTGGTTTCCTAGCAGTCACAGAGAAGTGAGAGTCAGCAAGCTTTTAGAGAGTTTAAATCAATTTGCTAATGTCCTATTGGCCAGAGCTGGTCACATGGCCACCCACAGCATCAGAGTGAGTGGTTTCTACAATGTTACACAGCAAAGGGTATGGATACAGGAAGAGGTGAACAGTTTGGACCATTTTTGCAAACCATACATATTAGAGCTTCTACTTCAAATGTTTGTTTCCCTCTACTAGAATATGAGTTCCAGAAAGGCAGTGATTTTAATATCTATTTTGTTAACTAACTTATCTTTATTTTACTTTACCTAGAACAATGCCCAGAACATAGAAGGTACTCAATAATATTTGTTGAATGAATAAATATATAAAAATAAACCCATTAAATTTTAACTCTGCATTTTCAAATGTATTTTTTAATTGGTCTCATTTTTTAGTGGAAATCCAAAGAGAATTTCATTTGGAATCAGATACTCTTCAGATATCTCTTGCCTTCGTTACTGAGAATGTAAACTCCAGTAATTAATTTTATTTTTTAGTATTTATTTCACCTTCTTTCATTTATCTAACTAAGGATTAGAAAATGACTTTTAGGTACAAGATTATATACTAAATGTTAGTGGTAATAAAGAGCAAGAATATAGCCCCAGCTTCTGAGAAGTCTCAGTTGACTTGAAGAGCAAGACTATAAAGCAGAATTAAGCAAGATGGCATGCTCCATTATAATGTTATTAAAATAGTCCCCAAGAACACAAAGGAAGAAGTGTTCAAATGTGCTATTAGATACTGGATAGAGAGTTTTAACTTTGATCTCCATATGCTTAAACTGATAAAGTCACTCTTCTGATACAACATGTTTATTTGTAACATTTCTGTTTACACCATTTAATCTCTTCACCTATCCAGAGATGTACCCTCACCTTTTCTTTCTGAATCCTACCCATGCTTCAAATCTGACCAGCCGTGAAACAGTCTCTGACCAAGTTTATGTACAGACCCCTAGCCCTTGAATTTCTCTGAATTCTCTAGCTCTTATTGTTTATATAATTATTAATGTATAATGATTGGAGATGTCTATTCTACTCCTTTAAAATAGACTATTTAACTCTCCTGGTGTTCACCTTTTCGCTTCATGGTGTCTTATCTTGTCAAAGAGTTAACAACTATGTTAAGAGCAAGATTTTGTTTCCTTTCTGAAATTGCTAAAAAGAATACTTGCCATATAGATACTCAAATAATTAATTAGAAGGATATACTGAGAACCAAAAATTTAAACCTTCGTTTATCACCTAGATATGGTGATGCATATGTGAGAATATCGGAAAATGCATATGTGGGATGTTGGCTGGAGTGTAAAAAATGGTGTTTATGTACCACCCTTACTTCTGTTGGAAACCAGTTTCTACTGTATATAAAGCTATAAATACAGACTAATCTTTTTAATGGGTTAAAAACCAACTGACACATTTTAAGAGAGCTTGGAAATGAGTAAAAGAAAAATTTTAAAAAGCTAACTTACAAATGTACAGAAAAGAAAGAGATTTCTTATTGACAAAGAAAATGTTAAAAAAAGGAATAAAGAAAAAGCAAAGATGTGTTACCTGCTGTTCTCTGGCTTCAGGGCAGAGCAGAGACTCATTTATCTTTCAATTAGTTTTGCATTTTTCCACACCTGCATGTCCTATTCACCAACTCAATAAAACTGTCCTTCAGGAGTAAATTCTGCTTAACATGGTACTAGATGTGAGGGAAACCCCCCAAATAAACTACAAAAGTAACAAATCAATTCACCTAGTTCAAGAAGAATCCAAATCTTGTATTTGTTTGGATACTCTGAAAGAGATAAAAAAGCAGCTCTTCAAATACTATAATTATTTATTGATAAAAAGTATGCTACATGTCATAGAAGTGATGATAAGAGAAAGGATATTATTAGTTTACTCATACTCAGAAGAATTAAAAGATAATATTGTGTTCAGTTGCTATTTAAGACTATTTCACTCAATACATTTCTGGGCAGGTATAAGGCTAGGCCATCACTAACTTCTTTTTATTTAGTTCTACAAACTTCTCATATTAAGGAGCAGACTGTACAGCTGATGACTAAATGATTGTTTATTAGCCTCTTTCCTGTTTTAAATGAATTCATTCATTTGGAGGTCTCTGGCATTTGCATGATGTGAGTCATCTATAAGTTTTATCCTTTCACAAGGAGCTGATAATGGATATCTTCCACCCTTACAACTGAGAAAACTACTGCTCAACTCAGATCTCTCAAAGGTCAGAATCCTGACCTCAAATGATTTCTTTGTTTCGAAGAACTGATGTCAGCTATGAACATAATCAAACACATATATATGGTAGAACACATATAATCTTTTAAAAAATATGTTATTTTTGCCATATTTTGTCAAACTTGAGCTTCTTTCATTCTTACATTTTCCCCTTCCTTTGCCTTGTTTGTAAATAAGGAAAAAGATTAAGCTATTTGGTTACATTAAAAACCAGTTTGGGGGAGCTTGGGTGGCTCAGAGGGTTAAAGTCTCTGCCTTCGGCTCAGGTCATGATCCCAGGGTCCTGGGATCAAGCCCCACATTGGGCTCTCTTTTCAGTGGGGGGCCTGCTTCTTCCTTTCTCTTTGCCTGCCTCTCTGACTACTTGTGATCTCGGTCTGTCAAATAAATAAATAAAATCTTAAAAACAAACAAACAAAAAACTTTAAAAAAAAAACAGTTTAGTCTTAGCTAATGCACTAAGATAAGAAAAGGATAGGAAAGGAAAGGGAAAAAAAAGGAAAGGAAAGGAAAAGGAAAGGAAAGGTGTACAGTTTGAGAAAGATGTAAAATTGTCTTCCTTCTCAGATGACATGGTCATCAATGTAGAAAATCTGAAAGAGGGGTGCCTGAGTGGCTCAGTCCATTAAGCTCCTAACTCTTGGTTTCAACTCAAGTCATGATCTCAGGGTTATGAGATAAAGTCCCATGTCAGTCTCCCTGCTGGGCATGGAGCCTGCTTTAAGATTCTCTCTCTCTTTCTCTCCCTCTGCCAGTCACACCTCCCTCTCCAAAAAGAAAAAAAAAAAAGAAATCCAGAAGAATGGACAAAATAACTTCTAGAACTACAGAACAGTTATAACAAGATTGAAGGATACAAGGGTAATAATGTACAAAAGTCAGTCTCTTTCCTGTGTACTAGAAATGAACAAGTAGAATTTGAAATTAAAAACACAATATGTTTACATTAGTGTCTCCTCAAAATGAACTATTTAGGTTATAAATTTAATAAAATATTTATGCATCTATATGAGGAAAACTACAAAATTCTGATTAATGATTAAAGAATAAAATAAATGAAAAAATATTCTGTGCTCATGGATAGAAAGACTCAATAGTGTCAACATGTTAGCTCTTCCAAACTTGATCTATAGATTAAATGCAATCCAAATCAAAATCTTTATTGCATAGGTACTGACAAATTAATCCTAAAGTTTTTATAGAGAGGTAAAAGACCCAGAATAGCCAACACCATATTCAAGGAGAAGAACAGTTGGAGGACTGACACTACCTGATTTCACTATTAGTAAATAAGTAAAGTTACAGTAATCAAGACAGTGTGGTACTGTTATCTTTGATGAAGGAGCAAAAGCAGTACAATGGAGAAAAGATAATCCTTTCAACAGATGATCCTAGAAACAACTAGACATCCACATGAGAAAAATGAATCTAGATACAGATGTTATACTCTTTGCAAAAATCAGAGTTGTTCATGGACTTATGAGTGTAAATGTAAAACACAAAACTGTAAAACTCATAGAAGATAATATAAGAGAAAACTGAGATGACCTTGGTTATGAAGACAGTTTCTAGATACAATACCAAAGTTACGGTACATGAGAGAAATAATTGATAAACTGGACTTCATTAAGATTAAAAACTTTTGACCTATAAAAGCCTATGTTATGAGAATGAGAAGATAAGTCACAGACTGGGAGAAAAGATCTGTAAAAGGCACATCTGATAAAGGACCGTTATCCAAACTTACAAAGGAGTCTTAAAATTCAACAATAAGAACACAAACAACCCAATTAAAAAAGGGCTAAAGACATTAATGGACACCTCACCAAAGAAGACTTACAGATGGCAAATAAGCATTTGATAAGACATACCACCTGCTCTGTATCAGGTAACTATGAATGAAAGCAACCACAAGACACCACTAAACACCTGTTAGAACAGCCAAAATCTTAAACACTAACAACAAGAAATACTGGGGAGGATATGCTGCAACCAACCTTTGTTCATTGCTGGTGGGAATGCAATGGAACACCCACTTTGGAAGATACTTTGGTGGCTTCTTACAAAGCTAAACATACACTTACCATATGAACCATATGGTATTGTGATTGTGTTCCTTGGTATTTACCCAAAGAATTAAAAACTTAGGTCCATACAAAAATCTGCACATGGATGTTTATAACAACTTTATTTATAATTGCCAAAATTTGAAAACAACTAAGACTTCAGTAGATGAATGGATAAGTGAACCGTGGTACATGTAGACAATGAAATATTTCCCAGTGCTAAAAGGAAATGAGCTATTAAGCCAGGAAAAGACATGGAGGAAATGGAAATACCTATTTCAAAATGAAAGAATCCAATCTGAAAATGCTATATACCGTATGATTTTAATTATATTCAATTATATATTCAATTATATTGTACAGGGACATGATACAAAGATCCACAGTTGCCAGGTGGCAGGGAAGCATGAATAGTAAGGGTATAGGGGATTTTTAGGGCTTTAAATATATGTAACATGCTATAACGAGGAATACATGTCATACATTTATCCAGACTTATAGAATGTACCCTAAGATTGTACCCTAAGACTGGACCCTAAGATAAACAGTGGACTTTGGCTGATTATGATGTGTTAGTTGTAACAAATACACCACTCTGGTTGGGGATATTGATAATGGGAGAAGCTATGGATGTCTGGGGGCAGGGAGTATATGGTATATCTTTGTACTTTCCTTTCAATTTTGCTGGGAACCTATAACTTCCCTAAAAAAACCCCAAACAAAGCCGTCTTAAAAAAACAAAAACAAAACGAAACAAAAAATAAATAAATAAACCCAGTCCATTTTAAGAAACGATTAATAAAACAAAGACCCGTATAAGAAAGACATGTTCAACATAGAGAGCTGACTTGGGTACGTAAGAAAAAGAATACGTTCCTCCCTTCTGAGGGAAAAAGACATGCGTTTGTAAAGTTAGAAATGCAAATTTTAAAGTGTTATGCCAGCTTTTACCTACCCAACTGACAAAGGCTCTTTTGTGGTTTCTGTTGTCATTGTTAAAGTTAAATCAGAATTCTCAATGGTGACAAGAAACAGGGATTTTCATTTAGTACTGGAATAATTGTAAATTAGACAGATTTTTGTGCCATATTTTCCTTCATTACTTTTTGCAAAAACTTATTCTCAAGCATTCAGAGATGTTAAGGACAGAGTGGAGGAGGGCAAGCGCAGCTCAGAGCCGCGGTCTTTCCCACCTTCTGTTGAGTGAGGGGAAGTCAGTGAAGACTTCTAGTCAATGAAGACTGACAGAGAAGCTCATCTATCTCTTCTCTAACACAAAATTTAGGTAATATGAGATTTCCAGATAATTTTTATCTTGTCCAGTGGTAAGGAGTTCCTTGAAGACACTCTAAAGTCTTCCTGCCTGTGTGCTCTTGGTTCATTGTACTTCCAAGTGTCTGGCATAAACCATTGACAGAAATTAAAAGAAAATATGCTCCAATAATTTGAGAGGAATATTTGCCTTTTATAGGGAGAAGATTCATACATGGTGTGTTAATTTGACTTTCAAGTTTTGTACACTCCTTTTGGTTTTTTACTAATACAACAGGGCAGAAACTGGCAACTTAAGAACCACTGGGCGACTTTTGCTAGTCAGACAGGTTTGGGACTCCGAGGGAGGGAGTAGATAGCTGTGTGGGTGTGGCATGGACTATTAGAATACTGCACATATATGCCAGTCTGATGTGGACTAACAGTGAGGTGGCCCTAATTACACTTAACCTGTGGCATATTTTAAATGCCATGGATTATTATTCATTAAACATAAGATTTCCTCACAATAACCTAATACCCAGCTTTGGAAAGGAAGCAAATTTAGGAACTTGGACTTTTCAGAATAGGAAAAAAGGATATCTGTTGTCTAATCCAGATTTTCTTTTCCTTAGAATTCTTAAACTATGATCTTTCTTTGTCTTTTTCTTGTACCAGTCTTTGATGGTAAAATTTCTAAATCAAAGGGAAAGGTGAAAATCTTGTCAGGATAAATTTCTCTCCTCAAAGAATTTATGGTGCTTTCCTCATAAAGTATATTTATCGCTAACATATAAATGTCATAGCTTAATCTTAAGTACTATCTTTCCTATGAGGATATGAGTGTGCTTAATTAACAGTAATTAAGGTTCATGTGACATATATTTTATGCTCACTTGAGAAGTAGGCAAGCAGACATTAAAGTAAAGCGGACCTTAGCCTGGCCAACAGCTAACTATATGGCAGATATCTGTACTGAGTGCCCAGGACAACTATCACACAGAGAAACCTAACCAACTTCCTTTAAATTAATGTCTCTCCTTTCAGGGAGCAAAAGAATGTCCTGGGAAAATTTGACAGGAATTAAACAAAAAGGATAGAAGTATTTTAGGAAGAGGCTTATGAATCTCTTGGGAAAACAAAGTTTTTAAAGTTCAAGTTGTAAAATGGCAGACAAAAGCATGTAATAAATGTTAAGAGGAAATTCCATAAACATTTTTCTGGTTCAATATCTGTGAGATTGACACACTTCCATGGCCTGCCTACAGCCCTTTGAAAGGGGTGGGGGTGGGGCTTGGGGAAGCAGCAGGCAGGATTTAGAGATACTTTCTTGAATATTCAGAAGAGAAAGGCTAGTCTGGAGCCAAGTATCTAAGAATCTGTTTTGCTTAGACATAAGAAAGCAATTTTTCCCAAAACCACTTAGCTGATAAGCCCATCCTTTGTTTCTTTTTAAAATGCATGATTAAAAATCTTCCTTAAATGACAGTCTATCAGGAATGCTGAAGTATTTTGGAATAACTAAATGCTTCCAGCTGCTATCTTAATTTTAAAATATTTCTTAAAGGGGATTTCCAGCCTGTTGGCAGCATCCAAATAGAATTTCTTTCTCTCTCTTTTTTTTCCTTGTTTCTGTTTTTATGATTGGATTTCAAAGTGCATCATATGATTTACTTTGGAGTGATAAGAAAATGTATCATTTAGAAAAGTATATTACTTCTCAATTACTCAAAGTATATTTTTACATTGGAGTTGCTCAAGTGAGTAGAGAACGATATGTTAAGTACAATGTTGCCCTACTTAATCTGGGAGATTATAATGAGAAGGAATAGATTTTGTCAAAAGTTGTCATACATTAAAATATGTAGAATATTTAACTGGAGTTATAAATAACATGCCTTGGCCTGAGCTCAGAGGATCTCCAAGGTTTAATTCTTGTGGTGCGTGGCAAAGTGTGTCCAAAAAAAAAAAAAAAAAAGAATTCCCACATTTCCGGAAATACTATGTAGAAAAAAGGAAAAGAATGTGATTCAATTAATTTTCCCTAATCTTGGTTCTAAAACTCTGATTAGCAAACCTGTCCACTGAAGAATAGAAGTGTCTATCGTGTGTGTCCACCATATTAGAAGTACCAGTTATATCTCCTCCCAGACACACTGCCTTAAGAGAGAATCTGCAAAGTCCATAATTCTGAACTTTTTTTACTGGGATAAGCTGCCTGCACAGAGTCACTACCTGACACAAAGAACAGGTTAGATAGTCTTTCTGGTAAATTTTTGAGTAAGGCCTTTGATATAATGAATGAATTGGTAGTCTGTGGAGAACCAAGGTGGAACATTATGTAGTCCCTATGATGAAGGCTGCCATTTTGGATTGGTTTTGATGATGAGCCAAGAGAGAAGAGAGAAGAAGAGAAGAGAAAATATAAGAGAGAAGAACAGAAGAGAAAATATCCTAGGAGCAGTAGAAATAAGAGACACTTCAATCAGAAAGACAGAGAATCAGACAGATACTGCTCTCAAGGTATTCCTGAGTGTGTACTGTGTTTTAATGATGCTGCTTCAAGCTGAGGAATAATAAATTCTCTCCTAGAGCTTCTGGTATCGGTGTGGCCCCACTGACACTTTGATTTTGTTTCTGAATCTCTTTCAGATGTCTGGCCTCCAGAACTTTGAGGGAATAGATTTCTGATGACTTAGACCACTAGGTTTGTGGTAATGTATTACAGCGGTCATAGGAAATATACAGTTTCGTTTGTTTGTGTTTGTGTTTGTTTTTGCTTTTGCTTTTTTCATGAAATAGGCTGTACTTTTTTTCCCCGGGTAGTTCAAAATCAATTAGAAATCAAGCACCTAACTAACTAAGTAACTAACAACAAAAACAACAACAACAACAAAAATCCTTGTCAAAGCGTTTGGTTACAAATGGCAAGAACTGACATGGAGAATGGACATACAATTTCTTCTAGTGTGTTCTAAGATGTGGCAGAGATGACATTAGAACATTAGTTTGAACAAAGAATATTTTAAAATTTCAGGTGTCAAAGCCCATTAACACGTGATAAATACATTATGTCTTCCCCTTCCTCAAATTAGAGTATTGTGTGAAAAACAGAGATTGAAATTAGAGTTAACTATCCCTTAGAAAATGGCAGGCCTGTGAACACTGATCAACATGTCCAGTGATAAAGGCTTTTCTGTCAAACCTCTCCAATGCTATAAGGCAGAGCAAACATTTTTCCAAATTTATAGACCAGATCAAAGGTCAGATCTCTTCTTACAATTTTATTTTAACCTTATCCTCTTTTTTCCCGCAAAGGTGTGAAAATGCACATTGGACATTATTAAACCTGAAAGTGACTTTTCCTACCCCACACATCTTTTGGATGATCTTGGTCTCTCCTGTGGTTCATCAATGGCTTCTTCTTTACAGGAAAAGAGAAAAGGCTAAATATTTCTTGAAAAGTAAAATCAAATGCAAATGACCACATTAGTGGAGAAGGGATAGTGTTCAAATTCATAATAAATTAAAATACATTACATTCTAATACCTAAGATGAGAAAATCCTGTTTTGTTGGAATGCTGAGACTGGAAATTCTCGAAGAGGCAGGCTCACAGAGGTTACAGCTGAGGAGTGCTCCCAGCCTGCTACCTTGCACCACTGGTTTCTCCTCATATCCATCAGTTTTATCCTTACTATAATAAGCTAATCCTTTCCAGAAAGGAATTTAGGAGTGATATGCTTAGATTAAAAAGTGCCAACCTAACATTACCCATGGAAATTCCCAATGAGTCTGAGACAAATTTGGATTGCATAAGACGAAACAGTGTAAGACCAAGTTCCTCAGAAACTATACTATACAAGAAAAAATACCACCCCTGCAATGTAAAGAAAATAAAGCATATTAGTTCTGGTAGACATTTTAATGCTTACCAACATTCAGTTCTCTCTTCTTTCTGGGCATCAGGGAGACTACCCTTTCCAGATCCCAGGCCATTAAGTGGGGCCATTGACTAGTCCTTCCTCCTGAAATGTGAGCTGAAAAGCCTCTATGTGATTTTTCTATCTCTACTGTTCTAGGAAAGGAGTTCTGAAACAACTTTCTAATTGTGAGTTTCCATCAGCTGGAGATATTTGTGTAGTAGAGCAAAGTGTTCTTGCATTGAACATTCAGAATTAAAAAGAAATAAGTCTTTGTTGTATTAAGACAGTTAATTTTTGCTGTAGTACAACCTGCAATTTATGCTGACTACCATACCCATCAACCAAGTTAAAAAAAAAAAATAGACAAAAATTTATGTTTAGAAAAAACTGGAGAAAACTTGACTTAAAGTAGTATGACTTAAGTGTATACTCTCTCAGTTTTATATTTGATTATTTCCATATTAATTTGTGTAAACACACACACAATTCTTTTATAATGGATAAATTATACTTTTAAAAAAGTCATTATCTCCCAAATCCTACTGAGCACAAAGAGAAGACAACTACCTTTAACTCAGAGATCTTTGTATTCTTTCTTCTAGTCATGTTCTTAAATGTTTGCGAGTAGAATAAACCCTAAAGATGAGCTGGCTTTTATCCATGGCTTCAATTCAGATTTCATATTGGTGGCTTCCTTCAAATGGTTTGTTAAATCGTTCCAGTCTTTCTTTGGAATGTATATGGTATTTCCAAGCATACTGGCACTCGTTGTTTTATTAGTTCTCAGTAATATTTTATGTGGAGATTAGAGGAAATTGTTGAAACCCGTTATTGTGGCTTGGTTCTCCCCCTAATCTTAGTTAGGTCTTGGAAAATCCCTCCGGGTTCTCCACTAAAGGACCTGTCATCACATGTAGCTTTCCTAGTGGCATGAAGTAGCAATTTTACCATGGAAATAAGACTAATCATCAGATGCCTGAGTGG
Organism: Neogale vison; assembly: GCF_020171115.1. Lineage (NCBI taxonomy): Eukaryota > Metazoa > Chordata > Mammalia > Carnivora > Mustelidae > Neogale > Neogale vison. Next base: position 54,983,997 of record NC_058099.1, read on the forward strand.
CTCAGTTGGTTCAGCATCCAACTCTTGATTTCAGCTCAGGTCATGCTCTGAGGGGCATGGAATGGAGTCCCGCATTAGGCTCTGTGCTCAGCACAGAGTCTGCTTGTTCCTACCCCTCTGCTCTACCCTGACCCGCACGCTCGCGCTCGCTCGCTCTCTCTCTCAATCTCGAACTCTCAAATAAATAAATAAAAATCTTAAAAAAAAAAAAGTAATTAATCAGCATGGAGATGTTTGTGTGAATGTCTGTATAATGGTGAACCAATTCCATACTCCTGCTCCCACAATAGTTGGTGAACGCTGTGTATTACCCCTTTGTCCCCAACTTTTTGTTTCTGCCTTTTTTTGGTCAAGAGAGTTAGTCAACTGAAAGAGTAAGCTTTAATTTCTAAACATGTAAAATGCAGCACACATTTAGGTAGCCACTGACTGTTAGTACCCCAAAACTGTAAATACCCCCTGAAAATTAATAAAAAGTGGCATACCACCCAATAGAAAACTGGGAAAAGAATATTAAAAAGCAATTCACAAAAGAAGAAGCCAGAGTGATTGTTACACATGTAAAAAGGTGTTTAATTTGTTTAACAGTCAGGGGAATGTGGACAGAGAAGTACCATTTTGTAGCGATAAAATTAGACATGATTATAAAATCTGATAATGCTTAACATGTAGGAAAAAGTGAATTCTAATTCATTTTTACTGGAAGTGAACATTGGTACAACCAATTTAAAGAGTAATTTGGAATTATGTAGTGTTATGGGGTGAGTTGTGTCCACCCTCCAAGAAAGATATGTTGATGTCTTAACCCTAGTACCTTAGCATGTGACCTTATTGGAAATAGGATTGTTGCGGTAATTGAGGTAATTAGTTAAACGATGTCATACTTGAAGAAGGTGGGCACCTCGTCCAACGTGACTGATGTCCTTATAAGAGGACATCGATGTAAAGACAGAGAGACTACCCTGTGGAAATGGAGGCAGAGATTAGAGTTGAAATGCTGTCACAAACCAAGAAATTTCTAGGGCTACCAGAAGCTGTAAGGGGCTTTAAAATTATATAAAAATTATATATAATATATAATATATAAATATACATAAAATTATATATATATTACATATAATTATATATAAAATTATATTAAATAAATGTTAAGATCATGGCTCTAACCAACACCTTGATTTTGCATTTCTAGGTTTATGCAACTGTGAGACAATACATTTCTGTGGCTTTAAACCACCCAGTCTCGCTTTGGTAGCTGCAGGAAACTATCTATACACATCTAATAAAGCTGAAAATGGACCTTCTGATGATCCACAGTTCTACTCACCCTGGACAGATCCTCTCACCTTCTCACAGAGAACCTTGTGTTCAAACTGAGGTCTCCCTAAAGGATTGTAGGGACCTCAGTGATAGATACTATGTGTAAGTAAAAGATGGGGATGGGAAATGGTAAGCTAATGTGGTGTTTAGTTTCTTACCCTAGCTTCAACCGGAGTTATTTGTTTTTATGTCTGCTTAAGATTTCCCTTGAATAAAGGGTTCCACGACTAAAAATAGTTTTGAAAACAACTGGAGTAAGAAAATGTTCTTTTCTGAAATGGTAACATTTCGTTTTTAAAGTCCTTTGATCTAATTTAAGACTTTTTATTTTTGCACCTGCTTTTTTGTGTTACTGTTTTTATCTGTGTACCATATATATGATATTCTTATTCTAATGAAGTCTTTGCCCCCTTCTGGTATTTTTAGTCTTAAATAGATGTCTTTTTGTTCCTGACATTATTGGTAGGACTAATGTATCTGTTGCATTAATCAAGATTTTATTAGTCATATCTTTGCGAACAGTTTTTAACTATTTTATTAATAATTATAGCCAATTTAGGGGCACCTGGGTGGTTCAGTTAGTTGGGTGTCTGACTCTTGATTTCAGCTTGGGTCCTGATCTCATGGTCATGAGACTGAGCCCCCTGTCAGACTCCACACTTTGCAGAGTCTGCTTAGAATTCTCCCTCTCCCTCTGCCCCTCCCCTTACTCTCACTCTCTCTCAAATAAATAAAGAACAACAAATAATTACAGTCAATTTAGATCGCATGAAGTATAGATCATAGTTTATTATTTATTTTTACATGTGGATATCCAATTGTTCCAACATGATTTGTGGAAAAGATTATCTTTTTCCACTGAATTACCTATGTACCTTTGTTGAAAATCAAGTAAGTCATGGAGATAAAAAGTACTGCATAGGGAGCAGAGTCAGTAATATTGTTATGATATTGTATGGTGACAATGACTACATTTTTCATGATGAGCACTGAGTAATGCATGGAACTGTTGAATCAATATGTTGTACACCTGAAACTAACATCAGATTGTATGTCAATTATACTTGAATAATCTAAAACACTGAAAAAAATTAAATGTCTTAAAAAGATAAGAAAAGCAGTTGACTGCATATGAATGAGCCTGTTTCTAGACTCTTTGTTCTGTTCCATCAATGTATTTGTCTATCTTTAGACCAATGCCACACTCTTTGACTATTGTAGTTGTATCATAACTCTTGGCATCAGCTAGTACTCAGACTTTGTTCTTCTGTTTTTGGCTTATCTAGGGTCTTTGAGTTTCCATATGACTCAAAAAATTATCTGAAATGGATCATACACCTAAATGTAGAACTTAAAACTATGAAACTTGTAAAATAAAACCTATGAGAAAATTTTTGTGACCTTAGAATTAGCTTAAGAATTTTTAGATAAGATGGTAGAAACATGATTCACAAAAGAAACATTAATAAATTAGATGTTATCAAAATTAAGAACTTATGCTCTTCAAAATGCACCAGTAAGAGAGTGAAAAATCACACAAACAAGGAGAAAATACTTGGCAAATCATATATCTCTGCAGGACTTGAATTACAGAAACAACTCTCAATAATAAGAAAATCTAATTTTAAAAATGGGCAAATGATTTGAAAAAAAAAAAAAAAAGCTTCATCAAAGAAGATGTATAAATTGCAAGGGACACCTGGGTGGCTCAATGGGTTAAAGCCTCTGCCTTCCACTCAGGTCATGATCCCCAAGACCTGGGATCAAGCCTTGTATTGCAAGGCGGGGGGGGGGGGGGGGGGGGTCTCTGCTCAGCAGGGAGCCTGCTTCCGCCCACTCCCTGCCTGCCTCTCTGCCTACTTGTGATCTTTGTCTGTCAAATAAATAAATAAAATCTTTAAAGAAAAAAAACTTAAAATAAAGATGTATAAATTGCAAATAACTACATGAAAAGATATTCAACTTTTTCAGGAAATGCAAATTAAGATAGCAAGGAGATCCTAAATAGCACAGCAAGAATATAAAATAGTACAACTTCTTTGGAAAATGATTTGGCAATTTCTTATAAAGTTACACATATACTACCATGCACATGACCCAGCCGTTCCCTTCCTAGGTGCTTATCCAAAGAGAAATAAAAGATACGTTTACACAATGACAAATTAACATTTTTTTTAAGATTTTATTCATTTATTTGAGACAAAGAGTAAAACAGTGGATGGGTGAGAAGGGGCAGATGGAGAGGGAGGATCAGACTCCTTGCCAAGCTGGGAGCCCTACCCAGGGCTTAATTCCAGGACATGGGGATCATGAGCTGAAGGCAGATGCTTAGCCAACTGAGCCACCCAGGTGCCCCCACAGTGGATTTGTTTGCAAACCAGAAACAATCAAAATGCCATCAACAAGTGAATGGATAAACGATGTGGTACATCTATACAATGATATACTATTCAGCAATGAGAAGGAATGACCTACTGATCCCTGCGCTAATGTGGGTGGATTCTCTTCTAGCTTTTCTTTTGACAACACTTTTTCCTTCTCACGCTTCAGAGAAAATTCAGGTTTTTCATTTCCTATTCCATCATAATCTCCCTTCCATTTCTTTGTTTATGTTGTTGGGTTTTTTGGTTTTGTTTTGTCTTTTTGGCTTGTTTGTTTTTATTTATTTGTTTATTTATTTTTAATAAAATAAGAGAGGGGAGGGGTTGAGGGAGAGGAAGAGAGAGAAAATCCCAAGCAGGCTCCATTGCTTAGCACTGAGCCCGAAGCAGGGCTCAATTTCATGACCCTGAGATTATGACCTGAGCCAAAATTAGGAGTCAGTTGCTTAACTAACTGAGAAGCTGAGGTACACCTTATGTTGTGAATTTTATCCAGAACATGCCACCTCCTTTTTAGTTAGATAGATTATCTTCATCATTAAGGTTCCAGTTTATACTTTAGCTCCTCTCAGAACCTTCCTGTGACCATGAAAGTCATTGTTCTTTGCCTGTTTCTGTGCACTTCTCCTATCAGAATAGCATTTAGAGTACAACTTGGTCTAAAAGGGTACAGATGTTGGTGTCAGGGAGACCTCTCTCAAAATCTTAAATCTGTGCTTTCTTAACTGTGTGACTTGGGATAGTTTGCACTGCCAGGCTACGCTGCTGTTTTCTTCAGTTGTAAAGTGAACCTACTGTTTTATGAAGACTAGAGGAGATAATACATATAAAGTATTTAGTGTGGGGCACGATTTTTTTTTAAGTATTCAAGATAGCTGCTATTTTACTGAATTTTTGTTTCTTTTTAAATTATCATTCTCCACCATAACATGTCTTATTAGACAAGAACTATCCTTATTAATGGTAGTAAAATGTTGGCAAATCACAGGGGCATGAGTAAAAGAATGACAACTTGAGCCCTTAATTTCCCATTAGCAAAGAGCTCTCATAGTCCTTAGGCTACCACGAGAAAGGAAAGCAGCCTATGGCAGTGTGCTTAGCTCCCAGATTACAGTAATTGGCTCAGGGATTGGTCGCCACCCTAGCTGGGCCAATACGTCTGTGCATTTTTGATTTAACACTTTGACTCAAGAGGTAGTTGGTCTGATCTTTCTCTGTGTGGTTGAGTCTATAAAATGTAGACCTTGGGAATTCTCAGTGACCTTATTTTTTGCAACATTGTGGGGAAAAAAGCCAACATTGGAAAAAATAAGATAGCTGTTAAAAGAGAAAAGAAGAAAAAGCATCCAGGCGAGAGTGGGGGTTATAGGGGTAGCAGAGGCTGTGCAGTCAGGCAAGGGAAGGCTAACAAGTAATGAGATTAGGTAGTCATTTTTGCTATCACTTACTTGCAGTCATTTTACATTATGTTCAGTGGGGTCTGAGGACATGGGCGTTACTTGGGCATTATCTTGACATATACAGAGATTGCTCTTAGTCATGGAATTATGGTTTCTCAAGCTCTATACCAAAGTTACCCCTTGTTGTTGAAAACAAATGCTACCAATCATGGGTGTTCAACACTCTGGGTTTTCCTGATTTAAGCCCTAGTTCATACAACAAGTACAAAGGATTTTTCACAATACTGGGATATTGATAAATAATTTATCAAGCCACTGTCCACATCTCATAATCAAGTGCATAAACATTCTATTTTTGTTGTTGTTTAAATACACTATAATTATTGAGGGAAGGCAAGATAAGCTCAAGATAAGGAAATTTTTCAACTCAAATATAGAGCATAAGTGTCTTGGAAGACCAAAAATAAAGCAAACAGGTTTTAATTTAAGGTTAGTAGGATTAAAGAAACTATAAACCGGTTAGAAAAATCCTGGGAAATTCAGACCTCTCTGATGGGGATCTGATTTAGCCAGTAGGCTGGGACATTGATGCTTTTTATCCATTAGTTTTATGTATTTTGAAAATCTCCAGGCACCTAGTACAAACCTTTGAAGGTTCCCTTGTCCCCAGGCTTATCAACTCTTGCAAATAGATGCCTGAGGGTCATCATCCTAACCAAGTCAGCCAGCCTCCGCATCTTAAAGCCACTTGAGCTCAGCAGAAACAGTCTACCACATTCAGAATAGAATGATATGGCTTCTGAGAAGATTATTTCTGCTGTTATTCAGGATAAATTCACATATATTGTTCTCAAAGCACTCCTACAGGCACACATCCATTGAAAGATGTAGGTCATGCCAAGAAAAGCAGGATACATCATATATCAGGTGTGTTTTGTTTTGTTTTTGTTTTTGTTCCCCACCCCCTTGGGGGGAAACATGGCATGAAGAAATTCAGAATAATATTGTGACTCGTTCTTAAACCTCCTCTCCTTTTCCTTTCCCTACCTTTCCCCCAATAACTTCTGCTTCTCTCTCCGTCTTACAGATGGAATTCTGATGTTACAAATAATGACAGAAGGAAACAGGAGCTCATTGCTAACAAGAAAGAGAGAGTATAAATAGATCTTTATTCAGATAAATCGCTTTTTAAAGAAAAGAAAATGCCACATAAGTTTTGTGGATTCCTGTATTTGAGTTTCACCTTTAAGAATTTTAAAAATATATATTTACTTATTGGAGAGAGAGAAAGCACGAATGAGCAGGGAGAGGGAGACGCAGACTGTCCAATGAGCAGGGATCCCAACATGAGGCTTGATCTCAGGACCCCAGGATTATGACCTGAGCCAAAGGCAGAAGCTTAACCAATAGAACCACCCCAGTGCCCTGAATAAACTTATTCGAATTGTGATCGGTTTAGATCACAATTTGAGTAAACTTAATAATATGAATACAGAGTAGGTTATTAATGGGATTTTTCTGCTGTTTTAGGATTTCAGCTAATCTCAAATTTAATTCTGATGGTAACATGTCCATATTCTAGAAGAGCTAGTTGCTAGATACATGCATCTGGGACTTATTAACAAGAACTGATCCAGTGATAATGATCTACCCCTAGAAGTCTTAAGAGGAGGGTTCCTTGAAAGGAATATTAAGGAGAAAAGAGAGCTTTGATTTTTCTCTTTCCCTTGAAAGGGTAGGGAATGGAAGAGGCTGGTTACCTGATCCTCATTCCCATTCAGGCCGAAATAAGGGAAGGTCTAGGAGAGTCAAATGTAGAAAATGCAGGTGCCTGCAAAAAAGTAGAATCTGACCATTCTCAGCCCTATGGGAAGGGACAAGCTTGAGCCGCTCTTGGTCCAGTCTTTGTGAAGCCACTGGATGAGACAGTTCTTGCAGGACAACCTGACATGTATCTACAGGAATCTAGAAACATGATTTAAATTGGCACCTGACTTTATCTAGAGAAGTGGTAGCTGGCTGAAATAGAAACATGAGAAGAGAGAGGGTAGATCCACATTTGGTGTGGCAAAGATCTTGTGGGTGTTTGAGCCATCTAGAGGGTCCTGTCTATAGGTCCCTAGTATAGGTGGCCAGTTATGTACCCAAACCGAGAAAGAGGCCAGCCAGTCGGTGCACTGTCCATGAGCCCACCCAGGTGGGTTATCCTAGTAACAATATTACAACATTGGCCTATTCCCTTATTCCCCCATCTTCGGCCCTGATAAAAACAGATGGAAAGTTAAGAACAAACAGAACTTGGCCTTGAATCAAACTGAACCAGACTGGACATTTTAATACCTGCATGTTGGGATATCCATAAGGTGTGGAGAAGGAGCCACCCCTAGAGCTCTGAAGGCAGTGATGAGAGAAAAATCAAGCTGTCTCACAGTCATAGACAAATATTGTTGCCATTTATTTATGACCGGTGAGTGTCATGGCAAAGCAAAACACCAACAATCAATTTAGCTTTGAAGACTGAGCCTCAGAAATTAAGTGGTGATTAGACCATGACGTCTTCACTCTTTGACTCACGGACAGTAAAGCCGCCCGATCGCCCTGCATCCACATTCTCTAGTTGTCAGTTCATATGGTGCCGCACACAGACACCCAGAGAACAGCGGCCCGTCTGAGGAGACGTGTAGCTGCCAGGCTTTGTTTCCATCTGCTCTTAGATAAACATCTGTCCTACATTTCTGGTAGGCTGGTTGGCGTGGCTTCTCTCTTCCCAGCTTGCCTCTCATCCCGGTGACTAAATCTTTGGCATGTTTCACTCATGAGCCCTTAGATTATGTCTTAGAGTTGCAGTTCCTTTTGTTTCTGTCCCAGGAACCAGTGCTGAGTGATTCATTCCCACAGTTTCACACATGGTGCCTCTTAACAAATTGAAGCATTGTGCAATCTTCCAGTCTGAGGTTGAAGAGAACTGCTCTTCTCTGGCTGAGGCTGGAAAGGCAGCAAGAGCAGAGAGCAGACCGTGTCCTTTTACCGCTGCTTCAGACCTCATTTTTTAAACAGAAAGAAACAAATACAACCCTCCCCCCAACACACACACAAATCCAAACCTAACTCAGCCTGTTGAATTATTTATCTGTTCATTTTCTTATTTTCTGTACTGCTTTCTGGAATATAAGCTCCATAAGGGTACTAGCCCATCACCTAGATAGATAATAGATATCTGTAAGCTTCTTGCCCTGAATGAATACAATCTCTAGAGTAAACAGTCATGCTCACAACATCACAGATAGCATTTACCGGATACACATGCGCAGCCAGGCACTGTGCTCGGCCCATTACCCGTAAGGGTGGGACTACTTGATTCATGAACTCATTCTTAAATGCAGTGGGAGGTGTGAAACTCTTGTTTCACCTGAGAAAAGTGGAGCTTGACAAGAATGAGTAATTTGCATCTGATTACCTAGCAAGGAAGGGGAATCATTGGATGAACCCAGCTGAGCTTTTCTCACAGGTCATGATGATTCGCGTTGCAATCCACGGCTTGTTTATTTGTCTTCTCCATTGAAAAAATCTCTAAGAAGACCAGCAGTTGTAAGGAAGCACAAGTGGAAAATTCAAGCAATGACATAGAATCTGGGACCATACATTACAGGCCAGATAGATTCTTAATGATAAAAACAAACTAAGAAAATAACAATATTCTTATTCCAAATTTAATGTCTTTCTTTGTGATCTAATGGAACTGAATGTCTCAGTCACAGATTCAAGGTGAATCAAATATTTTGACTCTTGCTGACAGAACTAAGGATTACATGTATGCCTTCTAGTGTGGCTGTTCAAGATCTTGCATATTGTGACCTGACAAGCACTTGCAAGCTCTGTCCACTCAGTCATCAAAGAGTTTAATAATCAGATGGTAGAGGCATAGCAGACAGCCATTGTGGTAGGTTGTAGTAAGCTTAGGTATTCCTTGCTGTATAAAAACTAACAATTCAGTAAGTTCTTATTTAATACTTTCAAAAAGAAAAGATACCATCTCAGACTTCAAAAAAAGTGTTTAAACCTATGAAACAAATAGGGTGTACTCTTTACCTGTATGCCTATTCTGAGGAACGCTCACTGCCTTGGCTTAGGAAGCAAACACCTTGCAGATCAGTCCTACGGAAATGGCAGATTTCCCCAGTGTAAAGCATATTATGAGTACAAAACTGGAACTCTTGTGAAAACTGAAGTTATTTTAAGAAATGAAATATTGCTTCCATACAGCCCATTTAACCAATATCTTTTCATAAAACAATAGGTCTCTTTTCCTATAAGTACTGTACTGAATAGAAAAATCTAAGGTATATTTAACCTTTGTTTTACTCCAGAACAATTCCCTGGGTTATTTTAAGATGGTTACTTAAGAAAAAAAAAAAAAAAAAGGCTGAATTTATCTCTATACCCTCTAATTTAGCAAAAAAATGGCCAAATGCATTTGAAAGACATAAGCAAAGGAATTTCCAGTAAATTTAAAGCTAGGTAAACAGCTTTTGAAATAGATAAAATAAATGTACCTGGCAATTTTTTGGATACAAAACATTCTTCATGGTATCCTTAATTCATGCTACTCTTTTTAGACTTTTTAACAAGTCTCTAGATGCAATGTTATAGGTTGATGATAGATTTTTAAAAATGTGTATTTCTATAGTATTTATAAATAGCTTTCTGGCAAGAAGAAGGAAAAAGTAATGCTGCTGATGAAAGCTTTTGGACTACTTTCTTTGAGAAAGACTTTACCAACAATTTATTTCACTTCCTTTCCTCACTGGCTTTTAAGCTTTCATCCTAAATCTGTAATCATACTCAGACTATGTTTGTGAGAGAATGTCATGTATTGTTCAAATTTTTTCCACTTGATTAGACAAAATAGGTAAATAACTGTAAAGATATTTGCAGTTACCTTACCTAACTCAAAATAGAGAGAAAGACAATCAAAAAACTTCCATTTAAGCCAAAACTTCCTTTGCAAAGAAATCCTTTAATGTTGAGCTTAAATAAGGATGAGGGAGTAGTACTTTCTTTATGTATAGTCAGTGCAATGAGAGACAATGGAAACCATCTTTCCAATGGAATAAAACAACATAGGCTTTATGTTGGTTCCATAAACTCTGGTATCTGTGGATTTATTCTGCATATGTGTTTGTAAAACACAGGCCCACGTTAGTTTTTAGCTCTGTGATGAAACAACATTGGTAGAGTAACACATGATCATTGGGAATACATTTGATCCACGTAATGACAGTGTCAGTCTTGTTTGCCTTCAAAGTACAATAGTTTAGTCATTAGACAATAAAACTGCTGGACATATTAAATGAGACAATTTTAGGAGACTACAATTCTCATCCTTTTTCCTAGCCACCTAAGTCTTCTGTACCCATTTCACATCTCTGCTCAAGAATCACCACTTTCTCTTGACTCCACAATGAACTCCAAACCCTCCATTTGTCATTGACCTCCAGAATCTGGCTCCAACTTGCCTGTTGTCTTAGTGTCAGTTTCTGTGTCAAATTGTATTCTCCAAAATTGTCTGTAAAAGGTCTCACATACCACATACCACTGTTCAAACTAGTTCAATCCAAGGGGAGAAAATTCATTTGAAAATACAAGTGCTTCTCATCAGGAGGACTTGAAAACAGAAACTGAAAATTCATCAGGAACAAAGGCAAGCATTAATTCCATTTTTCTGTGAGTCAGCCTATCTGTCAGAGATCCCATGGTCTGTAATCTTTGTTCCTCCATAAATCTGATTTTTTTCTTCCCTGTGAGCCGTCCAACTTTCTTTGCTTTTCAGTATATGTGGTGATCCATGTCACCTCAATTTTGACTAAAAGGAGACTGAGATTAGTATTTATTAGCCCAATTCTGTATTTCTGGAATAAAGGTATTATCTCAAATTTCCTCCATTCAATTTTGCCACTAGGTCAAACACTGCCTTACTAGAGTCCACCTCTATGGAGGGACAGCTAAAAAAGTCAATGTCCTCTTGGCAGTAGGGCCTCAGACAAAGATTATAAGACTAATACTTTATTTAGGAGATGCAAGCATAGGGTGTAGGAAATATAAGGAAATGAGGATACGAAGCTAATAAAGAGGCAAAGCAATGTGGTTAATACCTTACTATGCTGTTAAAATTTCACAGTAGACTGGAGAGAGACCAAGGGAGGACACTAGATTCACTTTATAAGGAACATACTTTCTCACATTTCAGGTTATATCATTTGGGCTCTCAGTGGTCATTTAGAAAGCTGAGAAGGTATATAAGGTAGGTCAGATAATGGCTTTCTGAAGACATCCATGACCAAATCCCTGAAACCTGTGGGTATGTGATATTACATGGCAAAGAAATTTGGCATGTAGATATAAGATTACCTTTGATCATCTGGGTTGACACATTCTAATCATGTAAACTCTTAAAAGTAGAGAACTTTCCCTGGCTGTACACACAAGAACATGGCAGAAGGAGGAGTAGAGAAATTTGAAGTGTGAGAAGGACTTGTCTGGCCATTGTTAGGGGGGTTACATGGAAGACATGAGAAAAAAATGCAGGCATACTCTAAGAGCAAAGACAGGCTTCTGTCTGGCAGCCAGCAAGGGACAGGCATCTTAATCCTATTCCTGAAAGGAAGTGAATTCAGCCAGCAACCTAAAACCTTGTAAATGGACTTATCCTTAGAGCTTGCAGAAAATAACACAGCCTTGAGAATACCTGATTTTAGCCTTTGAGATTATAAGCAGATGACCCAGTTGAGCCACACTAGATGTGAACGTCTGACCTACAAAACTGGCAGATAATAAATGGATGTTGGTTTACTCTGCTATGTTTGTAATTTCTGACAACAACAATGAAAAACAAATACACTACCTTAAGTTTAAATCTCCGTATGGGGGTGCCTGGGTGGCTCAGTGGGTTAAAGCCTCTGCCTTCGGCTCGGGTCATGATCTCAGGGTCCTGGGATCGAGCCCCACATCGGGCTCTCTGCTCAGGGGGGAGCCTACTTCCCCTTCTCTCTCTGCCTACTTGTGATCTCTCTCTCTCTGTCAAATAAATAAAAATAAATAAATAAATAAATAAAAAATTTAAAAAATTAAAAAAAATAAATCATATCTATCATATCTACCTAACTTATTATCCTACCATTTTTCTGCCTGCCTCCATTGATGTACTGTGGTCTCTGCTCCTTGTTCATCAGAGAGAGTATCTGCTGTTACCTCCTGGTACTTGTTCCTTCGCCCACATTCTTCCACAAGCTTCGAAAGACTGCCACATCTCACGTCTTTCTATCGGAAGCCTGCTATGCTACTTGGTTGCATATAACTTTCAAAACCTATATATACTTTTTAGAAAGATTTTATTTGTTTGAGAGAGAGACACAGACGGTGAGAGAGAACATGAGCAGGGAGGGGAGCAGGCTCTCCACTGGGCAGGTAGCCCAATGTGCGGCTCAATCTCAGGATCCCAGAATCATGACCTGAGCCAAAGGCAGACCTTAACCAACCTAGCCACCCAGGTGTCCCTAAAACCCTATACTCTGAAGTCAGATAATGAAAAAGATTGATTGGACAGGAAGAAGCAGAGAAAAAAAGAGAATAAATCAAATCAGCGTTTGAATGTGAAAATCATCCAGGAAACCAGGTAAATCTGTTTATACATCTTCTTATTTATAATCACAACTTTAACAGAGAGCAGTATACTCAATGCACCATTTTCCCTTTCATTTTAACATTGTTGTTTCCTTTTCCTTTCATTGTTTCCTCTCTCCAACCTTCTCTTCCTCTAGAAAAGCACATAGAAATACGATATTGACTATCATGAGCTGACATTCAACTCACTATGGACAGTTTTGACTAATGAATCTACCAGGATACAGGATTTTTCCCTCCATAGATATTTTTTTGGTATACATTTGAATAAATGCATGATAAATTGATAAGGTTCAAAAAGTTTAGTTGACACCAATCATTACTGGGAGCAGGAACACTGAAAAGAAATAAAATAAAATAAAATGAAAAAAAAAAGATATAATGTTAAATTAAAATTAAAAAAAAAAAAAAAAAAAGAAAGACACTCAGTAGAGTTTTCTTAAATGCTGCTTGCCAAGTGCCTTCTTGACTGTGTCTTGTTGAAAGTCCCTGAGGTAAATCACCTGCCCGCAAAGTATTAGAGAACAGCATACATGCCTGTGGGCGTCACCTAATTTGTAGCTGTTTGCTCAGATGCTGTTCTCATCTAAACAGGCTTATGCTTGGAAAGGCTCTGAAAATCGTGAAGAATGGTATTATATAAGTCTAGAACAAAGTCAATACTTCACTGATTCTTCCAAATTGTGCTCCTGCGTTTCTGAATGTTATCAAGCATCAAACCGGTACCTTTCAGGAATTAACAAAAAGTCAATCTGAATTAGTTACCTGTCCTTGTTCAGTTCTCCTCCTTCGACAAGGTTTGACTCTGCATTTCTTCAAAAGATGATAATAATCCGAGGGAGCAAGTAACTATCTCAGGCAGGATGCAGGGGATGGCATGAAAATAAGGGTATTCATGTGTTAGAAAGCAACTTTATTTATATATTCGTTTGACACTGTTTCTGGAAATGGCAGAGCAATTCTGATGAAAGTTATTTTTTTTTTTTTCAAAAATTCAAATCAGATCAGATTGACAACAGAGGTAAAAAGTGACTCCTGTGTCATCTGATAAGGAATATTTTTTAAACTTGTCACATAAAACATTCTGTTACGCTTCAGGCTGTTGAAAATAATTTCATGCACGGGGGCATAGTCACCTGAGGCAATTTTGTTGTTCAGCAACAGCCTTAGGACAAATGCACAGCTCGGAGGTGGAAAATTTGGGTTATCATGTAATTGTAATCATTACCCAAACTGAAAGAGAGTGAATCAGTAGAGTGGGAATTATAGTAATGTGAATTAACCTAGTTTCACCTTTTAATGACCGTTTCTTCCCCCTGAAAGATCAAAGAGTATTTGTCATTGAGAAAATTTCAAACATTCTTTAAAAAGCACATTTCGTTTTAAAAAGTTGATCTGTTCTATATTTATTCCACAGGATTTTCAAATGTAAGTATTCTGTTTTATCCACACATGCACTAAATCATCTAGGGGAGAGCCTGTCAAAGAATTTAAGGACTTCAAATGCATTTAGGCAGAAAAGGAAAAAGCTGAAGTCACCTAGGCATTGGCATAAAGGGTTCTTGTGATATCTCTAAATCTAAGTATTTCCTTGAATGTTGACCTTGAGAAAGGGGGTGGAACTGATGGCAGGGAAGAGGTAGGAGACACAGACAAAAGCAACTATGCTCTCCTTTTGCCTCAGAGATTTTGCATTTGTCCTATAGGGAACTAGTTATTCTGACACAGAGACTCTTCTCCAGATTTAGATTCACTATATTAGTGACTGGAGCGTGGTTGAAATCAATAACTGGTTGTAGCAAGTTCAGAGTAAAATAGAAACAGAGAAGTTGGCTAAGCTGTGTTCCTCTCCAACTCTTTCTTCTGTTTGTATCAACTACAGAATCCACTCACCTGTGGCCAGAAAATTTAAGATTGATAAGAGGAATGGAGACTCAGGGGTTTGTCCTCCCAGCTATTATCTCGAGAACATTCACAGAATATTTATCAAAATGCATTAGCTGAATGACGCTACACAAATTTGGCACTAGGCCAGTACAAACCGTAAATTAAGTGGGCAAAAGGTTAATACCAAAATTATTTTGTATTTCTGCATATTATTAAATGTGCATTATTTTGCCCAAAGTTTAAAAACAGTTAAGGAATTAATGAGAAAAGGATACATATTTTTATAAATTGTGTTGCTGTTTAACCTTTTAAGTATCCCACTGTTTAAGTCAGTGTTGCTACCTGGTGTTAACAAGTACCAGAGTTTACCATGCTGACAATTTTAATCCGTCAGACTAGTTCTTGAATTATAACATATGAAACTTGGTAAAAATATGGAGGATTAATTAGACTATTACCAGGGGAAGTGGTAGCCAAGTTCAAGACATTCCCTTACATGTGGGGCCATGGTGGGGCCTTATTTTTTTCTCATCTCCTGGGTTCAGTGAAAAAAAAAATATATATATAGGAGAAAGGTCAAGGAGCTGAGAGAATTCATGGTGGCTTCTCCAGAAGAGAGATGGGAGGGACATTCTTCTGCTTTCCTCCAGTTATTTTGTTTGTCAACACTATTCCATTAAGGCACAGTGTGCAGAATATATCCCAGAGCATTATAGAAAGTGGAAAATACCCAGCAACATTGTAGGCAACATGGAAAACTTGAAGGAAATTATCTAGACTTGGAACATATAAGGTCCTATAAGCGCCTTGGGTGAATCTGTGCAGGGAGAAAACTTCTGGGATCTAGCACACGAGATTGCTGAATAGGACATGCCATTATGGTCTACCAAAATAGCTTCTGCTATAAACACAAGTTTTTTCTACTTGTGGATATTATTTCTGTTATTAAGTAGAATATCATAGTCATGAAGAAAAGACTCTGGCTGCCTATATTTGGATCCTTCCATGCCGCTAACTGTATTTCGGTAAGTTTTTAATTTCTGTGTGCCTTAGATTCTTTGTTTAAAAAATTGGGATAATATCATAGAGTTTTGAGGAGTCAGAAGGTTTTACATGTAAAACATTTAGGACATTGTTTGGTGAGACACTGAACAAGGGCTTATGTATTTATATTTATATTTATTTATATTTAAATTTATTTATTTATATTTATTTATATTATATATTTATGTATATTTATATCATAAGGCAGAGCCCCCATATCGGGGCCTGAGTTCACTCCCTGAGCCAAAGTCAAGAGTCAGATGCTTGACTGGCTGAGCCATCCAGAAACCCCATCAAGTGCCTTATTATTATTTCTGTTATTACTATGACATGCTTCTTTGGGGTTTTTATTCCACAGTAGCAGTAGTAACTTATTTTTAATCAACAGACACCTTCCTGGGTCATTAGGAGGAATGAGTCAAGGCATTGGTAATATTCTGTGAATATTTCTGTGAAACTACCAGAAAACTTATGGAGAGTCCTCTTTTGCTGATATAGGCATTAAACTGCCTTTTCTATTCCAACCAACGTATTTGTTGTTTCATTCTTGACTTTACAATTAGTTTTGCTGAACCATTATCTTGAGAAGTAATTTAGCATATTAAAAATCTGTAAACTTACAGATTAAAATACGGCTTTCTGTATTTATTTTAATAGATCTGGTTTAATAGATCTGGTTCCTATTTTAATATAATTTAATAGGATCTATTTAATAGAATCTATTTTAATAGATCTGGTTTCTAGTTATTTTCTTTGGTCCAAGAATCTGACTTGAGGATTTTAATGACTTTTAAGACAGTTGTTTCCATTACGTGAGTATTTCATATTCCTCATAAAAATGAGAAAATATAAATAAGAGAAGAAACTATTGCCCAGAATGCAACCAAATTATAGTCGCTGTTAACATCTTAGTGTTTGTTGTTTTAAGTATTGTTTCTCTAAATTCCTTCATGTGCAGAGAATGCATTTTTCAGCCCAAATTGCATTTTATTATACATATTATTATGTAATCTGATTGTCTCACTTTGCAATACCTCATGAACATAAATCCATGCTTTTGTAGATTTATAGAATCCCTTTGCAATATTCCAATTTATGGATGTACCATAATCTTTTAAAACTACTGTCCTCTGTCAGGCATTTAATCTATTTTGAATGTTGCACATTATAAACAAAGTTAGGACAAACATGAAAAGTTCTAAAAGGAGTATTTTATCAATAACCCCATGATGTCTGATTTCAGAGAATGGATATAATGTAATTGAAGTATTTTCCATATGTGGATCAGTTAAATAACCCACTTAATATGTTATTAGATTAAAAACAAGGTTGTCAGAGACCTTCAGGCCATTTTAGAACATTTAATGAGATTGATAAAGAAAGGATATGTTTATTAGTAATGACTTCTAGACATAAATTCTGATGTGGAAAGTTCCTTTCCTTATTACAACTCATTCTACGCTAAAAGTAGGGCACACCAAAGAGAAAAACAAAACACAGACAGACATCTAGTGATTAAGCAGACATTCTGTTACAGAATGTAATTACATGTATACTCTGCTTTTGACAATCACAGAAAATAGCTTGTGTGACCTGAATAAAATAGCACAAGTAAATAAAACTCTCTTGGGTGATCTTTTCTTCAAGAATGTATAAAAAAAAAAAGTGTATTTCATATACATTCAGAACTTTTAAACTTTTTTGAAAATTATTTTTCCTCTCTTTTTTTTGTCTTTTTGGTTTAGAAAAATTTGCTCTTACTACTTTGGTTGATTTAGATACCTCCTCAGTGAACACATTAGTTTCAATAGTTTATTTCTTATGCTCTTGGATCTTGGAGCAGGAAAGTCCCTCTAATGATTTCAGAGTTTTTTTTTTTTTTTTTAATTTTATTTATTTATTTGACAGAGAGAAATCACAAGTAGATGGAGAGGCAGGCAGAGAGAGGGAAGCAGGCTCCCTGCTGAGCAGAGAGCCCGATGTGGGACTCGATCCCAGGACCCTGAGATCATGACCTGAGCCAAAGGCAGCGGCTTAACCCACTGAGCCTCCCAGGGGCCCTTGTTTTTTTTTTTTTTTTTTAAGATTTTATGTGTTTATTTGAGAGAGAGGGAGAGGGAAAACAAGTGGGGGGCTGGCTAGGCAGGGAGAAGCAGACTTCCTGCTGAGAGGGGAGCCTGACAGTGCAACGATGTGGGGTTTGATCCCAGCACCCAGATCATGACCTGAGCTGAAGGCAGACGCTCAACTGACTGAGCCGCCCAGGCGCCCCTGATTCCAGAGTTTTAATTTATATTAAAGTCAGCAAAAAAAGCAGGTAAGATATTTTTTTAGAAATACAGCAAAGATGCAAATGTTGGAGGTGTGTTACAAGAGAACTGGAAATGAACTACTCTGGGATGTGGTCAAACACGTCCAGGCACAAATCAGCATTTAATGGCAAGAGAAATTTATAGTCCATTGGGTACACTGAAAAGGAATTCACAAAGGACGTGCATGATAAATGTTGCCACCTAAGCATTTGTTGGCAGTCCCTAGATAAATGTGTTCTGCTTGAACCAACACTAACAGGAACTCAGGTGTTTTTTTAATTAAGAAACTGAGGAAGTGTCTTCCTCATTAAAGAACCAGAACAAGAATGCAGACCTCCTCTTCTCATTTCCTATCTCAAACGCTTCTGTGTGCAGCAGCCAGAATAAGGGTTAAGAGTTTATCTTATATATTTTATACTTTTCCTTATGAATGAAAATAAAATTAAACACATGTTCTTTGGGACCAACTGCTCTTTCTACGTTCAGGAATTTTACAGGAATTTAAAGCACAGACTTTTTTTTTTTTTTTTTTAAACAAACAAACAAAAAAAGCACAGACTTCTTAAAGATTGTTTTTTGCTAAAACCTTCGAGGAATCACACACATACCCCAAATTAGCCTGAGCAGAATTTATTTTGATCCAAGATAATAAGAAAGAACAAAGCTAAGGAAGTTTACTTCTATGTTAAACTTTGTTTCTTATTCGCTCTGAGAACCTCATCACACCAATCTAGTGTCTCCTTGCTAACCTTTTACTTGATTCCACAGTTTTTTAAGCCACTGCACTTCCTGTAGTGACAATTTCCTTCATTAATTCTTTTGGGAAAAGTGTTGTAAGATAAGTTACACTTGTTTCCTTGAGTTAACTAGACATTTTGGAATCAGGATGCACCTGGTTCTTCTTCAATAATAAGTTTTGACCAAGAAATTTCAGATACAACTGGAAGAGTCACCAACTTCTACTCACGTACAGATAAAAAGCTATCGCTTGACAATTGCAATGATTCATAACCCTGACTGAACAGGGTTAAATATAGGTTTTAATTTTTTTCTTTTTTAATTGACATACAACTTACATACAGAAAACCTACTTCCAAGTTTTGACAAATGTGTACGGTTGTATAATGGCCACCACAATCGAGATATGGAATCTTCATCACTCTAGAAGTCTTTCTAGTGCCCCTTTTCAGTCAGTCCCCTTCCTCCATTCCTGGCCACCAGAAACCACTGATCTATTTTCCATTTCCAGAGTTCTATCCTAGAGTGGAATTATACAGTATTGGTTTTTTGAGTCTAACTTTCCAAGCTTTCTAACTTAACCAGTATTTTATAAGCATTAACTTAAAATGCTGTCAAGAATTATTCATTTTGTTGCACATATAAGTAGTTTGTTCCATTTTACTGCTGAATAGTATTCTACTTATGAATAAATCGAATTTATCCATTCACCAGTTAAAGACATTTGGTTTTTTTACAGTTTGGGGCATTTACTGCTTAAGCTGCTATAATGATTGACATACAGGGTGTTGTGTGGACACAACCCTTCATTTCTTTTGGGTATATATCCAGTTAGTAAATGTATGTTTACCTTTATTTTAAAAATGCCAAACTGTTTCTCAAAATGACTGTGTGATTTTGCATGGAAATGAATGAGAATTTCAGTTTGTTCCACATTCTAACCAAAATTGGGTATGATGGGTGTTTTCATATTATTAATTCTAGTGGCTGGGTAGTAGTCTCTCTTAGTGGTTATAAGAGATGAGGATAATCTTTTCTATTGTTATTTGCCATTCTCATTTCTTTTTTGGGATGCATGTTGTCTTTTTGAATTTTAAAAGTTATGCTTTTTTCTAGATGTTTTAGTTTTAGGTCTTCCATTTTGGTGTATGATCTACTTTGAGTGCTGGTACCCCTCTTTAGAAAATGGACCAGCAAATAATCTAAAAGAGCTGGTTTTCAGAGACATGCAGACCCACCTCTTTGGGAGAACTCATGCTTGTTATTGCTTCATACGTAGGCTATAGCTCTATTGAAAGATGAGTCTATAACACAGGCATGTACAATGGTGATCCCTACAGCTTACAGGCAGGCCCCGGTTGTGCTGTTCCTCAGGTAGTGCTCTACCTAATCAATCCGATAGGTAATAGATCAGCATGATTTATTTTTCCCTAAATATCTCCTTGTTGTGTAACTGAATGGAGGAATCTATCTTCTCTTTTTAGGGGAATTTTATGATACACAGATATTGGTGGCTGTGAAAAGAAATATTTGGGTTTTATTTCTAGAATAATTTACTGCTTTGGAATACATTTTTTAAATGGCAAAAGTGAGAAACGAAGAGGAATTTTGTATATGGGAGGACTCATACTCACTATTTTGCATGTTTATTTTAAGCATTTTTGTGTGTTCCTTTTTATGTTGCCATTGGCTGAAGTCCACAAGGATGACTTTCTATATTCAGCTTCTGCAATGTTCAGATAATTTAAATGAACTGTTAGGAATTAGAGGAGTAACAGTTTCTCCTTAAAAGGCAAAAAAAAAAAAAAAAAAAATTGCGTAAGGATAGTTGCTGAACTCTCAGTCTCCAGTTCAGAAAATAAAATGTTATTTGCAGGAAATCACTGAGAAACTCTTCCACGGTATCTAATCTATCCATTCATGAGCATAAACTAAGGAGTAGATTTTTCGAGTGTCTAAAGATAGACAGTCACTTATCACCCAGAGTAATTCGTCAAACGGTCAGCTTTGAAATTTTTCCCCATTTGGCTCTGTATGCCATGATGTTAAACGTAATGCTTAATTATATTAACCTTTTCATTAATTCATATTTGTGCATTACCTACTATGTTTAGGTAAATTTTGCAGTAATTCAAAATAAATCAGACATAAACTCTATATTTAATAGTTTATAATTCACTAAGGAAGAGACGCTATGAACCCAAACAATTATAGGACAAGTTAGAAAGTTGTAAGTTGTATTTGAAATCATTGAGATGATTGTTACAGGCTTTTGAGGTATGAGAGATTAATTCCAGCTGCGAAAGTGAGGGAAGACTTCTGTATTCAAAGAATGGGTGGGATTTGGATCTATGGAGATAATGGACAAAGGAATTCCACACAAAGCAAAGAGCAGATTCCTGGCAGCTGTTAGAAGTGGCTTTGGAACCAGAAAGACTTATTGTCACATGCCCACATCTGAAATTCATGTCCTCAAGGATTAGTAATACCTCTTAAACATATGGGCTTCCATTAATTGAGCAATTACTGTAATCTGTGGTGCCCTATCAATTCCTTTTTGCATAGGTGATTTATCCATGCTCCTATAAGGTCAGTACTCCCACTAGTGCACTGAGACCCACACTTATTTCCTGACTCAAATATTGTTCTTAAAATTGTCCCCAGACTCATCATCATTTTTTATCTTCTGCTGCACTATTCCCATTGGCAAATATGATACAATATCTCCCATGTTAAAACAAACAAAAGTAAACATTGGTGAACAAACAAACAAACAAACAAATACCCTTTCTGTATCAGATGGGTTCCATTGAACCACCCAAATCAGTGGCTGAAAACAACAGCCATGTTTTTAGCTCAATTCTGTGGGTTGACGATTCAGGGTGGGCTAAGCTCTTGTGTGGTTAAGCTCTTGACTAGCCCATTCATGCATCATGGTTAACTGTCATTTGGTTAGGTGGCTCTGCATCTGAGGGTCAGTTGTCTGAGCCCTGGATGATAGAGGGAAGTAAACCAAGAAGATGGAGTGATTAGGACATATGTCTTCATCAAGCTTGGGCTTGTTAATATAATGGCTGGGCAGGATTTCACGAGAAAGAGCGGAGTGTGCAAAGTGGTTTGATGCTTAGAATAATACCACTTCCGCTACATTCTCGTGGTCAAATGAGTAACCTGGCCATCTCACATGATATCTCACAATACAAAGGTGATGTGGACAAAGGGAAGGGAATAATTACTTCCATTTTATTTTACATCATATTGTTGTTCCAGCTCCTATGCCCTTTCTCTACTTCCCTTCAGAGCAGAACTCGACCAAAAAGTTCTGAAGACTCACTTTTGCCTCTTCCTCTCCTTCATTCTTTTTTAAAGAATCAGAATTTTGGGGCACCTGGGTGGCTCAGTTGGTTAAGCGTTTAACTCTTGATTTCCACTCAGGTCATGATCTGAGGGCTATGAGATCCAGCCCCACATAGGACTCTACAGTCAGCAGGGAGTCTGCTTGGGATTCTCTCCTTTTCCCTTTACCCCTCCCCACTACTTGTTCTCTCTTTCGAATAAATAAATAAATATTAAAAAGAAAAAAAAGAAAACAATGGAGTATTACACTTCCATCAGAAAAGATGAATACCTAATTTTTGTATCAACATGGACGGGACTGGAAGAGATTATGCTGAGTGAAATAAGTCAAGCAGAGAGAGTCAATTATCATGTGGTTTCACTTAACTCGTGGAGCATAAGGAATAACTCGGAGGACATTGGGAGATGGAGAGGGGAAGTGAGTTGGGGGAAATTGGAGGGGGAGATGAACCATGAGAGACTGTGGACTCTGAGAAACAAACTGAGGGTTTTGGAGGGGAGAGGGGTGGAGGGTAGGGCTAGCCTGGTGGTGGGTATTATGAAGGGCACGTATTGCATCGACCACTGGGTGTGGTGCATAAACAATGAATGCTGGAACACTGAAAAGAAATAAGAGAAAAGAAAAGAAAAGAAGAGAATTCTTTCCATTAAAAAAAAAAAAAGACTATGTTTAAGCAAAAATAAATAAATAAATAAATAAACAATCAGAATTTTGTTCATAGAATTCCTCTGAAACTACTACTATAAAACATCATCATGATCTCTACATTGCCAAATTCAAAGGTCAGTTTTCAGTTCTCATCTAATCAACCAACCCATTACCAACATTTGATTCAGTTGTGCTTCCCTCTCCTTTTTGGAAAGATTAGTTCATTTGTCACCTGACATCCATCTCTGAAGGTTCCTCATCTATCCCATTAGCTGTTCCTTTTCAATTTTTATTTTCTCTTCCCTTTTTTTTTCTTTTAAATCTTTTAACTTTTAGACTTTGAAATACCTCAGGACTTGTTTCCTGGAACATTCGTGGGTTTCAGCTAGTTTTAAACAATTTTACCCAATCCCATGGTTTTAAATACCATATTTTCATCTCCTAAACTCAAGTGTATATCTCCAGTCCAGGCTTTTTAAGCAATATTCAAAACTTGGATATAGTACTACTTATTTTGATATCTAATGTCATTATCAAACTTAAATTGTTTTCAACAGACTCTTCATCTCCCCTTCCACAAATGCCCGACTCCTGCATTCTTTCATATATTAGTAAATGGCACCATTATATTCCAGTTGCTTAGGCCAAATTTTTTATATCAAATACCTGTTTTTCTCTCATCTTCATTTCCAGCAAGTCAGCACATCTGATGGCACTATTACTCAAAGAGATTCAAAACCCAACCACTTCTCACCATCCCTATGACTACTACATAGGTCCTCATCATTACATGATTTCTGCTTTTGCCCTCATCTCTTGTGTCTATTTTCCATATAGGACCCAGAGTCATCCTTTAAAAAACATAAAGTAGGATATGAGAAAAAGAACCACTTTTCTCAAAGCGTTTCCCTCAGAATAAAATATAAAATTCTAACGTAGTATACAAAGTCCCACATGCTGAGTCTCCCATGATCTGTCTGACCTCATTTCCTAAAATGTTTCTCCTCACTCACTGTATCTCAGACGTACTAGGTTTTTGCCATTTCTTATACTCAGTAAGTGTATTCCTATCACAGAGCCTCTGCACTTATTTCCATTGCCTGGAAGGTACTCCCTTGTATATTCATATGGCTCGTTCTGTAACTTCCTTTAATTTTCCCCCCCCCAATATCACTTTTCCTAGATGACTCTTGGATCACTTCATATATAATAGCTGCCAATCTCTCATCATTATCCCTAACCTATTTCAATTTTCTTCATTGTCACCACTTGACATAATGTTCACTTAATCGTATTTGTATTGTAGTTTCCCTTCACTAGAATGTTTGCTCCATGAGCAGAGAAATTTTGATCATTTTGTTCACTACTGAATTCCTGAGGATTGCAACAGTTTGAAACGTACATGCTCATTAGAATTTTGTTAAATCATTGAGTTGTAATAAACTACCTTATTATAGTGTTCAGACCCACCTAATGAGGTGCATACTGAATTGCCACCCCCACTCATCTTATAGGTAAAAAAACAAAGGACCAAAAAAGCTAACTAAATGTTGGAGTTGGTTCAACCACACCTGATTCTAGGTTTAATCTTAACACTGCAGTGTCTCCCGCTGACTGAGCAGCGCTGGAGAAACAAATGAGATAGTGAAAATCTTACCTAGCACAAAATCTGGTGCAATCCAGGTCCTCCATCACTCTCTATTTCTCTTCTTTTCCTCCTTTTTACTCTCATTTTGGTATTACTCTTATGTATGTTATTTTGTACATGTTTTTTATTGTACAGTGATTTGAATTATCTTTAGAAATAAGAATGTTTAAGAGTTATGAGTTAAATTAGCATTGGCCTATTTTATAATAGAAGAATCCTCTTCTGTAAAATACACCCATTGCATGTACACAAGACTAACTGAAGTTAGTTCTGGAACAAAAAGCCAACATGTCTGTACATGAGACTGCCTCCCAGACCAGATTTAGAAAAATCTTGTGATAATAGAAAACTGATTAATATTGTGCTAGATATATAAAATATAACCATAACTACGTAAATAGAATAAAGTAGTAAAGAATCTAAAGTGATGTAAATCTCTGAAAATGATATAAAACATGAAGCCATTTTTAGAAGACCAGGGGTGAGAATTAGCTGAATAATTAACATAAAATAGGAAAAATTGGAAGCCAGACATGCACTGTGTGGACAACAATATTTATAATAATAATGCTACTTAGTGCAGAATTCCATGTGTGATGCAGTAGAGGTAGAAGACTCATCACCAATCAGTGATGCTGAATAATTAGGAAATCATATAACATTCTGTAGCACCCTCAATAACATAATGACATGCATAAGTGAGGTTTTAGATAAATTAACCTAGTTCGTCAGTTGCAGTAGAGAATTGTTCTTGGGTTGAAACGGGTTGAGTTTCATAAAGATGAATGACATATAAATAAAAACCAAGGAAAACCCTCCTTTGTTGTAACAAATGTTACAACAAATTAAATAGTTTCCCTCAGCAGGAAGAAATTTATTTATTCTTCTGTTTGTGGGTACCGTGGAAAACTGAAGAATACAAGCATAGATGAACATCTTGGTTTTTTTTTTTTTTTGCTCTTTTGTGGATACTAGAGGTTGCAGATAGGACTTATCTATCACACAGTTTCTTAGGTGTTGCCATTGGTAGCATACTCTCAAAGTTCATTAACCCTTGGTTTCACTTCAATGGTATAAACCTTGTGTTTCTGTCGAGGGTTGCTCTGTCCAGTGGGGTAGCCACTAGTCACATACAGCTGCTGAGCACCCAAAATATTACCTCTCTAAATTGTGATGTCCTATAAGTGTGAAATACACAGTGGGTTCTGAATATTTTGAATGCAAGCAAGAAAGTAAAAATATCTTAATAACTTATTATATTGATTACATATTGAGGTCATAATATATTAGACATACTGACCTAATACAATATTTTGATACATAATATATGGGATAATATATGATGTCATGTGATAAACCATGTATATTAATAAAATATACAATTTAAGTCAATTTCACCTCTTTCTTTGTACTTTTTTTTTTTAAAGATTTTGTTTATTTATTTGACAGAGAGAGAGAGAGAGATCACAAGTAGGCAGAGAGAGAGAGAGGAGGAAGCAGGCTCCCCTCCAAGCAGAGAGCCTGATGTGGGACTCGATTCCAGGACCCTGAGATCACGACCCAAGCCAAAGGCAGAGGCCCAACCCACCGAGCCACCCAGACACCCCTCTTTGTACTTTTTTAGAAATGCAGTTACTGGAAAAAGTAGTAATTACATAATGGCTCACATTATATTTCTATTAAGCTGCACTGATCTAGGGTCTGTTACTCAATGTTCTCCTTGGACCACGAGTAGCATCAGCAACACCTGAGATCTTAGAAATGCAGAATGTCAGTGCTTCTCAGATCAGAATCTACATTGTAAGAAGATTCTCCAAGTAGTTTGTATGCATGTTAAGATTTAAGAAGCACTCATCTAAGGGACGCAAAAGATTATAATTGTTATGTTCCAAAGGAGATGGGAGAGTGAAATATAATCTACTCTCAGGGAATAAATGAGTGGTGTTGTTACTATATTAAATTTTTCAGGAACTTAAAGCCCATACTATTGAGCACTGTTCTAAGTGCTTCAATATATTATCTTATTTAACTGGGTACAATGGAGAAACATATTCAGAAAGCATACAGAAAAATTTACATGAAAAGTCACATAAATACTGTAAATTTACACTCTTTAAAGTTGTTGCTCATAATTAAAACACTGGGTAAGACATATAATGTGATACAAGTGACAAAGATTAAGGGAAAGAAAGGTGATTATTAAATAAAAGATGGCAAGAAAGAAATGTATTTCTTAATAGCAGACTAAAAAGTCAAATGGTGTTCTTACAGAAGAGATTTCAAAATAACTAACCTTTTCCTAGATTGTTCAGAAGGTGGCATCGAGAGTTCTACAAAGTAGCACAAATGTGCCACTGGGTGAAAAACATAGGGATGATGTGAATTTATTTCTTTCTCATTTCCCCCAGGTCATTATCAAATTGGAGCAAAAAGCACTGCAAAATAGAAATTAAAAAGTTTAAATTTCTTTCTGTAGTTTTATTCTAAAGGCAAGTATAAAGCACATGTTCTTTGGAAAAGAGAACCAGGTAATATAAAAATTCCAGAGGAGGGCAGCAAAGATAAAAAGACAGTAGAATTAACTCAGGTGGAGAGAACAGACCCTTATTTTACAAATTCCATAATTTTCTTAAGATTAAGCATCCCTATGGTGGCTCATACATTAGCTTTCACTTACTAATTGGTTCATTAAAATAAAGAGAAATGAAAGCACACATAAGTAATCTGGCTCTATCTTTGGTCTGTGTCTTTTGCCCTTTGAAAGGTCTATAGTTGTTTGTATTCTAAAGATTATTTCAATATAGTTACCCTGGTTAAAAATTATAGTTCTAAAGATTATTTCAATATAGTTACCCTGGTTGAAAATTATACTATTTCAGTTATCCTTTATTCAATAGATATTTATTACATTGTGTAGGGTGGTAGAGATCGGATACCTAATTTCACTAAAAAATAATGCCTGACTTCATGAAGTTCATATCTGGTTAGTGAGTTATTTAATTCATCTACAAATTGAAATGGATCATTATACTCATGCCATTGTTTACTTGTCCCATAATAGAAGAATGGAGTGAAGCTATGGCTGGCTAACTAGAACTTGGGTTTAACTCTGAGTATACCCATGGGAAAGCATGGCATTTGGGACCCTTTTTTAATGGTAAGAACATAAAAAGTTTAAGAACAGTGTTCTATTGGGGCTTCTGAATGATTCAGTCAGTTAAGTGTCTGACTCTTAATTTCAGCTCAGGTTGTGAACTCACGGTCCTGAGATAGAGCTCCACATTGGGCTCTGTGCTCAGCATGGAGTCTGCTTGAGATTTTCTCTCCCTCTCCCTCTGGGTCTCCTGCGTGTGCATACACACACACACTCTCTCTAAAATCTATAAATAAATCTTTTTTTTTTTTAAGAAGAGTGTTTTATTAAAGATTTAACTTTGGTTTTAATTGGCATCAGTGTCATTAGACAACAGATTGGTTATGGTAAATAACAGACTAAATAAAAAACTTTGGTAAGATAGGCTGAATTTTAACTTGGTTCCCAATGCTTATCAACAAGCTTGACACTCTAAGGCATGACATAGCTTCTTTTGAGTTTTAGGTTTGGGACCTTATAAGAAATTAAAAGGCAATTTGGTTCCTACTGAAAATTTCAGACTAGAGCATGAATTCTTTCTACTATGATTGAGTTTTGTTCAGGAAATGATATCTGTATATTGCTATCATGCCTAGAAAAATATGGAGGAAAGCTATAAAATGCTAGATGGTCATAAAGCCTGGAAAACACACCAATATAGCATTATTCAACTCATTAGGTATTGCAATAGCCATAAAACTATATATGTGAACATATCCTTATATATATTCACCTGTATTTTCAGACTCTATAGCCTATATAGTTAAGCCTATACAGCCTAATAGTTAAGATTTAATCATTCTCTACTTATTTGAAAAATAAACAGATATGATTTTAGCTACGATTTTGTAGTCATAACCATCTCCCTTGCTCTGTACCCCTCTCCCAAGTCCCTGACTTCTGGCTTTTTAATCTGTTCCCTGTTTGTAAGACTCTGTCATTTCAAGAAGACTATATTAATAGAATCATACAGTATGCGATTTTTGGAAATGGCCTTTTTTTCTTCACTTAGCATAATTCCCTGGAGATTAATTCAAATTACTACAGCTACCAGTACGGTGCAGAAGCTTTTTATCTTGATGAAGTCTCAAAGATAAAGTCTCATTAGTTCATTTCTGCTTTTATTTCCCTTGCCTCCAGAGATGTGTCTAGTAAGAAGTTGCTACAGCTGAGGTCTAATAGTTTTCTCCTCTAGGATTTTGACTGTTTCCTGTCTTACATTAAGTATTTCATCAATTTGAGTTTATTTTTGTGAATGGTGTAATAAAGTGGCCCAGTTTCATTCTTCTGCATGTTATTGCCCGGTTTTCCCAACACTATTTGGGAAACACTTTTTTCCATTGGATATTCTTTTCTTCTTTGTTGAGTATTAATTGACCATAGAGTTGTGGGTCCATTTCTGAGTTCTCTATTCTGTTCCATTGATCTATGTGTCTTTTTTTGTGCCAGTACCATACTGTCTTGGTGATTACAGCTTTGTAATAGAGCTTGAAGTCTGGGACTGTGATGTCTTCCACTTTGCTTTTCTGTTTCAACATTATTTCAGGTAATTGGGGTCTTTTCTCATTCCATAAAATTTAGGATTGTTCTAGTTCTGTGAAAAATGTTGGTCATTTTGATGAGGCGCCTGGGTGGCTCAGTGGTTAAAGCCTCTGCCTTCAGCTCAGGTCATGATCCCAGGGTCCTGGGATCGAGCCTCGCATCAGGCTCTCTGCTCAGCAGGGAGCTTGCCTCCTCCTCTCTCTCTCTGCCTGCCTCTCTGCCCACTTGTGAAATGTCTGTCAAATAAATAAAAATCTTTAAAAAAAATGTTGATCATTTTGATTGGGATTCATTGAACGTGTAGATCACTTTGGGTAGTATATACATTTTAACAATATTTGTTCTTCCAATTCATCAGCATGGAATGATTTTCCATTTCTTTGTGTCATCTTCAATTGCATATAGCTCTCTACATACATATCTTTTACTTTCTTGGTTAGGTTTATTCCTAGGTACCTAATGTTTTTTAGTGCAATTATAAATGATTTCTCTTTCTGCTGCTTTCTACTGCTGTTTCCAATTATTTCATAATCTGAAAATAACAGATTTCTGTATGTTGATTTTATATCCTGTGACTTTGTTGAAATCATGTATCAGTTCTAGACATTTTTTGGTGGAGTCTTTCAGGTTTCCTACACAGAGTATCACGCTGTCTGCAAAGAGTGAAAGTTTGACTTCTTCCTTGTTGATTTGGATGTGTTTATTTATTTGTTTGTTTGTTTATTTATTTATTTTTGTTGTCTAATTGCTATGGCTAGGACTTCTAATACTATGTTGAATAGCAGTGGTGAGTGTGGACATCCTTGTCATGCTCCTCACCTTAGAGGAAACGCTCTGTTTTTCCCCATTCAGAATAATATTGGTTGTGAGTCTTTGGTATGGGTCTTTGTGATTTTGAGGTATATTTCTTCTATCCATGCTTTCTTGAGGGATTTTATCAATAAAGTATGCTGTATTTTGTCAAAATCTCTCTCATCTCTCTCTTTTGCATCTATTGAGAGGATCATACAGTTCTCATCCTTTCTTTTATTAATTTGGCATATCACATTGATTTGCAGACATTGAACCAAGCCTGCAGACCAGGAATAAATCCCACTTATTGTGGTGAATAATTCTTTTAATGTACTATTGAATTCAATTTGCTGGTATTTTGTTGAGAATTTTTGCATCCATATTCATCAGGGATATTGGTCTATAATCTTCCTTTCTGTTGGGGTCTTTGTCTGGTTTTGGGATCGAGGTGGCCTCATAGAATAACTTTGGTAGTTTTCCTTCCATTTCAATTTTTTGGAACACTTTCAGAAAGATAGTTATTAACTCTTCTTTAAATATTTGGTAGAATTCCCCTGGGAAGCCATCTAGTCCTGAACTCTTGTTTAGTGAGAGAGATTTTTGATTACTCATTCGATTTCTTTGCTGGTTATGGATCCGTTCAAATTTTCTATTTCTTCAGTTTTGGTAGTGTATATCTTTTAGAAATTCCTATTTCTTCCAGATTGCCCAATTTGTTGGCATATAGTTGCTCATAATATTCTCTTACAATTATTTGTATTTCTGCTGTGTTGGTTGTGACCTCTCCTCTTTCACTTGTTATTTATTTGGATCCTTTCTCTTTTCCTTTTGAAAGTCTGGTTAGGGGGTTATCAATTTTGTTAATTCTTTCAAAGAACCAACTCCTAGATTTGTTGATCTGTTTGACTTTTTTTTTTAAATTTCTATAGTATTTATTTCTGCTCTAATCTTTATTAGTTCCCTTCATCTACTGGTTTTAGGCTTTACATGATGTTCTTTTTTCAGCTCCTTTAGGTGTAAAGTCAGTTTGTGTATTTGAGATTTTTCTTGTTTCTTGAGGAAGGCCTGTATTTCTGTACACTTCCTTTTTATGACTATCTTTGCTGCATCCCAAAGGTTCTGGAAAGGTCATGTTTTCATTTTTGTTTGCTTCCTTGTATTAAATTTCTCCTTTAGTATCCTGGTTAACCCACTCATTCTTCAGTAGGACGTCCTTTAATCTCCATGTAAAGTTCCATAGTATTGTGTTCTGAAAATATGGTTGGTATGATCTCAGTTTTTTTGTACTGGTTGAGGCCTGATGCGTGACCCAGTATGTAATCTATTCTGGAAAATGTTCCATGTGCACTCAAAAAGAATGTGTATTCTGTTGCTTTAGAGTGAAATGCTCTGAATATATCTGTTAAGTTCATCTGGTCCAGTGTGTCTTTTAAAACCATTGTTTCATTGTTGATCTTCTGCTTAGATGACCTGTTCATTGCTGTAAGTAGGATATTAAAGACCCCTACAATTATAGTATTATTATCAATGAGTTTTTAAAAATTTGTTGTTAATTGATTTATATATTTGGATACTCCTAATGAAGGTGTAAATACTTACAATTGTTAGATCATCTTGTTGGATAAGCCCTTTTATTATGATACAGTGTCCTTCTTTATCTCTTGTTACAGTCTTTGGTTTAAAATGCCCTATGACCCAGCAATTGCACTACTGGGAATTTACCCTAAAGATACAAACGTAGTGATCCAAAGGGGCACGTGCACCCGAATGTTTATAGCAGCAATATCCACAATAGCCAAACTATGGAAAGAACCTAGATGTCCATCATCAGATGAATGGATCAAGAAGATGTGGTATATATACACAATGGAATACTATGCAGCCATCAAAAGAAACGAAATCTTGCCATTTGCGACAACATGGATGGAACTAGAGCGTATCATGCTTAGCGAAATAAGTCAAGCGGAGAAAGACAAATATCATATGATCTCCCTGATATGAGGAAGTGGTGATGCAACATGGGGGCTTAAGTGGGTAGGAGAAGACTCCATGAAACAAGATGGGATAGGGAGGGAGACAAACCATAAGTGACTCTTAATCTCACGAAACAAACTGTGGGTTGCTGGGGGGAGGGGGGTTGGGAGAAGGGGGGTAGGGTTATGGACATTGGGGAGGGTATGTGCTTTTGGGTAAATTGGAAGGGGTGGTGAACCATGAGAGACTATGGACTCTGAAAAACAATCTGAGGGGTTTGAAGTGGCGGGGGGGTGGGAGGTTGGGGTACCAGGTGGTGGGTATTATAGAGGGCACAGCTTGCATGGAGCACTGGGTGTGGTGAAAAAATAATGAATACTGGTTTTCTGAAAATAAATAAATTGGAAAAAAAAATCTAGTTTATCTGATATAAGTTTGACTATTCCAGCTTTCTTCTGCTGTCCATTAGCATAAAAAATTGTTCTCCATCTCCTCACTTTCAATCTGGAGGTGCCTTTGAGTCTAAAATGAGTCTCTTGTAAACAGAATATCAATGGTTCTTGTTTTTTTTTATTCATTCTGATGTCTTTTGATTGTCACATTTACTCCATCTACATTCAGAGTAATTATTTATAGATATGAATTTAGTGTCATTATATTAACTGTAAAGTCACTGTTCCTGTAGACTGTCTCTGTTCTTTTGTAGTCTTTGTTGATTTTGGTCACTCTTTCCTGCTCTAAACATCCCCTTTAACATGTCTTGCAGAGCTGGATTAGTGTTCACAAACTCCTTTAGTTTGTATTTGCTTGTCTTGGAAACTCTTTATCTTTCCTTCTATTCTAAATGGCAGCCTTGCTGGATAAAGTATTCTTGGCTGCATATTTTTCCCATTTAGCACATGGAATATATCATGCCATTCTCTTCTGTAAAGTTTCTGTGAACAGATCTGCTATTAACCTCTGCATCTACCCTTATAGGTAAAGGACATTTGTCCCTAGCTTCTTTTGGATTTCTCTTTTTTATCTTTGTATTCTGCAAGTTTCAGTATGATATATCTTGGCATTGATCCATTTTTGTTGATTTTGAAGGGGAGTTCTCTGTGCCTCTTGGACTTGAATGCCTATTTCCTTCCCCAGATTAGAGAAATTCTCAACTACAATTTGTTCAAACAAACCCTCTGCCCCATTTTCCCACTCCTCTTCTGCGATTCCTATGATAATGGCTATTATTGCACTTTACAGAATGGCTTAGTTCCCTAAGTCTACCTTCATGATCAAATAGTTTTCTTTCCATTTTCTTTTTAGCTTTGTTATGTTCCATATTTTTATTTGCTGTATCACCTATTCATTTCTCTGATTCTTCCATTCTTGTTGGGATTACATCCAGTTGGCTTGCATCTCAGTTATAGCTTTTTTAAAATTTTAGCCTAATTTTTAGGTCTTTTATCTCTGCAGCTAAGGTTTCTCTGTTCTGTATCTCTTTCAAGCCCAGCTAGTATTCTTTTAACTGTTGTTCTAATTTTTTTCAGCAATATTGCTTGTATATGTTTTGAGAAAATTTCTGGTTCTGATTTCTTCTTGATCTTTCTTTTGGGGAGAATTCCTCCATCTTGTCTTTTTGTATATTTCCTATTTCCGAGAATACTACTATATCAAGAAGGGGGTCATATATTTTCCAGGGCCTGGCACTTCAAGAAGTATTTCTAGTGTATACCTTGCACTCTGCTGTTGTGTTTTGGCTGCTCTTTCTCACAGGTCTGTCTTCTGTAGAGATCCTCCTTGCTTACTGTGGGGAATATTTGGACCTTTAACAGATGTGCTTTGATTTTTATTTAAAATAAGCCTGGAAAAAAAGAAAAAAAATCCTGATCCCAAAACAACAACAACAACAACAACAATGAAATAAGTAAATAAAAAGAGGGGGAAAAAAAAGGAAAGGAAAGGAAAGGAAAGGGAATAAAAAAAACCAAACGGGCAATCAAAAAACTGTAAGTTGATTCCAAGGAGGGGGGACAAAGAAAGCTGATAAAAACAAGACAAAACAAAACAAAACAAAAGAAAATAATATGAAACAAAAACAAGAGCTATAAGCCTGGTTCCAAAGAAAAAGAAAAGACAAAAAAAAAAAAAAAAAAAAAGAAAGAAAGAGATAGAGAAAAGAAGAAAGAAAGCCTTGTCCTATTTCCACCAAAACTGAAGCTGACACTTTGGAGCACTGTATGATCAGTACACTTGGTGTATGCCGGATGCCTACCTGTGCCTGTCTTCTCGGGGAGAGGCCCACTATGCTGCTTATGGCAAACCTGTCCCGGTAACTACAGTTGCAGGGTGCAGGGGGACAGGGTTTGTTGTAAGCAGCTCCAGAGTCCCCTGGGGGTGCTGTGTTGCTCACTGAATGTTGGTTCTGGTGGGTGGGAGGAGGAAGATGGCATCACCCTGCTGTCTTGCTGGGGAGGAGAACTCACTGCAGAGCCTGTTCAGAAAGCACTCACAGAAAAATGAACGATTTCTCCCCCTTGTGTGCAGATCTCTGTCAGATCCCTGACCTTATCCTGTCTGGGTCCAGGGCTTTGGTGAGCTCTGTGCCACAGTTCTCCCACATTTTATATCTGGCGAACAGCTGGGATTCAAAACTCCAGATCTGAAAGGACCCAGCAGGGCATAGATCCACTCCCCTTCTCCAGAGGGGAGTCCTGCTGCGGTGTGTCTGGTGCTCTTTTGTCCCAGAAAAACAGTCACAAGCCTGTGCATATGCCCCAAGTCTCTGATGAAACACAATGAAGAGCAGGGCCCAGGTTATCAGCTCTCTGCAAGTGCTCCTGTCCCCTGCTCGGTGAATGCCTGCTCTATGGTGCCTGCAGGGTCTTTTGTCCTTGGAGAACCAAATACCTCTTCTTAATGTATTCCAGGAAGGGGAACATTCTCTCCCAGTACTACCCGGAGATCTGTACACCAGGCTATCTCCTTCCAGGACTGCACCCTCCTTCTCCCCAGGAGCACATGCATAGCTTGACTCTGGCCAATGTCGTGAACCTCTAAAACCTCAGAATTTGAGCTCCATGTGTTGCTTGCAAAAACCTGCGACACTCAGTTCCCCTTGACTCCATAGTCAGTGGTCCCCGGGAGGTGTTTTTCTTGCGCAAACCTGTAACACCAGTCTCTCCTCCTCTCTCCTTCCCTCTCCAGAAAGGGCTCCCTGCCCCCCACAGCACCATGGCTTTTCTCTCCACTGGTTCATGTCCACATGCTTCACACCTGCCACACTCTCTCCTTCCAACTATGTAGATCCTTCTCCCAGTCCCCAGATCAGTTTCCTGTGCGTTCTAAATGATCTGACATTAAGACAGCTGTATTGACGGAGGAGGCAAGCCCAGGGTCCCCCTACTACTCCTTCATCTTAACTCTGAGTATACCACTATTTTTTTTTAACCATTCACTCATTGAAGGACATCTGGGCTGTTTCCAGTTTGGGTCTATTATATATAATGCTGCTAAGAACATTCAGGTACAGACTTCTGTGCAAACCTAAATGTTCATTTCTCTGGGATAAATGTCCAGAAGTGCAATTCTTAGGTCATATGTTTTGTTTTATATATATATAAAAAAATAAGTTTCCCAAGTGATTGTATCATTTTGCTTCCAATAAGCAATGCATGAGTGATCCAGTTTTCCTGTCTCTTTCCCTGCACGTGGTGTCATCACTGTTTTTTATTTTAGCCTTTTCTGATGGGTATGGAGGGACAGCTCACTATGGTTTAAATTTGCATTTCTGTAGTCACTAATGATGCTGAGCAACTCCTCATATGCTTATTTGCCAAATGTAGATCTTTTTCAGCGTAATTTCTCTTCATGTTTTTTGTCATTTTTCTCATTGGGTTGCATGATTTTTTTTTAATATTGAGTTTTCAGAGTTCCATACATATTCTTGTTCTGTGTATTCTAGTTCTTTATATATTCTTTATACATTCTACTAATCTTTTGTCAGATATATAGTTTGCAAATTTTTTCTTTCACTTTGCAGTTTGTCTTTTCATCCTCTTAACAGAATCTTTCATACAGCAAAAGTTTTAATTTTGATGACAGTCAATTCATCAGTTTTTTAATGATTGTGATATTGGTGTCAAATCTAAGAATCATTTACCTAAACATAGACCCTGAAAGTTTTATTTTATTTTTTTAATGAGTTTTGTAGTTTTATGTTTTATATTTAAGTCCATGACATTTTAGTTCATTTTTAAATATGGTCATTTAAATTAAAAACAAAAACAAAAACAAACAAACAAAAAACTATGGATGTCTAATTGCACCAGACCACTTGTTGAGAGAGCTACTGTCCCTCCACTGAATTGCTTTCATACTTTTTTTTTCAAAGGTTAGTTGAACGTATTTGTGAGACCCATATCTGTATCCTCTTCCATTGATTTATGAATCTATTCGTCTGCCAATACTATGCTGCATCTATTTAATTTTGTTATCTAACCTTTACAGTTTTTATATGTAGAAAATCTTCTAAGGGCTATAATTGAAGCACTTTCTCTTCTCTTATATTTATTTCTTTTAAATATTGTTATCTGCCTGTTATCAGATTTATGTCACCATGAGTTATCTGTGTTTGTGTTCTGCTTTGTTGTAGTCTTACTTATTCCTTCTTGCAGCTTTATTGTTTTTCTTTATCTACTCATGATTCTGCTCAATTTCAATGATCAAGTCAGGGTTTTAGATCACAGTAGATCTGAGCATGGCTAAAGGGAGGAGACCAGCATTGTACTAGTCAGCAAACTGTTGGGCCTCTGATGACAACTTTCTTTGCTCCCAGCTCTACCTTGTTGTGTGTGTTTGACTTTTCTTATATGCAGTGTTTGAGAATACTTTAACCTATGATCATGCTTTTCATACAATTTCTCCAGGATAAAAGCAATTGGGTGGGTATACAACTGATAGATGTAAAGTCAAAATCTACTTTTTAAGGGAACTTTATAAAATAAGAAAAAATATATATATTTAAGAAATCATACGTGTGTGTGTGTGTGTGTGAGAGAGAGAGAGAGAGAGAGAAAGAGAGAGAGAAAGAGAGACAAGAGTTTAAACTCTTAGAGCCCCAAACATTGAATGTATTCCCCTACTTCCCACTTTGTCTCAAGCTCTTTCCATAAGGCTAACATAAACTTTGCTCTTCTTTTTGGAATCCTTTGTATCCTTCATGGATAAGACCAAGTATCCCTCCTTCCACTATAGGTTATGGGGAAAAAAAAATACAGAATTATAATTGATCCACTGGTCAATTTTTCTCTGCATTTCAAGGTCATTTGCCTGGTCCTTTCATCACAGGACTTAACTGAAAGATTTTAACTTTTTTGGTGGAAGAGTCTTTGCATTCTTCATCTATGTATCGCCAGTGTGTTTAGTGGAATTTTCGATAAAAGTGTCTTGAGCAAGTGAAGAGAGAAATATGGGAGACATCATTGTAATCCTTTAACTTGTGGTTTGGAGATGGATTTTTGTGAATGCCCATGCAGATGGCAGTTGCCCATTTTACCTGGTAATGTCAGAGGCAGGACAGTGAAAGCAAATGTGCACCTTTAGGCAACGGGGCAAGAGGAACCCGAGATCACAAACTGGCACTGTCACTTACTGGCAATGGGATCCAGCAAGACACTTCACCTGTTTGAGCCTTACTTTCCTCACATATAAAATGGGAATCGTGTGTTCTACATGTCAGGCTTGTTGTGAATGTTAGAAAAAAATATACCAAACTTAGAAATGATAGTAATTATTATATTAAGGTTGATTATCTAAAGAGTGATGTGTTCTGAATAGGAGAATGTTCCTGTTAACTAAGAATCGTGAGTTTTCAAGAAACTAGAATAAAGACTCATCATTTTCAAAGAAGAAACTCTAGAGATACATTTAAATAAGGTAAATCCATTACTTTTTCAAGGAGGAGTAAAAACACACTCTTTTGGGGCTAGGCTGGTATCATCAGAGCTATGGTTTGCAACCCGTGCTTGGTTGGTGAAATTAATTTAGTAGGTTAATATTGGCGTTAATATAATGTAACAGGAGAGCATTTAATAGAAAATATTATAATGCTTTCACTTACCAATGGTAGCAATTGTTTTACGGCTAGTGTAATTAAATTATATACATATTCACATGTGTGTTTTGGTTAGATAAATAAAATGTATTCCATATTGGGCATCCTGGTCAACATGTTTGCAGAACACTTACCTGCAGGTATCAATAGAGAAGTTAATACTTACTAGGTGCTTTCTCCCAGAAGTAGTCATTGGAGAAGAAAGGGTTAGGCAACACTGGCTGGTTGAGACATCAGTAGGTAGGGAGAGACAGAAGCATCCAAAATCATGGGTGTTTCCAAGCCAAAAACACATTTTGCACAGTTTGATATTTTTGATGATTCACTGGCCATTTATGAATTTTATGAGTTGCAGAGTCATTATTAGGATTATCAATTATTAGTACACAGCCCTGTTCTGGGAAGATCCAGCTAATAATGTGTTTTAGTTAATAAAAGAGTGAAGAGTTTCCTGTGTATGGATGTAAGCCAGGTTAAAATAAAATGATTATTCTTTCCCCATAGTTTATAGAGGGTTGTTTCATGTCCCTGAATACAAAGGGAGGGGTTAGTTAAACTGAGGATTTAATCCCTTTTTGCTTCAAAAAATTTGAAAATATCAAATAAAGAATAGAAGGCCTGTCTTTGGCCAGAGGTTCTTAATTAGAGCCATGTTCAAGAATAGTACATATTTTTTCTTTTGAAATTTTTCTTGATTCAGTGAAAATTATTTTTTGAAAGAAATTATTTTTATATCAAATCATGCTGTGGAAGCAACTTTTTACCCAAACAGTCTTAGTGTGCAAAGAAAGCAACTCTATAATTTGGATACTTGTAATCATCATGTTATGATGTTATACTGTGTATAATAAATATTTTTCATAAGAATTAAATAAAATGCATCCTAACATTGTATTTGCAGACATCTGTTTTTGTTTGTATTTGATCAACTCAATTAGAAAGTGTTAAAAAGGGAAATACTAAGGAAACTCACATATTCTATCACCAAAAGCACTGTTAATGGTACTATTCACATATAAGGTTCTTGACAATGGAAAGAAGCAGCCAATGAGCCTGTTTGCATAGAACATGTCTTTCCACCTTGAAAATACATAGACTTGGACACTATTTTCTCTATGAGAAGAATGGTCAATTTGAGATTCTTGACATTTGAAAAAAAAAATCTGATTTGTTGCAACATTAAGACTTTGTTTTGAATGCTGCTCAGAGTCTCCCTTAATGAAGGAAGCCACAATCTGAAAGAACTTAACGAAGTAAAGGATGATTTGTATGAAGAAAAATGGAAGTGGTGCCTTGGTCAATCAGTGTCATCAACTTCAGAATTATTGACATTTCTTTTATAACTTAAAAGAAGGTCTTAGAAGAATTGGCAACAACTGAAAGAGATTGCTCTTGTCTCTAAGTGAAGCCAGCTTCTGGTTTTCATCTGCTATACGCACACTAATGCTATGAAGGAAGAATTCCAATTTTTTTGTGCATTTCTTTGGGAATATTCAAAGGTCTTCAAAAGGTATCAAGTTTCTTTGCCAAGTGAAATTTTGTCTGGCTGAAACTCTAGACATTTTGTGTGTGATGTAGCACCTTAAACGTTTGGCAGCCTTTGTTCCTTACGACTTTTGTGAAGAAAAAAACTTCACTCACCATTATAATTTAAAACTATTCTGTGTCTGTGTACATTGTAACAGAATAATACTCTGAGCAATCCTGTAATAAACCTCTTCTTTTTCCATCGAAGCTGCTGACAGTGTGAGAACTGGGGTCACAAATCATCATCTTGTCAATAAATGGGACAAAATAAACAGTTCTTACCTAATTCACAGAAGTTTACTGACTTCTTATATAGGTCATATATTGTTGTACTTTACTAATCTTTGGGCAGAAGTTTCACCCTTTTTAAATCCCATAAAATGTCTCTGAATAGGGGAACGTGGGTGGCTCAGTCAGTTAAGCAGCTAACTTTTGATTTCAGCTCAGGTCACGAGCTGAGAGTCATGGGATTGAGACCCAAGTTGGGCTCCATGCTCAGCGGGAAGTCTGTCGCTCCCTCTTCCTCTGCCATCTCCCCCTGCTCTCTCTTTCTCAAATAAATAAAAAAAATTTTTTTTGAGGATTTTATTTATTTATGACAGAGAGAGATAGTGAGAAAGGGAACAAAAGTAGAGGGAGCTGGAGAGGGAAAGCAGGCTTCCCCCTAAGCAGGGAGCCCAGTATGGGGCTTGATCCCAGGACACTGGAATCATGACCCAAGCCAAAGGGAGATGCTTAATGACTGAGCCACCCAGGTTCCCCTCAAATAAATAAATCTTTAAAAAATATCTCTGAATAATTTGACAGGAATTATTTCATTCATAACATAGCATATGTATAGGGGCACCTCGGTTGCTCAGTTGGTAAGTCTCTGCCTTCGGCTCAGGTCATGATCTCAGGGTCCTAAGATAGAGCCCTGCATCAGGGTTCTCTGCTCAGAAGGGAGCCTGCCTGCTTCCCCCCTTTCTCTTTGCCTGCTCCTCTGTCTGCTTGTGATCTCTCTCTCTCCCTGTCAAATAAATAAATAAAATCTTTAAAAAAATATAGCATATGTATAGATTTGGCCTCACAAATGCATTTATTCCATATATGTGTATATATATACACACATACATATATGTGTGTGTATATATATATGTGTGTATATATATATTCATAAATATATTCAATTAATAAGAGATACATTTCTTGTTCGAGGCCTCTGAAATCAGTGTCATGGATGTTGCTGAAACACATGGGCCTCTTGGCCAAGCTGTCACTTTGTGGAAACATATTAGAGGGCTCTTCTGTGGGACTTCCAGGGCTGAGAATATGCTTCCTGGCTGGTTCAGGGTGACAATACCCTGTCAGTTCAGACATCCAAAAACACTAACATACTTGAAATTCATTCTTACTGAGAAGAGCATAGGTTCAAAATATGGATTTTTCACTCCTTCACTCACATTGTAATAGCGAAGAGTCAAATGTATTGAAAGACTTCACTGAAAGGTCACTGTGCACCAGCTATATGTAGTGGCCTTAACCTCAGTAATTTGAAGCCAAATAAAATGAATTTACTTCAGTTGGTCTTACAGAATTCTGAAGTCTTTGATTCCTTGCCTGATAAAGTGAACAGTAGGAGATCCACTGCTCTTTGCTCTTATGTCCTTTCGTGGGTCTAGACACTGGGAATTTTGGGGCATCAACTTAAAAGACAAGATGAATAGAATATAAACAATTATGTAAAAGATAACATGCACATTTACATATAACAGACCATTCCAGGGGCACCTGGGTGGCTCAGTCATTTAAGCGTCTGCCTTTGGCTGGGGTCATGATCCCAGGACCCTGGGACGGAGCCCCACATTGGGCTTTCTGCTCAGAGGAAACCTGCTTCTCCTCTCTAACTTCCTTTGCTTGTGTTCCCTTTCTCGCAGTCTCTCTTTCTCTGTAAAATAAATAAATAAAATCTTAAAAAAAAAAAAAAGGAGAAAACAATGGATTTTTAAAAAATAGCACACCATGCCTTACTTTGAACTTCCTATTCAACTTTTAAAATGTCATCTCCAATCTACATGTTTTTGGTTTGTCAGATACTTTTAGGCCACCAGTAGCCACAGCATATATAATAACTACCCAAAAACCCAACAATGAAACACTCAGAAAAACTTTGGGGGAAAAAAAAGTGTGTAGTAAATTATATATGGAGGCTCAATTATAGTGGTGTGTTTGCAGAAACATCCTTCTTCCTTAAAAATGGGGACCATGCTTAAAAAAGAGAACTTTATGTACTTGAACTGAAAAACTGCTTTGACTTCTAGTTACAGCACTCAAGCTAGAGGTAGCTTGACACTTGGTAAAAATAAAAACGAATAAATAAATAAATAAGTAATAAATTCTGTGTAAAAGAGCATATAGAAGTTTCACAAGCTTTATTTTAGTTTTCATTGCCTGATGTTACAGATGCATTGGTAGATTGATTGCAAACATGACCCCATTTTCCACCCCTCCCTGTATTCATGCTATTTGCACTTAAACTTGGCAATTCTTTCCACCCAAAAGTGAGATCTCTTTCCACACCTCTGAAATCTAGGCCGTATGACTTCTTTAGTCTAAAGCATACGGTGGAGGAGATAGCACACCAGGTCTGAGTTGAGGCCTTGAAAGGATTTGCAAATTCCCATGGACTCTTTTGAACCCTTGTTTTTGCCATAAGAACAAACCTGGGCTAAGCTCCTGGAGGATGACAGCCCATGGGGAGCGGGGTTGAGCTGCATAGCTTGGGCCATTCTGGGGCAGTAGGCCTCCAGTTAGCCTATAGCCACACGCGGGAGCATGAACAAGCCCAGTTCAGATCAGCTGAGACAAACCTAGGTCAGCAAAACTGTACAGCTGGCTCAGAGACTCAGGAGAAATAATAGATGATTGCTGGTTTAAGCCACTAAGTTTTGGGATGGTTTGTTACTCAGCTATAGCTAAATGGTATAGAAGTATAAAAATGTTTATAAAAAATAAAAGAGGTAGTGGGGCGCCTGGGTGGCTCAGTGGGTTAAGCCTCTGCCTTTGGCTCAGGTCATGATCTCAGGGTCCTGGGATCAAGCCCCACATCGGGCTCTCTGCTCAGCGGGGAGACTGCTTCCCCCCTTTCTCTCTGGCTGCCTGTCTGCCTACTTGTGATCTCTGTCTGTCAAATAAATAAAATTTAAAAAAATAAATAAAAGAGCTAGTAATCATAATAGATGCCACCTAAGGCATACTATCTGCAAGGCACTTTTCATGTATTATCTTCTTATCTCTCACACAGGATATTCTTTTTAATGTGCTATGTTGCATCACCCCAGTAACATATCTGAATTCTTAAGATGGATCAGAAGTTTTTCTACAGGTATATACACTTTTTTTTTTTTTTAAGATTATTTATTTATTTATTTATTTGATAGACAGAGATCACAAGTAGGCAGAGAGGCAGGCAGAGAGAGAGAGAGAGAGAGAGAGGAAAGCAGGCTCTCCGCTCAGCAGAGAGCCCGATGTGGGACTTGATCCCAGGACCCTGGGATCATGACCTGAGCCGAAGGCAGCGGCTTAACCCACTGAGCCACCCAGGCGCCCCAGGTATATACACTTTTTAAAGAAAGAATGCTCCTTACTCATATCTATTAAATTTATCAAGAAACCTAAATATGTTGAGAGATGTAAGGAAGATGTTCACTAAATGTTTGATCCATTGTGGACATCCTCTACAACTTTTTTCACCTTTTACAATATTTCCAATGGGCCCGTGGGATTGTTTCTCACTTCCTACACACATACTTTTTAGAAAAAGCAAGGTGAAATCCCCAAAGAGAAAAGGACTCTGGAAACCTTTTTACACACTTTGCCAATCTTCAGAGAATCTTTGTAATTTCTTCTAACAAAATATAGTTGTTTATTATATAAACACATATAATAGTTCATATAATGAATTGGATAGGAAATAATTTAGTACAGTTTTGTTGGATAGACATGTAATGGATAACCGTGAACACCTTGAAGATGACCCAATATAGAATGAATAGAGACACAACACTAGATAGAAATTAGACAGCAAGTTGCATTTTCTGAAATCTTTGGGTAAATACTGAAAGTGGTATTTTGGAACATGACACAAATAATCCGATCTTGTATATAGCAAGGGGAAGA
The DNA here is from genome assembly GCF_020171115.1 of Neogale vison. Lineage (NCBI taxonomy): Eukaryota > Metazoa > Chordata > Mammalia > Carnivora > Mustelidae > Neogale > Neogale vison. The sequence continues at coordinate 55,027,633 of NC_058099.1, forward strand.
AGATCTTCAGTGTCTCCTAGTCCTGATAGCTGCCCCCTCAGCTAGTCCCCAGACTGTTTCCTTGGTTCATTATGATCAAGAGAAGACAAAAAATCTTTGGGAATGTTAGCAAGGGTGGGAGGAAAAGCAAAGAGAGTGGAGAGGAGAGATGGGGTGAGAAATCAGGTGGAACAATTTTCTTAAAACGGCCTGCAAAGAAAGTGCTTGTTTTGACATAGGGGCTGTAATGATGAATTAGAGAGTTCAAAGACAAAAGTATTCTTTTCATCTGTAGAGCTAAATGTGGAGGACACAGTCTCTACTCTAAGACGGATGTCAAACTAAGGTGCTAGACGATGGGGGTATCTAACAAGTCAAGTCTCATGGGCTTTAACACTACTTCCAGCAGGCTGAGACTGAGCTCTTGCCAACACGGAATTCATCCAGATTCAGGAGATAAATGTCCCAAATACTTGCGCTATCTCTGAGGCCTGAAGGCAGCCGAGATCATGCAGTGATCAGCAGCATTTCAGCCTGGGCAATTATAGTTTACTGGGGTGCAAGGATTCCCCAGACTACACATGTGTGGGGTGTGTGTGTGTGTGTGTGTTTATGTACATATGTACAAATGCCTTGGGGATGTATATTTAGTTTTCTTTGTTGTTTTTTTAAGCTCCTTGAACGACTTCCCTTCTTCCTGGCAAGGAAAAAAGACATTAGAATTTGAATACACTTTGTAACCACATCTGTGGAATTACAGAACTGATCTGTGTATGTGTTTTTTGAATTTGGATTTTGCTTTTGTTTCCAGACTGCTCAGATGAATGGGATTCTGTCTGGGGTAACCAAATTCCACTTAATGCCAATGCTTTTGTAGCTCATTTGGGCAGACTCAGTTATCGGAATTATCTTACAGAGGGAATTAGACCAGCAGATTCAGGTCCAGACAGGCTGAGTATCTTGTTCTGGAAATGCAAGTCTAAATTGGGTATTAGATCTCAACTTGATAGTTATTCCAGGTACTCCTCAGGGTTTTGAATCACATTACTTCTGCAGAACTCCATTCTGGAGCAAAAGCAGTACAAATATATCCATCAAGTAGTAGTTATTTCACTGCTTCCGTTTTAAATTCTCCAAGACCTCTGGAGGGAGAGCATGTATCAATAGAAAGAACAGACAGTGGAAAAGTCCACTTTCAGAAATGCTCCTAGAATTGGGTGCTTAGCGCTAGCACATACTTGCTGTTCTTCTTTAAAAAAGATGTAGACATTGTGGGCCCTATAAATTTCGCCTGTAACACATATATAATAACTCCTATCTATGGAATTTATTGTAAAGATTAAATGATCCCAGCATAGTGGCTTACATTTAGTAAATAGATAACACAACTCGTCTATTTTGTAAGTTTCTAATTCTAGTTGACATTGGTTTCTATCCTTCACCTCTAAATAAGCCCATAAACTACTGCTACAATTTCCCCACCTTTAATATTGGAATTTTTATTTATTTTAAAGTTTTAAGGATTATTTTATCTATGAAAATATTATTTAGAATACAGGGTATGTTTCTCTAATAAGAAACATTGGCTTAAGCGAGAGAGAGTTTCATTTATTTTATTTCTCTCTCTTGTGATAGTCCAGAAAGGCAGACTTGGTGGCTTAAGGGAATTGGGGAGGCAGGGTTCACCCCACTCCGCCTGCAGGTCTGTTCTCCTGGGATATTGTCTTTAGCCAACAGTTAAGGTTGAGATGGCTTTCCACACATCTTTAATCCAGCAATGAAACATGGGAAAGAGAAATGTGTGTTTGTATCCATTTCTTTTAAAGACAACTTGTATATAACTTACGCATACACACACTCAAACACACACACTCCTATCCTGTTTTCAGGACGATGGTCACATGAGTTACATCAAAATGGAAAGGAGTCTGGGAATTGTGGACTGGGGCCTTTAGCCAAGAGATCATGTGTTCAGCTAAAATTACCTACTACTATAAAAGGGGAAAATTACATGTGGTATATATGAGGGGTGGGAAGTGGTTATTAGTCTCTACCAAAATGTATTTGTTTGGAGAGATGTGTATTTATAGATGGAATATATTCTAACGGACAAAAGGACTTCAGGGGCAATAGAAGGTAATAGAGTCTCATTTCTTCACATCCTGAATATCCTTTACAATGGTGCACTAAACCAACTGATCTACAGCAATTCATCACCAAATACAGTGGTCCCTACGGTGGCTTTGAGAAGTTTTGGATCTATACACAGAAATATTTCAACCCAAGATTTTTACCTATTCAACACTCAGCTTGTTTTATTCCTTTATTCTTTTATTCACCAATATTTATTGAGTTCCTAGATGCTGAGGATACCGTTAATGAGCCCACAGGCAGGAATCTCTGCCCTCACTCGTGGGTATGGTATGGGGGAGATGTGCAATACAACAGTTAACAAAATCCTTTGTTGAGATTGTGTAGACTGTGATAAATAACATGGAAAAAATTAAACAGAGAAGGGGAGGTTGCAGTTAGAATGAGGGTGGCTAGGATAGGCCTCACTGGGAAGCTGCCATCTGAGGAAATGGAGAAAGGAAACAAGGTAGTGAGCTGTGTGCACATTTATAGGAACAAGGCTCCAGGCAGAGGTGACTAACAACCCACAGACCCTGTGGTGTGTGTACTTGGTAGGACAGACAGCAAGGAGGTCAGTGTGCTGGAATGGAGTAAGGAAGACGGAGCAGGGAAGTCATGGAAAGCTACATCATGTAGAGCCCTTTGGTTTTAGTTGAGTCTTTTTTTTTTTTTTTTTGGTTAAGGTTTTATTTATTGATTGATTTGACAGAGAGAGAGAGAGAGAGAGAGAGATCAGAAGTAGGCAGAGAGGCAGGCAGAGGGAGAGGGGGAAGCTTGCTTCTTGCTGAGCAGAGAGCCCAGTGCAGGGCTCGATCGCAGGACCCTGAGATCATGACCTGAGCCGAAGGCAGTGGCTCAACCCACTGAGCCACCCAGGGGACCCAAGCTGAGTTCAGTTTTGAGTGAAAGGGCCAAATGAGCTGACATGTCTTTTGAAATGATGGCTGTCCTCTCTGTTGAGGATGGACTGAGAACAGACTGCAGGCGAGACTGGGAATATCATCAAGGCCAGGAAGGAGGATACTGCAATAATCCAGGGGAAGGTTACAGACAAGGGTTGTAGTGGTGAGTATGAGGAGAAGTGAGTGAATTTGGGATATAGTCTGAAAATAAGCATGCAGATTTTTTGAGTAATCAACAAGGGAGAGAGTGTATGTGGAGAACAGTTAAGTTCTAAGGACAGAGAACTGGGCCTTTGCAATTGGGAAAGGTAAGCGGGAAACTCCTAGAGGATAATAAAGACTAAAAGCCATTCAGGTTGGAGTAAAACCAGGGCAATGTTGTTCTAAAAGTGAGGGGAGGATTAATTATTCACTCACTAGTTAAATTAAAAATATAAGAGTCAGGTAGAAGAGAGTTCCAAGGAGGAATGAATGACCACCTGTGTCACATGTTACTGGCAAACAAGTAGCTTCTCAAACACTTGAATACAGCCCTGCTGACTCAGCCTCCCCATCCCACACAGGTTGAATCGGCCTCTTTCTGGAAAAATAGACACAGTGACTCCACTGGAAATGCCATGGTTCCACGTGTATTTTCCCCAAAAATGGATAGACTTTAGTGTTATGTTAAATAACAAGGAGAGTTAATCAGTCTGTTTTAGTTCTTGTCATTCTCCAACTTTGGTGTCTTTATCACATGAGTTATTTCCTTTTGCCATTATTTTTCTCATTTTTATGAAAAAAATCAGATTTGGTTGTAAAAGTATAATTGAACCCAACAGACAGTAAGAATGGTAATGTTTATATATTTTGTAATATTTGCAAAAAAGTCATATTATGTATTGAATGTGTTCTCATTAAAATGTAGTATTTGTAATGCACTGGCTTCATTTATAAGGGAAGTAGGGAAAATGGTACCATAATCTTTCCTGTCGCAAAACTCATTTCGTTCTAAAGGGTTCAAAATGCCTTCTCTGAATTGAGAGTTCACAAGTGATGTAATTTCAACAGATTGTCAATTCTTGATTGGTAAAGATGAGTGGCTATGTCTAACTGGGAATTTGTTAATAAGGCATCTATTTTATTTTTCTTAAACCCGAACAAATCGTAGATTTCACAGGTTTGCTTTGAGCAATTAATTGATACATCTGCATATGTTTTTAAGACCCTTACAGTATGCTTTCCCTTTTTCAGCTGCGGATTACTCTTCAGTTCAGTGTGGATGGCTTATCATGTCCATTTGGTGACACAAGGAGATGCAGTTTCATCGTGCGGAAGAATGGAACATGACACCTGCTTATTTTTTGCTTTATATGCAGAGGTCATTTTATTAAGTTTAGATTAAAAGTTGATAGAAGATAATTTGGATTCCATCTAAATGTACACTAACCTATTAATCTTTGTTTAATTTCTTTCTTTTTTTTTTAAATCTGGGATAGCCAGATATCTAAGGAAACCATGACATTTTTCACAGAAGAGTCAAGTACCTCTCTCCTAAACTTGAAATTTTCTCCTCTGTACAGATCCATTCCCTAGCTATTTGCTTCTATCTTTTTATGCAATGTTTTAATTGATTTTTAAATGTTTGCCCTCTTGCCTGTTTGTTCTGAACTTGGGTCTGTGTTCCATGCAAAGGCCACTTCATTTACAGTGAATCACAAAGTGTATTGGCCTGGCCTGCTGTTTTCATAATTTCATTTCCCTTAGGTGTGGAGTCAGAGACTTATAAAAAGTTCAAAGTTAGAGTTGTGGTAGCACATTTTAAAACCCAGCTTTGCTGCATTTCTTAGGAAAGTCCCACAAATTCTCTGGCTACTTTACTGGGGCATGATTGACCTACAAAAAACCATCCATATTTAATGCATTCAACTTGGATTTTGGGGTAACTACATAACCATGAAATTATCGATATGATCTATACATGGAAATATGTATAGAAATATGTATAGATATATATGTATATGTATACGATCTAAATATTTCCATTATCTCCAGAAGTCTCCTCCTACTCTTTACCGATGAAATTTATTTTTTTCTGATAAGAACAATTAACATAATATCTGCCCTATTAGAAAGTTTTTAAGTATTCAGTACAATACTGTTAACAATAGGCACTACGCTGTAGAGTGAATGTCCAGGACTTATATAACTGAAAATTTGTACTCTTTTACTAATAATTTTTTTTGTTTTAACTACAAAATAGTTTTATAGCTATTTCATAATGTTGTTGTGTGACTCAAGATATGTACTTGAAAAGACCTGTTCTTGTCCTCCCTATTACAACAAAAGCATATAAACTTTTCTATTTTATTGCTCAAATATAATTAATCAGTGATGTGTGTGTGTGTGGTTGTATGTTCTATATGTGAAACTTAAATATTTTGGCTGGCTTTAAAACCAAATACCTAAGTATAGGTATTTGGTTTTAGTTTTAATGCTACATTTTTTTTAAGACTACGTTTCAACTCTGAAAAATGCCAACCTTATGGTCGGCTCTGACCAAGAAATGCTTGCCATTGGCAATGAAAGCTGTGTGAAATCTGACAACCTTACCCCAAAATGAATTCAAGTAGACTTTTTTATTTGATTTAGCCCTTGTGGGTGTAGACCCAATGAAATGGGTTCCAACATAGACAGCAATTTTACCCCATCTTGCACACACACAAATTGATTCAACATAAGCCACCCAGCTTTGCATAGTTTGTACCCAAATTCATACACAGGTTCAATATTGCTTTTAAAATTAGCTCTTGGTTTTGCTTTACGTTCATGACCTTGTAGAACAAAAATTAAATTCATGAAATTGGCTTCAGTTTCAACTTGGAAGCCAAGTCTGTATTTATGCAAGTTCCCTATTTCCCTAGAAATATTCTATTTTGCTTTCTGACTGGAATTTCTCAGAAGGCAAAATAATTTGGCTGTGAAAACTGAGGAATTGCTACTGTAGAGAAAAAAAGCAGGCATTGTCTTTTATTAACACATAGTTAATATAACCTAGTTTTAATTTTAAGACTTCTAACTTCTGATTTTTAAGAACTAATGTAGGAGAAAAGAAACAACAGCAACAGCATCAAACTGTCTCTTGCAGACTGTAGGATTATTATGAAAATACATAGGAAATAATTTATATGGATTAGATTATATTTCCCACATTAATAAAAAGTTGCTATGACAACTTTAATATGGTAAATAAATCAGCTTATGAAATTTTATGAAATGTAAAGCAATTTTGTGGAGGCAGGAATGGGCCCTTTTAATTTATGTTACTGAAGCTCTATGTTAAAATCGCCATGCCTTGAAGAATACCGGGTAAATACTAATTGCAATCAAGCACTCCCTGGGGAACAAGATCTGTAAAAGCATAAACAACCTGTGCCATGGAGCAATTACCAGAAATTCTCTCTGCTTCTTTCTCAGCCTAATGCTTGTGGGTGAAACTTCTGAGGCCCTTGCTGATTGAGGAGGGGCTGAAGTTTCTTGAATGTGTGTGCAGGTGTCTGATGGCTTTTTTTTTTTAAAGATCTTTTTTATTTATTTGAGAGAGAGAGCAAGTGAGGGGAGGAGCAGAGGGAGAGGAACAAGCACACTCCACAGGGAGGACAGAGCCCTTTGTCACCAGGCTTGATCCCAAGACCCTGAAATCATGACCTGAGCTGAAAGCCAGAGTTGGAGGATGCTTAGCGGACTGAACCACCCAGTGACTGCCCCTCTGATGGCTTTTTATAAATCACTCAGTGTGTTTGATTATCAATGCATTCAGTCACACCAAGGGTAAATTTAGTGGTTCAGTCAGGATGAAAAAGACAGATAGGTACAACATTCTGTTTTGGAAGAACAATGAGACCCATATGCTTTCAATCTTGGGTGAAAATCAGCAGTTTACAAAGTAAAGTAAACAAGTGTTTTGATTTAGTTTCCATCACTTTTTATATGCAAATTCCCTTGAAACGGTTTTTTATATTTTTATTATCTGCTGTCTGTCTGTCTTAGCTGACTGATACAAGATATTTTATGATTCTGTTGGTGTCTATACAACAGGACCAATTATTTTGGAATAAAAAACCATAACTGCAAAAAATATAACTGTTTCATACTAATTTAATAGTATGTCATATTAATGAAGTAATGAAGTAATGACTTCATAGTAAAAGTATCCATCACAATGTTTGATTTAGCCCTTGTGGGTGTAGATCCACTTATTTACATTTTTTTAATTAAATATTTACATTTATTTTATTAAGTATTTAAGTTACAAGAGTAAAAATCCATCTTTTTATTAAAAGCAAAAAAAATAAACATATGTGTACTTGAAAAATGGTAATGCCTGTTCCCTTCCTTCAGTTGGTTTTCTCCAGTATATACAATGTTTGCAATTTGCTTTGAACTCTTTGGTCTCTATGATAATACAGACAAACAAACAAACAAATAACTCTTAAAAACCATACTTTTTTTTTTTTTTTTTTTACAAAATATGATCATGCAATATGCTTATGTTACAACTTGATTTTTCATTGGACAATATGTCATGGAGAAATCCTCATATTTTCTGTAGATGAATATTCCATAATTTATCCAATTTGCCCTTTATTTATTTATTTATTTGATATATAGAGAGAGATACAAGCAGGCAGAGGTAGGCAGAGAAAGAGGGAGAAGCAGGCTCCCCGCTGAGCAGAGATTCCCAACGCCAAGCTGGATCCTAGGACCCTGAGATCATGACCTTAGTTGAAAGCAGAGGCTTAACCCACTAGCTACAGAGGTACCCCTCAATTTGCATTTTATTAGTGGACATTTAACATTTTTTCTCTTTTCTGTTCTTTTTCTTCCCTCTCTCTCCATTGATAATATGCCCATAAACATTCTTATACAAATACCCTTACAGAAAACCATATTTCATCAGATTTTTCTAAATGGGATTCCTAGGTTAGAAGGTTTACACATTTTAAATTTTAGTATATTCTGACATGTTATTTTCATATAATACATTGCATTTTAGTTTTAGTTTAATTTTGTTTTACATGACTGCTTCCTTATTAAGCTGAGTTTCTAGAAGGTAGGCACTCTCCTACTTGTACAGTTAGCAATAAATACTTAATATTTTTTATTCTGAAAATTAAAGATTTGATTAGGCAGCCATATTAACATAACTATGTCTTTCCTTCCTTGCCCTCTTATAGTCCACTTAAAGCTAAACATCTTGCCTAAGACTTACACCATCATTAATTCCCACCTTTTCTCAATATCAAAAACCTCTACAGTGTGTCACAGATCAGTAATTTATTAAAAGTTGTCTTGGAACCTTAGCTGATTATTTGGTATCTTAGCTCTATTGGATTTCCATTTAAAAATAGATGATCAGCAGGGTGACTGGGTGGCACAGTTGGTTAAGCCTCTGACTCTTGGTTTTGGCGGGTCCTGATCTCACAGTCTTAAGAGGTTTGTCTTGGGCTTTGCACTCAGCAGGGAGTCTGCCTTAGATTCTCTCTCCCTCTCCCTTTGTCCCTCCCTCTCATGCACTCTCTCTCTTTCTCTAAAATAAATAAATAAACCTTCAAAAAACATAAAAAGAAAAGATCAGTAATTTGGGGCCATGAATCTAATATTATGTATATGTATATATGTTTATATATATATATATATACTATGTAAATAATGTATACATCATGATATATACTATGCTTTATATACTACATATATAGTATATATGTGTATAATGTTATACTCTAGTATATGCTGTGTGTATATGTATAAAACAGTATAAAATTATTAGTTCTTTTATATGTTAATTATATGGACTAAATTTATGTTCTCTGTGATACTGTTGTGAATCTAAATTGACCACAATTTCTAAATGATCATTCTGTTCATTGTGTATTCGGGTAACTGTCAGAGTTTGCTCGCTTATCACCAGAAGCTAGATGAGACAAGGAATATTCTCCCCTAAAGACTTCAGAGAGCATGGTCCCACTCACACCTTGATGTCAGATTTGTAGCCTCTAGAATTGGGAGTGATAAGTTCCTGTCATTTTAAGTCATCAAGTTTGTAGCAATTTGTTATGGCAGCTCTGGGAAACTAATAGAGTTTCCTAATTTTTGTATGGGTCCCTAAGAGGCAATTTTTAGTCACTTCCCCATAGCTGTAGGCCATATTTAAAGGAAAAAATTAAAGCAGTTATATATGGAAGAATTTTTTTTTAATTTGGAAAGAACTATTAGCTTGAATTGTTTAATTCTAATAGATTTTAGTTAATTCCTTAGGGTCAACCATATGCAGATGTTTATATACAATTTTATTTCTTCCTTTCTATAGTTTATGCTTTTCAATTTTGTTATCATGCCTTGCCAATCAGATTATCAAAGCAACATTACCTACAAAAAATTTAGGGTGTATATCTATTCTATTTCTTATTTTATGAGGAATAACAAAGATTTTTTGATATTGAGGAAAATACATTTCTATTCCAAAATTTTAATAGCATTATTATTAGCAATAGATCTTGAATTTTGTGAATAGATTTTTGTATTTACATAAGGATAATTTTTTTAAGCCTATAGAATTGTATTTCTATTCTACTTTATATGGATTTTTTAATATTCATGGATATATGCCCTGGATTGTAGAATACATTTTATTTTGTTTTCTTCTGTATGTATTTATAAATGAGATCCTTCCATTTTTTTGACAGATTATTATATTAACATTTGCTTGTAATGTAAAAGTTTTCCTTTATGTCTTCAATTTCTTCTCTTTATATCCAGATTTTTATTACTTCCTTGTTTTCATTCTTTTATATTAGATTTTCTAGACATTTATGTATTATGTAAGTGTTCTCCCAGGCCCTGGGTTAATTTATTAATTTTACTTCTATTCCTTTATAATTAATTTATTTCTCCTTTTATCTTTTATTACTTCCTTTTCATATTTTCTTAAGTTAACCTTTTGTCTTTTCTTGAAGTCTTTGTTTTTTGGTTGAAGTTGAAAAATAAAGTGACTTTTTGATTTTTTTTTTTTCACTTTCACAGGTTTATTTCCCCTGCTGGTGATCATTTTTATAGTAAAAATATTTGAGGACATAAATTTATTTCTGACTATGGTAAAAAATAACACAGGTTTACAATGTAATAATCCTTTTGCTTATTTTCTAAATAAATGTGTTATCACCTAAAGATTTCTTATGAGAATATTCAGTGTTCTAAAGAAAAAGATTTATTTATTTATTTATTTATATACAGACATTTCTAGCTTCCATCTTTATTTGGTTTTGATGTGAGAATATGCCATGAATAAATTATTTGGAGATAAATTTTTAAGTGTATTTTTATAGTATCTCACATAATCAATATTTGTAGATGGTCCATGAATATTTCAAAAGAAGGTATATTCTCTGTAAGGTAAACGATTTGATATAACTCGATTATTCAAATATCCTGATATTCTGTCTATTTTACCTATAGGACTTACATGGGCTGGTAGTGTTTTAAAAATCTGCTGTTTCACTTGTGTTTCTATTTATTTCCTCTTGCTTAAAGGTTCAATATTTCTATATCTACATTATTAATTCTGACTTTATCTATAACAATCAGCACTTTTATCCTGGGATAAGCTTTTTGCTTTATTTTTGTTTTACCTTGATAATAATATGTCCACACTCGCTTGAATATACTTACTCATCTGTTAACATAAGGCCTTTCTGTTTTCTATTATGCGTGTTTCTCTTTATGCAGCAAATTGCTGAATGCTTTTTAAGTCAATCTCACTTATCCAGTGTCTGATTTTTGTCAGCCTATGTTATGATTTATTTTATTGCTGTCACTTGAAAATTATTTAATATTTATCTTGCTAGAAAATGGTTTGGTTTGCTTTTATCTCTTTCAGTACTTTGGAAGGTGAACATTTGGTCTAAATTATCACAAATCTGCAGGACTCTAAAAATTAAAATGTTACTTGCTTATTTTCTTTAATGAAATATTAGGACTACAGTGTTTTTATTATTTTGATTCCAGATTGCTATTTAATCTTATGATATAAATTGCATAAATTTTTACATAATCATAATATATTTAATAGTTTTTAAATGTTTATAGTTTTAAATTATAGGCATAATAATATTATGAACTTTAGGTTTTAATGTGTAATTTTAACTTTTTCATATAATTTATTTATATATACATACATTTATATGTATACATATATAATATCTATTCAGATATATATAATATCTGTATTCAATTCTTAACTACCAGCTGTTTGCTACCACAACTTCCTAATCTTCAGTGATTGCTTAATTCAGTTTCTTTTTTTTTTTTGATAAAAATAAGAAGCCACTTAGAATGGAATAAATACTCAGGTAACATATTTGAGACGATCTTCTTATTCACATCTGAAATTATTATTTTGACTGGGAATAAAATACTTCTAGCACGGTCAATTTTTTTTTTTCAAATCCTCATGGAAATAACTTTTGGGTATCATTTTATGATAGTGATATGAAGTGAAAATAGAGTGTCTTTTTTAAAAATTATGAATGTATTCTTAATCCTCAAAATGTAAATTTTCATTAGATTATGTATTATGTATTATGTGAATTAATCTCTGTTCATTTATTTTTTTCAAATAATGTGAGCCCCCTCAATTTCCCACTTGAAGTCTTTTTCTCAAAGTAGGAGTTTTCTTCATTAGGTTTGCATGGTTGCTAGTATCCTGGGGAGAACACCTGCTACCTGCCGAATGGTGCCCATCTTCATCGATCTGTTTTAATATCATCTGCCTCCTGCATGTGCTCTGATCTGTCTCAATGTCCGTTTGACGTTTCCCTGTCCCAGTTCACTCACTGGTTTCAATACTGGTTCTATTTCTATTACTGTGATTTAGTTTTATTGCCTTCTTATTACTTTGATCCCCTCTTATTTAACACATTAATGATTTTAAATCCTTTTTTGTATCAAAAGCAGATACTTGCTACCTTTCCTGAAAATTAGCATATTTGGGGAAAGGGGTTTTCTTCTTAGCATTTAGCTCCCTTTCTCCTGCCTTGCTACTTTTCTTTAGGCCCCTGTTGATTTTTAGCACCAAACCTTCTATTCTAATTGTTTGAGGAAGTTTTTGAGGATTTACATCAATTTCCTTATAACTGGCCTGGCTGCTGTCTCCTAAGCTTGGAGCTGAGCTGTTATATGGTCAGCCTAACAGTTTGTGTGGCAAGTTTCCACCAAATTCTGTGGCCTGCTTCTAGATGTGATATTGAACATGTTCTCCAGACTGTACAAAGAGCATCCCTCCCATAAATTCAGTGACTTATTTCAGTGATCAGTGGCTTCTAAGTCTCTCAACACTGAAAAACAAGGCTATGTGGGAGGGAATTTTTGGTTGGCATTTGGACTTTAAATTCTGAATCAGATCTAACACAGTTCACACAGGGCTGAACATCCAAATAGAATGCTTTGCCAGGGTCTAAATGTCCAAAGAGAGAGAGAGCACTAAGTGAAAATGATGGAGACCTCAGAAAAGAACCGACTTATGAACCCGATCCATAAGTTTCTATCAATTTTGACCTTTTCCTATTTTCTTTTCCCTCTAATGTTCAGGAAATTGGCCCAATTTTATTAAAACTTTACAAGGTTTTCTTGATACGCTTCCTGCCATTGTCTTCCTGAAGTCCTAGAGTCATAAATTTTTCCATTTATAAAAATAATATATTTGTCAAAAATTGTTTCTCTTGGGTTGACTTATCCCTTTTCACTTAAAACAGAGTAAAGGAAGGACAACATACCCAAAATGTGTTCTTTCATGAGGTTGTGCAGTGACAACAATAATCACCCTGTTTATGAATAATTCCATCAACAGCTTAGGCACACACATTTTCTTAGAAATAATTTTTGGTTTTCTTTTGTTTTTGTTATTAAATTAAATGCCTATCTGTTGAAAAGTTTACGTGCCATTATTTGTATTGTGGTGGTTTTATGGAGTCGATTTTCCTCACCTTGAAAAGGTGTTGGCCTTAGTAAAATGAACTGAAAGTGGTTGGCTTCGACTTCCGAGGGTAAAGCAAGGAAAGAGCATATAGTGTCCGCCTGGTTCTCAGTCTTACTCTGAAAAGAGATTCTTACTCTTGGGATGCAGGTTCTATGCTGTGAGGAAGCCCAGGTGACTTGGAGGGGCCACGTGCAGGTGTTCAAGCAGACAGCCCCAGCAGAAGACACAGCCAGCAGCCAGCATCCATCACCAAACAGGGGCAAGCAGAAGACTTCAGTGTTGACATTGCGTGACAGCAGCTGCACTGGAGACCCTGACGGAGGACTGCACTGCTGAGCTCAGTCCACAATTAGAGCTGCAAAAGATAGTAAGAATGAATATCATTGTTCTTCCACACCACTAAATTTGTGTTGCATTGCTAAGCAGCTGGAGATAACTGGCACAGTAGGATATTTGAATTTTTATTAAACTCAGTAACAGGAATCTGATTCCACATCTAACCGTGTTTAATTCTTCTCTTCTGTCTTTTTTGAAGATTGGGGTATTAGATTTACTTAATTGATGGACTGAGAGTAAAAGCAAGGAGAGTAGAAATTAGGGAAGGGTAAAAGGCACCGAGACTAACTTGCTTGCACCAAAATGCATTGAACCCTTGCCTTAGGCTCAGTCTGAGCTTGCAGAGATCTAAGTGGAAGTCCAGACATAGTTATAAAAGGAGGTCATCAGAATTCTGACATGGTATTCTCCTTCTCCCTTGTAGTTCCCATGTACTGCCACACACTGTAGACATTTAAGTATGTAATTTAACATTCTATTCAGCCAAAATACCTAAGTGGGGAACAGGGGAACTTCTCAAGTCTATACCAATTCCTAGTAAATGGGGAACCAAGTTCAATAAATCAATTTTTTTCTTATAATTTTTTATATATGTAAATTCTTTTTAATTTGAGCAAATTGCTAGGCCACTTCATATTAGTTTATGCCAAAGATCTGGAAACAAACTGAGTACTAAGTAATTTCTTTTGTTTTAATCTCTTATTTTATTTTATTTTTCTCAAAGTTTTTATTTAAGTTTCAGTGAGTTAACATACATTATAATATCAGTTCCAGGTGTAAAATTCAGTGATTCATCACTTACATACAACATCTTGTGTCCATCACAACAAATGTCCTCCTTAATACCTGGGACCAATTTAATCCATCCCCTAATAACTTCCCCTTCAGTAACCCTCAGTTTATTCTCTATAGTCATTTCTAAAGTAGAAATTTTGAGGCACGCTTGCTCTCTATGTATTATGAGAGAAAGGGAAACAAATACCTCCTTACTGTTGATGTATACGGAAAGACATTTTAGAATTCAGCACAATTTAAACTCTGATCATCAATATAAAATAACTAGTGAATAAAACACTTTAAAAGTTGATATCTCATATGTAGAAAAACATAGTTCATTGAAAATGTAGATCTTAAGAATATTGGTGCTGTGACACTTCACAACTTGTTCAATGTTTAACAATAATGAATTCGATTTGTGTTCACCATTGGATTGTGGAATGATCTTGAGAAAATCACTTAACTTTCAAAGAAATCAAGAGGCAACAGCAAGGGCCATTCAGGGCTAGAAGAACCACTCTACCAGAAGATAAATGGTATTGGGTAGAAAATGATAAAGAGTTAAAGGTTAAGGTTTTATGCTTTTCCAATTTCTTTGTAATTCTACTTACAATTAGACCTCTGTGATGTTAGTCAACTCTTAGGATTAAAAAACACTGAACTCTTCTCATTGGGTCTGAGACATTAAGTGGTCCTGGGCAGATGTAGCCTGCTAGTTGTAGTTACTGTGAGAGGACACGTCTCCGCTGGTCCCTTTGGTAGTGTGATTCTTTACTAAATTGCTGTATCTATTTATTATCAGGTAAAATTAATCATTTTTGCCAATATTGAACAGGGAAGCTATAGAAACAAGACCACTGAACTTAGCTACTTTTTTTTTTTTTTAAAGATTTTATTTATTTATTTGAGAGAGAGACAGTGAGAGAGAACATGAGCGAGGAGAAGGTCAGAGAGAGAAGCAGACTCCCCTTGGAGCTGGGAGCCCAATGCGGGACTCGATCCAGGGACTCCGGGATCATGACCTGAGCCAAAGGCAGTCGTCCAACCAACTGAGCCACCCAGGCATCCCTGAACTTAGCTGCTTTGAAGGCAAATTGTGACAAAGAGAAGAGTAGTAAAATTGGTCCTTGGGATCCCAGGATAGTCATTTTCACTGACCTGCTCCAGCTGGTTGAAACTTATAATAGGATCAAATTTGTTGCTCAGGTAAAAGTGGATGTAAGACAGGAGGGAAAACCAGTACCTTTATTAAATGCCAGGCACCATGTTGGTTTAGGTAGTACAGATGCAGCTCTTGATTAAGATCATTGCCCTGATCTCAATGAATTCACTGTTTAGTGAGGAGTGTGGTAAGTGTGCAGTAGATGTGTGCCTAAATGCTATTTTATCAAACAAACACTCAGGCAGGAATAAATCTAACAAAGGTAAATTTCCATAAATGGTCCTCCTCAACTGGATTGGCTCACTTAGGACAATAAATCTTGACTTTATTTGACAAAGATCATGACAAAAATCATATACAACTCTGTATAAATCGCCAGGGATAATAAACAAAAGGAAAATAGGGAAGACAGGAGAGATATTATTTAAGGTTCTTTTTCCCCCAGAAAGGGGTGTTGTTTGAGATTATTTGACTTTGGTTACATGTTACCAACAATATTTAATATGTAATAAGAACTCTCATTTATTTGATCTTACTATGTGCTGCCTGGCATTATTTAAAAAAAAAAATAACTCATTAATTCTTACAACAAACTATGAGGCAGTTTCTATTATTATATCAATTGTTCAATGGGGAAAATGAAGCACTAAAAGTTAAATAACTTCTCTGAGGCCACGCAGATGAAAGTTGGCAGAGCTGGGATTCAAAACCCGGCAGTCTGATTGTAGAGGAATTTTTGGTAGCCCCTAAGTCATATGTTAAATTGCTCTTCAAGGAAAAGTTCATTTTCTGGCTTTGGTTATGTTCTGGTGTATTCTGTCTTTCTCGGTCCCTTCTGGAATATTGGCTTCTTGCCTTGAGACCTTCTTTGTAACCCCAGGATGTCCTTTCTTTTTGACTTTCAACTGTCTCTTAAGTACACTCTTTAAGGAGCCTTTTTTTTTTTTTTTTTTTAAGATTTTATTTATTTATTTGAGAGAGAGAGACAGTGAGAGAGAGCATGAGCGAGGAGAAGGTCAGAGAGCGAAGCAGACTCCCCATGGAGCTGGGAGCCTGATGTGGGACTCGATCCCGGGACTCCAGGATCACGCCCTGAGCCGGAGGCAGTCGTCCAACCAACTGCGCCACCCAGGCGTCCCTTTAAGGAGCCTTTATGAGTGATGTGTGCAGAAGGATTTTCTTCCTTTTAATATGTTCTGATGCTTCCTAAATTTGTTAATAATAATGTCCATGGAGGATGCAGCTCTCTGGCCTCTCAACCTTATTAGTGTTCTGTGTGCATGTGTTTCAGCTCTCACACAGATTCATTTCCCCAGCAAGCTTTGTTCTCTGTATTCTTTGCTGATTATTTCGGTGGGTGGAGTAAATTCCTGTTGGGAACCTGAGTTAAAAATAAAGCCCTGCCATTATATAGGATCATAATTCTTGCCATATGTTATCACTATAACACAAAGGTTTGTCTTACAGCTAGTCTGCCCCCCCAAATGAGAGCTGAGCCTCTGCAGAGGAGACCACCAAGGAACCCCTTATAAGTGCCCATAGATCATTCTGTTTGCTGCTATCACAAAGCCGTGTCTTCCTCTTCTTTCTCTGTAGCTCCAGTTTCCATTAGTCCCTGTCCTTTACCTATAAAGTATTTGGAAAAGCCTCACCCATCATGAAATGACCCGTGTTCAGATCACGGTGTTGTCTTTCCAAGTTCCTGACTTACTCTCTTCATGGCCAGCAGGATCCTGGGTTTTATTTGGATGTACAAGAAAGGGCTTTATCCCCTCCATGCCACTTAACCTCATTTGTGCCCTCCTTCTCCCTAGAAACCCAAATACCTTTTACTGAAATGTTTCAAAAATGTATGCATTTTTGCACTTAATAACAGCTGTCATACTCTGACGACAGGGCTGAAGAGGAAACAGATAACAGAGTCTTCTATTCATTCTCTTTTTTCTTTTACCTGGGACTTTCCTTTTCTTTCATGGCTCACATACAAAACAGAGATTTTTAAGCATATGCATAGAGGTGAAAAGATGCAGCAACATTGCTGGAAAGGGAGATGCATATACTCGACATGTCTAGCTAGCCAGACATGTCTGGTTACATAATTCAAAGTTCCCTCAGCAACAGTAGCTGGAAATACAGTTTTAATCACTTTCCTTCATGCACAATATCACATGGACTATATCATGAGATGACAAAGGATCCCAAGGGTAGAGTGAAAGAGGGAAAGAGAAGAAGATATGGGTCTTTATTTATGATCCTTTGTAGTAAATGATGTTGGAGATGATTCTTTAAAAATGAAATTTAGCTAAAAACAGAAGTGACAAATGAAAGCATAAAAACATGCTTTTTCTTCTTTTCTCCTTTTTCTTTTTTCCCCTCATTTTTCTTTGCTCACATCTGTTTATCTACTTTTCACTGCAAAAGTAAAATCTTAGTTCTCATGCTAGAACATGAGAACTAGGGCATAAAATTTTGCCAGTTCAGAAAGAAAATCTACTGTGTGTAGCACCTTTATCAAATTTCCAAGTATTATTAATAATTGATACAAAATTATATATACCAAATCAAATTATTTTAAGAGTTCAGGAAAAAAATCTTATTGGGTATTGTTTCTATTTTGTCATACTCTTTTTTTTTAATATTTTATTTTATTTATTTGACAGAGAGAGATCACAAGTAGGCAGAGAGGCAGGCAGAGAGAGAGAGGAGGAAGCAGGCTCCCTGCTGAGCAGAGAGCCTGATGCGGGACTCGATCCCAGGACCCTGAGATCATGACCTGAGCCGAAGGCAGCGGCTTAACCCACTGAGCCACCCAGGCGCCCCAATTTTGTCATACTCTTTATGTTGGAAGATTGTAATCTAATAGAGAAGTTGAAAGAATAATACAAAAGATACCTATATATTACCATTCACCTAGATTTATTTGTTGCCTTCTTGCCATATTTGCCTTCTCTTTTTCTCCATATACACACTCGTGGGCACCCAACACACAGGTGCCTGTCTCTACAACGGAACATACCTACATAATTCTTACTGAAGTAAGATACATATGTCATAATGCTTTACCTCTTAAACTTCAACATATATCCTTTAAAGTCATTCTTCTGCATTATCATGCTCAGACAGTATGACATTACTACAATAATATCAAGTGTAAATTCTCTATTCAGATTTCTTCAAGTGTCCCAACAATTTTTTCCTACTTGACGCAAAACCCGGTCATATATAGCATTTGGTTGTCATAACTCTTTTTCTCCAAATCTGTTTTCTGCCATATTTCTTTTAATCCAAAACAGTCCCCTCCTTTTGTAGCCTTTAATGACACTGATAATTTTGATGCATCCAGGAGAGCTGTTTTGAAATAGTCTCCATATACAAGTTATGAATTGAGTCAAAATTGGTAAGAATTGTACATATGTGGTGCTCTATAGAGGTTTTCATTTTAAGTTGGGGATTTTGATTCAGTTTTTTGTCTCTGTTGTTAAAATGGGAGATATAATCAAAAGCACCAAATCATTCTTTAAAGAGTTACTTCTCAACATAGAAGCAGAAAAGACTCAGAGGTATGTCTTTTCAGCCAACCCCAAACTTGGGTCACAATCAAATAACTATGCCCTCAAGATCAGAGAGAGTACAGTTCAATTTTTTCCCATCTGTATACAGTGGGATCAACCTTACTTCTCCAGCCTCACAATTATCATAATGGTGAAATGACATGATTGTGTGGAAGTGGTTCGTGGACTATACAACATGAACTATTGGACTATACAAATGAACGATTTGCTATTACACACACACACACACACACACACACAAAAGCCCCCAAAACAAAACAACAACGTACTGTACAGTTGAAGTGTGACTTTGCCTTTATGCCCATATGATGAAAAACATTTCCAGAAAGGAATCAATTTCCTGGTTGTTGACCAAGAGAACGTTTACTACCCAGAGGATCATGCAAACATGTCTTACTATTTATTTCTTTCTGCCTTGCAATCAAAGACTTTTCTATATTTGACAGACTCCTTACTCCCACCACCTATCTGGTAGGATTTTCTTTGAAAAGCTCTATTTCATTAGCACGTGGTATCCTTATTCTTCAGAGTGAAATGCTATAATACAAATTATTGTCTTGCTAATATGCTAGTACGGAAAGCTTCTCACAGTACAACTTTGATAAGTTAGTATGCTAACAAATTGCTTTCCACCAGGGATAAATGTGGGGAGGGACAAACCTGGGAACCTTGTTCTGGCATGTAAGGCATTATTATTAATAAATGTAAAGGAAGCAGGCAATTTGTCAAGATATTCCAACTATGGTCATGCTATTGAGATTGCTTTTGAGTTATGCAAAACAGAGCATGAGAAAGTAAACTTGCTGGCATTGTTACTTTTCTTGCACTGGAGGCGGAAATTCTACTTTTCTTACCATTTAGAAAACAGTTTTTAGAAATTGCTGATGATCATGGTGTTCCAAACTAAAGTAGAGATGGAATTATAGGAAGTTATGTCAGCACATCCTGTACTCAAAGCAGTCAGAAGACATAGAAATTCAGTAAGTGCTCCATTAGATTACACTGTGTAGCTACCAAATGTCTGTGAAGGTTGGTATTCTAAGCAAACAGGCAAAAGTCATATTAATTTAAATAAGGTTTAGCTAAATAGAAATGAGGAGTTACATAATTATGAGATCAACTGTTTCAGCATTCTGCCAACAGAAACATTTTCTGCCTGGAGTGAATTCCCCAATGTTCATTCAAACTTTAATGACTCAAGTAATGGTTTTTATACTTCTCAGATAATTGAAGAACAATATGAAAATCATCACACATTATTGCTTATTCAAAACTGTCAAATATATTGTTCCTAGTAGGCCGTTTCTATGCAAATCCCTTTTTTACAAGGCAACCAGGCACTCGGGTTTTTTTTTTTTTTTTAACATTATTAAAAGAAGCATGCAATGTCTATAATGTACCAGGACAAAGGAAATGGGAGAGGTGAAAGTATTGGAAACATCTACACATATACAAAATATGTTATAAATGGAAATTGAGCAAACATTAAACTAAATATGACAATATCAGAAAAATGATATGTCATGTTCAACAAAAGAAAAATTCCTATTAACTACTAAATGGAGCCCACATTTCTTCTTCTTGTTAACCATATCCCTTCACACTTTGGTCCGGTTGATTTGTTTCCCATTTATGCTCACTATACTCTGGCAGCTTTCATTTATCCCTTTCTGTTGCATTTTTATTCCATCCCAAATAAACTATTAACTATTACCAAAAAAACCCCAAAACAAAAACAATAACCCCTAAACAAATAAAAAGCGTATGCTTTTCTACATCTATACCATGTTGTTCTTCATTTAAAAAACTTTCTTATTTTCTTCTTAACTTCCATAGTACTTTAACTGTATAGTACATAGTACGACGGATTAAGAGGTTTACTACTTGGCTCTATCTCCTCCCCGTCCCTCCAAGGAGCTCTCATTTGCTCAGCTGCTGCATGTATTGCTAAAGACATCTCACATGTGAGACCTTCTTTAGGATTTCTCTGCTTAAAGAACCATACCCATGGTTGGTTACCTTGCAGGGCCAGGTCAGCCAATGTCACTGAGTGACTGAATAGGGGTACAGACTAAGCTCCCGTGCCTCAGTTCAGAATAACTACTTTAAGACCTAATAATGCCACTGAGTGTCTGGGATGATTGAGAGGGACACCTTTTTAGGCAAACACACCTCCTTCTACTCCAAAGATTTGGGGAGTATATCGGATGATTAAAGTTTCAGAAAATGCTACTGAATTAAGAGATACTGCATAGTATTTTAATTAGAACAGGGAGACTAACACCAAGCTACTTTCAGCATGGCTCAACACTTTTGCTATGAAAAATTTAGTTGTGAATTATGAAATTCAGACTTAGAATGTCTATTTCAGCTCTAGCACTCCCTGAGGGGATGGATGAGGTCTCTTTTATGACAACTTTGCAGGTCAGTCTCTCCCTTTACTCTGTTCTATCTCCCTCATTTTTTTGGTCAGATAGTGTTCCTAAAAGAAGTCCCAAGAATCTATATCATGCAAATCTATGCTTCAGAGTCAGTTTCCTAGTGAAAATGGCCTTAACACATTTGGCACCACAAGTTGTCTGAGGAAGCGTTTCTATAATCACACTAGCTAGATCACCCTTCAGTTGGCCAGAAGTGACAATCATCTCACCTGCGTTGCACCAAAGCAATTGCTCAGTTTTCATCAGTGCTGAAAAGTGAGGGGATACAAGGATAAAAATGAATGCAACGACAGGAGGAATATCTTACTTTGAGAGGTTTGGGGTAAGTTTTATTTATAAGGACTGTGAATGTAGATGCCTACTACTAAAGGCACTTGAACTCTGGAAAGAGTTAGTGAATATCTGAAGGCGATTAATCACCAATTTAAGGTGTGAAAGCTGGAGGACCTCATGGACGGCACAAATTGTCTTTCAACTTCAACAACTCAGGTAGAAAAAGTTGAATACCAGGCCCAGATACTAATTAAAAGGGAAAAGACTTATGAAGTAGGTTGAGAACTTAAATCTGCACTGTCAGGTTCTGGTCCACTGTTGGGAATAAAGGGGACCCTGAGACTTGGGATGGAGGCATCTGGATTGATACATTGAAAAATTTAAATCTCCATCTTCCTCTAAACCCTCTGGGCCTGCAGAAGTAGCCCAGTCCTCTCAAATTAAAACTAATGTTCTGGGCCACCTGAGAGGCTCAGTGGGTTAAGCCTCTACCTTCAGCTCTGGTCATGATCTCAGGGTCCTGGGATCAAGCCCCGCATGGGGCTTTCTGCTCAGCAGGGCGCCTGTTTCCACCACCTCCCCCAACCCCCTGCCTTCCTCTCTGCCTACTTGCAATCTCTGTCAAATAAATAAAATCTTAAAAAGAAAAAACAAAACAAATAAAACAAATAAAAAACTAATGTCTTCCTTCATCTGAAAAGAAGGTAGAGGCCTTAGAAGAGCCCTAACCCCTTAGGGTCTACTGAACTCTCCACTCCTGGCTACCAGAGCATTAATGAAGGCAAACTCCAAAAAATACTTGACCAGGGACATTATGGCCTCCTAAAGGGAGGAAAGGTATCTCATGTTAAAGGCTGTGACCTGTCCCAGAGCAGAATATATATGAGTCTGGATCTTCAGAATGTTGGATTAAGGAAAACAAAAAGTTAGGTTACAGAGAGTGCATCAATACGGAGGCACTTTCCTGAGATAGGAGATTTAATCCCTGACAAGGATTCTGGGAACTACAACACACATTCTGCTAGGATAAACTTGGAATTCCAAGTTCTTAGATGCTTGGTACAAGTCACAACTTAACACTAACTAAAACTGAACAGCCAGAAACTGTGGCAAAGAACAAGTGGCTTAGAAAATTCTAATGTGTTAGAGTGGATATACTACATAAACTAGAAAACCCACTAGCAAGTTATGTTCCGCAGAGGGTCTGGAGGAGATGCTGTCACAGAACTAAGCTCCTTGATACTGTGGGGGATGAAAGGGCCGGATACTACAAAGTATAGATCTTAAGCAAAACATGTGCAGTTGCTGTTATGAGTGGCAAAGTTTGGAGCTTCAAAATTGAAGAGTCAGACCTGCAGAGAGCTTAGAAATGGTTGAAAGAAAAAAAAAAAATGTCCCCAGGTTCAACAATCAAGTGGCTTAATTTGTAGTTCCAAAATCGTTGTGGAGGCTGTGGACAGCTGAAAACTCAGCTTCAGGAATCCTAGCCTTGTAAACCTCTGTTGGATATGTCCACTGAAATCTTGATTCCCAGTGATAGGGAAGAGAGGGGGAAGTAGCGAAAGGGGGTGAGAAAGCGAGGATGAGGAGGATGAAATGATAGAACTCTCCACCATGAACATACTCCTCCCTCCAACCACAGCTACCACGAGAAAGTCTCATTCAGGTAACTTTTTGTTGTGTCATCTATGCATTTACCATTAAATGATTTATTTTCTCATGCAGGTATTTTAAACTCTGGGAAGTAAGAGAGGCATAGAGAATTGAATGGATCCAATGCTCTTTCAGTAGTCTGAAGATGAAGAGGAAACAACTGTTCACTTTTTTCCCTTACCACTTGCAAATAAAAGCAGATAGGCACTAATAAAGAAGTTTATTCCAAAATGTCCTTTTGGAGTCTAAGTATTCCCATAGAATGGATGTTATCATTTGATGGTTTCACTCTAAAAGCAGACTTAATGAAGCTGAAATTCTGTGCATTCATGTTAGGTAAAAAACAATACCGTTTTAATATTATCCATATGTGCTGGTCTTAAAATATGTCTACAAATTCTTTGATGCTTCTACTTTCAAAATGTAGAGTTTAATGCAACTGCCTTACATGCATAATGGTCTTAGTGACTTGCATCTAATGAATAGCATATAGTCCAAATAACTATATGCCATTTTCTATAATAAGTCATAAAAGAGATTGTACTTCCTCCTGCATCACTTCCTCTGAGGAAGTAGCTTAGGATCCTAGAACAGTCCAATGAAGAGGTCTATGTGATAAGGAACTGAGGCGTTCCTGCAAACAGCCAACACGGAACTGTTTCTACCAAACAGCATGGTCTTCTACCAAAAGCATGTCAGTGAGCCATTTTGGTAATGGAGCCTACATCCCCCATCAAGCCTCCAGATAACTGCAGCCCAAGTTGACAGGTTACCATGCAAACTCAGGAGAGATGCTGAGTCAGTACCATTTGGGTAAGCCACCTCCAGTTTTCTAATGCACAGAATTAGTCAGTTTAAAAAAAATTATATTTGTTGTCTTAAGCTCTAAGCTTGGGGTAATTTTCTTTTTTTAGAGCAATAGATACCTAATACAATAATAAAAGAGTCCAGTGATTATATATATATATATATATATATACACACACACACATATATTTATATTTATATATACATATATTTACATTTTTATATATATGTATATATATAATTTACATTTTATCATCAATAGTGGTACTTAAGAAAGAGTAAGGCTCATCAGAAATTATTAAAGAAGTAGAATACAAATGATACTTCTGGACACTATTGGGACATTTATAATTAGCTGGAACTTTTGTCCTGGAAAATTATTTTTAATTATTTTTGGAAATTATAATTTTCAGAAATTGATTCACTGATTTCTTTATTATGAAGAGTTTTGGGATACTGTTTCTCTAAATAATGTCATGTCTCCCTCTAGACTGATGGTTGGTAGATGGGCATAAAGTAAATCCATGCCTATCTATGGGTTGTATCCTTTAACTGCTTTCTTCCTAGAATTTTGGTATGCTATTAGGTTTTGTCCTATTGGAACAGGGAAGTGAATTAGCACCACTCACAAAATGGTACATGTTCTTTCACTGTATAGGAGAATTGCATCTGGTGGTTGGATGTGATTCATTTCAGGGAATCTTAGAGCCTGGATGGAGAGAATTTTCTTCCCTTCTTCATATCACAATTCATTTCTTTGAATCCTTTCTGTTATATTCACCCTAGGAAATTATAGCTTTCCCAGTTGCAATATAATTTCATAACTACAGACATTTAGGAACCCATTATATTTATACAATCCCCTTTTTTCTCTCACCCTTCCTGCCTTTTCCCTTTCAGAATAGTTGGATAGCTGATATGTATCAAGTTCTATTCTTAGTGACTTATATGTGAGGTATAGACATAAACTCTGCTCATAAGAAACTTGCAGTCCAGGGTGGAAACAAGCAAGTAAACAGACTGTTTTCAGAGTATAAAAAGTGCTGATGAAAGTACCAGCAAGGACTCTGTATCTAGCTCAGGTTCAGGAGTCAAGGAAAGATTCTAGGAAGAAGTGTATTTGGGTGGGTTCTAAAAGATGTTTGGGGAGAGACAAACTAAGAAGAGAAATTCATATGTAAAGACCTGGAAGCAGAAGAGCTTTGCCCCTTTAGAGAAATACAAAGAGCCTCGGAGAGTTGGATGGCTTGTACAAATAGCTTGAGTGCATGATGAGAGATGAGATGTGAGAGAGACAGGCTTCATGAAAGGTCCTTTATGCTACACTAAGAGGAATGGACTTTATTCTGCAGCTTATAGGGAGAATATTTAGTTAATGAGGGGGTGGAGTTAATAGATCAGATTTGCTTCTTTTCCTAAATTTGCTCTGTTGTCCTTAAAGAATGCATTGAGGGAAGCAATACTGAAGAAGATGGGTATTACCATAATAGTCACATTTAATAGGGACTTTTTGAAAAAGAGATGCACTAGGAATGATTCCAAAGCTGTTGGCCTTAGGCACTGGGTGAGTGGCAGTGCCACAGTCATAAAGACAAAGAACACTGAGAGGAGCAGAGCCCTTTTTTGGAAGTCAAGAGTTTTAAGTCAGGTGTTTTCTTTTGGCTCTATTATGTTTTTGATGCCTATTAACTAACATCCAAGAGTATATGTTTAGGAAGCAGATGGATATAGGAGCTCTCCCTGGAACTCAAGGGACAAATCTGAGAAGTTATAGATTTTGATTCCTAAGTATTGTGATGGCTAATTTTATGTGTCAGCTAGTCTGAGTGTTTCTATGAGGCTGTTTTTGGGTGAGATGAACATTTAGATCAGTACCCTGAGTGAAGAAGATAACCCTTTATGATGTGGATGGGCCTCACCCAGTAAATTAAAGGCTGGAATAGAACAAAAAAGTTGACCCTCCCCCTTACCCTGAGTAAGATAAAATCCTTCCTGCCTGATTGTTTTTAAACTGGGACACAAGGATTTTTCCAGCCTGCAGACTTAAACTGGAAGAGATTCTTCCTGGATCTCTAGACTGTTGACCTTCATACTAGAACTCATATCTGCTCTCCTGGGACTCCAGCTTGCCAATGAACCCTTCAGATCTTGGGACTTGTCAGCTTCCATGATAACATGATCCAACTGTATATATATATATGACATTATTATATATTATTATATATTACATATAACATAATATATGATATATTATATTATTATTATAATTTCATATATTTTTAAAGATGTGTATTTATATATAATATTCATATATTATATATATGTACGTCATAGGGATATATATACATACATGTATATATTCTATTTCTCTGGAGAACCTTAATTTAAGTCAACACTCATGAGAATGAAAAATAGTTGATGACAAGAATGTTTTCATCTATTCTGTTCACTGCTGTATGCGTAGTACCAGGACAGTGAACAGCACCTAATAAATATTCAGTAATTATTTGTTGACTAAATGGTTACAAAACATTCAATTTTCCGATTAGTTTTCATTTAATAAAAGCAAATCACCTTTATACCAGTATCTCTGGAAATGAAGAGTCATTCTTGATACTTAGAAAAAAATTTCTTTTATGGGACCACGTGGAAGGCTATGAAATGCAATAAATATCTTTAGCAACATTCTAACAGTAGAAACAGAGTTCCACGTAGTCATTTTTATAAGGTTCTTTAAGTATTGTTCACTGGCATCAACACAGAACAGAACAAAGCTGATTTCATTGAGGTGGGAGCGATCACTAAGAATGAACCAGGCATTAAGCTCTCAAGTGTGGCTCCAACCAAAAGAGATTTTAAAGCTGAAGTAAAAGACAGTTGACACTTCTCCATAAGTGCTGTTGTTTCCAGCTACGGTTTGGGAATTACTGAGTAGACTTGTTTCATATTTAGCTCTTCTATTGCCAGGTAACCTAAGAGCTACGCATATTAAAAATAAAAATGATGACAAACTGACAGCCACTTGTAAAAAAAATTTGTGACTATCTTGAAAATCCATATGTAAATAAACACTCAGTAAGACTGAGCAGAAGTGCCTGAAGGCAAGGTCAATTTTATTTTTTGGAATATAAGTTCATATTAACCCTAACTCAGAGAAACATTAAGTATTACCAGAAGAGTGCTCTTTCAAAAATTGAGAATCAGAAAAGTGCCACAAAAACATTTTCCTCTATTTTTATATTATGGAGACAAGAATAAATTTCACAAGTGACATGTTTCTGCCTAGATGCTTAAGTCCTAAAAAAAGAGATTCTTAAACATTATACTATTTGCTCCTACAAAAATAAATACTTTTAATATGAGGTTAACCTTTTACAAAGTCAGGTCATTTCATGAACTAGAGAAAAAGTTAAAAGCCAAAAAGAAAGGAAATTGTTAATAAAAGAAATAAATGAGAAGATAACTCACTCTAATTAATTAGAAAAAGAGCTCTGAGCATAGGATCAGTTCACTGTTTAAATATTTTGATAAATTTGATAGTCTGTCCCTATGATTTTCCATGTCATAAAACTCCATGTTGATCAATTTTAGTTATAAAAACTGAGAAGAAAATGTCAATTAGCAGAAATACAATAGAAGTTCAAGTTCACATTTGGATGGATAACATACTTTATTCTTTAGCCAAAATTTGTGCTACAAATATTGTACAAAATTGACTATAATCAAATAAAGCTTCCTCTTAGCCACCCTTTGCCATAATGATATACTTATAAATAATAGTGAAAAAATAAATCAAAAAGAAGGATTAAAATTTTCATTATACACTGAAGCTCTTCATGTATTGTGAAATTTCATAAAATAGCTGGCCATAAAATATGTTGCCATTACATGAGAAAGTAGCTGTTGTAAAAGAAAAATTGTAAATTTTAAGAAGTGTAAATTTTCATCATATATATCATTTAACAGGTGATGTGAAGAAAAAAGAAACCCCATAGTTAATATCCTTATTCTAGGAATAGAGTTTAAATTTGAAAATTATAAATAAGTGTGTAGGTAGAGATAGTGATATCCATGTTTTTAATCAGTAGTAGACTTTGATCTGGAATACTTAATTGGGCAAGTGGAATGTAAAATTAGTAAAAAGTATTTTCCAAAATTTTAGCATTTTCCAAAGTTTTATTTCTTGATGGTTAGAGAAACTAAAACAAACAAACAAACAAACAAAAATACACACAAAAAAAACTACAGCAGTATATATAGATGACATTTTTAAAGACAAATAATTCATTAATTAATGGGAAAGTAAGTAACTTTTAAAAAATTGACAAATTTAATATGAATATTTTGTTTAAAATTATATTTTCCTGTTTTTAAAGATCTATGGATAATAATTCTATTTTACTTTGTTTTAATTCATATAAGAATCTCTGAAGATATCAAGAAAATCACTTATTAAGATCTGGGTCATTGACGCTGAGACTTTAGAAAAATGATTTGTTTAGAAAAGTAAATTCAGACCTTTTAACAAGTGATGATTAACCAAACGTTAATTTATTGTCTCCATTCACTGAAGCATAAACCTGTAGGAAATTGTTTGCCGGCCAGGAAATAAATTGTAATTTTCCCTTGAGACAAATACATATTTTCAATGATATTTTCTTTTGTCCAGAAGCTAATGTAGGAAAATAGAGACGATCATTTATTGAAATACCACCCACTGACTAGGTATTAAAAGAAGCGCAATTTTGAATAGTCATTTGTTTTATAATGAGAAAATGCTATGGGGGGGTAGTTGATTTGTAACATACTTTAGAATCTGTTTATTTGGATTCATAGAAAGTATATAAAGTAGGTTAAAAATTGGTTCTGAGTAAAATCATCATAGATATGCTTGAATTAGAATGGAAGCCACATGATTCAGGTCAGATTCAAGGGTAAAAGTGTGTTAATGCTTCTCATAGGGGGAGTTCTGGAAGTTTTGATACCCCTGGGCAAATCCTGATATGAGTTCTAGTTTTTCCTTTTCCCCCCACACTTTCACTATTACCAGCCCTCTACCATAGCCAGTTATTGGGTTCTTTGTGTCCCAAAGTCTTAGGTGCTAACTGGCTCTCTCCTTAGCAGTTTCAGCAAAATTTTGTTGTATGAAGAATGAATGAATTGAAAACCAAATAATTTTCCCTTGGTTTTAATAGCTAATAATGGCTTTGTCTGTTACTATCAGTGGTTTTATGGTCACAAGCTCAAGATATTAAAAAAGCAATGATGTGTAAATTGATTTTCTACCCCAAGACCATTTCATCCATCTCCAATGATTAAACCCCCAAGCCCTTTGAGTGGGTTTTGCTGCTGGGCTCAGCTTCTGAGATGGCATTTATTTGTAGATTCAATCAGGGTAAAACCATCTTCCTTGATGCTGTGATTACTTTTGGGTTTACATTATCTACAGAGTTCCAATCAGAGAGAAACTCCGGAGTGCTGCTTTTTTGTATAGCTGGGGGATGCACTTGAGACAGCATGTGGCTTGGCAGCTGCTGGGAGCCACTTTCAGGTCATGAGGGAAACCAAGTGGAAGAGAAGCCTGAAGCACAGAAACAGACTGGGAAAATGGCCGAGGAGAGCAGCAGCAGAAGCCCCCTTCAGACCTTTGTGGGAAATGGGATCTGCCTCTGGTTTTAAAGATACATGAACAGAAAAAAAGTTTTTATTGTTTAAGTCCATTTGAGTTTCTTTTCTGTGACTTGCAACTGAAAATATTTGAAATGATAGAGTTGGCCTTTAAGCTTGGCCTGAAAGAAAATGAGGCAGCTGAACTGAACACAAAGTGAGAAAATGTACTGTCTTGTATTAGGCTTGAAGAAGCCTGAATTCAAAAGAGGTTCTAATTCCAAAGATTTTTTTTTTCTTGAAACATCAAAAGAGTCAAATGAAAGTGTTATTTATACACACATGTTTAAACTCCCTAATTTCACCAGAGATATTTGGAGCATACAATTACATGCAATTGTATCCTACACAACAGAGAACTAAATTAGAGAATTACAGATTCAGTGAGGATAAAGGTAGAAAAAGAAGTTTTATAGCCTCTCATAAAGTATCAGAGAGGCAACACATTTTGGCTTTACTCTTTGTAGAAGCCAGAAAAGAAGACAGAGTCAATTTCAAAATATATCATCCTCCAGAGAATGATAGCTAACAGGGAGTACCCACTCTGTGTCAAGAGATTTTTGTATTTTAATATCATATTTTCAGCAATCATGCAAAGTAATAATTAATTTTCTATTCATTTCACAAAGGAGGAAACAATGTAATCAGCATGTAAGATTTGGACCTGGCTGTCTAACTGAGAAGCTTCCACCCTTAACTCTTGGGCTTTACTACTTCTATTCAATAAAAGAAAAATTGTTGCTCAGTAGACAGATTTACTGACCAGTAGGATACTTCTGCCATGGGGCCTCATAAAACATAGGACAACAGTGTCATCCTTCACTGATATCCATAAGGCATGTTATAGAGCAATTTTCTGAAGATGTTTTTTATTATTGAATTATGCCAGTGATGAAGCATAGTTCAAATAAAGGAAATTCTAGAATTCTCTGTTTGGATGGCTCAAAGATAAAAGTCAAGACTAGATGATTTCCTATTCTTTGGAAATTCCTCCAGGAATAATGTTTCCCACTTTTGAGTTATTGAAGTTACTCAAGGTAATTCAAGGTTATTCTTAGTCAAGAAAATGAAGTGAAGAAATTCTCCACCACTAAGAGCAGATGCCCAGGTTAGTACTCATTCATGTAGAAACAAGACTTAATATCAGTGAAGTATCAGTATTTCTTAAAATTAAAGTGCTTAATCAGGACACGAACCAGAAGGTTAAACTTCCTCCTGGAAGTGGGTAAAGCAGGATTGAAGTGCGACGTGTATTTCCTCTCTAAACAGTAGTCTGTATCACACTGTGGGGGTACAAGGTACTTGTACAAGACAAGGAATCCCAAGATAAAACCTACATTGCTGCCTGTGCTCAGAAGGATTCCCTAAGAAGCCTGCAGCAGCACAAATACTATAATGGAGAGAAAGGTAGCACGGAACATAAATCCCATAAACACAGTTGAGATTGGGAGAAAAATAAAACTAACAAATATTCTGGACCAGTACAGATTTTACAAGAAGGTGAAATTTTAAAAAATATTTTATTTATTCATTTGACAGAGATCACAAGCAGGCAGAGAGGCAGGCAGAAAGAAAGGAAAGAGCAGGCTCCCCGCCAAGCAGAGAGCCCGAAGTAGGAATCGATCCCAGGACCCTGAGATCATGACCTGAGCCGAAGGCAGAGTCCTAATCCACTGAGCCACCCAGGCGCCCCAACAGGTGAATTTTTTAATTTACCTGCAAACGTACTTTAAACTTTGACTTAAAATTTGCAAGATATCATGCTTTTCTCCCTAAAATCGAATAATCATTGCACTGAAATGCAAACATGTGATTTGCATCTAAAGGGAGAGATTGCTGAAATCTAGCACTCACTATTTCAAGATTAAAAAGGAAAAAAAAAAATAAAAAGAAGAACCACACAAATATTTGAACATTTTCAAAGTGCAGCATTTCAAAGTGTCACGGCACTGGTGAGGATGCAAAATCTGGTACTGAATGCCCTCCAACAATAATTTAGTGATTCTACCAATTAGCAAAAACAAAAGGTATTCTATGGCAAGGCTTTCTGTATAAGTTCCATTTGAGCTTGATTCTGAGAAATGCTTAATATTTTTTTGCTGCTGAAATGGAGCAAGGGGGAGCATCTTAAAAGAGAGGAAAAGCACATCACATTATGTTGTAATTAACTACTTCCTTGTTTGAAAGGGCACTAGAATATTTGAACAAGAATTTTGATTACCTTGCTCTTTGCTGCAGCTCCAGCAGGGAACACAATAGTGGGTACTTAATAAATGAGTATTGGCTGAACGAACAAAGGACCATGCAAGGAGGAAATTGTGAAGCACGGTCAGAACATAATGAGTTATTCAGTTAACTGGAGAGCAACGTACACACACCAGAGTGGTGAGGAATCAGACTTGAAAGAGGGGAACCTGACCTTCATTTTGGTCTTAAATGCTAGCCAGAATTGTTAATAATGGATTCATTATAGGTATGGCTGTTTCTAGATAAATTATATGTGACCAAAGATAAACACTGGTAAAGTAACTTCAGTCTGATAGTTTTACAAAGCACTGTAGGACATCAAATTTTTAGAATTGTTGAATTGACCTTTTTCTTTTCAACCATCTGCTGTGACTATAAATCTCAAGTGACAAATAACATCAAAACACCTGGACAACCAACAATCATGTCAAAAAAAGAAAATAAGTAGAAGAAATCGTCAAAGTTAGACAATATGAACAGACTGCTACAAATTCATTAATCAGAACCCCTAAAAATTTAGTGATCTAGGTTTATTTACAAGCATAATTGAACCACTCATAAATCTCATTCAAACTTGAACTTACAACCTCATTTTTGGTTGGACATGGGACTAAAACGAATTACTGTTAGAATTCTTCCAAGAAATTGGAAAGTAAATAATGTTTTTTTGGGGGGAGAAAAAATAACTCAAAATTGTGGTCAATTTTGACCTTTGATTCAATCCAAGGTTTGTTAACAATAATCACTTAAACTCTTAATATAGAATATGGAAAATAAGACAATTAGGACACTTCATTTTTTAATTAATTTATATATTACCTAGTTTATTCTGTGACAATAAAATGAGTTCAGGGTATCTAGTCTCTCTTATCGGTTAATTCCGGGCATCCAAGACTCCTGGTAAAGTCAGAACAATGGATGTCCTGTGATGGCCCCCTGAGTTTGATAACATAAGCCATATTCAGTTTGACAAGTAATAACTTATTCTGAGACTCAAGATTTCACAGAAATCCTGGGAAGATAATTAACACTATTTCTCAGATAAGTCTTATCCTGAATGATCACAGGTTCTTTCCAGTTTATTATTTTAGTTGAACTGTTCTGTTTCTATGATGACCATACAGATCTCTGCTTTTGATATTATGACAAATAGAAGATAAATTTTGGCTTTGATATTTAGCTAGTAACAGCATTTATCATTCAGATCCATTGTCTGTGGTATTATACATTTTTATTAATTTAATTACACTTTCCATTTATCTCTCTTTCTCAGCCGTGTTTATACTGTACTAACTTCATTATATTAATCATTTTATTATTAATAGAATCATTTTTAACAGTGGAAGACAAATATGTCAGGTTTATTGTCATAATCTCTTTCTATTATGGGCAATACTTGGCGATGTGATCGGTTTCACAGTACTTTCTCTTTAGAGACTCTTACCACCAAATGAATGCCAAGAGCTACAGGAAACCATTTTGAAGCCACTCACCTAGCTTCTGCTGCATCACACAACTGAAGTGTTTTTTGTTAAGATCACCAATGACCTCCTTATCATTAGCTTCATAATTCCACAGGACATTTTCCACTTAATCATCTCATTTTCCATTTATCATTTGAATGTCAAGACGAATCACATGTAAGTTAAAAAGATAAACGTTTAAAAGGCAATTCTGTTAAAATGAGAAAAGATACTCAAATATCAAGTCTCTGGAGACATGATAACATGATAAATTTAGAAGAAATTGGAGAGGTTAAAATGGACAGATTTAATGATGTAAATAACATACTATAATAATATTAATCAGTTAACTTCTACTCTATCTTACTAAGCATACATGAAGTGGCTATTAAAGATTATTTAGAAATCTCTAAACATATGTTAAGTTTTTGGGTATTGGTTTTGAAATACATACTTAAATATACTTGAGTGAAAAAATATTTCAGATTAATGAGTTTAGGTACTATAACTTCTGAAAAGAAAAAAATATATATATGTAGAAACAAAATATGCTCTCTCCATATTTTAAAATTGGTGAAAAAATATATGTATAAAATAAAACAAGGAGAAGGATGTATATTTAACCAACATCCAAGTTTTATATAAAAACAAATACCACAGAGTCTTTTTTAGGCTATCCAGGCTGCTATAATAAAGATAACCTGGGTGGCTCAGACAGGTAAACATCTGACTCAATCTGAGCTCAGGTCTTGATTTGGAGTCATGAGTTCAAGCTCTGCCTTCAGCTACATGCTGGGTAGAGCCTACTTAAAAAAAAAAAAAAAGAAAAGAAAAAGGAAAAAATACCATAAACTAAGTGGTTTATAAACAACAAACATTTATTCCTTACAGTCATCTCTGGATGCTGGGAAGTCCAAGATCTTAGGGTCTGGCGAGGTAAGGAATTCCTCATTGATGGTTATCTTTGCACCGTTACCTCACAAGGCAGAAGGGCTAGGGGCCCTTTGTGGCCTCTTTTTCAAGGGCAGTAATCCCATTCATAAGAATTAATAATCACTTCCCAAACCCTGACCTCCTAATGCGATCACCTTGGTTAAGATTTCATCAGGAATTTGGTGGGAGACACAAACTTTCAGAGCATAACAGAATACTTTTTAGATTAACCATTAAGTATTGGTATTATAAGTGCTTTCTTTGGGTAGGCCACAAATTGGGCTTTAAGTGTTGATCAGTCAATGTTATAAGGAAAACCTTGGACAGTTACCCAGTTTCTAGTTTTTGTCAGTCGAAAGCATATTGACTACTCCTGTGAAGCACACATGTTCCTGCCAAGACCATAAAGGAATTTACCTTGAGGGTTCACCCTGAGGAGAACATCCTGTAATGAACAATGCTCTCAATAGTTTTTCATCTGGGGCTCCTCGGGGTCTTAGCTGGTCCAGTGTCTGACTCCTGGTTTTGGCTTGGGTCATGATCTCAGGGTCATGGGACCCAGCCCCAGACTGGGCTCCATAATTAGTGAGGAGTCTGCTTGAAATTCCCCCCTTGCTCTCTCCCTGCCCCTCTTCCCCCAAATAATAATAATAAGAAGAAGAAGAACAACCATAACAATAACAACAACAGCAGCTATGAGTCTCACAGGACTGTTCCTGTAAGGCTGCTTAATGGAGGCCAATGACATCCTGACAAAGTAAATTCAGAAAGCAATTACCTTTATTTCACAGGAGGGATCATATAAATTGGTAAGAAATTATAGTGTAACTATATTTAGCCATATTTTATTCTCTAGAGAGTTTTGAAGTTCCAAGATCAAATTAAGTCTTTTCTTACACTTAATATTTTCTTTACAACTTCCCTGTAACTAAAAGTACATTTTTTTAGTTTAAGTATATTATGTACAAAACCACTAAGTAAAATCTAAGAGGCAAAAGTAAATCAGTAATAGGTAGATTAGAAATTGGTAAAAAGTAGATTAGGAAGATTCTAAAATAGTAAGTCTGGCATAAATACTTGAGAATTAGGATTTAAAGTAAAATATTATAAAATCTATATTGCTGTCTTCTAGAATATTCCTATTATGTTCTCTGCCACAAGTATATTTCAAAAGAAGGGGTAATCTAAGATTTATTATGCCCTCAAATGAATTAGAAACTTATATATATATACTATTTCTTTTTATTTCTTTTAGTAGCAATATAAGCTAAGTGTCAGCCTTATTTTAAAAGATGGCAATTACAAGCCCTAGTTTCATCTCAGTGACATCAGTGATAAGTGGCAAACTCTGGTTCACAGTTTGAGACTACAAAATTCGTGCTCTTTCCAATATGCCAAGCAGCATATTAATAATATTACCCATGCTGTTCTTAGAACACCCTATTTTTTACTAGTCACCTGCCTGCCATTTTTTACAAGAATTGATCTAAGTAAATCCATGACTGAAAGTATGTGCCTATGGTGATTTTTCTTCAGAACAGAGCAAGTTAATATCACTGATACATTTGTTTACTTATTCAAAAGAATTTATTACATTATATATTATTATAATACTATACTATATTATAGAAACTTCTTGTGTTTGGCAAATAGCTATGGGAGACAGAGACAATGTCTCTCTCCAGAGTGAAGGAGCAAGCATAATTTCTAGCCTTGCTCAGCTGGGAAGGAGCCCTCTAGTTACAAGAATGTCCAATTATTGCTCTGCTTGGGCCTGGAGTTCCTCCTTGAACTAACTTTCCTCCCATCCACCAAGTCTACATATAATTCCAGTTACTGTTCGTGATAGGACCATCGACTGTCCTGTGTTCCTACACTTCAGGTTACCCTCTATCCATCAAGACAGCTCTGTTTTCAACTGGGTCTGCTTTATGTAGAGAAACTTCCTGCCTTTTCACTTCATTCCTGTGACAAAGTCACTGAAACATGTACCTTATTTTCTCTGGGAATTTACTTTATGGAGGAGTCTGTTGCTTCTTGTCAGATGCTGGGGTATGCTTGTTAAAAAGGGCTACGGTTGACCTCATTCCCTGGGTAGAGTGGCTCTTCACTCTGCTCTAGGGGAGTCTGGATTGGCTCCTGTGGCTCAGTGCTTTCATGTCTGGGGGAAGGAGCACTCTCTTCAGTTGGATTTAAGTTATTGTCCTGGATCTTCCCTGTGGCCTGAAACTTAGGAATCCAATGTTCCCGGTGTTCATCAATGCTTCTGTTGTTCTCCATGTGGAACTACAACATCTGGGAACCAGCCAAGTCCCAGTGGACACCGTGTGAGGATGGGACTCTGTGACAGTGGAAGCAAAGCTGTCTAAAGCAAGGGAGCTCTTCAAAGGTACAGTGGTGGCTATGCAGCTTACCTCCAATGGCAGATTTAATTTCTTAGCAAGATGTTCTGTAAGAGATGGCTTTGTTAGATCTTCTTGGTAAAAGGGAACATTCTTAAACCCTTGAGACACTAGACTATTCAGATTTTCATTTAGATTGTGGAAGTTTCCTGGTTCACTAGCTTTCAGGATGTCTCTTGATTCCATTAAGGAGCTGGGAACTCCTCAGCCTTGACTATCTCCCTTAACCCTTTGACCCTTGAAGGAATTCTTAGTTTCATCTCTCATATCCTCATCCTCTGGGAACCTTGCTATTCTATCACCAGAGTCCCCTGGGACATCATTCACTCTCATTCCCTTCCTCATTTCCTGCTACTGCTTGACTTGTAGACAGTTCTGAGCTGTCTCTGTTGCTCCCCTGCATAGTTCCACTGTGTTGTGTTTGGCAGCAATGATGGGTGTGAGGACGTGAAAAGTCTGCTCTTCTGCCCTAAGAGAAGTCCATGAATTGTTAGCCAACATCAAAGAAGGGCCATATGAGGGCTCTCTGCCCTTTCTCTCCCAAGTGTGAGGGGACAGATGGAGGACTACCCAGGATGAAATTTTTTGTGTTCATCTGTCTTCCTGATCTGTTTGAGGGTTTCTTCCAAAGAGTTTGGAGACTCAGCTTTGAAAACAACCCTTGAGAGATGGCGACTGAGGAGAGAACAGCAGACTACAGAAGGAGCCAGGATTGGGCCTCACTCAACCAAAATAGTTTATGGATTCAAGTCTCCTTTATAAGTACACTTGTAGTTGAATTCAGGGTCTACCCAGATAATCCAGAATAATCTCTCCATCTGGATATCCTTAATCACACCAGCAAAGAGTTTTTCCTTGCCATTTAAGGAAACACTCACAAGTTCCAGTGAGCTGGACATATTTTGGGGGACCATTATACAACCTACTATGCACATAACTATATCCATTCTTCAATTTAAACTCTAAAGCCTCAAGGACATATCATGCCCTTGGGCCAGAAGGTAAGAATCTTTGCTTTTATTTGGACAGTCAGCATTTATTCACCCTTCTGGAAAAACACCTCTATTTTCCTTGTCAGCCTCAGTCCACATGCAGGTGCAGTCTTTGTTCCAATCATCCCTCAGGGTATCTAGATAGCTCAGGTCTGGCTGAAAGGAGCATTCCATTACCCTAACTCAAGAGACTGGTTCAGTAACCCAGTGGGAGCAAGTGAGGCTTTTGCAAGCATTTTGAGAGAGGCACCACATTTTCCACTGCACTTGAACCTGGAAGACTACAGCCCTGCACTTGATAGCCAGCCGGCCACTACACAGAACCCAAGAACAAAGTCAGAACAGCAGAGAGCCAAGAAGTAGAAAGGAATTCATTTCTTCTCACATCAATTGAGTCCCATTGCCTAAGGCCAGCTTTAATCCCAGACTTTACAGTTACATCAATTAACTCCCTTTTTAGTTTAAGCTTTGTTTGGTTGGTTTTAGTATTTAGTAAGTTTATTGTGGATAGAAGAATGCTCCTAGAACTGAGAGCTTTTAAATTTAAAGACTGATAGGAAGCTCAAGGGTAGGACGGTACAGGATGGCTTATAAAGTAAAAATGCAGAAGTTGTTTATAATGATTGGTTATTACAGTAGGGGGTTCTAGATGGCAGGCAATTGGTTAAAAGTGATTATCCTGCACAGTTTTTAGGAAGATGACTTAAGTGTCTTATATAATTATTAGAGGCATTTATGAGAAGGGGCACAAGTTAAATTTCATTTGTTTTGCAGAATAAGCTAAATTAAGTTTCACTGATGCTGCTTCAATGGTCCTGGTCTACTCGAGAAATTTCCCAGTCTGGGCTCCATTTTATATTTAAATTTTAACCCCAGAAAGAGAAACTGGGGTGCCCAGAGGGTACACTGTGTGACACAGGGCTGTGCATTGTGTAGGGAGTCAGCGGAGAAAACGGGCAGGAGGCAAGCTTCAGGTCCCAGCCAAAGTCAGATCTTAGAGATCTATGGAAGGGGGGTTCCTGAAGTACCAAGACCTGGTGCCTCAGGCCAGAAGCCCCTCCTCCAAACTCTCAAGTAAGGAGTCGCTCCCACCACCCAGGGAGCCTGTGCCCGTGGAAGTAAACGGCCCAAAGGCTGTGCACCGTGGACCGCCCCAGGCCTGAATAAGGCAGTGAACTGCGCAGGCGCTGCGGGAAATCTAGGGCCTTCCAGGAGTCCAGAGCTCCGGGCAGTGTCTCGGACATCTGCCAAATGTAAGATGCAAGTAAAATGATGTTTAATTTTTATAAATTAAATTATATCTGGCTGTAAGCCCCATTTAAAAAGATGGAAAGATATTTAATACAATTTATTGCAGGAGGTTTTGTTCCTTTTTTAGTATGTTATACACTCTCAGAGCGGGAAAAAAATAGAAAATAACCTCTGGTCTTTGTTCCTGAAGGGCTGCCACCAAGATGCTCACTGAGGAAGACAATATGGTCCCCTGAAAGGCACAGCCACACGAACAGTGAGGCCACAACATCTTTTGCTGCAACTCCCACGACTATGGTGCTGGATGTTCAGCAGCCACCCCCTCCCTCGGAAAACACACCCCCATGCCCCCGTCAGAACTTTTGCAGCTTCCTTGGGAACTTCCACATAGGACCCAGCCCTCTCCCCCAGTCCCAGGAGCCGCTGCTGCACTTGGACAACAGTCCTCTTTCAACCCAGCCCCCTTCTCCTCCCTCAGAGGAACACAGAGCTAAATTTTTCTCCCACAGATGAGGCTTGATAAAATTGGACAACTTGAACTTAGCAGCTCTTGGGTTGGGACAGGCAGCCCAAAAGCTGTTGCCTAACCTTGAGAAAAATCAGAAACTCAGAATTTCTTGGAAGGGTGGAGTGCAAAGTTACTTTTCAACTTTCTGCTAGTCTCTTTTAACAGGAAGTAGGCAGAGCAATTGTTTGCTAAACTGTCTGGCCACAAATGTCTATTACCCAGCAAAGAGCAGAATGAATAGTTGGAGTAGGAACATCTTCAGAAATTTTCTCTTCTGTTTTACCATTGCAAGCATCACTAACCACCATGCTTGATTATCAGTCCTTTCCTGAGGAAATGAAGGAACAGACCTGAATTTTCCAGGAAAGATCTGGTGAGGAGCACACTGCCACAAGATCCTGAAATGCCCTTTGGCCTCTGTAAGGTTATGGAATCAACTGCCTTGGTGTGTATCATAGCTCTACCATTTCCCGGTCATGTGATACTGGACAACTCTAATTCCCAGTTTTTCTGTTATATGGGACACTTATGCTATCAATTTCATGAGGCTACTGTGAGAATTAAATGGAATAATGTAATTAATGTGTTTAGCGTAGTGTCTGGTACATAGTCACTGGCAAAAGTTCATTATATCATTATTTTTAACCTCTTGCTTTGACCCATCATCCCTTTTATATCCCAAATTGTAGCTGATGTTTCTGTTTGTGGTCGAGCGTCACTTCCCAGATCTGATGCTTGGGACACTTTTCCAGCCAAAGCATTTTGCCAAACCACTATATGGATTCTCTCTCTGGCTATGTTGCTTTTGTAGTGTTCTGGATAAATCTATGTAAGTTACTCCTACTTCACAGACTGTAGTGGACACACGTTCATCACAGTTAGCCCAAATCCTCATGTGAAACTGAAACTTATGTAATTCCCTTTGACTCATTCTACAAGGATTAACATGTTTCTACCGCCCAGAGATTATAGAAAGGAGAGAGCCTAGAGACTGTGATCCTTCCATTGAGTATATAGGTTTCTTCTTAGCATTACACATTAGGTTCAACACCCCTCATTCTCATGGGCAGGGGCAACTTTCAGTGCCATCCAAGAGCAGTATTAATATTAATAAAGAGATCCAGGGGGCAAGTGGGGAGAGGAGTAGGTAAGGAGGAAAAAACAAAATAAGCAAATAGATTATTTAACTGTTACCCAATTGTCATAAATAGCTGATCTACCAGTTCACCTGAGAAACTCAGAGACTGAAGTAGCAAAATTTAATGCACATAACAATGTCCTCTCTACTCACCTGCTTCCTCACTAACATAGAACAATATCATTTTATTGTGACTCTCATTTTTTCCCAAGTTTTTCTACCCCTTTCGCTTTTGTATCATTGCTGGAACTCATGGTACGTGATTTTTAGGATTTGCCTAAAATTCGTGCAAAGAATGATTATGGTTAGGACACACTGAGTTAAATCCATCTTACCATTGTTATACTCATAACAGTTAAATTATAGGTTGTAAATGACTACTGTATAGAATAAAGTGTTTTCAAGCATGTACCACCTTAGTATTTGGTGTACCTGCACTAAAAAATGGAAATTTGATAATGCAGGATACATTAAATATAACATAGATGGGAAGTACCTCTCAAGGGTAAGTAACAAAATTTTTGAGCATTAAATTTCTAATCTATAAATGGAAATGACATCTACCTTGCTTACATTTCAATGTCAGTAAAAAAAAAAAAAGATACAAAGATTTTTAGAAAACTGAACACATTGATTTAAAAATTTATTGTGTTACCAATCATGTTAAATTATAGTCTTTGTTCTGGAGTTGTTTTATTAAGTATTCAGTATTGACTTCTCTATAGTTTACTTCTCAACTATGGCCACACATTACAATCACTTGGGTAACTTTTTAAAGGTATTAATGTTCAAGAAATCTCGCACATTAATTTAGAATCACTATGAGTAGGGCACAGGTATTGACACTTTTATACAAGTTCCTGGTTATTCTAAAGGCTGAGGAAATCTGTCATACAAAAAAAAAAAAAAAAAAAAAACCAACACCCATCCTCCCCTCTTTGTGCTTCAGAGACTCCAACTCAAATATTAGGTGAAGAGACCTTCTCAGGAAACTTGATCAAAGACGGCCATGTGACAGTGGCACAGTAACCAACCATCCTTGGTTGCCCAGGACTGAGAGGGTTCTACAGTCATGGGACTTTCAATACTAACCATGAGAAAATCCTAGGTGAACCAGATCTCGTTGTTTTACCCTGAAGTATGATCTTATAGACGAGTTAATACGTTTCTGAGACAGGATTTTATTCCTTCCTAGCTTTTGAACAACTGGTTTGAGGGTGAAGGCTCTTTCATGGACCATCCAGTTGACTAGCTTTAAGCATGGTCATACAATGGTGTGACACTTGGTGCTGCTGTAATCTGCAACCATGAGAAGAATGTCCAGAGGATCGTTAGAGGCACGGACCGGGAGCTCTGCCATGACTGAGCCGCCAAACCAAAGCCAGAATTCTGCCTACTTCCTGAATTTTTGTCATAAGAGAATGTTAGTTTAAATCATGCTTAGTTGATTTTTTTCCCGCATTTGTAGGGATCTCAGTCATCCAGGGTCATAACTGTCAAAACTGCATATAATCATCTGTTTGTTCTTCGTCTCAGAACTGTCTCCAGATTCTGTTCACCACTGTCTGCTTCAAACTTTCATCTTTGTTAGCTGCCCTGGTTTTCTGTTTTGTTTGGCTTGTTATCCTCAGAGCCCCCAACCACTACCACCACCCGCCCTTAACTGGAATGCAGACTGTTTTCCTGACTCTGATCAGCACACCCTGGAGAGAATGGCAAGTCTGGGAGCTCACAGCTTGGCACCACCCTCTCGTGCTGGCAGCAGTCCCTCCTCCCTGGCCTCAGGGGCAACGTGCCGGGTCCGGGCTTCACTGCGTCCACTACCTTCTCAGAGAACGCGGAAGAGGAAGAGGAAGAGGAAGAGGAAGGAGATGCACCTTGCCGTTGTGTTCCCTGAATCCCTGCTTCTTAAGTAATGCTAAAGCGTTGTTGATAAATACCCAATCCCCCAAGTGAAAAGAAAGAAAACTGGCAGAACAGCATTATACCTTAGAACTTTGTGAGATTAGACATGGTGAGTCTCCCCCATTAATATCTCATTAGGCAGATGCACATTTCACTTGACCTTGTCTCTCATCAGCCCTCAGTGACTTTGCTTAAAAATCACAACATCCCAGACTCTAACTCCAAATGATGGAACTAAGCCCGTGAAGCCGAGTGTATTTTTAAGAGAGAAGAGGAATGTACATGCTGTCAAACTGGCTTTGCTCTTTTTCCGTTGGCACTTGCTGTGAGCGTGTGGGGCTTTCTGCGAGCCAGAGCAGCACATGTGGGTCCTGGCAGAACCGTTCTCTGTCCCGAGTCCCAGGAGGCTCCGAAGGGGCTCAGACGTCTCTAAGTGTTCTCACCTGTCCTCACAGCCAACAGCTTTTCTTTCCATTATTATGAAGGGAGTCAAGTTGGCAGTGATAACTGAACTTGCTCTAATATTGCAATCATTCTTTCCACTACTGCATCATTCCTGTAGCATTTTGAAGAATGCACGCAAGCCTAAGAGAGTGGTAAAAAACAGCTGTAGCCAATAGGAGGCACAGTCTGTTTCATTCGCTTTACATGGAGCTGATAAGGTGGAGATGCACAGAGACGCCATGGAGCACTGCAGTGAGAACGAGGAAGGTGTCTGGGCTCCGCACACGTGGCTGCACTTAAGAGAACGTTGTTCACCTGCAGGGAATCACACCAAGGAGACAGCTCTTCCATGTCCCTCCGTAACACGCCAGCTACGCCTGTAATGTTTGGAAGGGTGGAGAGAGATTGTTTATTATGAAAATGGTTTATTATTTAGTGATGGAGCAGATTTGAGGAAGCCAGGGCTGGTGCAAAAGAGTTTTTTGGTTGTTGTTGTTTTGTTTTGTTTTAATTTTCCCTTTGATTAAGGAATCGGGCC
The DNA here is from genome assembly GCF_020171115.1 of Neogale vison. NCBI lineage: Eukaryota > Metazoa > Chordata > Mammalia > Carnivora > Mustelidae > Neogale > Neogale vison. The sequence continues at coordinate 55,071,168 of NC_058099.1, forward strand.
ATGCCAAATGCTCGTGAGATGAGCATAAGGGACTCCTTTTCTGAGCTTTCTCTCTCTTTATTTCTTTATCTGTATTTTCTTATTCTGTATCCCTTTGTGTTTTCCACATTTTTTCTTGGGTTCTTATCCTGACTATTGCTGTTTATTTTCATTGATTTTTTTTTTCTTTAGTAGAGAAAACACACTGTTCTTTTTACTTAGGCCTGGTAATTTACCCTTCTCTACCAAGAGACCCCTTGTCCGCTCTCCATAGCCCAGCTGGGTGTCTCACCTTACTTCAGAAGTCTTCCTGGTCTGTGAAAGGGCCAGCAGGCATCATCTGTGCTCTCCCAAGACTTACCATGCCTACTCTCTAATCAGTTCCTCTTTGGCTTGCCTTCCCCAGTAACCTCTGAGCAAACTTAAATGAAGTACAATGTCATATTCTTTGAATCTTCAACGCCATCAGCAGTGACCACAAATAGTTAAGTAGTTGTTAAAGGTTTCTTAAGGTAATTGAAGTACCAAGAGAATGTTATTCTATAATTTCCTGGCCAGTAAATTATAATACTTACCTAAGTAAGTTTGTTAAAATGAATCATATATATATAACCTACATGAGGAACATGGCATATTGTCTGACCATCTGGGCACTAAATATTATTTTTATATCCTCTCTCATTCTTATCTACCTTTCCTGATTATTTGGTGGCCATAGTCCATTTTTAAAATTGAGATGGAGTGTAATAAAAAGAGAGGCCGGAACAAACTATGCTATTTGACTCTCTAACACCAAAAACTTCCGTGTTAGAAATTATGTAGATTAATAAAAAATGAAAATTTAAACAGAAGAGTGAAAACTTTGAAATCTATTCTTTTTTTTTTACAGTCTTTCATAAAAAGTCCCCTTTCTCAAAATACTGTTTTCAAATTGTCTTATTTCTCTTTCCTCTTATATTGCTGGATATTAAAAATGAGTCATCATTACTAATATTCCTTCTTAGGTTCTCTGATTACTAAAAAGTAAATAGTTGGCAATATTATAGTATAACCTAAACCAAGATGCTCCCAGAGTGAGAGTTTTTGTTTTATGCTATAATGTTTGACCAGAATAACTGGACATTTTTGTTGGCATTATTTTTATGTGTTTGTTTTTTGTAAATTGAGATAAAGATCCCTTTAAGTGGTTCAGTTTCTATTGTATGCATATAGCCACATTAAAAGCTGTTCTTTTTGACATTCTTTCTCAATAAATGTCTCATTATTACAGTGGGATGGAAATCTAGCCAAATCCTTGCTCTCCAGATGGTTTATAAAGATTTGGAACATTCCATAAATGGAAAAACTGACCAGCCCTAGTGAAGCCTCCTGCAATACTTATCTTAGTACGAATGTTACAGAAAAGAAGGCTTCCTTGTGACATTTTTTTCTGTTTTACACCTTCTAGAGACATCTTTATTTCCCTATAGTGTTTTTCAATCTTCAGTTGATTTGTTTCTTTTTCTTTGTGTTTTACCTTGTTATTATGGCAAATTTAAACATCATTCAAATTAGAAGAGTATAGCGGGTCTCTGTGTACCCACCACTCACTTGAGCATGATGAGCTCATGGCCAGTCTGGTTTCTTGTACTCTCACCCACTTCTCTCAACCCCTCTGGATACCGAGTCATTGATCTATAAATATGTCCATACATACCTGTAAAAGACAAGCATTCTGTTCTAATCAACACCACAGTAGTAACCATCCTCCTTAATGTCAAATCCTTATTCCGGTTTACATGTCCACATTGCTTTCTAATGATATTTATTTATAATGTGACCCAAACATGGTAATGTAATTGACTGATGTCTCCTATTTGCTTGAATTCTGTGGGCTCTCAGCCCACCTCATTCATTTCTTTGTTTCATATCATTTGTATTCTATTAGAATGAAGCACATACACAATTTCAAATTTCCAAGTAGCCACATTAAAAATAAAATTTGGTAAATATAATTTAAACATATTTTATTTTAAAATATATTTAAAGCTATAAATAGCCACATATTATCTGAACACCATGTAAAATTGTTAATTCAATATTGGAAGTATTGATTATATAATATAAAATAATATAAATTACTAAAAACAATATACTATCAATATAAAACTTGTTAATAAATATAACAATTATCAATGTAAATTGATATGAAGTTATTAGTCAAGTATTTTAAATTAATTTTTTTCCACACTAAGTTTTCAAAATAAGTTTGTTTGTTTGTTTGTTTTTTTCTCAGTGTGGAGCCCAGTGTGGGGCTTGAACTCAGGACACTGAGATCAAGATGTAAGCTGAGATCAAGAGTTGGGTGCTTAACTGACTGAGCCAACTTGGTGCCCCCAAAATAAGCTTTTGGTTTACAAACACAGCACTTTACAAATCAGGCTAGCCATACTTCGAATTACATAATCAACAGAGCAGCTCTAGAGTTTCTATCCACAAAGTAATAAAAAGATATGACCCTGTATTTTCTGAATCCTTCATTCTTTAAAAAAATTATCTCACCCTTTTTATTTAGGATTTATTTTCCCCTTTTGATATCATCATCCCTGTAAGCATTTAGTTTGAGTTTTGTTCCTGGCAGTCTTTCAGAGTAAGGGGCGTTATCCTGGGATGATATATCAGTTTATTAGTTAGGAAGTTTTCAGCTCCGCACTCAGACTACCCTTCAGAATTTCCCGAAGTCCCCTTGCTCTAGCCTGCAAGCTGGAGGCCCAGTATCCTCTCCCAGTTACTGCTGCACTTCTTGGAATGGGCAGTGAGAGTCCAGCAGTGTCTGATGGACTTTTGCCAGTTCTCTGACTCTCAGACCTGTTGAGGTTCTCTTTGCTACTTTTTACTGTCACTGATACTCTATCTTCCATCTATTGCTGGTTTGTTCCCTTCTACTTGTCTTTTGTAGTCTGCAGTCATTCCTTGTCACATAGGTGTGTGGAAGAGATGGACCATGGAATTTTTTTCTATCATATCCTTTCTGTTTTTATGAAGGAGAACTAAAGAAAGAAAGAACAAGCCATGCCTCTGCTGGCTCATCTTCCCACAAGCCTTTCTTTATTATTTTTCTTTATGTATGCAGAAATAGTTTATTAACTCAAGTTCCTGGGTAGTTATTAACTGTGAATTTTGTGTACCCACTTACTGACTTGATTGCATGTATAAAGTATCAGACTGAAGCTTTTCCACACCTTGGTTTCAGAAGTATGGTCTAGCAATGGAGATAGCAATGGAGATTTCTCTAGCAATGGAGATTTCTCATTAATTTTTCTCATTAATGAGAAATCTCATGAAATCTCAGCAAATGGTAGAATATGCAATGGTATTTAGTATTTTTGTATGCCTAGAAACTTTAAGAGAGAAATGAAACTGGGACATGAGTATTTGGAACTAAAAAACTCATGTATCACTCTAACTTTAAACTGTTATTAAGTGGACAGGTGAATATGCTTTTTATCCATTTATTATTGTCATTAACTCTAGCAATGTAATAAAAATTGAGCAGCTTTCCAGGCACCTTTCTTTCCTCTGACACAGAAGTATTGAGAAGATTGAGTGAGCCAACCTGGGAAATTTGTTTGGCTTTGTTGTTAATATCTGGTAGATCTAGTAGCAATTCTGTGTAACTGATGAAATCGTATTGGAGATTACGTGAAACTAGTGTCCCATATGTATCAGATGCCTTCTCTATTTTCTTCCCATTAATGCTTGCACTTGCCACATCTTGTTGTATTCTGATGGAATTATTTTATATATATTTTAAAATAAATATCAGAAAATGGGGCATCTGGGTGACACAGTGGGCTAAGCATCTGACTGTTCTGGCTCAGGTCGTGATCTCAGAGTCCTGAGATTGACCCTGCATTGGGCTCTGTGCTCAGCATGGAGTCTGCTTAAGACTCTCTTGCCCATTGCTCCCCCTTCTCTAAAATAAAGAAATAAATTAAAAAAAATAAATATCAGAAAATGAACCACTAAGTTACTTAGCTCCACAAATTATTAGGAAATAACAAAGCTTAAGTTTAAATTTTGGTTCTACCATGAAGGTAATAATTTAGACTACACAGCAGAAGATGACCACCTTTCAACTTTTTAGCAAGTTGAAACAAAAAGCACAGGACATTGGTATTCTGAGCACTGTAAAGATGGATTTTGCTGACGGATTATGCTGTCCTGAATAATACTGACTCTATATGAGTCCTTAATAATTGGTGGTGAGACTGGTGAATGTAATTAGCTTGAGGACTTGAGAACTAATCCTTCAAAAATGATAACCCATATTTTCTGGAAAATATTTTGTATGAATAGAACTTTATATTGAGAAATAACATGGGGATGCCTGGGTGGCTCAGAGGGTTAAAGCCTCTGCCTTCAGCTCAGGTCACAATCTCAGGGTCCTGGGATCGAGCCCCGCATCGGGCTCTCTGCTCAGCAGGGAGCCTGCTTCCCTTCCTCTCTCTCCGTGGGTCTCTCTGCCTACTTGTGATCTCTGTCTGTCAAATAAATAATATCTTAAAAAAACAGAAATAACAAAATCCTGTCTCCAATAAAACCTTGACCATGTCTTCAAAACACTTTATTTAATATCCTCAGTGCACCAGACATAGTTTTATGTGTTGGGGAAGGAGCATTGAACAAAAACAGACAAAAATTTCTGCTCTCACGGAGCTTGCATTCTGCTGGAAGAGATACATAACAAAATATAAAACTATTGAACAACTGCAATGACTTTGAAGCCAAAAGGCTAAGCCACTTTGTCTCTTCCATCTGCATTATTCACTCTCACTCCTCCTTGCCTTTAATTTGGAAATTCCTGCCCCAAAGTGCTGCTCAACAAATGAAACTAATAGAGTATATAACCATGCATATAGCACTCAATATAGCAACGAGAAGACATCTCTATTTTTGGGTGGATCTCTACTGGTGTAGCTTTTGGAATCCCAGCACCTTGAAGACTCACCAACTGAGGGAACCACCTCCTCAACCCTATGAACATGAATCTCCAAAAATACAGTTTCAAATGTCAGACATCTTCTCTCCTCGGTCCCTACACCACTCTTGTGTTGTCACTGTGCATTGGCGTCCCTGCCAGTCACTCTCATCAGCCATCATTACTGCCACCTCTTTGTCAACTTCTTCTCTGGGAGCCTGGATCGTTTGTCATGACTTGTGTGCTAGGAATGCAGCCTTTACATTTCTCAGCAGAACTGAATGCTGCCTCATCCCTTCCCTCAGACAGAAGATAGAGATTTTTAATCTCAAGACCATATGACTTGAGGAGACCATTCATTCATTCGATCACCTATTCATTTGTTCATTTATTCTTGTTTACTCATATACTTACTTCTTATGTCAACATCATTAATTTATTCAGATTTATTCAACAAATAATAAATGTACTGAGCACACTGAAGCATACAAATGAGCAAAAATAAGTATTTCTCTGCTCTCAGAAGATTAGAGTTTATTGGAGGAGGAAGATATTAGTAAAAAAATTACAGGATAAATGCAAAATTTTAGCTGTAATAAGTACAATAAAAGGAAGGCACATGCTATTAGGAAACCATTCAAAAGGCATATATGATGTCATCATGTTTGGTTCAAAGAAACATTCCTTTAAAAGTGGCTAATTAAGGGGGCGCCTGGGTGGCTCAGTAGGTTAAAGCCTCTGCCTTCAGCCCAGGTCATGATCCCAGGGTCCTGGGATCGAGCCCCGCATCGGGATCTCTGCTCGGCAGGGAGCCTGCTTCCCCCTCTCTCTCTGCCTGCCTCTCTGCCTACTTGTGATCTCGCTCTGTCAAATAAATAAAAATATTAAAAAAAAAAGTGGCTAATTAAGGAGGAAAGTAGCATCTTTTAAAATACTGTGGTGGGGTAGAGACCCACTTAAAAATTCAGAGTCCTTTCAAAACAGGTGGGAAAGTCCGATATAAACCATCAGGGCATAATTCTCTGGAGTCTGGTGACACTGATTCAGAACATTCTTATTTGAATCCATGCATAAGTGAAAACAGCTGAATCCTGATGTTCACATACTGTTTTAGTCATCAGACACAACTTTTATAAGATGTATTCAAAGGACGTTCAAAGCAGAGAATGCTGAGACCTCATTTAGCCAATAGAACAGTCTGTGGAACATTTTTGACTGTGACTGCTGGTAATGACTGACTTTAAAGTAAAATAACAGAATTTAGGTCTTTTAATGGGGTTAAGACCTTACCTATTTCTCATCACTGGAGACTACCTATGGTGAGCAAAATATTCTAATTATTACGCAGGACCAATTTGTCATAGATAAATTTGCAAAAGAAATGTTCTTTCTGTGATGGCTTCAGTACTTCTTTGCCACAAGGTTTATAGATTCTTAGCTGTTCCTTTATATCCCATAGCAAAATAGCTCTAGAATATCCCAATCCTAGCTTAGATTAATTTTGCCTGTTCTAGAACTCCCCGTAAATTACATATTACATATATACGTATGTCTGTTGTTACCTGGTATCTCTTATCCAGGTTCATCTTTCCCTGGCCATGGATCTATTCCTTTTCTGTTCTATAAGCATCCCAGAGGGGCTGTTTGATTTTATCCTCAGCCAGAGTTAGCAACCAGACTGTAGATCTGGGCCCTATTTCTGCTCTTCTCTTTCTTTTTCTTTCATCCCTCGAGATTTCTCATCACCCTATTCACCCTGCCGAGGACGGCTGCCCTTAGCTCTTCAGTGTTGCCGCTGGGATGGGATCCAGTTGCGTCCAACTCACTTTGGTAGGTACGTACGCATTTCGGAAGGAGCTTCTCTTGGCCTCCATGACACAAAGACTGTTTAAGACTTTTGATGCAAACCAAGGTAAAGCTTTAGAGATTTTGCTCTTTCCAGTTTGAGTCTTGTGTATTCATCTGAGGATAAGGTGATAGGGTTGGAGTATGGTGATAATTCTTGGAGGGAATCTTATAAATGAGATTTAGTGGCTCTGTATAGGACTATATTTATCACTTCCCAGCATCATTTCATTGAGCAGCAGAGTGTAGGTAACATACTCAGCTTTCTCCTTTTTCATCTTCCCTAATTTTGGACTCATTTTATACCAGTTTCCCTGCTACTTGTTATGCTGGGATGGAGCGAGATAAGTGAGTTCTGTTTATTATCTTCCAGTGAGCTACATTAAATTCTTCTGACAGGCACCAGTTGGCAGAATATTCAGCCTTGGGAAAATAAGTGTTCACACACAAGTACTGCTCCAATGGCATTTCTGGTATTTTAGAGTTTATAGAGTAAATGTTTTCTATTTTTACATATTGGTAAAATATGGAGTAATTTTTAAAATACAGTTTGTTCTTGAGGAATGAGAGGTTTTGTGATGAAAATCTTAAAGATGTCATTCTTTCCTTCTAGGGGCTAAAGGAAGGTAGAAAATGAAAATGAGATATTTTCCAGTGAGGGCATCAGAGCACACATAAGAAAGCAAGTCTAGAGTGTTGTTTGCTAAAGTAAGAAATTGGAGTATTCTGTTTTTTTTTTTTTTTTTTTCCTATCTTAATGCTGCTTTGGAGTGATAAACAAAAATTCAGTCTTCTGAACAGCTGATTCAGGACTGAGAAAATGGGTGTTTCCCTAACGTGAACAATCTCTTCCCAACCCCCTAAGTATCTAGGTTCAAATGTCATGCCAAGAATGAAGGTAGAAAAGTTTGTGAATTGAGAGTTCCGTGGACCTTATTTGAGAGAATAAGAAGCTAGAAAGAAACAATGTGGGTTTTTCCCTAATCAAAGAACTTCTTTTGTTTGAAATGATGGTCAGAGTCAGTCATTGACCTAGTCACAAAGCTGTCTCTCATATCCTTCCTACCTGGAGGTTCAGCACCCTGTCATAGGTACTACTAAGTATCTAGACTTTTTGGCCCTCATCATCTTGGTGCATGAGAAGCTGTATTAAAACTGCATCCTAGGGACACTTGGGTAGCTCACTTGGTTAAATATCCGACTCTTGATTTTTGGCTCAGGCTGTGATCTCAAGATCATGAGATCTAGCCCCACATTGGGCTCCACACTGAACATAGAGTCTGCTTGTCCTTTTCCCTCCCCCCAGCTTAAAATAAAACAAAAACAAAAACACTACATCCTTGCTTGTCTTGCTCCCCTCACCTCTATGCTTCTTGACATCAGAAATTACATCTTAGGGGGGCCTGGGTGGCTCTGTGTTAAGCTCTGCCTTCAGCTCAGGTCATGATCTCAGGGTCCTGGGATCAAGCCCCACATTAGGCTTTCTGCTCAGTGGGGAGCCTGCTTCCCCCTCTCTCTCTTTGCCTGCCTTTCTGCCTACTTGTAATCTCTGTCTGTCAAATAAATAAATAAAATCTTAAAAAAAAAGAAATTACATCTTATTCATCATTACAGAGCCTAACATAAAATAGCTTCTCAATGTATATTTATTAAATTAATTAAGTATATATGTTATATAAATTAGCTGTATAAAATTATAAACAAAGTGCCTTAGGACATTAGATTTGAAGTACATATGTTTATATGCATACATGTATATGTATATTCTAAGTACATGTAATAAATATATAAGTATATCTTTGTATACATATCACATAATTAGGACACTTCCTGCTACCAGAAGATACCGTATGAGAAAAGATTAAATGGTAATGTCCTAAGTCACTTGGCTTAGGGAATGCTTGATGGTGATATGTAAGAAATGCCTCATCCCACAACATAACGATTTCAGAGAATAGACAGAACTTTTTTAAGGCTCCACAGAAGGCTAAGATTAGAGACTGGGGTCTGTAGCATAGAGGCAGTCATTTCGAGGGTTAGTGAACTCAGGTTAGAGAACAATTTGATCTTTGTAAGGGTTGTGAAGCAAGCCGCAGCCATCCCAGGGCAGAGAGAGAGCATTTGTGACAGGAGCCTAGCACACAACAAAGAGGGTCCAGATGTGAGCAGAGTTATCTCCTAGAAAAGTGTTGAGAGCTGTCATCAGCTACTTGGAGAGGTGAAACTGGAGTTTGGTGTGTCCTATACTAATGAATAGCTTCTCCTTCTTCACATATATACAGATATTAGTAAGCCATACCTATAGTGTTCTTTAATGTGTGGAGGTTTGCTCACCCCGGACAAATCCTTGTGTTGCCTTCATGAAGTTCCAAGTTAAAGAACCCCTTTATTTGTTATTATTGTTGAGCCTGGCATACAGGATGGGTAAAGTCTAGAATTTAGTGCTCAAAGTGTATGTAACATCTGAAGCAGCCTACTTTAAATATTGAGCTTAAAAAAGTTTGGCCTTTGTTCCCAAAGTTTGATGGTAATGTCACATGACTGGCTGCTTTTATAACCTGATTCTTCTACAATTTCACTGCAGTTTTTCAGCTCCTCTGCTTTACCTGGGCCCCCTGTAAGCTGACACAACTGCAAAGAAGTGAAATAAGTCAAAAGAGGTGATTCTGTTGAGGTGACTTATAATTAATTAATAATAACAGCAAAATATTATGTAAGATTAAATTGCTTAAACTAATAAATTCTTTAAAATCTTTGAGTACGAAATTTCATCTCTTGTTAGAGTTTAAGTTAAATGTATTTGGCTGTTAGAACATAAAACACTTGCATAAATACTATGTTCCTTTGGGAGAGTTTATGTTTTAAAATATCTGTAGCTTCAAGATTCAAATACTACAAATTTTATAATGGAAAGGAAAAGGCCTCTGCCCTCGCTCATGACCACCTGCTCAAATTCTTTTAAGCTATTCTGTTATTTATGTTCACATTTCTAAATTACACACATTTTTTATTTACCGATTTCTGTTTATTTGATAAAGTGATGGAAAGTTAGCTTTTAGCAGTCTTAATCTCATGCATGCCCTTTCCCCTTCTTCTGTTTTTCCAAGAAAAATAGACCATAATCTGGTAGTCAGTACTTCATGTCTATATAATATGATTATGTAAGTGTGGTTTATAGCTTAGCTAGATAGAGTACTCTGCTTATATTTCAGTTCCTGTAAAACTTGTTTGGTATTTTTCTTCCTTGTCTAGGTTGCTTAGTTATATAAGTTATATTATTATATTAGTTATATAAGTTATATATATATATTAGTTATATAAGTTATATTATATTATATTAGTTATATAAGAGCTTAGTTATGCTCTTATAATTTTATAATTAAGTATTCCAAAATTCTCCAACAGAATTATAAATATTTCTAACTATTATTTTACAGATGTCCAAGTGTATCAGTTATATTCTGGGTGTGGCGTTCTCACTCCTGTGCACAGCAGAGTGACTGATCTCTGGCTTATACTGCCAAACTTTGCTGCCTCCTGCTCATTCTTCCACCACTTTGCAGTCATGTAAATAAAGTTGACAGGATGATTTTAGTTGATAGAGTAGGCAGAATTTCTAGGAAGGGCCCCTGAGAGTCCTCCTCCCTAATTCCCAGAACCTGTGATTGGGATATCACTTCAACGATTGGCCAAATTGACCTTAAGAAGGGAAGATTGCCATGTGACTTTGTAAGCAGAGAACTTTCTCCAGTTAGCATCAGAAGAGGAAGACAGAGGGAAAAAATCAGAGTCTAAGCACAGTAACAGTTTGAAGAGCCATTCTTGGCTTTAAGGTGGTCAAATGACCAGGAGTGCAGATGTTGTCTTGGAGCCAAAAGGGGTTCCCAGTTGACTGGCAGCTGGGAAATGGAAACCTCAGACCCACAACCATAAAGAACTGAATTTTTCTAATTAGGCAGGAGAATGCATTCTCCCCTGAATCTCTGAATGAAAACCCAGCAGGTCTATTCCTTGGTTTAGGCTTTCTGAGACCCTGAGCAAATACTCCATCAAGCCCATGTAAGCCTAAACCTGACTTTAAAAACTGTGAGATAATAAAGTTGTGGTTATTTGTTCTATTGCAAAAGAAAATTAATATTGTTAGATTTCAGTTTCAATGTGTGTACTTTCATTGGGAAGATAACCAAGAAACTAATAATAGTATAATTACTCGGTATTAGAAAAGAACAACACTAGTATACACAACACGGATGAATCTGAGAAACTGTTTGATGGAAAGAAGCCAGAATTAAAAGAGGTCATGTTGGGGGCACCTGGATGACTCAGTCAGTTATGGCTTAGGTCATGATCTCAGGGTCACGAGATCGAACTCATGACCCACCGCCAGGCTTGCACTCAGTGTGAAGTCTGCTTGAGATTCTCTCCTTCTCCCTTTCCCCTGCATTGTACTCTAAATCAATCAATTAAACAATCAATCAGTCAAATCTTAAAAAAAGAAAAGGTCACGTTCTGTGATCCCATTTATATAAAGTCCAAGAACAGGAAAGACTCATTTATGGTGGCAGAAATCTGAAAATCCCTGCCTCTAAGGACAAGATGGAAGAGATGGAATTGGTAGAAGGGGCCATGAGAGGTCTTTCCAGGGTGATGGAGATACTTGATGTCTAGTTTTGCCATGGTTTCATGGGTGTATTCAATTATTGTAACTCATAGAACTGAATATTTAAAGTCTTTTCATCTTTATCTACATTACGCTTCAATGCAAATAAATTAAAATGAAAATTAAATGAACTCTGCTATAATCATCCAAGGATGAAGTGATCACTGGCACCTCTAAGTTGCCAGCAACATGTAAAGGATTTCTCAGACAGTGGTGCAAGATCATCTTGTAATGTTTCACCTATAGTCTTGAATTTCTTAAATCTTGTCTAGACACTCTTTTTTTTTTTTTTAAAGATTTTATTTATTAACTTGACAGAGAGAAATCACAAGTAGATGGAGAGGCAGCCAGAGAGAGAGAGAGAAAGGGAAGCAGGCCCCCCGCTGAGCAGAGAGCCCGATGCAGGACTCGATCCCAGGACCCCGAGATCACGACCTGAGCCAAAGAAAGCGGCTTAACCCACTGAGCCACCCAGGCGCCCCGACACTCATTTTTTAATATGTTGATTTTCTCCCATTTCCCAACCCTGAAGAATGATGAGCTCTTGGGTGGCTTGCAGAATTCCTTATGTAGGAGAAGCATTCCATAATTGGTACTCTATATAGGGAAAGTAAGAGTAAAATACATGATGGAAAAAGGAAAGAAAATAATGACAAATAAGAAATTGCGGATCTCTAACTAAATTTTTATAACAGTTTTAACCTCATCTGTTATTCAAATACTCAGCTATTTTTAGCTGCTAGGGCTCTGGTTTTTAAATACTGTGTTTATAGTATACACATTTGGGGCTTTAATATACATGTTTGTGTTATACATGCTTAAATAATCCAGATTTAATCACCACCAAGTGAACTCCTGGTAGGCTCTTTTACCACCTTTACAAAAAAGCTTCCTTTTGAGAGAACTGATGTGATCTTTTCTTTCCTTCATAAGCAACTTTTTTCCCAAGTGGCCTCCTCTCCTGTTGCTCCAAAATAATCTGAATTTGTGATTGTCTTTCCTCCTTGAAAAATTATCTTTCCTTAATTAGGTAGTGAACCTTCTACAACATTACAGACCTTCTGTTAATGGCAATGTACTATCCAGACTTAGATATATATAATATTTTTGTTTAATACAGACTTCTAAAAAATCATTTAAATGACTATAATTATAAAAAGGGTCCATGAAATATATTTATAACTACATACATTACATTAAAAATGCAAGATAATAAAGAGAGAGAGAGTTAGCCAGAGAACAGTGTAAGTTTGTAGAATTATAAGAAATATCAGGAATAATTGACTTTATTAATCATTGCTGCTTTGTTCCTTTTTCCAGTCTACCAATCTATTCAGTCTATTTTAATTAAAACTCACTATCGCTATAATCTTACACTAATCCTTGAAAATTACAGACTTTAAAAAACAGAAAGGAAAGTGGTTCTTGTTGACAGATGATAGACAACATGATCTGGACTTTTCAGTGTATAGCCTGCTAATTTTGGAAGTCCGGATTACCCTCCAGTGGTTCTCTGATATTTCTGTTTCTTCCTCAAATAAGGGGCTATAGCTCTCCATGGTGGTGCTTGTAATTTAGCTTTGGCTTTAGTACTTTCATGAAACTGATGATCTAGCTGAAGGCTGAATAATAGAAATATTGATCTTACCGATGACTAAGCTAAAATGGTTGATGCCTGAGAAATCAAAAAACGTGAATTCCAATGTCTGTTAGGTCATTTTTCTTAACAACAAACCACAGTTGTGCTGTTTTAGTACTTTCTTTCCTGAGTCCTAGTCTAGATACCAGTACTCAGTACCCATGATTGCTTACCTTTCTTCCGCAGCAATTATCTGGAAGTATCTGTGCTCATATCCTATAGGAGAGGGAATGACTACAATATAAAATTATCATTTTTTAAAAATGTAAGTTACTCTAAGTCCCATACACAGCCTAATGTGGCAAACTTTTATAAATATTGGAAACCTGTGGTTTTCCCATAGGATGACTTTGAAAATTAAATACAACATATGTCCATTTAAAAAATTTTTCATTATTGGGCGCCTGAGTGGCTCAGTGGGTTAAAGCCTCTGCCTTCATCTCAGATCATGATCCCAGGGTCCTGGGATGGAGGCCCACATCAGGCTCTCTGCTCTATGGCAAGTCTGCTTCCTCCTCTCTCTCTCTGTCTGCCTCTCTGCCTACTTGTGATCTCTGTCAAATAAATAAATAAATAATCTAAAAAAAAATTATTATGATCCAGTTTAAATACACAAATTGCTAGAAGAGCCCAATTCCAAGATACGAGATTTCAAAAGACCCAGATTCCAAATGTCTTCAATATCTACAGTAGGTACTATTGATTCCATGGCCTTTGTTTTTCACTTTCTAATAACAGCTTAACTGCTGCTTTCCACACATCATTTTCAACACAGCAGAAAACCCAGCCCCTCCTTTGACTTTCAAATTTGAATACATTTGTAAATTCAGTAGTCTTTTTTCTGCAGATTTATAGATGTTTTGGGTAGCAGAGGGCACTAGCTGTCCTCAAAATCTTGTGCTTCCCTTTCCTTGGACTGTGTATATGTGTATATATATAAAAACATATACATACATGTATATATACTATATATAATGGCATATTAGTCAGTCATATAAAAGAATGAAATCTTGACATTTTTGACAACATGGATGAAGGTAGAGAGGATAATGCTAAGTGAAATAAATCAGTTAGAGAAAAATGAATACCATATCATTTCACTCATACACAGAATTTAAGAAACAGAATGAATGAACCAAGAAAAGAAGAGACAAACCATTTAAAAAACTCTTTAACTATAGGGACCAACCGATGGTTTCCAAAGGGGACGTGGTGGGGGCAGTATGAACTAAGTGAAGAGGATTAAAAGTACACTTATCACGATGAGTACTAAATAGAACTGGTGAATCTCTTTATTGCGTACAAAACTAATATAACACTGTACATTAACTCTACTGGAATAAAAACAAAAAATAAAATTTCACTGAAAGTAGAAATAAAGGAGAGGAAAAAAAGACTAAAGAAAGAAAAACACTTTAAAGCAAAAGGAAAGGAAGGATGAAAGAAAGGAAGAAAGAATAAAGTGGCAATGGAAGGAAATTTGTCAACTTGAAGAACACAACAGGGGGAGGCCCGCCTGGGGTCCTCAGTCAGTTAAGTGTCTAACTCTTGATTTTGGCTCAGGATCCTGTGATGGAGCCCCACATCAGGCTCTGAGCAGGAATAGAGCCTGCTTAAGATTCTCTTTCTCCTTCTCCTTTTGTACCCCCTACCCATGCACATTCTCTCTCTCTCTTTCTCTCTGAAAAAAAAATTGGGGGGGGGGCAGATAATCATACCCAGTGGCAATGTGTCATCACGTTGTGTAGTCAATTGCAAGTTCTGGCTCCCCTATGTGATGTCTTGTCCTTATGTTCCATAGATTAAGTTAATTCCAGTAGTAGTGATGGATTCATCAACTTAACAAAGTGGGGGTAACCCTTATCTTTGAGATTAACCAGCTTCCTACCTTGATTTTGATTCTTTTCTTGTATGGACCATAGTTTACTCTGATTTCTCCTACCAAATTAAATTATGAATAGTAGGACCTTTTTGTATGATAAATGCATTTCTCCTTGTTAACTGTTAAATCTATTGCTTGTGAATTTGGTGTTTGTGAATCATCCCGTAGTAGTGACCAATGGTGTGTTTACTGAGCCAACATGCTAGGGTCAAACTCCAAACTGCGGTGATCTGATCAAAGTCCTGTTCCCAGGTGTTCAGTCTGACCAGGATCCTCATTGCATTTGGATTATGACCCAGATTTTTACATCACAGTTTATTGTCATGACCGCACTTATTAGCATCGCAAAGATGAAAGGTTAACAATTAACTAAGAGCCCACTGTTCCGGTATGCTGTAAAGTACTTTATCTGTGTTCTTATCTGTACTTCACAGCAGCCTTGCTAAGTGGTATTGTAATTTTCAAAGAATAGTCTTCTAAATTGGAAAGTTCCTTCATCAGCCAAGTTTAAGTTTCCACATGGAGTCATAGGGGCAAAAGAGGTAACTGCCTAATTAATCTGACCTGGAAAATCAACTTTAAATGTCTTGATAGATGTCCTGTCTAGATATCTCTCACATCTAAGAGGCCAGAATTATTTCCCACTTTATGGAAGAGAAAAATAAGACCCAGAATGTTAAAGTGCTAAACTAAGCTTGCTCATATTAAAAAAGCTAGCTAGTGACAGTACCAAAAGTTTTGCCCAGGTCCGTCTGATATCAGTTTCTGTTTATTTCCTCTGAGATGTGTTTACTTACTAATTTTTGGTAAGTGAGATATTAGTTTTACATATAACTAACTAATTAACTAGACTAGTACACACTCCAAATCACTGAGTTTGGTTAAGGCTGGCTCTGGGAAATTTAGATTTGCCTTTGGTTGTCAATTCTGAAAATATGACCTGTAACTTAAATGTTTGCACATGTAGAAAATGAGTCATGAGTGCAGGAAAATTCTTCCCCATTTACTGTTTGGAATCTATTAACTAAGCTTGAAACCCCTCTGGCTTCCTCATGCCTTCATCCATCCACACAGACAGAATTTGAAGTTCTTCCTCTACAAATAAAGGAACGGAGTGTGTGAGGGCTTCAGGAAGAACTTGGGATGCTCACAAAGGAGACAGAGTTTGGAAGGACAGAGGACAGAAAAGACAAACTTGACCAACAAACAATACGGCCGACCCCAAATTACGGACAGCCTATGGCGGCTTCCTATAATCAGAGTAATGTTCAAGAATATGGAAATTAAAATCCATATAAATGACTATTTCTGTGCCAAAGAAACTACTAATGCAAAAATCATTCTAGAATGGCAATTCTTTGCCCGACCAGGGTTTTGACATTCTTGTAAACCGCAAAAATGTCCCACTATAAAGATGAGAGTGGAAACAACGCTCCCTAAAGCCGTCCTGCACGTTTTTCCCTACTTCACTCTCTGGTTTCTCTTCACTAAAAAGCCCAAGCCCAAGCCCTTCTGACATTCAGAAGTCTATTGGATTAGGTATTTAGAAAGTCCAGCTGAATCAACATTTCAGTGAATGGACTCTGAGTGAGGGCAAAAGCCCAGGCATTTCCTCATAGCCAGTAGTCATATGAATTCTGTAAAACCTGTTCTTTTGTCCTCCTTGAAGGTAGCTAGCTGGGCACAGTCCAACTGGATGAGAAAACAATACCTTATGAAAAGGAGAATTGATTTACAACATTGGAGATTGATGCAAAATTAGAGTTTAAATTTTCTGCAAGATAGTTATAATTATAAATGTCTTTTTCTCTAAGCCTTGTGTCTTTAAGCTAAAAGAATTATGTATTTTCCTTGACTGGATCCTTGAGTGATACCAAAACAAAGTCAGGCAACATTAAACTTTCAATTAAAATATTAGAAGCCCTGTATTTAGCAAGGCTAAGTACTGCTCTAAATAGCAGGGACTACTTTAACCAACTCAAGATCAGATAGAAATAGTAAATTAGCCTTTTTTTAAAAGATTTTATTTATTTATTTGACAGAGATCACAAGCAGGCAGAGAGGCAGGCAGAGAAAGAGGAGGAACAGACTCCCTGCTGAGCAGAGAACCTGATTTTTTTTTTGGGCGGGGAGGAGTTTCAATCCTAGGACTGTGGGATCACGACCTGAGCCTAAGGCAGAGGCTTTAACCCACTGAACCATCCAGGTGCCCCATAAATTAGCTTTTTTAAGAGTATTTTTTCCGCATAATTAACCAACTGACCAACCAACCAAGTATGCTTCTGTGCAAAACCTTACAAGGCTCTCAGAAATGTAGGAAGCTAAGGATAAACATCGTGCACTGCTCTGCCAATCCCACAGGAAGTCGAAAACATGCAGCCACAGAAGCAAAAAGCAATGACTTAAGGGAAAGTCATTTCCTCCTGCTTTAACTTTGATTGAAGTTTATTTTCATTTCATGTGAAGATGCTCAGATCTGAATGTCACCCTAAGACTACACCAAGCCATTATAAATGAGCCAGAATCAAAGAGGAAAGAATTATACAGAGAACTCTCACTTTGTCTGTTCTTCCTACTTTGTAAGTAATCCAGATCATGACTACAGACCTATTAAGGCTAAAACACACTCAGGAAGTAACAACCTCTTTTTCTGAAAACATTTCTGACGAACAGTAGTGCTAATATTATATATAGGAATTCAATCTTGGGCTCCTGCTGGCTCAGTCAGTAGAGCACACAACTCTTGATCTCGGGGTTATGAGTTTGAGCCCCATGTTGGGAGTAGAGGTTACCTAAAGAAAAAAAAAAGAATTAAATTTTATTAGTAGAAAATACTTAAATAATAATAAAGTAATAATTAAACCTACATTATTAATAACATCTAGGGTGAAAGCAACTTTTTAAGGTGTGATTTTCCTCTGATTTTTTAAAATGTGAAAGGATCAGGCCAAGAGCATAAGAGTCCTTTTTTTTTTAAATTATTATTGTGTTCAGGTAGCCAACGCATAGTAACATCATTAGTATTTGATATAGTGTTTGACAGTTCATTAGTTGCATGTAACACCCAGTGCTCATCACAACACGTGCCCTCCTTAATACCCATCACCTGGCTTCCCCATCCCCTCACCTCCCTCCCTTCTGTAACCCTCAGTTTGGTTGCCGGAGTCCAGAGTCTCATAGTTTCTCTGCTCTCTGATTTCTTCCCATTTAGTTTTCCCTCCCTTCCCCTATGGTCCTCCACACTATTCCTTATGTTCCACATATGAGTAAACATAGGAGTCCTTTCTGAAATCATGCTTCTTTGTTAGATCTCACCTTTAAAGAACAAATTTAAAATTTCTGCTCTTAGTACTACTCTGTTTCCAGCACTGCTGTTTGTCCTATGAGGAAGTAGCATGCAAATCTTGTATGTAACCTATGGTTTCCAATTGCTAACCTTCCCTTAAACTATGATGCATTCTGTTTCATTCTAAATTGAAATTCCATTCAAACTCCTCCAAGCAAACTCATCAAGTATATTTTCCCGGTAAGCATTCATTGAGTATCTATTATATGTTTAGCAAGGTACTGGGCACTGGGAATACACATGAACTCAGTTTGAGGGAGTAGACAGACATATACGCAAGTGTAATTGATGAGGTATGTTCTGTGATATATAAACTGTAGATCTAAGTGAGCTTAACTGTTGAAAAGAGTGTCACTCAGAATGTCCCATAGGATTCAATAGCTCTTATAGCTACTAAAAGGAAATCTAAGAAAGAGTTTGCACAACCTAAACAAATCTAATAAATAAAGTTTCTTCTTCTCATCATGTGACAACAAAGCATCTGACTTACGTATGAAAGATATCCCAGGAGGTCTGACTCATCACAGAGAAATGATATGTTCTATTCTCTTTCACTCACAGTAAGTCTCATTGATTTGTTCATGTCTTTTCCTATCATTATTCACTCTCTGTTTTTAAAAACATTGGTCCAGAAAACTAATTGAGATAATACATGTATTTATATATATAAACATATATATGTATACATGTATATGTATATTTATGTATTCACATGTATATTTATGTACATATGATATGTTTATGTGTATATTATATGTTTATATAGATTTGATTTATATATGTGTGTGTTTATATACATATGAGTATGATTTTTGAATGTCAATTCATCGTCTATTTAAATAAGTAAAAATAATAGCAATAGCTTAGCACGTATTGAGTTTCTAAAATTGTATCATACACAGAATTAGGCACTTTACATGTATATTTTTATATTTAATTATTGTGAGTTGTATATACACACATGGTGAGTTTCATAGATCAAGTAATTATAGGTTTACACACATTGGACATTTGTATTTAGAAAGATTGCTCTATCATCTAGGGCTTCATTTTGCAAGGAGGAATATAAAATCTAAGGAGGAAATATACTTTCCTGAAGTCATCTAGAGAATTTGCGTCAAGTCAGAACATAGAATAATTTAGTTTAAGGGAAATAAGCTTTCCTCAGCCCATTTGCAACTCCTTTATCTACCCTCAAACCCTTGCAATTCCAGTTGGTTTTTCTTTTTTCTTTTTTACAAGAATACAGATTTTTAAAAAGTCTAAAATACATTTAAATCTAACCAATTGTTCTGTATAGATATATAAATATTCTAAATGAAAGAGAAATCAAAGAAATGAGAGAAACATTTAATTAAAGACTAATTCTATTTATTATCAATACCTATTATGAGTATCATTGGTTTTTGTTACAACACAACTGTCGATATATTCAATTAGATATTTTTGAGATTAAATATGAAGGAAAGAAAGCCAAAAATATTTATGAATGATGAGAATAAAAGTTAGTATTCTAGAGCCCCAGAGATGATAAAAACAATGTTTCATGGGATAATTGGAAAAGTCTTTATAGAAACAATAGGATTTGACCCAGGCTTTAAGAGTTAGGTCTGAATGGGCCTAGAGAGTTGGAATATATTCCAGGTGAGAAAAACAGCTGGAAGAGGAAATAGAACATGCCTTGGATGCAGAAAGGAGATTTGTCATTCACCAGGAAGCTATCCCATGAACATTTACTGAGTGTTGTGTTCATTTCATTCTTTTCAAATTGCAAACAGAGACATACTCAGACAGTCTCCTGTACTGGGATTTGTCTTATTTTGAGCAAGTTGTTCTTCTCTAGAATTCCTTTGGTATCACTGTTCTCTCTCTTGTATTTATCTTTGTCCCTGTTTTTTGTTTGTTTGTTTGTTTGTTTTTGTTTTTGTTTTTTCTCTCTCTCTCTCTCCACTCATTCCCATCTTGGAAGGTGGAGATGAGGTTGGGGGAGGGGGCATCAGGAAGATAAGTAAAATATTGATGAAACATTTGTCTATGACCTTGAGGAGTTCACAGTCTTCAGGAAGGAAAGATGAAGAAAACCCACCAAAATATATTCTATAATGGAAAACAGCAGAGGGTGCTATGGGATCAACAAGAAGGGCCCATTGTTCAGCCTGAAGAGTTTAAGGGTTTATGGGTAGCTTTCTGGAGGAGATATTTAGGAACCAAGTCTTAAGTATGCATCAGCAAGGTCAAGGTTTGTAAGATTGAAGGTGGAGGAAACATTATGGGCAACAGCATGCCTGATTCATTATGAGATGCATTTGAAGAACTACAGTCTTCTGGTATTTCTAGATTATAAGGAGAAAGATGGAGAAGATAAGTAGTAACCAAGTCCTAATTGGGTTTGTGTGCCCTGCAATGGATCTGTGCTTGTCTCACGGCAATGTGTTGCCCTAGGAAGGTTTTAGGCAATAGAGCATAGATGTGTATTTAGAAATATTATGCTTTTGGCTAAGTGGAGGATGATTATGGGACAGGAGAAGATGAAGAACTGACTAATAAAAAGCGCTCTGAAATATTTCTTAACTGTAGAGTTCATACTATCCCTTGTGTAGTCTATGTCCTGGAATCATTTGCCAGTGCTATGTTGCCTTAGGAAATATGGTGAAAAACAAATATTGTCAGAGAAAAAGAGCAAGATAGAGAGATGGGGCAAAGAAAATCTCTTTTCTCTTGACTGCTGGGTGATGAAATACAGAGTGAACCAGATATCTTTCAGTGATGGGCTAGGGTAGCAGATTATTTTTTCATTATAGTGTTCCCTCTCCTGAAGAAAGCTCTAGTCAACACCCCTCCATTATTGAAAAGGATCAGCTTCCTGTGTGCCTAGTGCAAAATGCGCATGTAGTGGCACATATCATCACAGAATACAAAACTTAGCAACGCCACCTAGATCTCAGTGCCAAAATGTTGTCATACGCTATGCTTGATGATCTACAAATATCAAGTGATTGTCCCAGGAAAATCATCTAAAAATCTCCTTTTCAATCGCTCAGTTGAGTGGCAGCATTTTAGAGAGTTGAAAGTAACTGTAGTAGGCAAATGTCAATGAAAGAACCCTTAGCAATCCTGGAAGGATTTTCCTCCATACTCTTTCTTGCCTGATTTAGCACAATTTTGAGGTGGTTGAACTTGTTTGGCTTGCAAGTTAGGAGAATGAAAGGGTAGGCTCTTCATTAAATTAAGTCCAAAATGAGTTTATTAATACAAGAAAGCAGACTCTATTCAGTTTTATTCTTCATATTCAAAGTATAACTCAGTACGCTTGCATTTTTTATATATTCTGATCATGATACAGTAAATGTTAGGGTAATGCAGCCAAATCAAATTTGTTAATGAGAAAGAAGAGTGGTAATTGAATTTCTTTCTCCCCGAATTATCTAGATCGTTTCTTTTCTGAGGGCGAATATACTGGGTAAATTTGGAACATTCCATTCAACTTTGCTTTCACTGGCTACTTAATACAGTGCAGTGAATGCCATAGGCTTTTAAATATCATTAGACAAAAATGAAGAAAAGGATTGTGTAACTACTACTGCAGACAGACATACGGAGGACAGTCAGCAATGCTGATTCAAGATACAAATTTTGATCCCTGTAAGCAGGATCCTAATACACATTCCTTATGGCTGCATGTTCTTTCTATTCATCTGTATATTTTCCAAGGAGTAAGCGGAGATTATTCTATGAGAGGATGTCTACTTTGCCAGCATTTCCTATTCCACAGAGAAAGGGCGGGCTGACATTGTGTAAAACTCCACAAGCTCCCACCCCAGCTCTGGTGTCATTTCCATATTGAACTCCAAATAGTTCCTTCCCCAGTGCAGCTGGTGATACCCCAGGAGGCTTTGTAACACTACAGGTTAAAGGATCAGAAAGGCGATTTGGGAAAATGGAGCCCTTCATTTTGCCGTAAGCAGTGGTGCATTCTGATTCATAGAACGAATTAAAGTTGGTTCATTATTCTTGTGTTGTAAGGACCTATTTTATATTTTTATATTTTAGCAAGAGGCTTTTATTGAGGTTAAACAAAAACCTTGTTGTTTAACCCTTAAACTGTCCCTGTTCCCCTTCCCCCAAGGGATTCACTTAAAAACAAGTCTGGGAAACCAGCTCCAGGTAACAAAGCCCAGATACAAGGGTGGGTCAGGCCAGGTGGAGACATCAGTCAGTGGGGGGTTGCATACTGTCTCCCTAGCTACCAAGGAGTATCCCCCCCCACCCCTGCCTTTGGGAGCCTTTTTGGCGCCCATCCTAATTAAGGTGTAATAGGCTGGGTCAAATGTCTACTAGGGTAAATTGTAACTCAATTGGTCACCTAGCATCACTGTGGAGTTTCCTGTGTGTGTTACAATCTCATTGGTCACCTGCGCATGGCCAGGCCCGACCGCATGGCCTTTGCCCTTAAAAGCTAGACTGTGAAACAGAGAAGGGTCTCCCTCTCTTGTAAGAGGTGAGTTCCTGAACATTTGGTTAGATTCTTGATGCTTGGTGCGAAATAAATCTTTGCTTGACCTTCACTTTATATCAGTCTCGCTCCTTCAATCACGGACCCGTTATTGGGGCAGAACAGTGTCAAAGTAACACCAGGCTTAGTCTCCACAAAGAGAAAGAGGCTGAATCAATAGTATTTGCCTTGCTTTTGTTTTGAGGTTTTTTGTTTTTTGGCTTTTTTTTCTTTTTTCTTTTCAACTGTAAATTTAGAAATACCATGGGGGACACACAATCTGTTTACCCGAGTCAATTTTAGCAACATTCTCTATCTTCCTTTCCCTGCTTCATTGCACAAAGGAAGGCCTTCCTTAGAAATCTGCATTTGCCTATGAATCTTAAACATCAAAAGGCATAAGTGGATCAGGACATCCCTTTTACAACATTTGTTTTTAATTCCTGGTCCCATTTGTTACATTTTCATACTTAAAACCATGTACATCACACTTGCATTTATATACATTACATGTGTGTGTATAAATACACATTTACGTTTGTAATTCTTTCCAGCATAGGTCTGAAATATAATAGATGTTGAACAATTAATTAATTGGTTAATTAGACAAGAAACAGTTGAAGCGATTATCACTATAACAAAACTAAATCATCTTTCTTTGAATCTTACATGTAATTTGCTTAACTCTGAATGTGTATCTGATGTATACATATGTTTCTGAAATAATAAATATATTTCTGTGCATATTAAGCTTTAGAAAAGGGAATGCTTCTTTTCTTGAAATCTTGAATGCTTATGGTGAATCTAGGAGAGTAATATTGAAAGCAAACATATATTGTTAAAAAGAAACTTTAGTTCATTTTTTAACATTCTCAGTTTTTAGTGGGCGCTTTGTCTTAATCTTTTATACTTGCTTGCATTGTTCAGATAAGCACATATGGTTGGCCTCCAGTAGATTTATTCTGGTTTGGGTCATTGAGTGGGTGGGGTTTGAAATATTCATAGGGAAAGGAACAAGTGGTGCTAATATAACGATAAGGAACACAAGTGCCAAAGTTAATTTTTAATATTCACAGATGTGTGGCCATTTGTTAAAAATGATCCCCAAAGTTTTTATTAGAGGACCGCAGTATGAGCTTTTTTCACACGACAAAAAAAAGAAAAAAAAAAAAAGACCACAAAAATGTTTTGGATTGATCTGTTTCTTCTTGGCTGTGGAAACTTACATTAAATATTATCAACAGGCAGCCAAATACCACAAAGTTATTACCTTTCAGGACTTGTTTCAGGGTGGTACTGCTCCTGGCCGAATTCCCCATGTCTAATTACCTCGTGCAGATTTTATGCAGCTTGTATCACATTGTTTCAATAAAAACAAGATGATCCTATTAGTGAACATGTGTGAGGGAAAAGGGCAGCCTCAGGAAACTCCTCTGTGGCAATCATTCTGGATACAGTCTCCAACTGGGCTTGACTCATGTGCCAATCGGGAGGGAAGATAGCAGTTGCTCTTAACATGGTTTTGTTTGAGTCAAACGATCAGGCCTCTCCTGTTTTATCTTAAACTTGTGGAGATGGTTTATGTTTCTGATGAGGGCAGCCAAATAACGCACTGGTAACCCAAGCCTATTTATCCTGCGGCTATGGTGTATGTTACATTATACTTTACCTTTCAACCCAGGGGATGATCTACGTTATAAGGTGTTATTCGCTTCCCCTGAGCAGAGGTCCTTGGAAGACCTCTTCCTTTCAGATTAGCCTTGGAAACCTCCTCTCTGAAATCAGTCTCTCACTTAGTCTTTGGAGGAGGTGAGTTTACGGTAGGGTTCAGTGAGTCACCATAGACACTTCCTTGTCCCTCTGTTTTTGTTTTGCTTTTATTTTTTGTTTTTGATTGCATTAATGCATGGTATCAACACTATTAAGCTCATGATGCTTCTCTTCAAATTTGTTATCCCTTCTGTAGTCTGTATCTTAGTTGGTGCATCAATTCTCATTAACTTCTCAAAACTTCTTCCCAGTCACTGAGAGTTTCGACCCTTAGTTCATTTCTCCTCTGGGACTCTATTTCTGTCATCTGTTTCCATTGGCTTTTTCAATATAAAATTCAACAGAAGAGAATTAAGTCTTCTCTAAAAGAAAAGAGGATTTCTATAACAAAGACTGTTTCTCACAATAAACTGAAGAAAAAAAGTAAAACAGAAGGGAAAAGAACCTCAAATCTTCCCAAACATTTGTCTAGTAAGTTACAACATTGCAAAAAATTCCATCTTCTTCAAGCTCATTAAAAAAGAATATTGGTGTGCCTAGGTGGCTCAGGCAGTTAAGCATCTGACTCTTGATTTTGGCTCAGGTTATGATCTCAGGGTTGTGAGATCAAGCCCCACCCTGGGGCTGGAGTGTGATTGAAATTCGCACCCTCTCTCTCCCCACTGTTCCTTTCCCCCTTGCATGTGTGCATGCATTTTCTCTCTCTCTCTAAATAAAGAAATACATAAAATATTTTGGAAAAGAATATTTTAAAATAATGAATTATAGTTCATTATGCTTATTATCTGTCTTTTTAACTTTTAATACATACTTGCATCCTTTATAAAAAAACTATTGTATATTGTAATGACAGTGTTTATGACTTACATATTTACAAATTTTTTAAAAGATCAGAGATAGTTAGTTTTTAAGAAAATACAGAAACCAGGGAAGGGAGTTAATTTTACCTTTAATCTGATGTAAAAGAGTGGAAATGGGTAAAAGGTAAATCACATTGAGTTTCCTGGTAACAAAAAGATGACAGAAAGAAGCATCATTTTTCAAAAGATATTAATGTAACGTATCACAGTTAATCAGACAAGCTTCAGATATTTAAGAAATATTCTTCTAAATTCTTTGCAGTTGTGGAATCTGAAACCCCTTATTTATCTGAGACTATCTCTCTCCCATGGTCCTGCCCCTTACCTGAATCACATAGTTAAGCGATACTCCAACTGAACTCTTGATTGCTTCTAAAATTCATCAAGAGTGATGACATTAAATGTGTTTGTTGATCAATTTTTTACCTGGATCTTAAAAATCATTTCAAGCTATAAATTCTTTTAGAAAGCATATTAATTCCCTCAGGAAACAAAAGCATCATAAACTAAATTAGCATATGTGTGTACCAAGTAAGATAATGGCATACAAGTGATAGGTATGATCTTCAGGAATTTAACATAAACATCTGACTATGAAATTAAATATCATTAGCTATGTAGATTTTAAATTACAGAATTTATATACTTTTAAATGTAGTACCTAAAAAAAAAAATCATAAAATGACTTTCGGCTATGGCAGGGTAAGTATGCATAAATGTCTCTGATAGGAAACGTGAGATACAGTAGTTACAAAAAGGGAATCAAAGTTCTAGAAAAGAAAGGCAAGAAATTGTGTCTTTCTTTATTGTTGACTTACATATTTCCTCAAGAGCCTGATTTGTGATTTAGTTCAGATAACTAGTGTACTCTCCTAATATTCAAAACCTTAGAAATTTCTTTTCTTTTACACTGAACCATTTGGGTGACTTGGCACACACTTCTTTGAGGCTTATCCTATAACTGAGCCTCTGATAAGCAAAGAAAAACATACCCGTTTACCCCAGCAGCTCCATAAAGATTTGGTACTTCCTATCCAGATTAGCAGTTAGAGCTGAAATTACCCTGAAACAAATCAGCTGGTTATTCTACAAAGAAACATAAAATGTATATGTTGACCAGCCTCTTCTTTCCAGGTCTCCAAAATCTCTGTGAACAGATTCTTTTCAACAGGGAGTATCTCAGCCATGCAGGTGGATGGGACACAGATATACATGTTGCAAAAGAACGTAAGTGGGCCATAGTTCACAATCGTTTGATGAATAAACAAAGGTCACAAAAGCTGGAAAAACAGACAGTCTTAGCAGGCTTCATATTTCTGCTGAGTCAAGTCTAACAAAAACAAAGCGTTAGGTGTCAGTAACTAAATACAGGGTTCATTCTTGATTTTCGGTTGTTGTTGCTTTGTTTTGTTTTAATGTAAGTTAATTATATTGTGAAATTTAACTCTTCGACTGAATCTGTGATTCAGTAAGTATCAAAGATTGTAAAGTTTATGAGGAAGAAATAATGCTTTAGCTCAGTTCTGTTTGGTGCCGTTCAAGTTAACTGAGTCTCTGTGGTAGAAAAAGATGAACGAGGGGCTAAGTATGTAGTTGGAGGGTATAGTGCAATTCACTTATATATGGAATATAAATTCTAATGGGACCAATATTGTAAGATAGTAAAAAGTTCTATGAAAAAGTGACAGAGATTAATTCTGCTTGACAAGTTCAAATACATTGCCTGGAACATAACAAATGGTTACAATTTTCACATGCATTGATCTAGACGATTGATACGCTAGCAGCAACATTTTTTGTAGTTGCTTTTCAGTTTTTGCATTTAGTTGGGACTGGAGAGAAGATAAGACTAATTCTAAGTTTTTCTAAAACTAAGGATTATAATTTTATAATCCTTCACAAACTGATTGCCACATGATCTCTCTGACTCTCCTACTTACATCTTATACTCCAGATCCGAACATTTCACAAATTCCCTAATTAACCAGACTTTTGCACGTTGTCTCACCTTTATATGTGCTGCTTCCTCTGCCTAGCATGTTCTTCTCTTACTCTGTATGGCTTTTTCCTTTAAAACTCAATATGAACGTGAAACCTTCAGCAACCTCCAAGGGCATCCGTGGTTGCCAGTTGCTCTAATCATAACTACTTATATTGGCTTCGTTTTCCACATATTTCATTACATATGGTCTGGCTACGCATTAGGCTGTGAACCTATGTTCATTCCCCTTGGTGCAATGGTTCCTAAGAATATCTGAAGTATGAACAAATGGAGGCTAATATCATCCATACAGTCTTTCCTAACTATTTCTCTCAGCAGTGACATTATCTTCTTTGAATTCCTGCTGAATTTATAGCTTTAGGGACTTCTGAAAAATAAGCCTTGTAAGTAAATTCTGAAAGATTAACTACCCTGTAACATTTAGAAGATTTTAAAGGATATGTGCTTTACAAATGCTTAAATGCATTTATTTATTCAATAAGGCTTGTTAAGTGACTTCTGTGCTAAAACCTTGTACTTTATGAGGTAATATGAGAGATACAGACAGAATATACTCATAGTGTTTAATCAATATTTATAAAATGAGGGGTGCCTTTTGGTGGCTCAGTCAGTTAAGTGTTCAATTCCTGATTTTGGCTCAGGTCATGATCTCAGGGTGGTTAAGATTGAGCCCTATTTGGGGCTCTGTACTCTGCTCTGGGTCTGCTTGAGATTTTCTCCCCCTGCTCCTCCTTTTCAAGCTTTCTCTCTCTCAAAAAAATAATACATAAAATATTTAAAAAAATAAAATAAATGCATAATAAAATAATAGTGAGACACCAGGAGGAATGGAATAGACATTGTCTTGGGAATTCAGGGTGAAGAGAAGAGCACTATCATTCTTTTTGTCTTAAAGTTTTAAAATTATTATTATTATGGTAAAAAACATGCAACATGAAATCCACTCTCAACACATTTTTAAGTGTAAAGTTAAGAACTGTTTACGGTGGGGCGCCTGGGTGGCTCAGTGCGTTGAGCCGCTGCCTTCAGCTCGGGTCATGATCTCAGGGTCCTGGAATCGAGTCCTGCATCGGGCTCTCTGCTCAGCAGGGAGCCTGCTTCCTCCTCTCTCTCTCTGCCTGCCTGTCTGCCTACTTGTAATCTCTCTCTGTCAAATAAATAAATAAAATCTTAAAAAAAAAAAAGAACTGTTTACTGTAGGTACAATATTGTACAATAGATCTCTAGAACATTTTCATTTTGCATAACTGAAACCTGATATCTCTTAAGAAACATCTGCCCATTTCCCTTCCCCCTCTCCCCTGGTAGCCCTGTTCTACTTTCTGCTTTGATAAGTCTGGCTATGTCAGAAACTTCATACAAATGGACTCACGCAGTATCTGTCTTTTTGTGACTGGCTTATTTTATTTTAGTGTAATGTCGTCAAGGTGAATCCATGCTGTGGCACATGACAGGATTTCTTTCTTTTGTATTTCTGAATATTTCAGTTTATGTGTATATCCTATTTTCTTTACTCTTTCATCTATGGGTTGCTTCCATTTCTTGCCTGTTGTGAATAGTACTGCAGTGAACATGGGAGGGCAAATATCTCTTTGAGATCCTGATTTCAATTCTTTTGGATAAAAACCCGTAGGTGGGATTGCTAGATTGTATAGTAGTTCTATTTTTAATTTTTTTGAGTAACTTCATTACTGTTTTGCTGTCACACTGCACCATTTCCCATTCCTACCAACAGTGCACAAGGCTATATATAGTTTCTCCACATCCTTTCCAAAATGGGATTGATGGATTGATTGACTTCTATTTATTTATTTTTCCTTGTTTGATAATGGCCATACTAACAAGTGTGAGGTGATATTTCATTGTAGTTTTGGTTAGCATTTCCCTGAGGATTAGCGATCTTGGGCATCTTTTCATATGTCATTATTTGTCATTTTTATGTTTTCTTTGGAGAAGTGTCTATTCAAGCCCTTGGCCCATTTTCTAATTGGGTGATTTAATTTTTTGCTGATGAGGTATAGGAATTACTTATGTATTTTGGATATTAAACCCTTATAAATATATAGTTTACAGCTATTTTCTTTTTTTTAAAGGATTTTATTTATGTATGTATTTATTTGAGAGAAAGAGAGACCATGAGAGCGGTGAGAATCAGAGGGAGAAGCAGACTCCCTGCTGAGCAGGAAGCCTGATGTGGGATTTGATCCCTGGACTCTGGGCTCATGATCTGGGCTGAACGCAGTTGTGTAACCAACTAAGTCACCCAGGAGTCCCTATTTTCTTATGTAATATACGTTGCCCTTTCATTTTGTTCTTTGTTTACTGGCTGTAGGGAGCATTTGAGTTTGATGAAGTCCAGTTTGCCTATTTTTCTTTTGTGGCCTGTGCTTTCATTATCATATTCGAGTATCATTGCCAAGAGCAATGCCATGAATGTTTTCTTCTAAGGGTTTTACAGTTTCAGTTCTTATCTTTATTTCTTAATATATTTTGAGATGATGTTTGCATATATTATAAGATAGGGATCTAATTTCCCTCTTTTGCATTTGGCGATCCAGTTTTCCAAACACCATTTGTTGAAGAAGCATGCTTTTCCCATTGTGTATTCTTGACACTTTTGTTGAGGACACGCTGATATATGTGACCGCTTATTTCAGGGCTCTCTATTCTGTTCTTTTGATTTGTATGTCTGTTTTTAAGCCAGTGACATACTGTTCTGTTTACATAGCTTTGTAAAATGTTTTAAAATAAGGAAATGTAAAGCCTCCAACTTTGTTCTTCTTCTTAAAGATTGTTTTATCTATTTAGGATCCTTTGTGTTTTCATATGAATTTTTCAGATTGTTTTTCTAGTTCTGTAAAAAAATGTCATTGGATTTTTGTTAGGGAGTACATTGAATTCGGAGATTGCTTTGGTAGTATGGACAATTTAACAATAGTAAGTCTTCCAATCCATGAACATGGGCTATCTTTCCATTTAGTTGTGCTTCTTTACTTCTTGTAACAATGTTTTATAGTTTTCAGTAAGCAAGTCTTTCAGCTCTTTGCTTAAGTTTATTTAAAAATAAATATTTATTCTTTTTTTAATGTTTTTGTAAATGGAACTATTAATTTGCTATTCAGTTTTTTCTTAATATGTAGAAACACAGAAACAGAACAGATTTTTGTGTGTTGAGTTTGTATTTTGCAACTTTAATTAATTCATTTATTAGTTTTAACTGTGCGTGTGTGTAGCATCTACATATAAGATCATATGATCTGAAACCAGAGATAATTTTACTTCTTTTTTTCCATTTTGCATGCCTTTCATTTCTTTTTCTTGCCTAATTGTTCAAAGTAGATCATCCTTGCCTTGTTTCCTATCATAGAGGAAAAGTTTTTTATCGTTGAGTATGCTAGCTGTGGGTTTTACATTCATGTCCTTTATTATGTGGAAG
Source organism: Neogale vison (assembly GCF_020171115.1). NCBI lineage: Eukaryota > Metazoa > Chordata > Mammalia > Carnivora > Mustelidae > Neogale > Neogale vison. The sequence continues at coordinate 55,102,039 of NC_058099.1, forward strand.
TAACTTTTTCTTGCTAGCTTGTGAGTCTTTTTAATCATGAATGAGTGTTAAATTCTCTCATATGCATTTCCCCCATCTTTTGAGATGATCTTGTGTATTTTATCCTTTATTGAATTTTGTGTGTATCACATTCGTTGATTTTCGTGTATTAAACCATTCTTGTATCACAGGAACAAATCCTAATTGACCATGTTGTTTGATCTTTTTAATGTGCTGTTCAATTCAATTTGCTAGTATTTTATTGAAAAATTTTGCATGTTCATCGGGGATATAAGCCTGTAGTTTTCTTGTAGTGATTATTTTTCTGGCTTTGGTAATCAGGGTAGTGCTGACTTCATAAAATGAGTTTGAAATGTTTTCCCCTTTTCAATTTTTTGAATTTGAAAATATTCAGTTTTAATTATTCTTTAAATGTTAGAATTCATCATTGAAGGCCTCTGTACCTGAGCTTTCCTTTGTTGAAATGTTTTTGATTACTGACCAATTTTAATAATAATACTTCTATTAAGTTTCCTATTTCTTTATGCTTCAGTCTTAACAGAGTATACCTTTCTAAGAAATTATTATTTCTAGTTATACAATTTCTTGGTGTATAATTTTCCATAGCAGTCTGTTATAATCCTCTTTATTTCTGTGTCATCAATTGAAATTTATCTTTAATTTCTTATTTTATTTATCTAATTTTTTCCTTAGTTAGCCTAAAAAAAATTTGTCAATTTTCTTGATCTTTTCAAAACACCAGTTCTTAGTTTCATTTATTTTTTCCACTTCCTATTTTGTTTATTTATATTTTAGTCTGCGTTATGTCTTAATTCTGCTAACTTTGGGCCCAATTTGTTTTTCTAGTTATTGATGTATAAAGTTAGGTTTCTTAGTTGATATCTTCTTTTTTAATACATAAGGGTGTAATGCTATGAACTTCCCTCTTAGATACTCTTTTGTTGCATCCATTAAGTTTTGTTTTGGTACGTTATGTTTTGTTTCATTTATCCCAAGATATTTTCTAGTTTTCATTCTGATTTTTAATTTGACACATTCTAATTTTCCCATTGATTTCTTTTGACCCATGGACCCAAGACTATGTTTTTAATTTTCACATATTTGTGAATTTTCCAATTTTTTTTTCAACTGTTGATTTCTAGTTTCATTCCATTCTGGTCAGGAAAGATATTTGGTATGATTTCAATCTTCTCATATGTGGTATGACTTGCTCTGTGACCTAACATGTAATCTATCCTAGATAATAATCCATGTGCCTTGAACAAAATGTGTTTTCTGTTGTGTATGGGTGGAATGTTCTGTATATGTCTGTTAGATCAATTTATTTTGTATCATTTTCAATTGATCTGTCTGGGTGTTCTGTTACTCAAAGTGGGGTATTGAAATCTCTTACTATTTTGTGTTGCTCTTCACTCTTCTTCAGTTCTGTCAATGTTAGTTTCATATATTTAGGTGCTTTGATGGTGGGTGCATATATATTTATAATTATAACATGTGCCTGATGAATGACTATTTTAGCATTTTATAATGTTTTTCTTTGTCTTGTGGTAATTAAAAAAAAAGATTTTGTTTATTTATTTGACAGCGAGAGACACAGTGACAGAGGGAACACAAACAGGGGGAGTGGGAGAGGGAGAAGCAGGCTTCCCACTGAGCAGGGATCCCAATGCAGGGCTTGATCCCAGAACCCTGGGATCATGACCTGAACCGAAGGCAGACACTTAATGACTGAGCCACCCAGGTGCCCCTGTCTTTTTGTAATTTTTGATGTATAGTCTATATTGTCTGATATAAGTATGGCCCCCTCTGCCCTGTTTGGGTCACTAATTGAGTGCAATATCTTTTTTTGTCTTTTCATTTTCAGTCAATATGTGTCCTTAAATGAGTGTTTTGTAGGCAACATATTGTTGGATCCTGGTTTTTTTGTTGTTGTTTTCATTTTGCTTTTTAAATATTTTCAGTCACTCTAGGTCTCTTGTTTAGGGAGTTAATCCATTTAAACTTAATTATTGATCTGGAAGGACTTATTGCTATTTTGTTAACTGCTTTGTTTGACTTCTAGTTCTTTAATTCCTCTTTTCCTCTCACTGTCTTCCTTTGGGTTTCACTTTTTTTTCTTTTTTAAAGGGTGTACTTTGATTCCTTCCTCATTTTCATTTGTATACTTTTTACGGGTATTTTCTTTGTGCTAATCATGGGGCTTACATAAAACAATAGTTATAATCATCTATTTTAAGATGATAACTACTTAGCTTCAGTCACATACATAGCTTTTTAAAATACTTTTGTCTTTTGACTTTTATAACTGAATTAAAAGTAATTTATTCTTCTGCCTGTGGCTGTCCAATTTTCCAACACCATTTGTTGAAGAGACTGTCTTTTTTCCATTGGATATTCTTTCCTGATTTGTCAAAGATTATTTTACCATACTGTTTAGGGTCCATTTCTGGGTTCTCTTTCTGTTTCATTGCTCTCTGTGTTTTTGTACCAGTATCACACTTTCTTGATGAGTACGGTTTTGTAATATAGGTTGAACTCTGGAATTGTGATGCCTCCAGCTTTGGTTTTCTTTTTCAACATTCCATTGGCTATATGGGGTATTTTCTGGTTTCATACAAATTTTAGGATTGTTTATTCCAGCTCTGTGAAAAGTGTTGATGGTATTTTGATAGGGATGGCTTTGAATGTGTAGATTGCTTCGGGTAACATAGACATTTTTACAATATTTGTTCTTCCAGTCCATGTTCATGGAGTATTTTTCCATTTCTTTGTTTCTTTATCAATTTATTTAGTAAGTGTTCTATAGTTCTGAATACAGATCCTTTACCTTTTCAGTTAGGTTTATTCCTAGGTATCTTATGGGTTTTGGTGCAATTGTAAATGGGATCAATTCCTTGTTTTCTCTTTCTTCTGCCTTACTGTTATTGTATAGAAATGCAACTGACTTTTGTGCATTGATTTTATATTCTGTGACTTTGCTAAATTCCTGTATCAGCTGTAGCAATTTTTTCCTGGAGTCTTTTGAGTTTTCCTACATAAAGTGTCATGTCATCTGTGAAGAATGAAAGTTTGACTTCTTCTTTGCTGATTTAGATCATTTTTTTTTATATACCATACACAAAAAAATAAACTCAAATGGATGAAAGACCTAAATGTGAGATAAGTTCCAGAAGAGAATGAAGACATTAACCTTTCTGACTTCAGCCACAGGAACTTCCTGATAGACATGCTTCCAAAGCTAAGAGACACAAAAGCGAAAGTGAACTATTGGACTTTATCAAGACAAAAAGCTTTTGCACAGCAAAGGAAACAGTCAACAAAACTAAAAGGGAACCAACAGAATTGGAGAAGATATTTGCAAATGTCTTATAAGATAAAAGGCTAGTATAAAATCTATAAAGAAGCTATTAAAGTTAACACCTAAAAGCCAGTCAAGAAATGGGCAGAAGATATGAACAGACATTCCTCCAAGGAAGACATACAAATGGCCAATAGATCCATGAAAAAATGCTCAACATGACTCAGCATGAAGGAAATTAAAATAAAAATGACAATGAGATACGACCTCACACAAGTCAGCATAGCTAAAATTAACAACTCTGGAAACAACAGATGTTGGTAAGGATATGGAGAAAAGGGAACCCTCCTACACTGTTGGTGGGAATTCAAACTGGTACAGCCACTCTAGAAAACAATATGGAGGTTCCTCCAAAAGCTAAAAGTAGAGCTACCCGATGATCCAGAAATCGCACTACTAGGTATTTATTCAGAGGATAAAAACATAGTGAATTGAAGGGGCACATGCAGCATAATGTTTATAGCAGCACTATCAACAAAAGCCAAATTATGAAAAGATCCCAAATATCCATCAATTGATGAATGGATAAAGAAGAATGCGGTGTTTTATGTATATATATAATAGATATTACTCAGCCATCAAAAAGAATGAAATCTTGCCATTTGCAAGGATGTGGGTGCAACTAGAGGATATTATGCTAAGTGAAATAAGTCAGTCAGAGAATTTATTATTATATTATTATATATACTAAATATATTCAGTGTTACCTACAAATTTCATACTTTCATATGCTTTGTGTTGCTGCTTAGTATCTTTTCATTTCAGCTTGGACTCCCTTTAGCATTTCTTGCAAGCAATATCTAGTTGTGATAAACTCCTTTTCTTTTATTTATGTAAGAAACTCCAGTTCTTCTTCATTTTTGAAGGACAGTTTTGCTCCACATAGTATTGTTAGTTGGTAGTTTTTTTTTTTTTTAATTTCAGCACTTCAAATATATTATCCCACTCCCTCTCTCTAATTTTTTAAAAAAAATTTAATATTTAAAATTTTTAAATATTTTATTTTGGAGAGAGATATAAAGGGCAGGAGCAGTGGGGGGAGGGCAGAGGAAGAAGCAGACTCCCTACTGAACAGGGAGCCTGACCAATCCCAGGCCCCAGAGATCAGGACCTGAGCCAAAGGTCAGTTTGCACTATCTCTTGACCTGAAAAGCTGCTGCTGAGAAACCCATTGCTAAGTGTATGGGCTTTCCTTTCATAATTTTAATAATTCTTTTATAATTTTGCCTTTATAACCCTGACAATTTGATTATAATTATAATTTTATAATTCTGACAATTTGATTACAATGTGCTTTGGTGTGGATGTCTTTGGGATCAGCCTATTTGAGATTTGTTGGAGTTTTCAAATCCTTATGTCCATATCCTTTTTTAGATTTGGGAAGTTTTTAGCCATTATTTCTTTATGTAAGATTTCTGCCCCTTTCACTCTCTCTATTTTCTCTTTCTGAGACTCCCAGAATGTATATATTGGTCCATAACATAGTGTTCCATTCATCTCTGAGCTTTTCTTCACTCTGAAATTTTTTTCTTTCTTTCTCTTACTGGATAATTTCAAATGACTTATCTTCAAGTTTGCTGATTTGTTTTTCTGCTTGATCATGTCTACTGTTAACACTTTTAATGAATTTTTCACTTCATTTATTGTATTCTTCAACTACAGAATTTGTTTGGTTCTTTAAAAAATATATTTTCTCTCTCTTTGTGGAAATTCTCATTTTGTTCATGCATTATTTTCCAGAGCTCACTGAGCATACTTATGACAGTTATTTTTACTTCTTTTAAGATGATTCATATACCTCAAATTTTTGGTTGGTTGCTGGGGATTGTCTTATTCCATTGATAGGGCTATTTTCCCCTGCAGGTCCTTTGAAGCAAGAGCTCAGCAGCGCACAGACTTTGAGAGTATGTTGGATCCCATCAGCACTCAAACAGGTGGATTAGAAGCCAGTGTCTTCCATCCAACTCTCTACCCTCCAGCAACCCTCATGGGTGGTTGGGTGATGGACATTGAGGAGGATATGTGCTATGGTGAGTGCTGTGAATTGTGTATGACTGATGCTTCGCAGACCCGTACCCCTGAAACAAATAATATAGTATATATTAATTAACAAAAATAAAAAAAAATAAAAGGATACTATTATAAAAAGAAGAAGAAGGAGGAGGAGGAGAAAGGGAAGAAGAATAAGAAGGAGAAGAAGCCAGTTTCTTCTGTCACTCTGAGTCATCAGAATGTTGGAAGTATTATCCAGTCTTTTCTTTCCTTCCGCCCAAAGAAGGTGGGAGCGGGCATTGTGCTAGGGGCTGGAGGGAACTCTGTGAGAACATGTCCTAAATTTTCCCAACGGTGCTGATGTGTTTGGCTTTTACTTTCCTGGGATATAAGAGCCTCTTAACTGGTTTCTGTATTTTACACAAAGAGAATCAATCCAGATTGTTATTGAATTGGCATCTCCATGCGAGGAAGGAGAATCTGGGGCTTTCTATTCTACCATCTTCCTTATCTCAGTTTGAGCACCGTCAATCTTCTCAATGATTTTTGGATTAAGGATAAACTTTGAACTTTGAAATCATTTTATCACTGGTATTTATCAGTTTATAAACAAGTGACTCAACTTTTCTGAGCTTGTGTTTTTCTTTGTAAAATGGAGATAATGTCAAGTCACTTCTAGAATAGTTGTGAGCAAAATTTTTAGCATAGAAATTGTCCTTTTAATTTTGTTTTTAAAGTAATCACTACACCACCGTGGAGGCTCAAACTCACAAGCCTAAAATCAAGAGTCACATGAGCCACAAACTGAGTCAGGCACCCCCTAGAAGTTGTCCCTTTTAAAATCCTTCTCTCGGGGCGCCTGGGTGGCTCAGTGGGTTAAGCCACTGCCTTTGGCTCAGGTTATGATCTCAGGGTTCTAGGATCAAGTCCCGCATCGGGTTCTCTGCTCAGCAGGGAGCCTGCTTCCCTCTCTCTCTCTGCCTGCCTCTCTGTCTACTTGTGATCTCTCTCTGTCAAATAAATAAATAAATAAAATCTTTTAAAATAAGTAAATAAATAAATAAAATCCTTCTCCCCCAATAAATGTCTAGAAGGATATAGCTCAAAATATTAAGAAATAGCTAACTCTGAGGACAGAGCTAGTGACAGTATATTATATGCATAATGAGAAATTTTTATGTTCTTCCTGTCCCCCCCCCTTTTTTTTTAAGATTTTATTTATTTATTTGACAGACAGAGATCACAAGTAGGCAGAGAGGCAGGCAGAGAGCAAGGAGGAAGCAGGCTCCCCACTGAGCAGAGAGCCCGATATGGGGCTGGATTCCAGGACCCTGGGATCATGACCTGAGCTGAAGGCAGAGGCTTAACCTGCTGAGCCACCCAGGCGCGCCTTTAAGTTCCTTTTTGATTTGAAACCTTCTTTCTGGTCTTCTCCAACCCATGTACTGACACCCCTCAATTTATATACATTCCTATATTTTTTTACATACATTTCTAAAATGAGTGAAAACTAAGACATCTTTTCATAATTGAAGGGTAAACTCAACAGTAACGGGCTTGTGTTTCTTTTGTCTCATTTTCATCATTAATTAGGACAATAAGCATTTTTATTTTTAGCAGTAAGTAAATTACGGAGGCACATCAATAGCATTTCACTGAGTGATCACATCAGAGCTGTCGGGAACAGGTCACATTGAAAAGAACATTGATTTTAGCCCCAGAACTTGGAGTATGATGGAATTACTATATAGCTGACTGCCACAAAATAACCAATCCAATTTACTTGTGTCCCCTGATACTATTTATGATATGTTAAGCATATTTTTATATTTATAAAAACCTCATAAGCTAATATTTCACAAAACCAGTTTTCTACTAGGCTATGTCTTGTCCAGGGGTATCAGCTATCACATGATCCTCTTTGTCCTCTAATGTGTCTGGGCCTTTCTAGGTTACAGACTTTCTTTTTCCTACTGTTCCTTGATGTAAACTAGTAAGATACTGAGGCCTACTAATGACCCAATTTTAGGAGTGAAGAATTAGGACAATTATATAGTAGTTCACAATGAAATGTAGTAGGAATGGGATATAGTTCTTTTATTTCCACAGATTCCAAGCCTAGTACTCTTTACCAATGTCCACATTGCCTTCCTGACCATTTACCTTGTCCCTGACACGTCAATAATCATCACCCTCACTAAGCTACTCTGGTTGACCAAATCATGGGAGCCAGACCCTTATCCAACCTGTTCATATACCATGTAATCTAATACAGACTATTTTATCTGAAGATACCACTAGCTGGATAGTGGCCTATGAAAACAAATGGAAAAAAAATTGCTCTTGCAGTATCTGGGATTCATATAAACATGGTCACTATATTTACCTCATTTGTACCTCAATTTTTTTCTTCAAATGCTATCTTTGAGGTTCAAATTAGGCTTGTTTTTTGGTCAAGAGAACAACTTACAGAGAGAACATTATTGTTCTTGTCTAAATCAACCTAGTGTTGCCCTGAATGGAACAGAGGAGGTGTTCTCCCAAATCTGGGAGAATTTCCAGGTTGTGAAAGATCCAGAAGTTTCCCAGGTCCCTGGTATCTTCTCAGGACAGAGGGGAACCTTGCACAGAAGTGTGCAAAGGCTGACCATCTTGCTTTTTCTACTATTGCTTTTGACCATTTTGACCTGAGGAGGACTGGGACAAAATGTTCTTAAGTTCTAAGAGCGCTCTCACAACCACATTTTTGTCCATTTTATCCAATTCAAAATATTTAGAATATTTGGGTGACTGTTGTCTAGAGTAACTTTTAAGCCCAAAGATTTTATTATCCATAATTTTTTTTACTTTATTTCCATTTTACTTATTTTGGAAACTGAAGTTATGTACTTTTTAAAAAAATATGGAATGTAAATTCAGAGTTAAATATCTTTGAAAAGTTTAATAGTATTGTTATAGTATTGTTATCAAAGTGTCATTATTGTATTATATGGTAGTGTCATTATTGTCATAATGTGTCATTATTGTATTATATGGTAGTCACAATTTATATTTATTAAACATAAAGTCAGCTTCTGTTGTTCTGGGGCCTCTACACACAGATTTTAACCCACATAACTATCATTTGTTGTTTATATTTTATCCACCACTAAAAAATGAGGAAAGTTTTCTTAAAAAATGATGTCTCATGTTAAATGTTTTTATGACAATAAAAAATAAAAACAAAGAATAAAGGAAAGAAAAAATGATGTCTCAGGTGTGAATACTCATTATAACAAAACGATTTTATATATAATATCTAATTTACTCACATTGTGTAAACCATAGTACATCAGCCAGAACATAGTCTGAAGGTCCCACGTAATTGCGAGGAAGCATACTAGAAGAAGTATTCTAGCTGTGTTCCATGCAGAAAAGGAAACACGATTTGTGGATGCCACATGTGTCGTGTGACTACCACAATATTGTGCTATGTGCTAGAGAAAGAAATAATTTCAATATTTGTGAATATCGAGAAAGACAGAAATCTCTTTTTCTTCCCCATCCATTTTTTAAAGCTAGCATACCAAACACTAATGCCAAAATAAATAAGGAAAGCATGAATAAGAAAAAGTTCATGTCCAGTTCCCTAATGAACATACTTATAAAATGCATAAATGAAATATTAACAAACTGGATCCAGCAGTGTAGAACAAAGGTAATAATACATTACGATCAAGTTATATTTTCCCCAAGAATACAAAATTTATTTAAAAATTGGGAAATGATGGCTTATAAAGCTTTATGTAATTTGTTCTGGCTACCTTCGTCCCATTCTTCCTGTCCCACTCTCCCAAGCCCTGGACTCTGGTGCAAACACTATTCATTTCTCCAACTGGCCTTTTCAAAGCTTTACATCTGATACTCTCTTCACCTGGAATGCCGTTCCCTGGATCTTCCCAGGGATCACTCCTTCAGTCATTGAAATGTCACCTCCTCAAAGAGGCTTTTCCTGACCACAATCTCTGAAGGAGAATCCTGTTACTTTCTTTCTCTGTACTTTGCTTGACTGTTTTTTACAAAGTACTTAACAATATTATTTATTTCTAATGTAATCTGTCCTTCCTACTTGAATATAACCTTCCTAAGAACAAGGCTTTTATTTTTTAACCAGTGTTTCTAGATTGAAATAGTGATTGGTGCATGCTAGACAACAATAAATCTTTATTCAATGGACAAATGAATATGTTTTCATGCATTTAAAAAATAACATAGTTGGTCAAAGGATATAAACTTATAACTACAAGGTAAATAAATTCTGGAGATCTAATACATATTTTAGTGGTTATAGTCAGCAATATTTTATTATATACTTCAGAGTTGCTGAAATATTAGACCTTCCATGTTCTCGCCAAGGGAAAAAAAAAAAAGAATGATAATATGGAATGTAAAGAGGGGTTAGCAAACCTAAGGAGGGAATCATATTACAATATGTAAATGTATCAAGTCAACACATTATGTACCGTAAACTTACACAATGACAATTAGATCTCAATAAGAAAAATAAAATAACAGAGATTCACCAAAAAACCCAAAAATAAATAAAATTAAGAAATAAAAATGAACCATTTGAACATAAAGTATATTATTTTTTTTTAAAGATTTTACTTATTTGACAGACAGAGTTGTTGTTGTTGTTTTTTTTTTTTTTTTTTGACAGAGAGCACAAGTAGGTAGAGAGGCAGGCAGAGAGAGAGGAGTAATTGGGCTCTCTGCTGAGCATAGAGCCCAATGTGGGGCTTGATCCCAGGATCCTGAGATCATGAGCTGAGCCGAAGGCAGAGGCTTAACCCACTGAGCCACCCAGGTGCCCCCAAAATATATCATCTTAATACTAGTCCTCCAAAGCATTTCCTATACAGTTCAACATCTATTCATACACAAACATGATATTTAATGATATTTAATGAATGATAACATTCATACACAAACCTGATATTAATACTCTTCTCTTTAAGATCCAAAAAAGACAAAGATGGCTTTTATCACTATTTATATTTAATATTGTACTGTATATCTAAGTTCTGTAAGGCAAAGAAAATAAATAAGAGATGCAAGAATTTTAAAAAAGAAGAAACAAAGGTATCATTAATTGCAGATGACACATAGTGTATCTGAAAGAATAAAAGTCCCCAAAAAATAAATTGTTAGAAATAAATATTCAAATGTATAGACAGAAAATCAATGTACAGTAGCTGTTGTTTTTCTATTGTGGTAGCAACAGAATGAAACATTATCTTTTAAAAAGACACTGTTTATATTAGTATCAAAACATAAAGTACTTGGAAATAAATCTAACAAAACATTTTCAAATTGTATGGAAACAGTTACAGAACTCTATTGAAATACATTTAAAAAAATAAATAGATGTACAAAGGAAATGAAATCTTGCATTTGTGATGACGAGGATGGAACTAGAGGGTATTATGCTGAGCAAAATAAGTCAATCAGAGAAAGACAATTATCGTATGATCTCCCTGATATGAGGAAGTTGCAAGGCAAATGTGGGGGTTTTGGGAGGTAAGAAAGGAATAAATGAAACAAGATGGGATAGGGAGGGAGACAAACCATTAGAGACTCTTAATCTCACAAAACAAATTGAGGGTTGCCGGGGGTAGGGAGAGGGTGGTGGGGTTATGGACACTGGGGAGGGTATGTGCTATGGTGAGTGCTGTGAAGTGTGTAAATCTGGCGATTCACAGATCTGTACCCCTGTGGCTAATAATGCATTATATGTTAATAAAAATAAGTAAATAAATAAATATATAATATTCATGGCATGGAAGCTTCAATATTGTGTCAAATTTCACCTAACTGAACTATGGAGCCGATGCATTTAAATTTTTTATCCTTTCAATGGAATTTGGCAAAATAAAGGAAACATTTATGGGACTACAAAGGACTAAAGCCTTGAAGACCAAGCTGGGTAACTGACCCACCCAGACATGAAGACTTGAGAAAGCACTAGTAATTAGGACACTATATGTTGGTGCAGGGATATAAAAATTGTCAAATGAATGGAAATTGAACCCAATCAAAGTTAGATGTAAAAGAGACATTTGGACTTTCACTGAGCAGGTGCTGTAGATCAGTGTAGGAAACCTGGACTTTCCAATAAGTGGAGCTGAGAGAACTGCTCATACATATAGGAAAAAGTGAAATTAGATCACTACCTTACCCAAAATCCGTTCCACGTTACTTTCAATTATAGATGTTTAGAAGTTATGATAAATAATATTTTTATATCCTCATGATTTCTAAAAAAATTCCAGACTATAAAGGAAAGACTAATAAATTTAACTACACTAAAATTAAGAACTTCTATAAGAAACTATAAAGAAACTGAAAATAGGATTCACAAAGAGCTTATTGCAACCATATATAACCATATATAACAATATATAATATATAACCATATATTGCAACCTTGAATTACTGAAATATAAAGAAGAACTCATAAAAAGGGATAAGAATCAGGCAAACAAGGGTGCCTGGGTGACTCAGTAGGTTAAGCCTCTACCTTTGGCTCAGGTCATGATCTCAGTGTCCTGGGATAGAGCCCCACATCAGGCTCCCTGCTCAACAGGGAGCCTAATTCCCCCTTTCTCTGCCTGCCTCTCTGCCTACTTGTGATCTCTCTCTCTGTCAAAGAAATAAGTAAAATCTAAAAGAAAGAAAGAAAGAATCAGGCAAACAGCCCAACAGAAAACCAATCAAAAGATATAATCATGTACTTTGTAAAAGTGAAAGTACTAATAGCAAATAAACTAAGGAAATGGTATTCACATTAGTTAGTAACCAGGGAATGCAAATCAAAACCATTATAGCATACTATAACTATGTACCATAGAGCAGGAAAAATTTAAATGTCTAATAACTGGTATCAGATAAGATTTGGCCTGTAGTTTAGACTAAAGATCTGAGATGTTATTCTGACAGTAAGGGGATCCATTGAAGACTTGGAAGCAAGGATGAGATTCAATTCAATTTCTGAAAAGATTCTTCTAACTAAATGATCTGGATACGGATATGATATGGATCTGGATTTAAAAAAAATAGTTGACCATATCGGATGTTGAGGATGTGGGACATGAGGAATTCTCATCTGCTGCAGTGTCAATTTGGAAAATAGTTTGACAACTTCCAGCAAATTTGAAGATGTGCATTCCTTGTGACCCTAAAATTCCACTCTTAAACCTTACGTTAGAGGAATTCTGACTCACATTTACCCGGACACTTCGGCAGAAATTTTCAGAGCAACTCCGATACGATAGCTCTAACTGGGAATGAGGCAAATGTTCTTCTAATACAGATTGGATAAATAAATCATGGTATGTGCATACATTATAATACTGTATTGCAAGGAAAGTGAAGAAATTTGAGCTGGAATTCAAGTTGGAATTCACATGGAATTCTATCAACATAGTGTTAAGTGAAAGAAGTAGATACAAAACATATACAATGTGATTCCATTTTAACAAAGCTCCAAACAGGCAAATTTAAACAATGTATTATTTAAATATTAAAAATCAAAAGCAAATGTAAAATGCAGAAATGACTAATACATGAGTTGTGTGTTATTTATATTTTTATAGAAAATAACATGAGTCAATATGAATATTTCTGTTACAGAGTTTTGAAATTACTTGTGCCATAACAGAATACCATTTTGTTGGTAATATTCACAAGAATGTATCCCACGAGAATATAATAGTTAAGTAAATATTTATCTGCATGTAGGATAATTATAGCAGTTTAAAAAAGTCTCTCCATCTCTACACTAGAAGTGATTGATTTAAGTGAACTTTTAAAATCTGATATTTGTAATTTGTTATTTAAATATCATACAGTGAATGATAGTAAAACAAAGGAAACACTCCTTACATCTGTGTGGAACATTATTATGTACAAAGCACTCTCATGAGGCAAGAACAACAAATAATATTTACTGAGGAGCTCAGATGTGCATGCATGATGTACCTGATAGTCTCACAAGCACCCTAGGAGGGATATATTATTGTTACCATTCTGTTTCAGTGTGAAAACATTATGTTACAATGTTATCATTTGGGGGAGATCAAGACTGAAAGAAATGAAGTAACTTCCCAAGTCAGACATCCAAAGACAAATACTGTAAGATATCACTCATATGTGGAATCTAAAAAAGATAAATTCAGAGAAGTGGAATGGAGTGGTAGTTACCAGTGCCTGGAAGGTGGTCGAAATTGGAAGTATTTGTCAGAGGAAGCAATCCATTTATGTACAGCACGGCGATTAAAGCTAATGATATTTTATCATCTACTTGAATGCTGTTAAGAGTAGATCTTTAATGTTCTCACCACAAAAAAAAGGGGGGTATCAATGTGATGGGATGGAGGTGATGGCTAATACCACGGTGGTAATCATTTTGCAATTTATAAATGTGTGAAATCAACACTTTGACACACCTCAAACTTGGACAATGTTCCATGTCAATTATATATCAATAAAGCTGGAAAAAGGAGAAATTAAGTAACTTTCCTGAGTTACTTAAGAACAAAATAGAATCTGTGTTTTGTTCTTTAAAGATTTTATTTATTTATTTGAGAGAGAGAGTGAGAGAGAGAGCATGAGTGTGGGAGGGTCAGAGGGAGAAACAGACTCTGTTGAGAAGGGAGCCCAAAGCAGGATTCGATCCTGGGACTCCCGGATCATGAGCTGAGTGAAAGGCAGTCACTTAACCCCAGAATCCCATATTTTGAGGTAATTTCAAACTATTCAGGCTGTTTGAAACCTGATCCCATTCTTTCATTACTGCAAAGGCTGCAGAGTATCATTTGGGAACTGTCAGTGTCTTATGTATTTTTTCCCCCCTTTGGCACAGTCTTAACATTTTTTTTTTTAATAAATGAAATGAAATACTTTTGTGAGTATACTTGCTCATCCCAAATCCAACACAGCCCACCCTCCTCTCATCTGGATAATCACATTTTAGTGACCTCCTAAATGCCTGTAAATGTTTGAATTTTCCTCCCCTACATCAGCTTGTTTTCTCCCAACAGCTGGTCTTTGGAATGATTCTCTAAGGCAGGAAAAACCAGCTACATTTCACAGGTGGGGAAACCAATTCTCAATGATGTTATGAAGGACCAGAGTGAAAATATTAAACAAATTTTTAAATTGAAATTGCTTTATTTCTAAATATAAATATACTCAAATTATGGGGAAATTCATTCAGAATATTGAATCTGACACACCCCTACCCCAAATTAGAATTAATGTGTCAGATTTCTTTCTCTGCCTAGGAGAAAATAAATGAGTGAACATCACTGCTGTCATAGGCATCCTGGTTTTGCTTTCATATTAATTAGTGGATCTTTCTTCCTCTCTGGAAAAAGAAACTTAACACCATCCCAGAGGAAGGGATTTTTCCTCTCTAGATTTTCTGATGTGAAATCCATTCCTCTAATGTTTTCCATCATTGTAAGGGCGTGACACTTCTATATAAAGTTTATTCCCCCAGCACTCTAAGAAACAAAGAAAAAAGGATGACTTTTATCTTAGCTCACTGAAAATGATGACTTTATTACTATTAGATTTTTACCTCAGATAATGGAAACAAAATATTCCCTGTCTGCAAAAGACCCATAATCATTTTCTGTGTCCCTTCGTGAAAGGCGATGGGTGGGAAGAGGGGTTGGGTGGGAAGGGAAGAGGGTTTAGATGAGAAGAGTAATGGAAAAGAGCAAAGTACGAAAGGGTAAAATTCTAAAGGATGAAGTATAAAGAGCCTAGCATAATTTTAGTTAAAACACTGAGACATTCTCTAGTCCTCTAACCTGCACACTGTGATTTCAGCTTTTAAGCTTTCTGTAAGACACAAAAAATATCCAGTGCTGGCAGCAAGCTCTGCCTAGCTGCACAAACATAAGGTTTCTCTGTGCTGAGAAAACTAAGAAGTGCAACCCTCAGCATGATCAAAGAACTGCTCCCCTATCAGCCTGAGAAAATGCAGGAAAAAATTACTGATAGGTCATTTTCCCAGGGGACTCATTTGAAAACACTTGGCAAACTTACAAAGAAACTGGAAATGGCATATGAAGGCAAACATGCTAAGCAGGTGTCATTGAGTATTTTAATATTAACAGTGTCTCTTAGAGAGAATAGCCAAGTGATTGTGATTCAACTGATTTATCTGCAGTTAATTATTATAAACCAGGTACCAGAGTTCAATTTGAACCAGTGACTTAGAATAGCTAATACAGATTTACAGGCTGGTGAAACCAAATATTTCCTTTAAGAAAATGACATTTTCTTGCAATTAGATTAACAAAACTACCAGAAGTCCATCACAATATGGTAACAATTTTCATCAAGGCACTTTGCCAACTCTAGTGGTTATGGATGGGTTCTGTTTCACTGAATTTCCCCAAAGAAACTTCTAAGAGAAAAGAGCTGAGATCTTTTAAAAAGTGCATTGAGTCACTATCATCAGTAAAGCAGAAAAGAATTATTTATTTATTTATTTAAGTAACTACAGTCTTTACTAATGCAACTTCATGGTAAGCTGGCTGATAAAGGCAACCTTTATAAGGCATGATATAGGGAATACAGATGGGTACCCTGAGCTTACCCTCCCGCTCCCAAATGGTACCACTATTCTGAAGTCTATGTGTAACCCTCTAGTTCTGATTGTCATATTTTTATTACATTGAATATGTTGTTTTCAAAACATCTCCAAATGTTCTGAGTTTGGAATTTGACCTTTCCCCCCAAGTTGAGTATTTATCAATACTTGTATTGATATTTATTGTATTGTATATTTAGTGGATAGTTGTATATTGCCATTATGTGATTCCCCCATGATTTACCCATCCCCATATAGATGAAAACAAATCATTTCATTGTTTTTGCTATTTTATTAGTACTACATGGAAGATTCTTTGTTTATTTTTACTTACAGGTGTGTCAGCATTAATTTATTTCTCTTGGATATGCACAACAGATAAAGCCAAATTGCTCTTCAAAGTGTCTGGACCAATTTATACTTCTACCAGGATGAGAGAGATACCATATCTTCACACCCTCTCTAACACATGGGATTTCTAGGCTTTTTATAAAGTTTCAAAAATCTGAGGGGCAGGACATTATCTTTTGTTATTTTATTTCTGTTTCCCTCACTAACAAGAAATATCATTTCACACATTTATTGACCATCTTGGTTACCTGTTTTGTCAAGTGGCTGTCCATAGCCTTTGATGATTTTTCTTATTGCTTGCTTTCTTTTTGTTGATTAGTTAGAATTCTGGCTTGTGATACTTTGTCAGTTATATTTATTTACATAATCTTGACTCATCACTTTGCTTGACTTCTAATTTTGATTAGGGGCCTTTTGTTTTAAAGTTTGACATGTATGTTATTGAAAAGGTTATTTTAAATTTGTGATTAGTATCTTTTGTATCTTACGTAGGGCATCCTTCCCTAAGCCAAGCTGATAAAAATATTATATTATTTTATCTTTCATAAGTTTTGCATTTTATTCCTTATAGGAAGGCTTTTTTCCATCATGTACTGAAAAAGTTAGCACTTTCTAATGC
The DNA here is from genome assembly GCF_020171115.1 of Neogale vison. Classification (NCBI taxonomy): domain Eukaryota; kingdom Metazoa; phylum Chordata; class Mammalia; order Carnivora; family Mustelidae; genus Neogale; species Neogale vison. Next base: position 55,119,004 of record NC_058099.1, read on the forward strand.
TACTCTTTCATATATAATGCTCTCATTTATGTATGTGGGTATGTCTGAGCTCTCTATTCTGATCCATTGGTCTATATATTTATAGCCATGGTTATAATTTTACATATTCCCTTCTAACTCCTTGTCCAAACTCTCTTACATTTTGTTTCCTTTATTATTCCAAATTTTTTTAAGGTTAACTTGTTGCACACTATGAAAAACTCTATTGGGATGTTGATTGGTATTTCTTTAAATTTTGATTACTTAAATTTGTAGGTTAATAGCATCATTAATATCATCTATCTCTCCATCATTTGTATAGGTCCTCTTTTGCATGCTTTAGTAAATTTTTAAAACCTTTTACATATAGATTTTCTACTCATTTTTTTTTGCTATATCCCTAAGTAGTTTAATTTTTGAGGCAATTTTATATAAAACATATATTTAATTACTTTTTGATTGGTTTTTGCTGATATTTAATAGCACACACACATGTACATGTACATTGAGTGTTTTTATTTACTAAGCATGTTTTGGATTGTGTATGTCATTTAACATATTGCCTGCAAATAAAATGTTTTTGGTTTTGTTTTTCATTATTTGAACCTCTTCACACTTTTAATTTTCTTATTATCCTTTTTAAACTTTCTTTAAGGAAGATTTTATTTATTTATTTGAGAGAGAGCAAGCATGAGCAAGGGGAGAGACAGAGGGATAGAGAAAAGGAGAAGCTGACTCTCTGCTGAGCAGGGAGCTTGATGTGGGCCTGGATCATGACGGGAGCTGAAGGCAAATGCCTAACTCACTGAGCCACCCAGGTGCCCCTTTTCTTATTATTCTAATTAGAGTCTCTAAATGATAAAATAGAATTTAGAATTCTTATTTTGATCCTGACTCATAGTGACTTCTTCTTCTATTTTATAATTTAAAGTATGGGGCAATGGCTCTTAAGCACGTGACCAGTGTTGTGGGCTAGCATGACCAACATCACCTGGGAACCTGTTACAAATTTAAATCTTGAGCCCCATCCCAGACCTACTGAAAGAAAGTGGATGATCCCTGAAATCTGTGTTTTTATAAGCTCTCCCCCAGGTTATTCTTAGGCCAATGAAAGTTTGATAACCACTCTTCTAGGTATACCTTTCATTAGATTAAGAGAAGTCATTTATTGAAATACAGCTGAGTTTTTGTTATGTAGAGTTGATATATTTTATGGATTTTTTTTCTGAATCTCTTAAGACCACATGATGTTTGTTTTTAACCCATGAATAGGATGGATTATATTAAGGAATTTTTTAGAATATTTTATTTTATTTATTAGATAGAGAGAGAGATACCATGAACAGGGGAAAGGGGTAGAGAGAGAGGGGGAAACTGGTTCCCCTCTGAGCGGGGAGTCCGACATGGGGCTCAATCCCAGGACCTGAGTCAAAGGCAGATGCTTAACTGAGTGAGTCACCTAGGGACCCTGTATTAATGAATTTTTAAAATAATTTAAAAATATCATTGTACTTGTGAGACAGTCTCTACTTACTCATGATATACCTTTTGTGGTTGTGAACAGCATTACTTTTCTTTGAAGAGTTAGCATGGAAATTGGAGAACAACAAGGACTGAACATCTAAAGACATAGAGTGTCAGTGAGCATCTAATTTGCCTTCTTCATGCAACATATCCCAGTCTGTAGTTATTCATTTATTTTTTGTCTGTTTTGCTGTTAGTAACTGCTTCACAATGGCAGTGAGCACCTCCGTCATACCTGACGTTGTCTGATTTCCTGTGTGTCAGCACAGGGCCTCATACAAAGTTAGTACTTACTAAATGTGCTGGAGGAATGAGCCTTCTCAGATGGTTTGTGCTATAAGAAGAAGGGCCACGCATGCTGGATTCTTTGGTTTTATGGAAGTTTCTGCATACTGTGTCCCTTATCCTGATGACTTCACTTCCTCAAGAACAAGTCAATATTCTGTCCACGTAGACTCTATACTATGGGATATCTGAACTGGGCTTAGGTTTCTGAATGTTCAGTGCATATAGTTTTTTTAATGAGCCACAAAACCTGGTCCAAGAATATTCTGAAATCGTGTGGTGAAGAGACACACCTGATTTCTGACACATACTAGCTGGGTGCCTTTAGACAACTTGCTTCATGCTTCTCCTCATGGAGTGCTGTGTCCTCTTTTGCACTGTGGGATAAGAATACCTACCTTCTAGGATACCATTATGTATGTGCAGACAGAGTGAGAAATTAATAGCCAATATTACTGTGTGGTTATTCTATACCCAATATAATTTTTAGAACTTTATTTGTATAGACTCATTTAATCAGTGAGTTCATGCAAATGTGGTGCCTAGTTATCCCCCCCAATAAAATTAAATAAAAGTAGATTTTTTAAAAGATTTATTTATTTTAGAGAGGGGTAAAGGGAAGAAGGAGTGGGAGAGAGAGAATCTCAAGCAGACTCCCCATTGACTGTGGAGCCCAATGCTGGGCTTGATCTCAGGACCCTGAGATCATGACCTGAGCCAAAATCAAGAGTTGGGGATTTAACTAAATGAGCCACACAGATGCCCCTGAAAGTAGATCTTAAAAAGTTTTTCAATGAGAAAATAGGCTGTAGATAGGATTTGAATTTGCATCAGACTTAGTAAAACTGAATTTAAAATAATTTAGAAATGTATAAGACATTGTTCTTGTCTTCAGGAACACCCAGTACATGTAATAACAAATTAACCTATTTGTTAATTTGTTAATAACTCCTTCATCAAATAAATGATTAAAAGATATATGACTTTTCTGTAGATCTTGATGATATTTATTATTTATTATATATGAAAGGCAGCAAAGAATACCAATTAATAAGGTAAATATTTTTATTTTATTTATTTATTTTTAACAAAATTAACATTTCAAATTATATTGTGTTCACTTAGAAACAGCAACATTAGATGGTTCAAACAGGAAATTCTCATTTAGGTGATTTTAAAGTCTGAAAGCAAACAATAATTTAAGTTGAGTTCTAATTTCTCTTTTCTTTGAATTGCAAGGACTGAAGTCACTCAGAAAATTGACTCTGTGGGAGGGGCGATTCTTCAGTGGAGACAATGGAATCATAGAAAAGAAAAGGGGGCGATCCTGAATCACTCATCACAATGAGTTTGTGTTAAGCTTTAAATTTCTGTCCAAGTTAAACAATCGAGAAAAGTGATTTAAGAATTATGCAATACCAAAACCATGTCTTGGTCAGTGGTCAGCCTAGGATAGACTGAAAGAAAATACAAGAAAAACATGGCTCTCCAAGTCTTAACCATTCATAAACAGTGCACGATACAGTTTATTCAGAGGTAAATGGAATTACTATGATTGAGCTGGTTAATATAAAGGATGATCCATTACTTACAGTTGCATAGCTTCTATGTGGGTGATATGTAACTTTTTAAACTGTGGACTTCCTTAATGTATGGGCTGTGAACAGCTGCTGGAGTCTGAAGATTGTGGTTATGAGCAGGAATTATTCAAGCTGTTTCAGACCTTAGTACTTGATTAATGGTGCTTTTCACACCAGTTCTTGAAACTTATTTCCACATGTACTTGTTAGTGACTACAGACTGCTTACTCTTTGAAGTTTCACTTCTAAACATGATCCTTTCAGCTGAGGGCTTTACAAACTATCCTAGTTATTATCCTAGTTGTTATTGTCCCATCATCGATTCGTCCAGTAAATATTTATTGAGTATCCGCTATGTGCCTGGCATTATCCTAGGTGGTAAGATAAAACAGGAAACAAAAGAAATGTGCCTGAAATTCTTCCTTAATTGCTTCACCTCAGGCCTGATTAAACCTTTTTCATCTCAACTTGAATGCCACTTGTTTAGGAAACCTCACAGTAGATTAGTAATATATATATATGTGTATATATATGTATATGTGTGTACATATATACACATATATGTGTATACATATATACATATATGTATGTGTATGTATATATGTATATGTGTGTCATGGGGTCTGTATATATGTATATGTGTGTCATATACATATATACACATACATATATGTATATATGTATACACATATATGTGTATATATGTACACACATATACATATATATACACATATATGTATGTATATATGTATATGTGTGTCATGGGGTCTGTATATATGTATATGTGTGTCATATACATATATACATACACATACATATATGTATATATGTATACACATATATGTGTATATATGTACACACATATACATATATACACATATATAGTAATATATATATATTACTAATCTACTATATGTATGTGTATGTATATATGTATATGACACACACATATACATATATACATACACATACATATATGTATATATATGTATACACACATATATATAGTAATTCATTGTATATTCTTCAAAGCACTTGCTCCAATTTTAATAAAGTAGTTACTTGTGTAAGTAGTCTGTCTTTAGACTGGTACTATGTTCTGTCTTGTTTACCATGAAATTCCCAGAGTCTATGACAGTATACGTCACAAAGAAACTGCTGTAATATAACCCAATTTTTAAGAAAAAAATTACATGTGGTAGGTTTATTTCAAGTTGGATTTTTGACATTTTAATGCAGAAGTATTATGTCATATAAAAACACTTTAATTAACTGTCTGTTTCACCCCTCTCTTGAGCTGTCCAAGTCATTGATTCTGATATACCATAGGTGCCCCAGGTCTCATTCTTTGAGGGGGAAGCACTGAAATCCTGTGCCCCTCACACAGGTACTCTCCCAGCTTCAGTGTTCACATTTATTTCCCTTATTGCTTTTACATATTTGTTAAAATTTTTCTCTATACCATGGGGTCTGGAAAATCTAAGAGGGTGCCACTTAATTAATGGCAATGAAATAGCGTCAGATGTCCTGTGGTTCCCCATCTCTCCCCAACCCACACAACTCAGTATTTTGCCATATCCACTAAGCACCTGCTGTGTGAAGTCCATTTCACCTCTAATTTCTTTATTCTTAACTAGAGTAAAATAAATTTTATGTTTCTTTCCTTCCATTCCAGCTTTCCTTCTTTATCTCTTTGCCCCAGGACCAGCTATATAGCTTGTGGAGCTCAGTGCAAAGAAAAGTGAGGACACTTTGTTAGCCATTTGTATGTCTTCTTTGGAGAAGTGTCTGTTCATGTCTTCTGCCTTTGTTACAAAATTGTAAATATTAAGATCCTGATAGCAAGGCATTAAAACCCAACTTGGACTCTTTCTAAGTACAGGCTTTTGCAGCCGTACAACACACATGTCCAGAGATCTAGTCTTGTCCCTCTTTAATTATATTCTGCCCCTTCCTTTCCTCAGTCTCCTTCTATCTACCCCCTATTTTTCCTTCTCTCTCTCACAGACAGCACCATGTTTTCTTTCCCCATGAATATTTCCAATTCCTGTATTAAGCAAATTGAGCTCAATCACTGCAAGTTAAAAATGGGAATAAAAAATTGTAGGGTCTTATTTGATTTTGTTTGTAAAATCAATACCAATTTCACCAAGTACTTGTATTTGATTTTAAAACCATATTCTTTGAATGGACTTCTGAGTGATAATGACCAGCTTAATACCATTTGCAGTTTCTAGCTTAATTTTTCAAAATAAATTGCAGCAGGAAATTCTTCTAGGATGGTTACTCTGTATTTCCGGTTTTGCTTTACAAAGCTGGCAGATTATAAGGTAATGGGGAGGGACGAGTAATACATCTCTAGGGAAAGATCTCGAAAATATAGGTTATCCCCATCATATGAAGCGAAGATGTTTGCTACCATCCAACAACTGGATATTCCAATTCCAAAATCATGACATGAAAGTCTTCTTTCAGGACCATTTTAAATGTCTTACCTGGTTTCTCCAGAAAACAGAGTTTGAGGTAAAGTCTTTTGTACTACTATTTTCACTAGGAAGTTCAATTCTGGGAGCAGGAATAAAGAGAAAAGAAGGTGAGGCAGGTGAAGCCAATATACAATTTTCAATGTAGTTTCATGGAAACATTCTCCAAGGAGGCTGATGAACTCTGTCATGGGACTGTTAATCATGTGGAAGAAGAGGGAATGAGTGTATCCAGCAGCTACTCCTTCTTCCAGATCCGTAGTTTGTCTACAGGGCAGTCACTCCCTTGCACACGTGGAAGCGTGAGCAGGTCTTATAGTGAGCCACGTGTCTTGCACAAGGCAAGAGGTGCTGTACTGGCATGAACAAACTGTGCTAACTTGAGCTTAAGAAAATCTGTTGGATTTAGGCAAAGCTGGTTATGACAACAGAGGCAAATTAGAAAAAAGGCAATAGGTGAATATGATTTCAAGTATGGCATGAAGTAATTTGAGCCATCATGTTGTTGAAGACTCATGAACAGTTCCATGGATTTATAATATGCAATTTTTAATTTCATTGTTTCATTCATGTGCCCCAATCTAGTTAAATCCCAGTTATTAAACAACAAAGTTATTTCTCTCTCATTAGTAATATGTTGTTATGCTAAGTAAGCTTAGTTTGAAAATTTAATTCTTCGTGTTTAGCTCAGGCTTAACTCTGGGATTTTGGCTTCAAGTACCCTTGTAAGTGTGCTGTTTCTTTGTGGTCTTGGTCTGTGACTGAAATAGAAAAATCTAAACTCAATTCAGACTGGATTTTATCTTCCTAGCTGGTAACTTCCTAACTTTTAACTTCCTAACTGTCTAATGGGAGAACAGGAAAGGGTCTCTTCTTTCCTATGATGTTTCATCTGGGGTCCATTTAATTTTTTCAGTATTTATTGAGCTCTTACTGTCAAGTGTTTGGCTCGACATTGGAGATACAAAAACAAACAAACAAACAAACAACAAAAAAAAACGAAACCTAACTGTCCCTTACAAAGAACTCTTAATTCAATGCAGAAACTGGTTGCTACAAATACCAATAGTTTTCTAAAAACCATTTCTTAACATTTCCAATCTACAGAGTAATTTGTGTATTAAGAATATAGAACAGCCTATTTGCAACTGAAGTGGTCGTATAGCCCATAACAAGGATTCTGGTTCTAAAAAATCCCTGTCAGGTAGGAAGATAATACAGTTTTTGTGGCCGAATGTTTTTCAGAGTTTGGGAGGATTGGATCCAATGTGATCTCCCAGCAGTAATAATACCACATAGAAGAAAGACAAAATGATATTGTCAAAACCTTTCATTTGACCATCGTTTCACTGGGAATTAATTCTCTGTACCAGGATAGAGTGGAGTCAGTTCTTTATGTTGTCCAGGAGTGAGGTCTTCGGAGTGGAAGGAAATTAATTTCTTTACAATGGACATTAAAATATGTAAACATTGCCTTTGTTGTAAAGCTGAAAAATCAGTATTTTATACCTCAAGGGTGACAGTGACAGAATTGTAGGATGAAAGACACGGGTAGAATGTAATTTGAATTAAGTTTCCTAATTTGAGTGGGCATGACTGCCAAAGCACATATTAAACACTGTTCATTTTGTTGTTTAGCACCTTGATACCGTCTGGCACAGTGTAATGTTGGTCATAATAATCAAAGTAACAAATGAACTCTCCTTAGTGCATACTTTTCATAAAGTAGTCACGATCTCTATTCCAAAATCCTGAGAGAGACCTCATAGGAATTACTGGAGTCTGTGTATTTAGAAAATCACACTGCTCTTTTATTGTGCTTCCTTCCCTAAAGTGATTACAGCCATAAAATCTTATAAAATGGGATGGAGTAAAGGGAGAAGCTGCCAAATTGATATTGGTTGTGGGACTTCTCATAGCAATAAGGCAAAATTTTCACTACTCTTTCCTTCTTCCTTTCTTTCTTTTCTTCCCTCCTTTCTTTCCTCCCTCCCTCCTTTCATTTCCCTCTCCTTATTTATTGATTTGAGGCAAGAGGGGTACAGGAAAAAGGGGGAGAGAGTCTCACGCAGATTCCCCACTGAGCACAGAGCCCAATACGAGCTTGATCCCATGACCCATGAGATCATGACCTTGACAGAAATCCCGAGTTGGACGTCCAAACTACAGAGCCACCCAGGCACCCCGCCTCTGCTTCTCTTTGTAAAGTATTATGATACTGTGATCTTTTCTTCCCCCATTGGTAAAATTTCAGATATTTCTTTCAGTTTTGTCCTACTGCCATCCATTCCCCATCTTCTAAATGCAGTTACAATAAAGAGAATACTTGGCTGAAAAATGTCTGGTAATTTTGGAATCAGAGGTAAGGTGATTTTCTTAAATTTATCCTCTTGCTCATATGACATAAGAATTTTAATCCACCAAAATATGTTTGCTCTAACTATGCTCTGGTATTTTTAAGCAGTTCATACAAAACCAAGCTTTTTCAGTAGCATTACTTTTCTATACTTTTTAAAAAAAACTCTTCTGTACTGTTGACTGACATCATCTTTCTGAAATTTTTGCCTTTTAACTCTGTAGATTTTTATAAAAAGTGAGAAAAAAAGTTCAAGAGGATAATCTTTCTAATTTCTGTTTTCTGTACTTTATGTCTTGTCAACATCTCTTGCTCTAATTAAATTCACCTCTGATTTGTTCTCTTCTGTAAGTCTTAGTTTTTCTTTACTGCCCAAATGCCTTCTTGTCTTTTTGGTCCCATAAGGAAAACTTCTGAAGTTTCACATCAGATAATCTGGGACTGATGGAGTTGTGTGTTCTCTCTCCAGGTTGCTTTGTGGGAAAACTCTCCTGAACAAGCCTTGCGTTTATTTCTAAGACAGTGGCACCTGTCCAACAATGTGTCTAATTTGTCAAGAAGGTCTGATTGAAGCCCTTCATTATCATACATTGGTGAAATAATTTGCCTGAAGGGGAAATGGCTCATTAATAAGAGGAATGAATTGCACATTGTTTTTACCTTATAGTCACAGAGCTTTCTTATGACATACATTCCTGGTATTTGCTTCAAATTGTCTACCTGCTTAGTGAGCCTGTGGGTGAGAATTGAAGCAGCAGCTTGAATAGTTACATGGTGTATGTGCCAAGGTTACCTGAGGGAACCGGATCACAGAGGAGATCACAGAGTCTTTTGTGTTTTCTCCTAAAGAGACTAATTATTACAAAATATATCTATTGAGGCTCAGAGGCCTCTTCTCAAACTTTATACCTTAATTCAAATTCAGGCCAAACTTAGTACTAACAGTGCAGATGTGTATTTCAAGAACCAAAATGGTTCTTTGGGGTAAGACAGCATATACTTAAATATATTTAATAAATATATAAAGTATTTAACATTCTTACAATACCATTTCTCACCCCTTTTTAAAGGGGTTGTTCTCCAGCAGCTAGGTTTGTTTTGACTCCTTGTAATGACCAACATTTAACACCGGGAAGGAATTGAGGTACCCACTTTCCTCTCTCTTGAAAAATGAGAATAGAGACCAAAAAAAAAAAGAAAAAGAAAGAAAAAGAAAAAAAGAAAAAAACCAATCAATTGAATTCTGCATGACCTCAGGAGTGTGGAGCATTCATATTCTCTTAAGTGCAGTTTGCAGCAGATAAAGTGTTTTCAAGGGGAGATGTACTTAAAGAAAGTTGGGAATTCCATCAAAGTTCTTGATGTCTTTCCTATCCTCTGAGGATTGCCTGAATTCCTTTTTCTTTTTTTCCTTTGCTTGAGCTAGACTGAATAGCTGCCAATTATTTGAAGTCAAAGATACTGGGCTAATACTGATACATAAGTAAATACAGGTAGGTACTTTTTAATATTCCCATTTAGAAATTGGAATTGATTTACAGTTTTGCACAGAAAACGGCCAGAGGCAAAGCATTATAATTTAATAATATACAGCAGAGGAAACACAATAATTGAGAATTGCAAATCCCTTGGATCGTGTGCTGGCTCATGCAATAGTCAAGGACCTAGAGAAGAGAGACTTAACAAAAACTGAAGTTTCTAAGCAGCACACATCAATGGCAGCTTTAGTAGGAATAACTCAGGATAAGTTGGGTTGGAACAAATATTTACATAGAAGAGAATTCAGTAATGCAATGTTATTACAATCATTATGTGAAAACAGATGTATCACTGCAAATCATCATCTCTGGAGGGATAATTTATAACCAAAGCAATTTTAATTGCTTTGTACCACCCTCCTCCATGATTGTTTTCCTGGGAAAAGATATTAAAAACAAAGTATCTGAAAACAGAAGATTCTTTGTTCCCTTTTTTTATCAATAAAAATTTATAGCTAAAATATAAATACACAAGACTTTGAAAATGTATTCATGGTTTTTTGTTTTTGTTTTTGTTTTGTGCTGTGGAGTCTCTTCATTCTTTTATTTACTTATTTTTTAATTTAAATCCAATTAGCCAACACATGGTACATCATTAGTTTCAGATGCAGCATTCAACAATTTATCAGTTGCATGTAATACACAATGCTGATCACATCATGTGACCTCCTTAATGCCCATCCCCCAGTTCCACATCCCCCTACCAGCTTCCGCTTCAGCAACTCTCATTTTGTTTCCCATAGTTTAGAGACTCTCATGGTTTGTCTTCTTCTCTGATTTCTCCCCATCCAGTTTTTCCTCCATTCCCTTATGTCCTCCGCACTGTTTCTTATATTCCACATATGAGTGAAACCATACGATAATTGTCTTTTGCGGACTGACTTGTTTCACTTAGCATAATACACTCCAGTTCCATGTCAAAGCAAATGGTAAGAGTTCATCCTTTCTGATGGCTGAGTCTCTTCATTCTTAAGGAAAAGGAAAATGATGTCTATGGGTGGAAATTACTCTTTGATTTTTCTCATCTCTTGTCAAGCAATTATACTCCAATGATGTATTTCAAACATAAGTTTTATTAAATATCTAGGCAAGGATGATTTCATTTCTCCTGAAAAATGAAAATTTATTTTTTAACTTAAAAATTACTCAATACTTGGTAATTTCAACACATATTTATTTAGTTCTTCCATCACTTCTAGGAATAATGATGTTAATATTTTTGGCATAAACTTGGGAAAGAAAGCTTTTGATGGAAGGTAATTCTTTACATAGATAGCAGTTGATTTTCATCTCCACTTTTATTTGTTGAATAAGTATCAAATTTATTCTTTTTTTTTTTCAAATTTATTCTTAAAGTTGGAAATGCAAGTACAAATAAATCATGAAACTTGTCCACATTTCATACAGTCAGGCTTACTGAAGAATACAGCATGGCACTTACTAACTGGAGTGTGGGCCTAGATCACAGGTGGTTAGCAGGGTGAGGACATATTGTACTGAAAGGCAAACTATATTCAGTGTTGGACTCCTTGTGCCCTACTAGGGATGTGGAAATAGAGATGGAACATGGAAGCAGGAAATCTGAATTATGCTGTTGTAATATGAAAGGCTCAACTACCTTAGGGCTTTTGCTGGAATTGGAGCAAACAAAGCAACAGCATACAGGGACCAAAGCAGGACACTAGCCTTAGCAATGAGAATAAATAGGAATTGGTGAATTGAAAATTTTGTGGGGTTGGAAAGTAGATATATGAAACTGCTCTCGGTCCTGGAGACAGGAAATTACTGAAGTTGTTTCAATGCTGCCTGCTCTATATCCCAGTGGTTCAGAGTTATTGGGATGATACTGATCTTGCACATGGGGCAGAGGGAAAGCAAAGGATTAATCCAGGTTTGTTATTCACATAAAACACCATTACTTTACTCCTATTGCTATAACCAATTTGCTTAGTGTTCAGGGGCTTCTTAAGCCTCTAATGTTTCCCCTTAATTTCTCTCTATTCTCCATCATATACTCATCAATATAACCAAACTTGTCTGTTTTGCTCCCCTACATCTTCTTTTGGCCATGCAGTTTCATATCTTTGGAAATTCCTTTCATTCCATCTTTACTTGTGTTAATTCTGTCTATTCTTTTTTTTTTTTAACTTTTTTTTTTTAAAAGATTTTATTTATTTATTTGACAGAGAGAGATCACAAGTAGGCAGAGAGGCAGGCAGAGAGAGAGAGGAGGAAGCAGGCCCCCGCTGAGCAGAGAGCCCGATGCGGGACTCGATCCCAGGACCCTGAGACCATGACCTGAGCTGAAGGCAGTGGCTTAACCCACTGAGCCACCCAGGCGCCCCAATTCTGTCTATTCTTCAAGTCACAGTTCAATTTTTATTTTCTGTGAATCCTCCAGAAATAGGAAAATTCTGAATTTCTTTTAAAAAAAACTTATTACCAAAAAATATATCCCATCAGATATAAAAGTACAGAAAACAATTAACTTAAAAAAAAAAAAAAAAACAACTGTCATTTGCCCACAACCCAGATGAAGAAACGGGACACTGTTAACCCATTCAAACAACTTTATGTGATTTAAGTCCTTGATTGTTTTCTCTTTCGCAGAAATCACTGTCTTGACATTGTAAAAATCATATATTTCCTTTTACTTTTTTATTTGTACTCCTGTTTATGCAAATCTCCAAGTAACATTGTTGTTTATATAATTGCATCTTACTATATGTATTTTGTACTTCTTTTGTGGAACATTATATAGTTAGTTGTATTTATTTTATTGTTTGTAACTACAGCTCATTTACATTTTTGCTTACGATTCTTTTATCTAAATATTTCACAATTTATTTATTCATTATACTGTTCATGGACATTTGGGCTGTTTTTAGTTTTGGACTATTATAAGCATTCTAATGTAGGTATCCCAGTGTACATATGGCGTGAGTTCTTTAACTATTTAACCGTATATTTGTGTTTAATTTTATGAGCTAACATTTGTCACATATTTTAAAATTTTATCATAAAAACAATTTCAATTATAGTATAGTATTCTAACTATGTTTGTAGCAACGTGTACATAACTGTTATTCTATTTTAGGACTTTTTGATTATTCCAAGTTTATTTCCATTGTAAATAATTCTATTGGGAATACCTCCAGAAATATATTTTCTTCCTACATCAGGTTCTTTGTACAAAAAAAAAAAAATCATCTATTGGGATTCTCCAGTTAAAGAGAATGAATATTTAAAGGTTCTTGATTTATAAGAGACTCTTAATCTCACAAAACAAATTGAGAGTTGCCGGGGGAGGGGGTAGTGAGAGGGTGGTTTGGTTATGGACACTGGGGAGGGTATGTGCTATGGTGAGTGCTGTGAAGTGTGTAAACCTGGAGATTCACAGACCTGTACCCCTGGGGCTAATAATACATTATATGTCAATAAAAAAATAAAATAAAGGTTCTTGATTTAAAAGAGACAAATGACTTGCCAAGGTTATTCTACACTTTTATAATGACTGTTTGTTTTTAGTAGAAAATTGTTTTTGGATGGAAGACCCAACATATTCTGACCCTAGGATCAAATGATCTTCATATTATAACCATTAATCTATATGTTCTTTCTTGCATAACTCATTCTTCTTCTTCTTGGTTGTTAATTTTCTACCTCTGACCAGATTTTGGTAAGCTTTTCTCAATATTTTATGACTATGTTTTCTGATGGAAAGTAAGAACATCAGATTGATTTTAAACAGTAGAGCTACCCAATAAACAATTAAGTGCACTTTATTTTCAGTGCTGTCTCCAAACCAGAACTTTTGCTACACACACACACACACACGCACACACACACACCCTGCTATACATAAAGAACATAAGTGGGCAAATGCCTTAAAATTAATGTGAAAGTGGGGTCTTTTTGTCCTTTTTACCAACTCATTACATTCTTCCCAAATCCATTTGCCTGTTCACAGCATCATCTACCAGGCTTCTCAGCCTGACCATGACTATGTTTCTTGTTTACTTCCCTCAGTGACTGGAATCCGTGGTTGTAATATGTGAAAATAAAAGAGGATGAATGGCACTGCTTGTTCCCCCAAATTAAACAATTATGAGTATCATGAATCTGTGCAACTGTGATATTTGTGGAGAGGGGCAGTGAGGCAATAATTATAAAATGAAGTGCCAAGTCCACTCCTAATAAGGCAAAGAGGGTGAGTTCAGGAGTTGTGCCTCTAACTGTTCTGTAGGATTCACACAAGAAGAGCCCATTTTTTTTTTATGTTTGTGCCTCCCAATTAAAGTATGTCCTACTTTCTTTTCTTTTCTTTTTTTTTTTTAAGATTTTATTTATTTATTTGACAGAGAAAGATAGCAAGAGAGGGAATACAAGCAGGAGGAGTGGGAGAGGGAGAAGCAGGCTTCCCACTGAGCAGGGAGTTCAATGCCAGGGCTCCATCCCAGGACCCCGGGATCATGACCTCAGCCAAAGGCAGACGCTTGGCTGAGCCACCCAAGCATCCCAGCATGTCCTACTTTCTGCATAAATCCATAACTCTCTCTTTTGCTGGTTTTAGCAAAGGGAAAAAAAGTGTGTGTGTGCACTTTATTATAGTATACTTTTTATATATTAGCATATGTTAATATATACTCATATTTATAAGTATTCATATAATAAGTATGTTCATTTTATTTTTGTATTTGTTACAGATAATATTCAATATTAAATATTTATATATGTTTTATATGAACTATATAAAATCATCAATGTATATTAACTGTTGATATTTATAAATATTATTAAATCGAATTATATATGGAATATTAACATAATATACATTAAATATGTACATATTTATATATGCTTTTACATTAAATATTTAAATATATACACATTTTAATATATAATACAAAGTATATATGATTTTTTAAAAATATTTAATACAAGTAAGACTTCATTTTTTGAAAAATTTGGAAATGTGCTTTTTGTGAATTTTAATCATAACATAAGACTCGTAAGTTAATGTTAAAAACACAAGTTCCACATTTTTAGCTTCTTAAAAGGGATTCTTTCTGACAAATGAAACTTCCAGTCTTATATCTGGAGCTCTTCACTTCTCACACAGCTGGTATGTCTATTTTCTGTGCAGAATATAGCTTGGTTAGTTCCATAGGGGCTTCTTGGAATTCCTGGGTGGTAAGGGGCTCACAGGGCTGTAGATAGGCTTTCTAAGATGTAAAATCAGAAGTCGTTATCTTGACACTAAATCTCATCCCTTTAGAGGCTATGAATGATTTGTTTTTCTCCTTTCTTTTTCTCAGGACAACTTCTAGATTCTCTTGTGATTTTTAACCATTCACTTCCTTGTCTCACTGGAGGACAAGAATCAAAGGAATTAGGGGAGATTAAATAAGGACATTACATATATTTAAAGCCACTAGGTGAATGAAAAAAACCACTAGAGTCACATTTTAAATATGGATTATCTCTTTGATTCCTCAAATACTCTCTTTAATATTGCCCATAAATTGTTAGTAGTGGCATTTTAGGTTAAACATCTTATCATCCTCTTCACTTCATATAAGCCAATCTTGGAATTTTATGAAAGATAAGACTATAACTGATTTACTGTTTTATTATTTTAATATCTCAAATTCTTAATGGTCATGGAACCCTGTTAGCCTATAATGCTTTTTTTAATCTTGTCCCAGCCAAATTCTTCAGCCTCCAACAACTTATACCTTATGACAGTACCTAAACGTATTGAATGTCTTCCATCTGACTAAAATTGTCATCTTATTCTACGCAAATTCATTCATTCATCCTAACACCCATTCCTGATCATGTCAGAATAAATGCCTTATCACTTATTTGTAAACGTGTATAATGATTTTGGGTGTAATCTCCACCTTAGACATTATCTCTAATATCTTAAACTGTATTTTTATTTTATTTTATTTTATTGTTAACATATAATGTATTATTTGTTTCAGAAGTACAGGTATGTGATTCAACAGTCTTTTTTTTTTTTTTTAAAGATTTTATTTGTTTATTTGACAGACAGAGATTACAAGTAGACAGAGAGGCAGGCAGAGAGAGAGAGAGGGAAGCAGGCTCCCTGCTGAGCAGAGAGCCCGATGCGGGACTCGATCCCAGGACCCCGGGATCATGACCTGAGCCGAAGGCAGCGGCTTAACCCACTGAGCCACCCAGGTGCCCTGATTCAACAGTCTTACACAATTCTCAACACTCAGCATTGCACATACCCTCCCCAATGTCGATCACCCTGCCAACCCATTCCTCCCATCCTCCTCCACTCCAGCAACCCTCAGTTTGTTTTCTGAGACCAAGAGTCTTTTAAGGTTTATCTCCCTCTTGTTTCATTTTTGGTCTTGGTCTTGGTCTTTGGTATTGTTTCATTTTCCCCTTCATTCCCCTATCATTCTCTGTCTTGTTTCTCAAATTCCTCAAATCACTCAGATCATATGATTCCCCTCTGATTGACTAATTTCACTTAACATAATAGCCTCTACTTCTATCCACGTTGTTGCAAATGGCAAGATTTGGGGGTTTTCGAAGACTGCATAATGTTCCATTATATATATATGAAATCACATCTTCTTTATCCACCCATCTGTTGATGGACATCTAGGCTCTTTCCATAGTTTGGTTATTGTGGACATTGCTGCTGTAAACATCAGGGTGCAGGTGCCCCTTTGGATACCTACATTTGTATATTTAGGGTAAATACCCAGTAGTGCGATTGCTGGGTCGTAGAGTAGCTCTATTTTCAACTTTTTGAGGAACTTCCATCCGCATCCTCGCTAAACCCTGTCCTTTCCTGACTGATTAATTTTAGCCATTCTGACAGGTGTGAGGTGGTATCTTATTGTCCTCTTGATTTGTATTTCCCTGATGCTGAGTGATGTTGAGCGTTTTTCCATGTGTCTATTGGCCATGTGAATGTCTTCTTTGGAGAAATGTCTGTTCCTGTCTTCTGCCCATTTCTTGATTGGATTATTTGTTCTTTGGGTGTTGAGTTTGTTAAGTTTTTTACAGATTTTGGATATTAGACCTTTATCTGATATATCATTTGCAAATATCTTCTCCCATTTTGTCAGTTGTCTTTTGCTTTTGTTGACTGTTTCCTTTGCTGTGCAAATGCTTTTTATCTTGATGAAGTCCCAATAGTTAATTTTTGCCCTTGTTTCCCTTGCCTTTGGCAATGTTTAGGTTTTTCATCCATTTTGAGTTTATTTTTGTGTGTGGTATAAGGAAATGGTCCAGTTTCATTCTTTCATATGTAGCTGTCCAATTTTCCCAACTCCATTTGTTGAAGAGACTTTTTTCCATTGGATATTTTTTCTTGCTTTATTGAAGATTAGTTGACCATAGAGTTGAGGGTCCATTTCTGGGCTCTCTATTCTGTTCCATTGATCTGTGTGCCTGTTTCTGTGCCAATACCATTTTATTACAGCTTTGTAATAGAGCTTTAAAATAAAGTCTGAAATTGTGATGACATCAGCTTTCCTTCTCTTTTTTGCTTCTCTTTTGCTTCTTTTTTTTCCACTGGCTATTTGGGGTCTTTTCTGGCTCCATATCAATTTTAGCATTATTTATTCCATTTCTTTGAAAAAAGTTGATGGTATTTTGATAGAGATTGCTTTAAATGTGTAGATTGTTCTAGTTAGCATAGACACTTTCACAATATTTGTTCTTCCAGTCCATGAGCATAGAATTTTTTTCCATTTCTTTGTCTTGCTCAATTTCTTTCATGAGTTTTCTATAGTTTTCTGAGTACAGATTTTTTGCCTCTTTTGTTAGATTTATTCCTAGGTATCTTATGGTTTTGGGTACAGTTGTAAATGGGATCAACTCCTTAATTTCTCTTTCTTCTATTTTGTTGTTGGTATATAGAGATGCAACTGATTTCTGTGCATTGATTTTTATATCCTGACACTTTACCGAATTCCTGTATGAGTTCTAGCAGTTTTGGGGTGGAGTCTTTTGAGTTTTCCACATAAAGTATCATTATCATCTGCAAAGAGTGAGAGTTTGACTTCTTCTTTGCCAATCTGTATGCCTTCTATTTCTTTTTGTTGTCTGATTGCTGAGGCTACATTGAATAACAATGATTATAGTGGGTATCCCTGCCACATTCCAGAATCTAGGGGAGAAGCTCTCAGTTTTTCCCCATTGAGAATGATATTTGCTGTGGGTTTTTCATAGTTGGCTTTTATGATTTGAGGTATTTACCCTCTATCTCTACCCTCTAATCTCTATCTTTGATCAAGAAAGTTTGCTCTACTTTATCAAATGCTTTTTTAGCATCTATTGAGAGCATCATGTGGTTCTTGTTCTTTCTTTTATTTATGTATTATATCACATTGATTAACTTGCAGATATTGAAACAATCGTACAGCCCAGAAATAAATTCCACTTGGTCGTGGTGAATCATCTTTTTACTGTACTGTTGGATCTTATTAGCTAGTATTTTGGTGAGAATATTTGCATCCATGTTCATCAGGGATATTGGTCTATAATTCTCTTTTTTGATGGGGTCTTTGGTTTTGGAATCAAGGTACTGCTGGCCTCATAAAATGAGTTTGGAAGTTTTCCTTCCATTTTTATTTATTTATTTATTTTTGGAACAGTTTCAGGAGAATGGGCATTAATTCTTCTTTAAATGTTTGGTAGAATTCCCTCAGGAAGCCATCTGGCCCCGGGCTCTTGTTTGTGGGGAGATTTTTGATGACTGCTTCAATTTCCTTACTGGTTACGGGTCTGTTCAAGTTTTCTATTTCTTCCTGGTTCATTTTAGTAGTTTATACACCTCTCGGGATGCATCCATTTCTTCCGGATTGTCAAATTTGCTGGCATGTAGTTGCTCATAATAAATTCTTATAATTGTTTGTATTTCTTTCGTGTTGATTGTGATCTCTCCTCTTTCATTCATGATTTTATTAATTTGGGTCCTTTCTCTTTTCTTTTTGATAAGTCTGGACAGAGGTTTATCACCTTATTGATTCTTTCAAAGAATGAGCTCATGGTTTTGTTGATTTGTTCTACTGTTCTTTTGGTTTATATTTCATTGATTTCTGCTCTGATATATATTATTTTTCTTCTCCTGCTGGGTTTAGAGATTATTTGCTGTTATATCTCCAGCTCCTTTAGGTGTAGGTTTGGATTATATATTTGGGACATTTCTCGTTTCTTGAGAAAGGCTTGTAATGCTATATACTTTCCTCTTAGGACCATCTTCGCTACATCCCAAAGATGTTGAAAAATTGCATTTTCATTTTCATTTGTTCTTATGACTTTTTTCAATTCTTCTTTAATTTCCTGGTTGACCCATTCATTCTATGGTATAATGCTCTCTACCCTCCAGGTATTTGCAT
This sequence comes from Neogale vison, assembly GCF_020171115.1. NCBI lineage: Eukaryota > Metazoa > Chordata > Mammalia > Carnivora > Mustelidae > Neogale > Neogale vison. Next base: position 55,138,144 of record NC_058099.1, read on the forward strand.
TCTTTCCTTGTGGTTGAGTTCTAGTTTGAAAGCATTGTGGTCTGAGAATATGTATGGAATGTTCCCTATCTTTTGGTTCCAGCTGAGACCTGATTTGTGACCCAGGATGTGATCTGTTCTGCAGTATGGTCCATGTGTACTAGAGAAGAATGTGTATTCTGTTGCTTTGGGATGGAATGTTCTGAATATATCTGTGATGTCCATCTGGTCCAGTGTGTCATTTAAGGCTTTTATTTCCTTGTTGATCTTTTGCTCGGATGATCTGTCCATTTTAGGAAGGTGGGTGTTTAAGTCCCCTACTATTATTATATTATTGTCAACATGTTTCTTTGATTTTGTTATTAATTGGCTTATATAATGGCTGCTCCCATGTTAAAAGCATAGATATTTAGAATTATTAGATCTTCTTCTTGGACAGACATATTAAGTATGACATAGTGTCTTTCCTCATCTCTTATTATAGTCTTTGGTTTAAAATCTAATTTGTCTGATATAAGGGTTGCCACCCCAGCTTTCCTTTGATGTCTGTTAGCATGGTAAATGTTTTTTCCATCCCCTCACTTTAAATCTGGAGGTATCTTTGGGTCTACAATGAGTCTCTTGCTGACAGCATATCAGTGGGTCTTATTTTTATCCATTCTGATACCCTGTGTCTTTTGATTAGGACATTTAGCCCATTTACACTCAGAGTAACTATTGAAAGATATGAACTTAATGCTACCCTATTGCCTGTCAGGTAACTGTTACTGTATTTTGCCTCTGTTCCTTTCTAGTCTATGTTACTTTTAGGCTCTCTCTTTGCTTAGAGGACCCCTTTCAATATTTCTTGTATGGCTGGTTTGGTGTTTGCAAATTCTTTTAGTTTTTGTTTGTCCTGGAAGCTTTTTATCTCTCCTTCTATTTTCAATGAAAATCTAACTGGATATAATATTCTTGGCTGCATATTTTTCTCATTTAGTGCTCTGAGTATACCATGCCAGTTTTTTCTGGCCTGCCAGGTCTCTAGATAGATGAACTGCTAATCTAATTAGATGATGTGGTGTTACCTGTTTTTAATTGATTTTTAATTGATTTTATATAATCAGACTGGTGAATAGAACTTGTAAAGAATGGTAGCTTTTCTGTTCATAGAATTGCCTCTGTTCTTTTCTTAAACCCCTGTTGAGATTGTAGGAGTTCAGAATGGTTTGATAACTAGCTGAATTCCTGGAATGAGACAAAATTTAGGTCTCCTACTCATCCACCATCTTACTCCTCTCTCTTTAACTATCTTTTTTTTTTTCCAGAAGAAGGAAAACAAGTTTATTCAGAATGTTTAAAAATATATGGACAATATAAAAGGACAATATATGTAGAAAGTCTTAGATTTCTTTGAATACAAAACAAATTTCATACCTTATAGAAAGTATAAAATATGTACCTTCTGAAATATAAAACCTAATGTGTCGTATGACCTCAGACTTTTTTTAAAAATTATATTTTAATTTGTCAGTGTTCCAAGATTCATTGTTTATGCACCACACCCAGTGCTCCATGCAATACATGCCCTCCTTAATACCACCACCAGGTTCACCCAACTCCCCCCACCTCCAAAACCCTCAGTTTGTTTCACAGAGTCCACAGTCTCTTATGGTACATATCCCCCTCCAATTTCTCCAACTCACTTCTCCGCTTCTTCACCCAATGTCCTCTGTGTTATTCCTTATGCTCCACAAGTAAGTGAAACCATATGATAATTGACTCTGCTTGACTTAGTTCACTCAGCATAATCTCCTCCAGTCGTGTCCATGTTGATACAAAAGTTGGGTATTCATCCTCTCTAATGGAAGCAGAATATTCTATTGTATATGTGGACCAAATCTTCTTTATCTATTCATCTGTTGAAGGGCGTCTTGGCCCTTTCCACAGTTTGGTAACTGTGACCATTGCTGCTATGAACATTGGGGTACAGATGGCCCTTCTTTTCACTACATCTGTATCTTTGGGGTAAATAGCCAGTAGTGCAATTGTGGGGTCATAGGGTAGCTCTATTTTTAATTTCTTAAGAAATTTCCACGCTGTTTTCTAAAGTGGCTGCACCAACTGGCATTCCCACCAAGAGTGTAAGAGGGTTCCCCTTTCTCCACATCCTCTCTAACACACGTTGTTTACTGTCTTGTTAATTTGGACCATTCTAACTGGTGGAAGGTGGTATCTCAATGTGGTTTTGATTTGAATCTCCCTGATGGCTAATGATGATGAACATATTTTCATGGGTCTGTTAGCCATTTGTATGTCTTCTTTGGAGAAGTGTCTGATTATGTCTTCTGCCCATTTTTTTTGACAGGATTATCTGTTTTGTGTTGAGTTTGAGGAGTTCTTTATAGATCTTGGATATCAGCCCTTTGTCTGTAGTGTCATTTGCAAATATCTTCTCCCATTTCATGGGTTGCCTCTTTGTTTTGTTGACTGTTTCCTTTGCTGTGCAGAAGCCTTTGAACTTGAAGAAATACCCAAAGTTCATTTTCACTTTTGTTTCCTTTGCCATTGGAGATATGTCTTGAAAGAAGTTGCTGTGACTGATGTTGAAGAGGTTGCTGCCTATGTTCTTCTGCAGGATTTTGATAGATTCTTGCCTCATGTTCTTCCATCATTTCGAGTTTATCTTTGTGTATGGTGTAAGAGAATGGTCACGTGTCATTCTTCTATATATAGCTATCCAATTTTCCCAGCACCATTTATAGAAGAGACTGTCTTTTTTCCACTGGATATTTTTTTCCTGCTTTGTTGAAGGTTATTTGGCCATTGAATTGCAGGCCCATGTCTGGGCTCTCTACTCCAGTCCACTAGTCTATATGTCTGTTTTTGTGCCAGAACCATGCTGTCGTGGTGATCACAGCTTTGTAGTAAAGGTTGAAATCAGTTTTGTTTTTCTTTTTCAACTTTTTCTTAGCAATTCAGGGTCTCTTCTGGTTCCATACAAATTTTAGGATTGTTCTAGCTCTTTGAAAAATGTCAGTGGAATTTTGATCAGGATGTCATTGAAAATATAGATTGCTCTAGGCAGTATAGACATTTTAACAATGTTTAGTCTTCCAATCCATGAACATGGAATGCTCTGCCATCTTTTTGTGTCTTCTTCAATTTCTTTATGAGTGTTCTGTAGTTCCTCGAGTACAGATCCTTTACCTCTTTGATTAGATTTATTCCCAAGTATCTTATGGTTCCTGGTGCTATAGTAAATGGAATTAACGCTCTAATTTCCCTTTCTATATTTTAATTGTTAGTGTATAAAAAAGCAACTGATTTCTGTACATTGATTTTTGTATCCTGCCACATTACTGAATTGCTGTATGAGTTCTAGTAGATTGGGGGTGAAGTCTTTGAGTTTTTCATATAAAGTATCTTGTCATCTATGATGAGAGAGAGAGAGTTCGACTTCTTTGCCAATTTGAATACTTTTTATTTCTTTTTGTTGTCTGATTACTATTGCTAAGGCTTCTAGTACTATGTTGAACAACAGTGGCGAGAGTGGGCATCCTTGTCATGTTCCTGATCTAAAAGAGAAGGCTTCCAGCTTTTCCCCATTGAGAATGATATTTGATGTGGGTTTTTCATAGACAGATTTTATGAAGTTGAGAAGTATTCCCTCTGCCCCTATACTTTGAAAGTTTTCAATAAGGAATGGATGCTGTATCTTGTCAAATGCTTTTTCTTGATCAATTGAGAGAACCATGTGGTTCTTCTCTCTTCTCTTATTGATTTGTTATATCACATTGATTGTTTTGCAAATGTTGAAACATGCTTGTACCCCCATGGATAAATCCCACCTGGTCATGGTGGATCATATTTTTAATGTACTGTTGGATCCTACTAGCTAGGATCTGGTTGGAAATCTTGGCATCCATATTCATTAGGGATATTGTTCTGGAAATCTCCTTTTTGATGGGGTCTTTGCCTGGTTTGGGGATTAGTTTAATGCTGGCTTCACAGAAAGAGTCTGGAAGTTTTCCTTCTGTTTCTATTTTTTGAAACAGGTTAGGAGAATAGGTATTATTTCATCTTTGAATGTTGGGTAGAATTCACCAGGGAATCCATCAGGTCCTAGGCTCTTGTTTTTTGGGAGGCTTTTGATCACTGATTCAATCTCGTTATTAAATATTGATCTATTCGGTTTGTTAGTGTCTTCCTGTTTCAGTCTTGGAAGTTTATAGGTTTTCAGGAATGCATCCATTTCATCTAGGTTGCTTAACTTATTGGCATATAACTGTTGATAATAATTTATGATGTTTGTTTCTTTTCTCCTTGGCATTTGTTGTGGTCTCTCTCCTTTCATTCATAATTTTATTAATTTGGGTCCACTCTCTTTTCTTTTGGATTAGTTTGGCCAGTGGTTTATTGGTCTTACTGATTCTTTCAAAGAACCAGCTTCTAGTTTCATTGATGTGTTCTACTATATCTCTTGTTTCTATCTCATTGATCTCCGCTCTACTCTTGATTATTTCTCTTCTTGTGTGTGGGGTTGGCTTAATTTGTTGTTGATTTTCCAGTTCCTTAAGGTGTAAAGAGAGCTAGTACATTCTGGATTTTTCAATTTTTTTGCAGTCAAATGCTCTACCACTGAGCTATACCCCCAGGATTTTTCAATTTTTTGAATGAGGCTTGGATGGCTATGTATTTCCCCCTTAGGACTGCCTTTGCCGTATCCCATGGGTTTTGGACTGACATGCCTTCATTTTGATTGGTTTCCATGAATTGTTTAAGTTCTTCTTTGATTTTCTGGTTGATCCAAACAGTCTTAAGCAAAGTCGTTTTTAGATTCCAAGTGTTTGAATTTCTTCCATACTTTTTCTTGTGATTGAGTTCCAGTTTCAAAGCACTGTGGTCTGAGAATAAGAAGGGGATATTTTCAGTCTTTTGGTATCAGTTGAGCCCTGGTTTGTGACCCAGTATGTGGCCTATTCTGGAGACTGTTCCATGTGTGCTTGAGAAGAATGAGTATTCTGTTTTTTTAGGGTGCAATGTTCTGTATATATCTATGAGGTCCATCTGGGTCAATGTGTCATTCAAAGCTCTTGTTTCTTTGTTGATTTTCTGCTTGGATGATCTGTCTGTTACTGAGAGTGGCATGTTAACATTCCCTACTATTAATGTATTCATATCAACATGACTTTTTATTCTGATTAACATTTGGCTTATGTAGTTGACTGCTCCCATATTGGGGGCATAAATATTTACAATTTTTAGATCTTCTTGGTGTATAGACCCTTTAAGAATGATGTTGTGTATTTCTTTATCTTGGACTACAGTCTTTAGTTTAAAGTCTAATTTATCTGATAAGAGAATCACTATCCCAGCTTTCTTTTGAGGCCCATTAGCATGAAAGATGCTTCTTCATCCCTTCACTTTTAGTCTGGAAGTATCTTTAAGCTCTAAATGGGTCTCTTGTAGACAGCGTATGGATGGGTCCTGTCATTTTATCCAATCTGCAACCCTGTGACATTTTATGGGAGTGTTTAGGCAGTTCACGTTGAGAGTGATTATTGGAAGTTAAGTTTTTATTGACATAATGTTGCCTGTGAAGTCCTTGTTTCTATAGATTGTCTCTGTAGATTTCTGTTCTATGACACTTTTGGGTTCTTTCTTCTTTTATAGAACCCCCCTTAATATTTCTTGTAATGCTGGCCAGCTTGGTGGTCACATACTCTTTTAAAACTTGCTGGTCTTGCAAGCGCTTTATCTCTCCATCCTTTGTGAATGTCAACCTTCCTGGATAAAGTATTCTTGGCTGTGTGTTCTTCTCATTTAGTGCGCTGAATATGTCTTGCCAGCTCTTTCTGGTTTGCCAGGTTTCTGTGGACAGGTATGATATTATTCTGATGGTCCTCCCTCTGTACATAAGAAATCTCTTCCCCCAGCTTCTCTCAAAAACTTTTGTCTAAAATTAAGATTCATCAGTCTTGCAATCAAGTGCCTCAAGGTCTTTCTAGATTCATTGATCTTGGGGGGGGTGTTCTCTCTACCTCTAGGACATGAACTCTGGTTCCATTCCCCAGACTGGGAAAATTTTCAAGGAGAATTTGTTCAGCTATATCTTCTAGTCTTTCTTTCTCCTCCCCCTCAGGGATCGCAATAATTCTGACATTGGAAGATTTCATGGTATCATTTATTTCCCTAGTTCTGTTTTCATGGCTTTTAAGTTGTTTATTCCATGCCTCCTCCTGATCCTTCTTTTCTATCATTTCGTCCTCTAGATCGCTAATTCTATCTTCTGCCTCAGTTACCCTAGCAGTTAGAGTATTTAGATTAGATTGGATCTCATTGATAAAATTTTTAACTTCTTCCCAGGGAGCTCTCACTTCCACTCAGAGACTATGTTGTCACTAATGGTTTCCTCCCACCTAGCCATTGCCAGAATAATTGTTACTCTGAATTTCCTTTCTGACATACTATTTATGTCCATATCCAGTAGTTCTGATGGAAGGGACACAGTTTCTGAATTTTTCTTCTGTTGGTGTTCCTCTTTGTGGTCATTTTGGTAAGAGGTGGTTGAGGGGATGTATAGCTGAATGTGTCAACCATGATCCAGGCAAGGTGCACCCTGGAATATTGTGGAGCAATTAGAAGTCACCACCCAAAAGAAAGAAAGAAAGAAAAAAGAGAGAGAGAGAAAGAGAGAGAAGAGAAATCCCAGCCAGAATGAGTTTTATAAGGTATATTTAAAAAAATGGACAAAAATAAGAAGACTGACAAAAGTAAATGACAAGAAAAAAGAAAAAAAGAAAGAAAGAATGAAAGAAAGACAGACCCCAGCCCAAATGAACTCCAAGGATAAGACTTACATAATACTGGAACAAAAAGAAATACACAGACACACTGACAGAAGGAAAAGATGGGAGGGTGGTTATAAACCCTTGATGTGGGTAATGAAGGTTATTTTGATTCTTCCTTGGTATCTTTGTTAAAGGACTCAACTTTCCAGAGATAAAGGGAGATTAAAACTGGTTTATATGTAGGTATAGTACTGATTAGGGAAAGAGGATTACCTTGAAGCTTATATCTATATGTATAGTTTTTAAAAAATAGAAAAGAAAAACAGAGGTATATGTATGAAAAAGTTCAAGTTAAAATGTTATTATGGAATATGTTTATTAAATCTCTAGTTGAAATGGTAAGTAGGTTAAAAAAATTAAAAAGAAAAAGAATTGTGAGAATGAATTTTAAAAAAAGTATAAAATATATAGGTTTTAGGGCAATACCAGGAGCTTAATATATTGTTTTGTTCTGATGCTGGGGTTTTACAGTATTATGCGGACACTGTGGTGGTTATCCTCTCTTTCTTTTGGCTTGCTTTCTGGGAGAGGGGCCTGATGCGTTGCTTTTCAGGCAGTCTTGCTTGAGTTGAGTAATCCTGCCCCCAACTTAGGGGCTGGGCTCTGTGGAAACTGGTTTTTAAGGCTTTTGTTTTCTAGAGGTGTTTGTTCTTTGGCAGCTTTTTGCGCATTTTGGTAGTTTAGTGGAAAGAAAACTGCACCCAGACCTCTTCCTCAGAGAGAAGCCTCAGCCTACTCCCCTCTGGGTGGTACAGAACACACAGACTCCCCTTCTGCAAACTCCACTGAACTGTGCAACCTCCCACAGGCAGTGTGTACCCCCAGCCACCATCTCAGGGGTGACCGGAAGCACCTGCTTGTCTCTGCACCCCTGTGCCATTAAAACCACAAGCAATATTGATCCAGGGAGCCCACTTCCTGTGGCTGCCTTTGCTAGGACTGTTGTCTGGGGTCCAGACCTCATGGCTGGGCAGGTTGTGGAAGGCTGCCACTGAGGAGGGATCCAGACCAGAGATCAAGCTGGGTTCTCTCAGGGGCAGGCTGGGAGCATCCAGATCCTCAGCCAGTCCTAGAGACCACCAGCCAGCACACACTCCAAGCTTTCTCAGATGCCGGGGTAGTGCACTCACAGGCCCTAGTTGCATAGGGGAGTGCAGAAGCATGTGGAGCTAGTGAGCACTGGCTGGCACCCACACCAGACTTTCTCAATGCAGGGGCAGGAGTGCACCCAGCCCAGCAGTGGTGCAAGTGGCCAAAACTGTGAGCTCAGGGACCATGGAGGCTCTGCCACAATATCTCTGGGTGGTCGCTGGTGGTGGCCATCCTGGGTCCATGGGCTTGGGCCCATGCCCATGCCCACCCACTTCCATGAGTTTCTCCTTAAGCTCTTTTGCTTTTTTTGAATGTCTTTGACCAGACTCCAAGTTAATGCTGGTCCCCAAGCATAGGACACTTTCGTATTGGGGTATTACTTGCCAGTGTGTTGCTTTTGGTGGCTCCCTCCCCCTTCTGCTTATCCTCCTTAATTAGTCCTAGCATTCCCACTCTGTTTTATCTCTCCACTGATGTCTTCAGCCCTCTTAGAGATCCAACAGTGTATAATCTTACATGAAATCAGGCTGATTTACTATGAAATCAGGCTGATTTCATTGGTGTTCAGAGTATTCTGGTAGATATATAGCTCACTTTAGGGGACCAGTTGAAACAGGGTCTCCTTCTTCTCTGTCATCTTGCCCCTCCTCCCTTTTAACTATCTTTTTAATGTTACCCCACATTCTCTTATTGTGAATGTAGCACATATGATATAATTGTCACAGTGTATTTGGTCATCTATCTTTTTCTTATCTACACTAGATTGAAGAATCTCTGACATTTCAGATTTGGTGTTAAGAATCATAAAATACATAAATGAAAAAGTTATCAAATAATAGAAAGCAAGGCTCTAACCATACATTTTATGGTATAGGGCTAGACAGTTTGCAAATAAAGAACAAATATGATTGTTGGCCTATTTATAATTAAGTAAACTCTTTTTAAAATTCAATTGCTAAATAATATAGATTTAATTTGAGCTGTCTATATGGCTAGTTTTAAAACTGGACTCATTCTTCAAGTTTTAAAATGGAATTGAGTGGTCTTTTTTAGGGAGATTAAATTAATCTTATACATAATCTTTGAGGGAAACTCTAAATCTGTTCCATTCTGTTCTGGTGAATCAGACTAAACATATTGTAGTTAAGGCCTGAAGTCAGATAGTAAAATTAGATTTCATACCACTATGTCACCATGTACATAAAGGAGATTCTCATATCTTTTAATGTAGAACTCTGACCATTTTTTTGGAGCATAAGAGACTAGGAAGCAGAATCCAAATTTATGTCTTTTTTTTTTTTTTAAATAACCATTCCTGGAACAGAGATGAATAAAAATATACATATTGACATTCAGATCATCAAAAATAAGGAGAGATTACAACCTTGGGGACAATTACACTTTTTTCTTCCTTTGATTTAAAACTTTAGGAAAATCTGTCACTTAAAGATAGTTTTTTTTAAAATAAATTAATGTATTTATTTTCAGAAAAACAGTAAAATAATGAATACTTAAAGACAGTTTTAAATCCACATGAATTATCTGTAAATGAATAACTAAAGTCACCTGAGTAGCATCATTATAATGAAATGTAAAAGCTTATCTAGAATCTAACTCTGGATAAGGCTGTGGTTCTTAATCTTTCTGTGTCAAAAACCTCACTGAGAATCTGAACAAAATAATGGTCCCTCTCCTCTTTATGTGATTACACATAATTTTCATCAATTGAAAAAATTCATGAAACTACTCTCCTCTATGCTAACACATGGATCCTCTTTGTGTCTCATATTAAAACTTTAGTCGAAACAACATCTGGTAATGTGAGGGAAAGATGTGGACCCTCCCACATATATCAGCATTACATCTGGACAAAATATTAAATACAACTATTAAAAGATTGGAACTAACAAAAGATATTAGCTTCAGACAGAAGCTAAACAGAGTGCACCCTTGAAAACTTGAAACTGGAAGGAGTAAGAATTGAATGTTTGACCTTCTTGCCCAAGATAAGTCTAATACATGCACAGTTACAGTGGATGAAAACTTCAGCTTTACTTTTTTAGCTTATGGTAGCAAAGAATAAGTTCAATATTGAAAAATCAGCTAGAAAATTAGGAGAGAATCCTGAAAGCAAGAGAATCAAAAAATGAAACCCCGAATCAAAATATAATCTATACAAAATGCTATATGTGGGTTAATATAGTTAGTTTTATACATAAATAAATATATATATACACACACACATATATTGATATATATCAATATAATAATATAATATAATATAATATAAGTGAAAACTATATAGAGATTTTCTGGAAAATGACCCACAGAGAAAATGAACCCCCAAATCTAATGTAAGTTCTGCCCAAATCCTTGGCTGCATGTTAAATCATGCAAATCCAGGAGAGACCACCAGGAAACTAGAAAAGAAAACAACACGGAAGTTGGAGCAGATGAGTCAACTACTGTACACAACAGAAGGGATGCAGTTCACACTTTGAGTTGAGGCAAGTTAACAGTCTACTCAAGCAAATGAAAACAGAAAGTGAATAATACTCAAAAGAATGCAGGAGAATCCAAATTTGTTACAAAGAATTATATATAACGTCCAATTTTAAACTAAACATCATTGGATATACAAAGAAAAAGGACACTGTGACAGAAACTCAGGAAAATTAAAAACCAGTAACTATAAATGGACTCAGAGTAGGTGTAGATATTTTACTAAGTGTAAGAAAATTTCAAAAGAGCTACTAAAAACATATCCAAAGATTTAAAGAAAATATGTTGAGAGAATTTAAAAGAAATAACCTGAGTTGAAGTGTTAGGAAATTCCAATGGAAAAAAAAAATGAAAACTATAAGACATGCGAATCTTAGAGCTAAAAAGTATAATATCTGAAATGAGAATTTAGTAGATGGAGTCAAAATCAAATTGAATATGCCAGTTGAATGAAACAGTTTCATAAAGTTTCATAAAGTTTTATTGATAGCAATGACCAAATTCAAAGTACAGAGAGATAAATGATTGGTGGGAAATGAATACAGACCTGGAGATCTGTGTGAAAATATCAAACAGTCTAACATACATGCAATGCATGGAGTTCCAGTAGGAGAGAGGAGAGAAAAAGGGGCAAAAAGTATTTGAGTAATAGCTGAAACTTCTCACTTATGGTTGGAAATAATAACTTACAGATTCAAGAATCTTGACAAACCCCAATAAGTATAATATGAAGAAAACCCTCATTTTTACACCAGAGTATTATGAGAAAATCTTAAACACAGGCAGAGGGAAAAAAGACAACATTACAATTAATATCTGACTTCTCATTGGAAACAATTGAAGCTATTGAAAGATTATAATCTTAGTACTGGAAAGAAAAATATATATATAAACTACAAATTTTATATCTGGCAAACTAATGACTCAAAAATAATGTGAAATAAAACCTTTTTAACTAAAAAAATCTGAGAAAATTTATAACCAGTAACAAGAACTGCATAAATACTAAAAAAAATTAAGCTGAAGAAAAATAACATAAACTGGAATTTGAATTCATAAAAAGGAATAAGGAACACGGAAATAGTAAGTATTTAGGATTACACAAAGTCATATTTATATATTTCTCTAAAAGACATATGACTTTTTAAAGCAAAGTTTATAACACTATGTAATTGAGCTTATAATTTGTGTGTGTGAGTGAGATAGAGAGAGAGACAGAGACAGAGATAGAGAGAGGGAGAAGAAAGAGGAAGACAGAGAGAGGAAGAAATAGTAATACAAAATGATGTATAAAGTCAGCAGAAAAATACTTTTGCACAATTCCTATACATTACCAGAAGTCATTAAATATTAGCTTTAAGATTGTGATATTGAACATACAGTTGAAAAGGTAGAAGAAGATGGTGGCAGAGCAGGAGGACTCTAGGCTTACTTTATCCCCTAATCACAACTAGATAATTATCAAATCATCCTAAATACCGCAGGAATAGAACTGAAGACTGACAGAACAAATTCTACAACTAAAGGGAAAGAAGATTATAGAACAAGAATAAATGGAGTTTAAGGGATAAATTAATCATGGATGTTCCAGAGGGGAGGGAGCTGTGGTCATGGAGAAAGACAAGAGAGAGAGAAACACACAGCGGAATGCACAAGGACATTTACCCAAAGCCATTGGCTTGGAAAATGAAGGAGCCTGAATGTCTTGAGTTCTTGCAACCAGTGGGGTTTAACACCTACAGTTTTAAAGATCAGTAGGCTGTGCTGGGCTATAGCCCAGAGGACAGTCTTTTGCTTCTGGAAAGAAGGCAGTACACAACCCTAGGGGTGGGGACAGCCAACATGGAAACAGTGCTTAGGGCACATAGTGGAAAGATTATTCACTCTTGGAGCACATCCCTGAGAGGCAATGTTCATGGAGACACCTCTCTGGGAACAAAGGAGCTGACCAGGACCATTTTCTTCTTCTCCCTCTTAGTATAAACACAGAGCTAAGAAACTGTGTAGTGCCAACACTTGCTGCCTAATTTCTATACACCAAGGCACCCCCCACCACTCCCTGTGCTCTTATGGGACTGTCCTTCTCAGTCATGCTTGCTTTAGTTTCAATTCAGAGACGACCCCCCCCCCAGAAGATTAACACAAGCTCCTGCCCACATCACATCTTCTAACCAGAGACTTCTGTAGGGCTTCAGTTCCAGTGGAGGTGGTGATAGGTTTCATTTCACAAACTGTCCAGAGCACATCTAGGTAAAACCTGCCACATTCAGCCCAGAGACCAAACACTGCCCACAGCAAGCAAGGAGAGTCTTTAGGATGACAAGCCTAAAAAAGCAGCCAAAACACAACAGGGCACATGCAACACATACATCAGAGATATTCTCTGATGCGCCAGGCCCTGGATACTACATGATCTCTACTTCATAAGACCATTACTTTCAGAAACAAGATATGTAATGGCTTTTCTAACACAGAGAAGAAGACAGAAAATTAGACAAAATGTGGACAGAGGAATTTATCCCAAATGAAAGAACAAGATGAGGCCATAGCCAGAGATCTAAGTAAAACATATATAAGTAATATGCCTGATGGAGAATTTAAAGCAATGATCATAAAGATACTCACTGGACTTGAAAAAAGAATAGAAGATATCAGTCGGACCCTTACCACAGAGATAAAAAAAAAATAATCAGATATGAAGAGTGAAATAAAGGTGATTAGAAATATGCTTGATGCAATGAACAGCTGGCTGGAGGACGCAGAGGAACAAATTAATAACCAAGAAGACAAAGTAATGGAAAAAAATGAAGCTGAACAAAAGAGTGAAAAAAGAATTTTGCAATATGAGAGTATAGGTAGGGAACTCAGTTACTCCATAATCACAATAGCATTCATATTATAGGAGTCCCAGAAGAAGAAGAGTGAAAAGAGGGCAGAAAATGTATTTCAAGAAGTGATAGCTGAAACTTCCTTAAGCTGGGGAAGGAAACAAACATCGAGATCCAGGAGGCACAGAGAGTCCCACCAAAAACAACAAAAGCAGGCCAGTACCAAGATATATTGTAATTAAATTTGAAAATATAGTGATAGAGAAAAAAAAATCTTAAAAGCTAAAATACAAAGGAAGTTCTTAACTTACAAGGGAAAATCCTCAAGTCTAGCTGGAGATTTTCAACAGAAACTTGGCCAGTCAAAAGAAAGTGACATGATATATTCAAAGTGATGAATAGGAAAACTCTACAGGCAGGAATACTCTATCCAGCAAGGTTATCATTCACAAGGGAAGGAGAAATAGTTTCCTAGACAAACAAAAACTAAAAAAGTTCATGACCACCAAAGCAGAAATATTAAAGGGAACTCTGAGTGGAAAGGAGAGACCAAAAATGACAAAGATAAAAAAGGATCAGAGAAAATCTCCAGAAATGACAAAAAAGTGATTAAATGACACTAAATACATATGTATCAGTAATTACTTTGAATGTAAATGGGCAAAACACTCCTTTCAAATGACACAGGGTGGCAGAACGGATTAAACAAACAAACAAAACAAAACAAAAAAACCCCAAGACCCATTTATATGCTGCCGATAGAACATTCATTTTAGTCCTATAGACATCTGCAGATTGAAAGTGAAGGGATGTAAAAATATTTATGCAAATGGATGTCAAAAGAAAGCCAGAATAGCAATACCTCATCAGACAAACTAGACTTTAAAACAAAAATTATAGGGGAACCTGGGTGGCTTAGTTGGTTAAGCATTTGATTTTAGATTTTTAGCTCAGGTTATGATCTCATGATTGTGGGATTGAACCCTGAGATGGGCTCTGCTCTCAGAGTGAAGTCTACTTATTCTCTCTCTCTCTCTCAAATAAATAAATAATATCTTTAAAAAATAAAACAAGGACTGTAACAAGAGACAAAAAAGAGTACTATGTAATAATAAAGGGGGCAATCCAACAAGATCTAAAAATTGTAAATATTTAGGCACCCAACATGGGAGCACTCAAATATATAAAACAATGAATAACAAGAACTCATTGATAATAATACAATATTAGCAGGGAACTTGAACAACTCATTTATATCAATGTATAGATCATCTAAACAGAAAATCAACAAGGAAACAATGGCTTTGAATGACAGACTGGGCCAGATGGATGTAGCAGATATATTCAGCACTTTCTTCCTTAAAAAAAACAAAATTCACATTCTTTCCTTTCTTAAAAAATTTTTTATTCTCATTCATTTTATTTTATTTTATTTCTTTACATTGTTCGAGAATTCATTGTTTATGGACCACACCCAGTGCTCCATGCAATACGTGCCCTCCATAATACACACCACCATGCTCACATTCATCTCAACTACACATGGAACATTCTCCAGAATAGATCACATATTACATCACAGAAAAAGTCTCAACAAATATAAAATGATTGAAGTCCTACCTTGCACTTTTTCTGACCACAATGTTATGAAACTAGAAGTCAATTAAAAAATAAATAAATAATATAAAAATATTAAAAATAAATCTGGAAGGCCACAAGTACATAGAGATTAAGCAGCATGGTACTAAACAAAGAATCAGTGAAATGAACCTGGAAATCAAAGAATACATTGAAAAATACATGGAAAGAAATGAAAATAAAAACAATAGTCCAAAGCCTGTGGCATGCACTAAAAGTGGTTCTACAAAGGATGTACTTAGCAAAACAGACTTACCTCAGGAAATAAGAAAAATCTCAAATTTTTGTATCTAATGGGAACAACAAATGAAGGAAAAACAAATAAAGAAAAGGAACAACAAATGAAGCTTAAAGCCACCTGAAGGATGGAAAAATAAAGATTAGAATAGAAAGAAATGATGCAGAAACTAAATAATAATAATAATAATAATAATAAAAGTAGACCAATGAAATTAGGAACTGGTTCTTTGGAAAAATTAATAAAATTGATAAACCTCAAGCCAGGCTTATTAAAAAGAGAAGAGAAAGGAACCAAATAAGTAAAATCACAGAGAAGGGAAATGATAACAAACATAGCAGTAGTAAAAACATTTAAAGGAGAATATTATAAAAAACCTCTATGCCAAAAAACTGTACAACCTGGAAGAGATGGATAAATTCCAAGAAATGGATAAATTAACAAAACTGAAACAGGAAGAACTAGAAAACTTGAACAGTTCAATAAATAGCAAAGGAATTAAAATCAATAATAAATTCCCAACTAACAAAAGTATAGGATCAGATGGCTTCATAGGTGAATAATACAAAACTTTTAAGAAAAGTATTCTTCTGAAATGATACAAAAAATAGTAAAGTAAGGAAAACATCCAAATTCATTCTATGAGACCAACATTACCTTGATACCAAAACCAGATAAAGACACCACTAAAAGGGCACCTGGGGTGGCTCAGTCCTTAAGCATCTGCCTTCAGCTGAGGTCATGATCCTAGGGTCCTGGAATCAAGCCCTACATCGGACTCCCTGTTTGGCGGGAAGCCTGCTTCTCCCTCTCATACTCCCCCTGCTTATGTTCTCTCTCTTGCTGTGTCTCTCTCTGTCAAATAAATAAATAAATAAATAACATCTTTAAAAAAAAAAGACATCACTAAAAAAGGTCAGGAGAGGAGTTAAGATGGCAGAGAAGTAGCAGGCTGAGACGACATCAGGTAGCAGGACATCAGCTAGATAGCTTATCAAACCATTGTGAACACCTACAAATCCAACAGGAGAACGAAGAGAAGAAAAACAATGATTCGAGAAACAGAAAATTGACCATCCTCTGAAAGGTAGGACCGGTGGAGAAGTGAATCCAAAGCAAGAGGAAGATAGACCACGGAGGGAGAAGCCAGCTCCCAGCAAGTGGCGGAACAAAGGAGCACAAAATCAGGACTTTTAAAAGTCTGCTCCACTGAGGGACATCGCTCCAGAGGCTCACCTGGGGTGAAGCCCATGCAGCGTCAGCATGGCTCCAGGTTCCATGGGGTCACAGAGGGATTGGGGGGTGTCTGAGTGTCACAGAGCTTGCAGGTATTGGAGTGGGGAAGCCGGGTACAGAGACAGAGTCAAGAGGTGAGCTCTCAGCTCAGGGTTACCTTGAACCGTAATCTGTTGCACAGGTCACTGCTCTGTGATTAGGGTCCCCACAAGATCTGGGGAGACACCCCTTGGAAGAGCTCAGGGATCTGCAGGGTTTGGAGACTCCAGGCAGAGCTACATGCCAGAGAAAGAGACGCTTGGTCAGAGGCTGGGTGAGCTTGGAGTGCAACCTGGAGGCCAGAGAGATGGGAGTGATTGAGTGCTTTTCTCTAAGGGCACACTGAAGAGTGGGGTCCCGAGCTTTTGTCTCCTCCAGGCCAGAGGTTGGGAGGCTGCCATTTTCATTCCCATCCTCCAGAACTCTAAGGAAAGCGTTCAGGGAACAGAAGCTCCCCAAAGCGAACCTGAGCGGATTACTTAGTCTGGTCCCTGTAAAGGGCGGTGCAATTTTACCACAGGCAAAGACACTTGAGAATCACTAGAACAGGACCCTCCCCTGGAAGATCAACATGAAATCCAGCCAAGACCAAGTTCACTTACCAAGGAGAACAGCGGAATTCCAGAGCAAGAGAAAGCAAAGCATGGAATTCATGGCTTTCTCCCCATGATTCTTTAGTCTTGCAGTTAATTAATTTTTTTAATTTTATTTATTTTTTTCTTCTTCTATTTTTTTAACTTTTACCATTTCCTCTTTTAACGTTTTTAAACTAGTTTATCTTAACATACCTTTCTCAAAAAAAAAATTTTTTTTTTGAAACTTCATTATTGTAGTCACATTTTATCCTTCATTGTATCTAACTTTAATTTTTGTATAGACATAGGGTTTTTTCTTTTAAAAAAAATTGGGGTACAACTTCTTCCAGTAGATCCAAATATATTCTAAATCTAGCTCCGGGCTTGTTCTAGTCTCCAGCCTGAGCAAATTTTCTCCATTTTCTTTTTCTTTATTCTCCCAACCAATTTACTTTATCAACTCCTTTTTTAGAAATTAAAAAACAATTTTTTTCATTGTTATAGGCATATTCCATCCCTTCATTGTGTTTACCCTTATATATGTTTTTCATTCTTTAAAACTTTGGGATGTAGTTTCTTCTAAGACACCAAAATAGTTCCTAAATTAAGTGGGTGACCCTGTTCTAGTCACCAGTCTAATATATATATTTTTTCTTCTATTTTATATTTTTTCTTTATTTGTTTTCTTTTTTTTAATTTTTTTTTCCCTGAAGTTCTTTTTATTCCCTTTATCCCCCCAACAATTTAGGGTCTCTTCTGATTTGGTTAAAGCACATTTTTCTGGGATCTTTGTCACCCTTTTAGTATTTTATTTGCTCCTTTATATATTCTTATCTGGACAAAATGACAATGCAGAAAAACTCTCCACAAAAAAAAACCAAGAGGCAGTACCAAAGGCTAGGGACCTAATCAATATGAACAATGGTAATATGTCAGATCTAGAGTTCAGAATGATGATTCTCAAGGTTCTAGTCAGGCTCAAAAAAGGCATGGAAAATATTAGAGAAACCCTCTCCAGAGAAATAAAAGCCCTTTCTGGAGAAATGAAAGACGTAAAAGCTAACCAAGTTGAAAAAAAAAAAAAAAAAAGCTATTAATGAGGTATAATAAAAAATGGAGGCTCTTATTGTTAGGATAAATGAGGCAGAAGAAAGAATTAGTGATATAGAAGACCAAATGACAGAGAATAAAGAAGCTGAGCAAAAGAGAGACAAACAAATAGTGGAACACGAGAGGAGAATTCGAGAGATAAGTGACACCATAAGATAAAACACCTTTAGAATAATTGGGATTCCAGAAGAAGAAGAAAGAAAGAGGAGAGCAGAAGGTATATTGGAGAGAATTATTATAGAGAATTTCCCTAATATGGCAAAGGGAACAAGCATCCAAGTCCAGGATGTGCAGAGAACCCCCCTCAAAATCAGTAAGAATAAGTCCACACCCTGTTACCTAATAGTAAAATTTACAAGTCTTAGCGACAAAGAGAAAATCCTGAAAGCAACCTGGGAAAAGAAGTCTGTAACATACAATGGTAAAAATATTAGATTGGCAGCAGACTTATCCACAGAGGCCTGGCAGGCCAGAAAGAACTGGCATGATATATTCAGAGCACTAAACAAGAAAAACATGCAGCCAAGAAAACTATATCCAGCTAGGCTATCACTGAAAATAATAGAAGGTGAGATCAAAAGCTTCCAGGGCAAACAAAAACTGAAAGAATTTGCAAACACCAAACCAGCTCTACAGGAAATATTGAAAGAGGTCTTCTAAGCAAAGAGAGACCCTAAAAGTAGTAGGTCAGAAAGCAACAGAGACAATACACAGTAACAGTCACCTTACAGGCAATACAATGGCACTAAACTGAAATCTCTCAATAGTTACCCTGAATTTAAATGGGCTAAATGCCCCAATAAAAAGACACAGGGTATCAGAATGGATAAAAAAACAAGACCCATCAATATGCTGCCTATGAGAAACTCATTTTAAACCCGAAGACACCTCCAGATTTAAAGTGAAAGGGTGGAAAACAATTTTCCATGCTAATGGACATCAGAAGAAAGCCGGGGTGGCAATCCTTAAAACAGATCAATTAGATTTTAAGCCAAAGACTATAATAAGAGATGAGGAAGGACACTCTATCATATTCAAAGGGTCTGTCCAACAAGAAGATCTAACAATTTTAAATATGTATGCCCCTAACATGGGAGTAGACAACTATAGAAACCAATTAATAACAAAATCAAAGAAACACATTAACAATAATACAATAATAGTAGGGGACTTTAATACTCCCCTCACTGAAATGGACAGATTATCCAAGCAGAAGATCAACAAGGAAATAAAGGCCTTAAATGACATACTGGACCAGATGGACATCACAGATATATTCAGAATATTCCATCCCAAAGCAACAGGATACACATTCTTCTCTAGTGCACATGGAATAGATCCAGAATAGATCACATCCTGGGTCCTAAATCAGGTCTCAACCAGTATCAAAAGATTGGGATCATTCCCTGCATATTTTCAGACCACAATGCTCTGAAGCTAGAACTCAATTCCAAGAGAAAATTTGGAAAGAACCCAAATACATGGAGACTAAAGAGCATCCTTCTAAAGAATAAATGAGTCAACCAAGAAATTAAAGAAGAATTGAAAAAAATTCATGGAAAAAAATGATAATGAAAGCACAATGGTTCAAAATCTGTGTTACACAGCAAAGGCAGTCCCGAGAGGAAAATATATAGCCTTATATACCTATGTACCTAAAGGTACAAGCCTTTCTCAAGAAACAAGAAAGTTCTCAAATACACAACCCAACACTATACTTAAAGGAGCTGGAGAAAGAACAACAAAGAAAGCCTAAACCCAGTAGGAGAAGAGAAATAATAAAGATCACAGCAGAAATCAATGAAATAGAAACAAACAAACAAAAAAAGAACAAATCCACGAAACTGGGAGCTGGTTCTTTGAAAGAATTAATAAGATTGGGACGCCTGGGTGGCTTAGTGGGTTAAAGCCTCTGCCTTCGACTCAGATCATGATCCCAGGGTCTTGAGATCAAGCCCCGCATTGGGCTCTCTGCTCAGCAGGGATCCTGCTTCCTCCTCTTTCTCTGCCTGCCTCTCTGCCTACTTGTGATATCTGTTTGTCAAATAAATAAATAAAATCTTAACAAAAAAGAATTAATAAGATAGATAAACCCCTGGCCAACTTATCAAAAAGAAAAGAGAAAGGACCGAAATAAATGAAATCACGAATGAAAGAGGAGAGATCACAATCAACACCAAAGAAATACAAACTATTATAAGAATATACTATGAGCAACTCTACAATCTGGAAGAAATGGATGCATTTCTAGAGACTTATAAACTCCCACAACTGAATCAGGAAGAAATAGAAAACCTGAACAGACCCATAACCAGTAAGGAGATTGAAACAGTCATCAAAAATCTCCAAACAAACAAAAGCCCAGGGCCAGATGGCTTCCCAGGAATATTCTACCAACATTTAAAGAAGAATTAATGCCTATTCTCTTGAAACTGTTCCAAAAAATAGAAATGGAAGGAAAACTCCCAAACTCATTTTATGAGGCCAGCATCACCTTGATCCTAAAACCAGACAAGGAACCCATCAAAAAAGAGAATTACAGACCAATATCCTTGAGGAACACAAATGTGAAAATTCTCACCAAAATACTAGCCAATAGGATCCAACTGTACATTAAAAGGATTATTCACCATGACCAAGTGGGATTTATTTCAGGGCTGCAAGATTAGTTCAACATCTGCAAATCAATCAATGTGATTCAATACATTAATAAAAGAAAGAACAAGATCCATATGATACTGAAATAGATGAAAATAGATGAAATAGATGCTGAAAAAGTATTTGACAAAGTACAGCATCCCTTCCTGAGCAAAACTCTTCAAAGTGTAGGGATAGAGGGCACATACCTCAATATTATCAAAGCCATCTATGAAAAACCCACCGCAAATATCATTCTCAATGGAGAAAAACTGAAAGCTTTTCTGCTAAGGTCAGGAACACGGCAGGGGTGTCCATTATCACCACTGCTATTCAACATAGTACTAGAAGTCCTAGCCTCAGCCATCAGACAACAAAAGGAAATTAAAGGCATCCAAATTGGCAGAGAAGAAGTCCAACGATCACTCTTTGCAGATGATATGATATGGTATGTGGAAAACCCAAAAGACTCCACTCCAAGTCTGCTATAACTTGTACAGGAATTGAGTAAAGTGTCCAGATATAAAATCAATGCACAGAAATCAGTTGCATTTCTCTACACCAACAACAAGACAGAAGAAAGAGAAATAAAGGAGTCAATCCCATTTACAATTGCACCCAAACCATAAGATACCCAGGAATAAACCTAACCAAAGAGACAAAGAATCTATACTCAGAAAACTATAAGTACTCATGAAAGAAATTGAGGAAGACACAACGAAATGGCAAAATGTTCCATGCTCATGGATTGGAAGAACAAAGATTGTGAAAATGTCTATGCTACCTAAAGCAATCTACACATTTAATGCAATCCCTATCAAAATCCCATCCATCTTTTTCAAAGAAATGGAACAAATAATTTTAAAATTTATATGGAACCAGAAAAGACCTCGAATAGCCAAAGGAATATTGAAAAAGAAAGCCAAAGTTGGTGGCATCACAATTCCGGACTTCAAGCTCTATTACAAAGTTGTCATCATCAAGACAGTATTGTACTGGCACAAAAACAGACACATAGATCAATGGAACAGAATAGAGAGCCCAGAAATAGACCCTCAACTCTATGGTCAACTAATCTTCGACAAAGCAGGAAAGATTCCAATGGAAAAAAGACAGCCTCTTCAATAAATGGTGTTGGGAAAATTGGACAGCCATATGCAGAAAAATGAAACTGGACCATTTCCTTATACCACACATGAAAATAGACTCAAAATGGATAAGGGACCTCAATGTGAGAAAGGAACCCATCAAAATCCTTGAGGAAAACACAGGCAGCAACCTCTTAGACCTCAGCTGCAGCAATTTCCTCCTAGGAATATCGCCAAAGGCAAGGGAAGAAAGGGCAAAAATGAACTATTGGGATTTCATCAAGATCAAAAGCTTTTGCACAGCAAAGGAAACAGTTAACAAAACCAAAAGACAACTGACAGAATGGGAGAAGATATTTACAAACGACATATCAGATAAAGGGCTAGTATCCAAAATCTATAAAGAGCTTATCAAACTCAACACCCAAAGAATAAATAATGCAATCAAGAAATGGGCAGAGGACATGAGCAGACATTTCTGCAAAGAAGACATCCAGATGGCCAACAGACACATCAAAAAATCCACATCACTTGGCATCAGAAAAATAGCTTATGTGTATGTGTATGTGTAATGTGGGGCTTGATCCCAGGACCCTGAGCTCATGAACTGAGCTGACCCACTGAGCCACCCAGGTACCACCCCCCCATTTCTTTTTGATCCCTAAAGTATGAGTTAATTTTATCTGCCTTGCTGCAGTAAACTACTAATGGAAAGGTGAATCGTACATATTTTTAGTCTCCCAGATGCTCATATAGCTAGTAACATAGCAGGATGGATGGTTGAAGGTAATGTATTGCTTTGGATGACAGTGATGAATCTGGTACACAGATGCTGAATTGGTATTGGTAATAGTGACTGCCAACTAATTATGCAGGCAATATTAGAGTAATGTTCTAGCTTGGATAGCAGCACAATATAATGTAAAGGACACAGAAGACTTTCATGCTAAACTGAGCTGATACCTATCCCGAGATCTTTTGCTTACTGACTATATGATTTTGGTGACATAATGTTGTACTTTTTTTCCGCCCCTGCCCCCATAATTTTGTCATCTGTAAAATGAGACATTGTTATCTAAGCTAGAAATGCCTGCTAAGAATTAAATAAAATTAATAATATGCCACATATGGTTTTTAATACATAATTAGTGCTCAATAATGGTAGCTATTAAAATTATTGCTATTATTTTTAAAGAATGGGATTTAAAATGGATTCATGGGGAAGTACAGAAGGAAGGGTTAACAGCTGTTGTAACAAGTCTATGTATACTTGCTATATGTCAATTTTTATCATGTTCTCCAGATAATATGTTCTCTGTATTCACAATCTATATTTTTATAATTGTATTCCCTTTCAGAGGTAATTGATTCCTTCTAATTACTCACTTTTTAAAGGTACATGTTAAAACTTATTTAAAGAAAGCTTAGTAAGGACAATATTAATCCCCCCCCTTTTTTTTAACTTCTAGCCATTTGTGGAATGGTTATTTGTTTTGTAGGAGAGTCTTTGCAGCCCACTGTTGATATAGTAAATCCAAAACTATCTTGAGAAAGTCATACTTTAGCATTTCAGTAACATTTAGTTTTATTTTTAAAATGAGCAAAGTTCCGAATAAATGGGAATTTATTTTCAGGTTCATTGGTGATAGATAAGTTCAATACGATAAGGGTGACTTTTTCCTTTTGCTTAATTAAAAGACATAGATCTTGAAGCACTAAACCCTTGGTTTGTCTATATAAATTTACAAATTTACTCTGGATATAAATTTCACTCTGTTTCTATTTTTAAGAGAATACATTACATACATTTTTGGGCTTCTGCAAATCTCCCAGTGAATTCCAGTTGTTATATGACTAGTTTTTCTCATTGCCTGTGGAACTTGCTTTCTTTTCTCTCTGTAGGACAAAGTTCAAGCCTCTTAATAGGACACTTAAAGCTCATCAAAATCTTATACTAGCTCACTTTATGTAATTTATCTTCAGCTAGTCTATAACATCCTCACCCACTAATCCATGTATTAGCAACCTAGAATATTGACTATGTTTTTATTTTTAGGATTAATATCACATCTCTAACCAATACAAACTTTTGTTTTTCTTTCTTCACCACTACAATGGTATTTTATCATTTTTTCAGTTCCTCTAATGTCATTCTTCACATTTTAATATTCCTTTTTTTTTTTAAAGACTTTATTTATTTGTCAGAGGGAGAGGGAGAGAGAGCAAGCATAGGCAGACAGAATGGCAGTCAGAGGCAGAGGGAGAAGCAGGCTCCCTGCCGAGCAAGGAGCCCGATGTGGGACTCGATCCCAGGACGCTGGGATCATGACCCGAGCCGAAGGCAGCTGCCCCACTACTTTGTTTCAGTCTTAAGTATTTGTGTGTGTGTGTGTGTGTGTGTGTGTGCGCGCGCATGTGTGCATCTGCGTGTGTACACTAAGTTTACCAAAGCTCTAAGCAAACTGGCACTACAATGAATAAGATCAGTAAATGGATAAAAATTTTTAAATGATGTGAAGCACTTAATAGAAAATAAAAGCAGGAAGAAAAAGAGTTAAGTTCATTTTGGAAAAAGGAAATAGTACATGAAGATTTTGCCACTTTAATGACTTCAAGCCTGAAAGCAGGCTGAAGTTGATTATATATGAAGTGGTAAAAGCTCTATGAAGGGTTACAGGCCTGAAGAAACAGAATACTGAGTTTAAAGCAGCTATGATCATTAAAAAGTGAGGGAGGATTCTAGAAAGAAGAGTGTGAGGGAGGAGGAATCTCAAATGACATGTAAATATATGACTATGTCTTTGAAGTAGGCACAGAACAAAATCCTGGTGAGGATAAAAAGCTGGAATGTGATTGAAGTAGATAAAAGGACAAAATTTGCTTTTGGAGTCCAACAAATTAAATATTTGCTGAAACTAATAAATGGAATGGATTCTTCAGGAGAATATAACAGAACCTAGTGTCTTTACAATGTAACATCAACAAAGTCCTGCATAAAATTCAGAAGTACCTGACATACAAAGCACTAGAAATATGACCCATTCTCCAGAAAACTAAACAAAACAGAACAAAATGATAGAGACCAACTCTGAGGTAACAAAGATATTGGAATCTGCAAGAATTTTTTTTTAAGATTTTTATTTATTTATTTATTTGACAGACAGAGATCACAAGCAGGCAGAGAGGTAGGCAGAGAGAGAGGAGGAAGCAGGCTTCCCGCTGAGCAGAGAGCCCGATGAGGGGCTCGATCCCAGGACGCTGGGATCATGACCTGAGCCAAAGGCAGAGGCTTTAACCCACTGAGCCACTCAGGCACTGTGGAATCCACAAGAATTTTAAAGTAGCCATTCCTTTGGTGTTTAAAGATATAAAAGATAATATGTTAATATAAGGATAGAAACTATTAGCAGATAAATATAAAATATTAATAACAATGAACTAGAAATTCTGAGACTTCAGACAGCTAAAAAGGAGCAGGGACAATTATTTTTTAATCTTTTATCATGTAAAATTTAAAGCCATACAAAAGGTAAAAACCATAAAATGAGCAACCATGTGTTACTTTCCACCCAATTTCAGAAAAAGATCAACATTAACTGATTTTTTTCATTTCATTTTATTCTATGCTTCCTACATTTTTAACTAGATAGTTTAAAGAAAATTCATGTCATTTGATCCATAAATAACTCAGTATGTATCTCTGATAAGGAATTTAAAAAATGGATTTATGTTCACACCTAAGAGTATCCTCATTAATTCTTTAGTATCATCTAATATCAGTGATATATTCAAATGTTCTTAATTGTCTTAAGTAAAGCTTTTTTTCTAGTTGGTTTGTTTCAATTTAGCTTCAACAAGATCCACATATTATATAGTTGACTGTTAGGTATCTTATGTCTTTATTTTTTTCTACCAACCCACCCCCCTCCTTTTCCTTGTCTGGAGAAACTCGGCCTTTTGTCTTATAGAAAGCCCACATCCTGATTTGGGTGATTGGTTTTATATGTTCCTTGTTTGTCTATCTCTTGTGTATTTCCTGTAATCTGGCAGTTAAATCTGGAGGTTTAATTAGAATATAATAGTTTCTGCCTTTGTAGATATTAAAACTTAGATGACTTTATTAACTTTCTATTGCATGCCATCATGAGGTTCATAATGTCTGCTTTTTCTAATTTTATACATTTCTTTTGTACTGGAAACTCATCTGCCTTCCTTTACATATGTTCTCATTCTTTTTTTTTTTTTTTTAAAGATTTTATTTATTTATTTGACAGAGAGAAATCACAAGTAGATGGAGAGGCAGGCAGAGAGAGAGAGAGTGAAGCAGGCTCCCTGCTGAGCAGAGAGCCCGATGCGGGACTCGATCCCAGGACCCTGAGATCATGACCTGAGCCGAAGGCAGCGGCTTAACCCACTGAGCCACCCAGGCGCCCCCATATGTTCTCATTCTTGACATCTTTTAGTTTTCATTCAACTCAAAACAATTTGTGAAGTCTTTCCCTAATACTGTGCACTTATTTTCAGAATAAGCAAACTTTTTATCTCTTTTCCCATACCCCTTCAAATATAAGTTATAACCAAATGTTGTGGGCCATCATGAGTTACTCAGGTAAACCTAACTCCAATTTCAAATATAGATGCATGTGGAGAAACACAAATCTTTCAAAGAGAAAGCATTTAAGAACACCCTTCATTAATACAGATTTTGATATCATAGAGAAGGAATTATACCACATAGAACCCAATAAAACTTTCTATCAGTCTTACATAGATTTTCTCTTTCTTTACCAATTAATGTTATAGTCTTCATAGCAGCTTCTTCATCTTTCAGTCTTTCTCCACATTTCTCTGTTGCATTGCAATTTGTTTGTTTCTCATGTCTCTCTGCTGTCATTGTCATCAACCCTCCAAACCTCCAACCAATATTTATTTTTTATGTATGTATGTATGTATGTCACCATATAGTACATTATTAGTTTTTTATATACTATTCCATGATTCACTGTATGCAGCACCCAGTGCTCCATGCAATACATGCCCTCCTTATTACCCATCATTGGGATGACTCATCCCTCCCACCCCCTTCCCTCTAATACTCTCAGTTTATTTTCTGGAGCTCTTCTCTCCCTCTGATTTCCCGCTTTCTTTTCTTTCCTTCCTTCCTTCTCCATATGTCCTCCATGCTATTCCTCATATTCCACAAATAAGTGAAACCATATGATAATTGATTTTCTCTGCTTGATTTATTTCACTTAGTATAATCTGCTCCAGTTCCGTATAAGTTTATGCAATTGTTGGATATTCATCCTTTCTGATGACTGAGTAATATTCCATTGTATATATGGATCACATCTTTATACACTCATCTGTTGAACCAATTTTTAAATATTTTCCCTAGGTTTTTGTATCTTAACCTCATAGCTAGTGAATGCTTCTTCACTCACCAGTTTTCAGTTCAGCCATGATTCTTTTTAGAAAAATGGTAGCTATGTAATCAGGCTTTGCTTACAAATAATACTCTTTATTATACTTATCATCCCTTGTCATTGTTCTTCTTTATGTGGCTGTGAACTATTTAAAATAAAATTAAACCTTTTTCTTTTTAACTTTGCCTCCAAGACAAAACACCCATTTAAGTTAGAGCATATCATGAATGTGTTTATTGGGTGAATGACCACTTGAAAGATTAGATTTATCTTTATAAAAACTGTTTCTCATCTTCTCATGTTATCTCACTATTCTTCCAAATATGTGAGTGTAGATCCAGAATAGATCAGTAGTGTATTCTATGTTTCATTAGAAATCTTAAAATAGTGTTAACATTTTAATGGATAAAAGCACACATCGAGGGGCACCTGGGTGGCTCAGTGGGTTAATCCTCTGCCTTCGGCTCAGGTCATGATCTCAGGGTCCTGGGATTGAGCCCCACATCGGGCTCTCTGCTCGGCAGGGGGCCTGCTTCCTCCTCTCTGCCTCCTCTCTGCCTGTGTCTCTGCCTACTTGTGATCTCTGTCTGTCAAATAAATAAATAAAATCTTTAAAAAAAAAAAGCACACATCGAGCAGCTTCTGAAGGTATTTTTTATATGTAAATAAACATACTTTCCTCCTCACAAATTCAAGGAATTCTACTAAACTATTGGGATTAAAATGAGGTTTTCAATTCTTTTGTGAGAATTTGAATCAGACTAAATCTTAACCTAAACTAGAGCTAAAATAGCAGTTAACCTGGTAAGAGAAGAAAGAAAGCCTCCATAACCAGTGTGTTATAGACATTCTCATTTAATTGCAATTTCAATGAGATCCATTTTCCTCAGAGTTTAATTAGGAAACCAGACAGAGCTACACATGAATAATGTACAAATCAAGAAGGTAATTGTGCCAGTCTAAGAAGTAAAAAACATTATTATAAAATTAAATTATGCAAAATCAAATTATAAATTTGTTTTGAAACTAACCAAACAACATTAAAAGGTTTTCTGGAAAATGACTAGTTAGTGGGATATTTTTCAGGTATTTACCATATAATACATAATTATTGAGTATCCACAATGTATTTGGTATTACATCAAACAGATTCAATAATTCTTAGTTCTGATACATAATAGTCCTTAGGTTTCAATTATAGCTGGTTATCTTATCTAGTTTTTATGAAATTATGGCATTTGCAAGGTAATCTTGCTTTATAGAATATTTCATATAGAAGACTTTCAAGTGAATCATGAACATCACATCACCAAATAATAAATAATTGATAAGAGCTTCCTTGTAAATTCCTTTTTATGGAATACTGTTAGAACCATGTCATCAATAAAGCAGGAGGTATGTTCCCTAACATTTGTAGAGGATTTATAGTAAATGCCGTCTGATTTACTTTTCACACAGCTTTTAAAGGTGAATTGTCAATATAATGCCTAAGAAAACAGTTTTACAAATTATCAGGTAGTTTCTAAGTGGAATCTCCACACTGAAACCAGTACAGTTGACTACAAGAACTTTTCACTAGAGCACAGGAACCTCACACTTAAAACAACATGAATTTGACATTGCCAGTAACAAACAACCTAAAGCTTAAATCGTGAATTCTAACCTGTAAAAATAAAATTAAATAATGTATGTGAAATGCTTTATAAACTATAAAATAGAAACATTAATTTCTAATGTGAATCAATGATGAAGATATCAACATACAAAGAATACAAAAGTCTTCACACTTAAAGTAGCCTTTTGAAATAGAGATTGCAAATTATTTTTACCATTAACAGAAAATCATCTACTTAGCTATAAGAACAGTATCAATAAAAATGGACAAAAAAATAAACAGTCTAGTAAATAGAAGAAAAATGAATGGCCAGTTAGGAAGAACAGATGCCCAACCATACTAAATGTTTAAAAAAAAAAAAAAAGAACAAAAAATAACAACTGAAAATAGTTTTTAAACTAAACCAGTAAAATTTTAAAAGTATGCAGTATCTAAAGATGGTGGAAGTCTGAAAAATGGGTTTTTAAATGAATACTAATTAATAAAAAAATGTAACTGCAATATTATAGTGTTTCATAGTACAAATGGAAAAAAAATACCACCATAATGAATACAAATTTCACAAATGCACGTATTTTAGAAAGTTGCGGTCATTTTTCTTAAAAAGTTTGAGTATTTGTCACTTTATATTTCATAAATTTTTTTGTTTTACTCTGTAAACATCATAATTTTCATTATATATATTTGTATTAATGATCATATCTATGTCAGTTCCAGTACAAGTAGTATTAACATTTTCTCTATTGTTATATATTTAGTTTATTTTTACCTCATTAGTTTAACTAATACCATGCTACACATTTTTGTATTTATAGATTTTTCCTCCTTCGGGATTACTTCTTGTACTTTTCACTTCAAAACTTTCAAATTTAAATACTTTCAAATGGTAAAGAATAATACAACCTTACTTGTGTATCAGCAATTTATGTGCATCAATATATTTTTAAAGATTTGTGGAATTTAATAAACAAAATAAAATCTTATTTTGGGTCGGTATTTAATTACTACCAAGATTACTTTTCCATTTTATTAACTAAACTCCTCTTTTTTGAAATTTTTATGTCATTTATTTATTAGAATGTTGAAGATTTTCTAATTATATTCTTTTTAGCATTCCATTCACTACAATTATTTTTGTCAACCTACTTTTCTTTTTTTCTGACTTTTAGAGTTTTAATTTTAACATGTAAAATTTTTCATTATTTCAGTACCTGATTTTCATCCCAATACATTTAAAATTTAAGACATTTTCTTCTCTAGTTCTCATGGTTATTTCTAAAACCAACACTCTAATACACATGGGATTTATTTTGGTTTATAGTGTGAGTTGTAGGTCTAAAACAGATTTTTGTCTTCAAATTCCTAACGTGTTACTTGGTGTCATTGATTAAATAAACTATTTCCCTATTGTTTTCAGATGCTTCTTTTATAAATATTAAATCTTTATGTATAATTTTATCTATTCTATTCCAGGAATTCTTTTATGCATAAGCAACACATTGTTTTAATTATTATAGCTCTAAAAAGGATATTAGGCAGTAGAGATTTTTTTTCCTTTTTTTCTTCCTTACTGAATATTTTCTTCCGTATTTGCCTCAGTCTTCCCTCTAGATGATGTTTAGATCTAATTCTTTTCTTTTCTTCTATAGCAATTTATATTACCTTTTTATTTAGCTCCATAAACTAAATTAATTGGAAAAATTTATATATTTATATATCTTGTTTTTTATCAGATCTTTCTGAAGTCTTTTATTAGATCTTTCTGAAAGGTTCATAGTAGTTGTTGTTTTTCCCTTACATAGGTCAAATCATTTCTCATTAAAATTATTCTTAAATATTTTATGTATTTTTTTCTTATCGTGAATACTGGTTATTGTTGCTCCCCTGAGGCTTCCCTTGGATCAGAATCCTCTTTTTAACCCTTGGCAGGACTGGGCCCTTGGAGTCCTGCACGCCAAAATCATTGCAGCTATAACACTGATGGGTCCGCAGTGGTGGCTGAAAACAGTAATAGAGCAGGTTTATGCAAATGGCATCTGGAACATTGACCTTCACTATATCATTCGTAAACTGGCAGCGCCGGTGATCTCTGTGCTCTTACTTTCCCTGTGTGTACCTTACGTCATAGCGTCCGGCGTCCTTCCTTTACTAGGTGTTACTGCGGAAATGCAAAACTTGGTCCACTGGCGAATTTATCCTTTCTTACTGATAATTGTGGTGCTGATGGGGATCTTGTCCTTCCAGGTCTGCCAGTTCAAGCGTCTTTATGAACACATTAAAAATGACAAATACCTTGTGGGCCAACACCTCGTGAATTATGAACGGAAATCTGGCAAACAAGGTACATCTCCGCCACCTCCACAGTCGTCCCAAGAATAAAGTGGTGGTCTCAACTACCTTGACCTTCAAAAAAAAAAATCTCCTGGCACATCTTTCAAAATGACTTTAACATATAACAAAACAATATTATTTGAAAACAGTAATTATTCATTTTCCTAACTCCTATTAATTTAAAAATTTTAACTTGGCAGTTTTGGCTTTTCAAATCTCAATATTACTATTGTAATATGTTGGTAGTATGAAAAGTATTGATAATGGTATTATGTGGATGGTATGAATACTTTTTTCTATTGATTTTAATGGCTGTGAAATTACTTTTATTTATTTGGCAGGGCCTAAAAAGAAATTCAAATAGTTTGCTTCTAGAACGACGTGTTGAACACTTACTGAAAGAGAATATTATAAAATATATAACATTATAGGCAATGAGGAGCTGAGCATTTGTGTTTCCCCCTTCAAATTTCTTATACATACATACATACATACACTTATGTATACATATACTCACATCATATTATAGCAAATTCTTAAGTACCAGAACATGTAATATGGTCAATGAATGTTACAGGTTTATGGAAAAGCTGACTGCTACCTGGAGAAGATAGAGTTTCAAAGATGAATGGATTTGGGGTTTCCTGGCCGCCTTAGTTGGTAGAGTATACAATTCTTGATCTTGGGGTTGTGAGTTCAAACCCCAGGTTGGATGTAGATATTACTTAAAATATAAAAAAATAAACAAACAAGTAAACAAAAATGGATGGTTTTAGATGGGTAGAGAACAGAGGGAAAGATATTCTTTTAAAAAATTTTTATTTAAATTACATTTATTTAATGTATAGTGTATTATTAGTTTTATGAGTGGAATTGTTATTCATCAGTTACATATAACATCCGGTGCTAACTACATCAAGTGCCCTTCTTAATGCCCATCACCCATCCCCCCACCTAACTCCCTTTAGTAACCCTCAGTTTGTTTCGTATGGTTAAGAGTCTCTTAATGGTTGTCTCTTTCTCTGTTTTTATCCTATTTTATCCTATTTTATTTTTATTTATTTATTTAGTATATTTATTTATTTTATTTTTCCTTCCCTTCCCTTATGTTCATCCATTTCATTTCTTAAATTCCACATATGAGTGAAAGCGTATGGTATTTATCTTTCTTTGACTGACTGACTTCGCTTAGCATTATACCTTCTAGTTCATCAACATCATTGTAAATGACTAGATTTCATTCTTTTTGATGGCTGAGTAATATTCTGTTTTATACATATCTATGTATAGATATATATATATGCACACATATATTCTATATGTGTGTGAGATACATAGAGAGAGTATAATATATATCTTTATAATATATATCTCTCTATATATCTCTTATCTAATCATCTGTTGATGGACATCTGAGCTCTTTCCATACTTGGGCTATTGTGGATATTGCTGCTATAAACAGTGGGGTGTATGTGCCTCTTCCAATCACTATTTTTGTAACCTTTGGATAAATACCTAGTAGTATAACACTGAGTTGTAGGATATTCTATTTTTAACTTAACTAATGAGGAACCTCCATACTTTTTCCAGAGTTACCACACCAGTTTGCACTCCCACCAAGAGTGTAAGAGGGTTCCCATTTCTCCACATCCTTGCCAACATCTGTTGTTCCCTGAGAAGTTAATTTTAGCCATTCTGACTGGTGTGAGGTGGTATCTCATTGTGGTTTTGATATGGATTGCCTCGATGATGGGTGATATAAAGCATTTTTTCATGTGTCTGCTAGTCATTTGTATGTATTCTTTGCAGAAATGTTTGTTCATGTCTTCTGTCAATTTCTTGACCAGATTTTTTTTTTTTTTTTTTTTTGGTATTGAGCTTGATAAGTTCCTTATAGATTTCAGATACTAGCCCTTTACCTGATATGCCATTTGCAAATACCTTCTCTCATTCCATAGGTTGGAATTTTTATGTCATTTATAAAATGTTTTGTTTGTTTCCTTCACTGTGCAAAAGATTTTTATCCTAATGAAGTTCTAATAATTAATTTTTGCTTTTGTTTCCCTTACCTCCAGAGATGTGTCTAGTTAGAAGTTGCTGTGGTGGAGGTAAGAGGTTGCTGCTTGTGTTCTTCTCTGGAATTTTGAGATTCCTGTCTGAACACTTAGGTCTTTCATCCATTTTGTGTATGGTGTAAGAAAGTGGTTCAGTTTAATTCTTCTGCATGTGGCAGAACCATTTGTTGAAGAGATGCCTTTGGGAAAGGCATTCTTGAACAGGGAGAAGAAAAGGAGAGACATGACTATAGTATTCTCAAAGCATCTGGAAATAGGTGGATTCATGTTCAAGAAGAAAACAGGGTTTGTTTGCTTTTCCCTGGCACATTTATCTAGCTGACTAATCCATGAGCCATGCCTTTGCCGGTCTTTAGAACTGCCTAATGTCTTGGACAGTGGATGAGAGTTTACCCATCTGAACCCAAACCTCTCTCTGGTTTTCTTTGTCAAAATATTGCATGCTAAAACAAAACAAATAAACAAAAAATGTTGCATACTGTTAGCTTGGTATCTTGATTAACTCTCTAATGTGTCTCTTTCTTTTTATCTCCCTGGCCTCTAGACCTTGGCTGTTGAGAATAATTTGTAGCAATTTTTTTTAATCATTGGCTTTATTATTGAATTTTATTGTTAAGAAGATCTTTAGTGAAGATTTTATCATCTGGCTCATCTTTAGATCTTCATGACATTTTTAGTCTTTTTGTTCCTCCCATTGAGAAGAAAGAATGCTCTTACATTGTGAAGCTAATATCTGGCAGATAAAGCTGTTGGTTTGAAAATAAAATAAGGAAGTAATTCTTGCAGTAGAAGACTCTTGAAGGGAGTATTACAGAATTACAGAGTAACTATGATGAAAAGAAGTTTTAAATAAAAAATGTTTTATGGTTATTTGTTCAAAATGAAACTCTGTGAAATATGAAATATGGGTAGATTTCATAATTAGGAGCACAAGCCTCTGCAAGAATGTGGAATTATTTGTATCGCTGAGAGAAAGAATAGATCACAGTATTTATTTAAAAGTGAATTGTTTAATTTAAAACAAACTCCATAATTCCCAGTTAACAAATCAAAATGACAACAGCAATTAATAATTTGGATTTCATTGTAGCACACTTAAGATATAATCCTGTAGAGAAAAGTACATATTGTTTGTTTTCAATTACAAAATTCCTGAGTAGGACCTTGAAATTGAATTCTTAAGGCTTTTAAAATCTGTGGAGTTCATATATGTTACTCATCAAACATAGTACCTCAAATAGAAAAATAAAGATTTTTTTTATGGTGATATTTTCATTTTTCCAAAATAGTATTCAGCAGATCCAACTTGTCTAACTCTGTAAGTTCTTTGAGAGACTCAAGTTTTATATTTCCTAATTTGTCAGCCTTCTTAGAATGCACTACATGAGATTTTAGGCATTTTTATAGACCTGCCAGTTGTTTGAAATTTGGGGGTATTTGCATTATGACTCTCATTAACTCAAGAGGAAGCCCTGAGTCATCAATTTGATGAGGTCTTTCACTCTAACTTCAGGCAAATATATTCATCAAAAAACAATTTGCTCTGCTAGCAAATATTTAAGCTTAGAAACATGCCAGTGAAAATCCACAAAAATTTTAATGTTCCAAAGTTCCATAAGTAGCAAAAATTTGGAAGAAGGTAGAGTCATGATAGATTTTTGACAAATCATTTGGTAAACTTCTATTGAATTAGAATGATGTCTGTGTTAAATGGTATCTGTGACAATAAATGGTACCACCAGCCATCATTTGTCACCAGTTATATTCTCACTGATTTCACAAGCCTAGTAGGAAACCTAGTAGGAAAAGTAGGTCAGATATAGCCAAATATTTAACTCAACTCTTTTTTATACTGGTTTTGTTTTTCAGTCTGTAATATATCTATCAAAGTAAGTCATTGTTTATTTGGTATTGTGTCTGTAAGGGACCTAAAACAAGAAAGAACCATATTATATACATGTTTCCCCCATTATTTTAAATGTAGCTCCAAGTGAAATTTGAGACAGCAAATTAACAATGTTTTAGAAAGTCTTGATGTCTGAAGAATTCTGTATGCACATACACTGGTTTCCAGGAATTAAATTTAAGAAGATAGGGTCTGAACTTAGCATCTTTGTACTATTCTAAAGATTTGACTATTATTCTAAAGTATGTACTATAAAGGAAAAAGTTGTTTTGCTTTAAAAAAAAAATCCGCAGATTTATTAGCTATATTTTGGTGACCCTGAGGACAGAAGAAAAACAA
This sequence comes from Neogale vison, assembly GCF_020171115.1. Lineage (NCBI taxonomy): Eukaryota > Metazoa > Chordata > Mammalia > Carnivora > Mustelidae > Neogale > Neogale vison. The sequence continues at coordinate 55,173,631 of NC_058099.1, forward strand.
CTGTGCTTAGTTTGTTTAATTCACTTCTGGCACTGTGTCCTAACAGTCCTAAAATGCGAGTTGTACTCTTAATGCCTTTTCTTGCAAGAATTTTACAACTGCCATAGGAAATAAGGATGTGAGAAGCTCAAAATATTCTGAGTTCAGGAATGGTTTATGTAAACAGTTCAGAGTCAGCAAAAGGTTTTCCAGAAACCCTTGTCAGATTTCTACTTACAGTTTATTGGCCCAAATTTTGTTTCCTAGCTATGGCTAACTACAAGGGTGGCTACAAATGTAACTAACTTCTGCAACTTCTTTAGAGGAGGTAGACAATAGAGAAGATGGCTACAAATAATTATTGGATTCTTCATTCAACAGTACATATACCTAAATTATATGCACTAGTCTTCATTTCTTTTTTTTTTTTAAGATTTTATTTATTTATTTGACAGAGAGAGGTCACAAGTAGGCAGAGAGGCAGGCAGAGAGAGAGGAGGAAGCAGGCCCCCTGCTGAGCAGAGAGCCTGATGTGGGACTCGATCCTAGGACCCTGAGGTCATGACCTGAACCGAAGGCAGCGGCTCAACCCACTGAGCCACCCAGGCGCCCCTATTCTTCATTTCTTCTTTCTTAGATACAAAACAGAATCCTTTACTTAATTATTTATTGTAATAGTTGTTACATTATTTTTTAAGCATTTTGTTGTACTAGGTATTATTTCAAGCACTTTCCAAATATTTGTTAATTCTTCAGCTATTCTACAAGGCAGGTTTCAATTACACCCATTTTACAAATGAGAAAACTGAGACAGCAAGAAGTTAAGTTACTGATTTCAAGTTTATGTATCTACTAATCAGCAGAACTGAGACATTCTGAGACTGATGATTTTACACTTTATACCACCCCTCAATTATAGGTTAATCATTTCACATTCCACTTATCAACGTCTTTCTTTATCTTTTTTATATTACATTATTTGTAATTTAGATGGAATTTATTATTTTTGTTTATTTTGCATCAAAAAACTTGAGTTATTCACTCAAGATGCAAGTGTGCATCAGGTCATTTTCTGAAACATAGCTTAGAAAGATAACTTGACTGCCTGTCTATCATATAGTACAAGTTGCCCAAGAACTTATCATTTTTCTTATTTGCAGAATGATGGATTATTCTACATGTCCTTTAGCAGATCTTGAAAACCTAATACTATATAATCTCTGAATTTAAAAAATTTAGATCTTTTAGGGTCCAGCACAGCCCATTTTTTATGATGGACAAAATTTTCTGATTGCTTAAGAGAGTTATTACTTGTAAGTTTGCAAAGACTCTTCAGTAAAAAATGCAAAGATAATGCTTTCAGGGGAAGGCAAAGTGATAAGCTGGAAAGCATCAACACTAAAGGAATAAGAGATATTATGACTTTTCACATATATTCCTTTGCATGAAAGGGAAAAAATGCAGAGTTGATAACTAGAACTCTATTTGATTTATAGGTGGACTTGGCTGATGTAAAAATAATTGCAGTAAATTTCTCTGAGAATAATCTAAAATCATCAAGAATGCAGCATTTATAGGTACATGATCCCTCATTAGTAAAGAATGAAATAATGCAGGCTCTGACAATTCTTCCTCCCACATTGGACAAACAGGCTGTGTGCGTGATGTTAATGACTTGAAAGAATGCCAACTTTGGGCAATGCTTGGAATTTAACTAGCACTCATAAATACAGGTAGATGTGATGTGAGCCCAGCACTGGTTTGGCTCGACTCAACTAGACCCTGGGTTAAGTAGGCTATGCAACAATAATCCAGAATGACAGGTGAGAAGATCTGGAAGAGTATTGTCTGTTTTTAAAGGGAATGTTCTCCTAAACATTTAGACAATGATAACAGTGATTACATAGAAATAGTGTAAGATTGATGTTCTGGTCTGTAATATCCAAATAGAAAGTATATCTTGCTGTGTAGGGAGTTCAAACCTTATGCAAAGCCAATTCTGTCTACTGCTTTCTCTCTCCTACCATAGTTTGATTGTCTCTCCACACTTACCCAGAGAAATCTTTCTTTTGCTTTTCAAAACTGGACTTAGATAGATAGCATGACATTGGGCCACTGCAAAAGTATGTCGGTTATAAATATGACTACATGCTGACAAATTTTCTCTTGGTTCATCTCAGGCCAAGAACAAAACACTTTGAGTTTAGTATAACATTTTTGTGCTATAATATGCATGCTATAAGAAGTTTTGGATACTGCAAAGCTTAAGTTAGAATCTGAAATCTGGCCATTACTATTTGAATAAACTTGAGTAATTTACTTTGAAATTTATTAGAGTAGAAATAGCATGGGTTTACTACTATACCTGAGGTCGTCAGACTTCTCTAGCGGAATAATATTCTCAATTCCATGTAATGCAGTTTCTGCTATTCAGAACCTGGTATTAATCAAGGAAATATGTGTTTTTATTCACTTTTGTCCTTGTATTGGTTGTGATTAATAAATTCATCCTTTGGGATGGGTAACAAATAAATGCTATCTTAACAAGGAATCTATTAACAAACTCTAAGTCATCAATTTATTAGCATTATCTAAAATAGTTCTCTCAGAAAATTGTCTCCAAAGGCAAAGGAAACAAAAGTGAAAATGAACTTTTGGGACTTCATCAAGATCAAAATCTTTTGCACAGCAAAGAAAGCATTCAAGAAAACAAAGAAGAAACCCTCAAAATTGGAGAAGATATTTGCAAATGACTCTACAGACAAAGGGCTGATATCCAAGATCTATAAAGAACTGCTCAAATTCAACACACACAAAACAGATAATTAAGTCAAGAATTGGGCAGAAGACATGAACAGACACTTCTCCAAAGAAGACATACAAATGGCTAACAGACACATTAAAAAAATGTTCATCATCATTAGCCATCAGGAAGATTCAACTCAAAACGACACTGAGATACAATCTTACACCAGTTAGAATGGCCAAAATCAACAAGACAGGAAACAACATGTGTTGGAGAGGATGTGGAGAAAGGGAACCCTCTTACACTCTTGGTAGGAATGCAAGTTGGTGCAGCCACTTTGGGAAACAGTGTGGAGGTTCCTTAAGAAATTAAAAAGGGACCTACCCTATGACCCTACAATTGCACTACTGGTTATTTACCCCAAAGATACAGATGTAGTGAACAGAAGGGCCATCTGTACCCCCAATGTTCATGGTGGTGGTGGCCACAGTCACCAAGCTGTGGAAAGAGCCAAGATGCCCTTCAACAGATGAATGGATAAAGAAGATTATGGTCCATATAGACAACGGAATATTATGCCTCCATCAGAAAGAATAAATACCCAACTTTTGTATCAACATGGTTGGGACTGGAAGAGATTGTGCTGAATGAACTAAGTCAAGCAGAAAGAGTCAATTATCATATGGTTTCACTTACTTGTGGAGCATAAGGAATGACATGGAGGTCATTGGGAGATACAAAGGAGAAGTGAGTTGGAGGAAATTGGAGGGGGAGACAAACCGGGAGAGACTGTGGACTCTGAGAAACAAACTGAAGGCTTCAGAAGGGTGGGGGGGTGGAGGATTAGGTAACCCTGGTGGTGGGTCTTAAGGAGGGTATGTATTGCATCGAGCAATGGGTGGGGTGCATAAAGAATGAATCTTGGAACACTGAAAAAATTAAATTAAATTAAATTAAAAAGAAAGAAAGAAAGATAATTGTCCCTGATTAGAACACAAATTAATGGTGATAGGATTTATGCAGAGACAATTTTATTAAAGTATATATTTTAATAATGAAATAATTAATAAAATAACTCCCCTTAAGCTATGGTTTTAGTATTTTCCAAGGATATAGTTTACTGATTATTAGAAGGTGAGGAGGACAATAATGTATCCTTCAAACTGAGAAGGCAAATTGAAATGAGAAAACAAAGCAAGAGACTCCATAAAATTTTCAGAGTTTTACTCAGGGTAACTTGCTGGTGGGGGAGGCAGATGTGGGTCAGGTGGAACATGATCCATTGCATCTGCATGGTTATTCTCCTCAAAGTCCAGAGCTTAGACCACAGATTTTATAAAGCAAGGGGACACACAGAAGGGTATTGTAGTGACATCAGTGGGCTTACATGCACCTCAGAGGGTTTGCATGCACATAACTGACAGCTAACCTTTAATTAGATCTTGTGGCATCACTGCCTCTAGGTCAGGAAGGAAAAATAAAATATTATCTCTGATCCATGGGAGGCCAAAACAAACTTCCCTTCATTCTAGCAGACATCCCGTGGTGGACATTTCTGAAGTATGAATATTAATCTCCAAGCAGCCCAGAAACATGCAACCCTAAGAGAGGTCTTGATAGGGCAAAAACAAGATGGGGGAGCCAGAGATGGAATCAGTATTGTCAGCACTTATGCAGTGATTTTACCATAATTGAGTAATACCTCTTCCACATTAGACCATGCTTCTTATTAATGATTTCACCTTAGATTATAAACTCCATAGGGCAAGAAATATGTCTCTTCAAAATAAATGACTAAAAATATTTTAGAAAATTTTTGATATTTTGCCTGTGGTTCTGGTGCTATTTAAAATAGGAAGCAAAGGAAGCAGTGTTACTGGTTACAAATGCATTTTGTTGAAACTAACAACTAGAAGTTCTTTTTTTTTTTTTTCTTTCTTCTTATTTTAGAGAGAGCGAGAGAGTGCACCAGCTGGGGTGGTGGGAGATCATGACCTGAGCTGAAATCTAGAGTCATACATTTAACTGACTGAAACACCCAGGTGCCCCTGTAAGTCCTTCTGTAATATCCATTTTGACAATACAGAAAATATGTCTAAAGCTCAAAGAATCCTCAAACAAATGACTGCCAAATGGTAAACACTTCAAGATGATAGATAACTCTGAATGAGCCAAAAGAATCATTGAAGAAATAAGCAAATGAAAATTATGATCTTAGGGAAATTGAAATACCTAGTTTTAAAAGTTGGCTCATCTTCCTCTTAACCAGTGTCCTGGTGAGGAGGTTATAGAGCATACAAGTGATCAATCCGTATAATATGATTCAACTCATCCTTCTAAGTGTGTACTTCCCAGGAAGACAGGATTTCAGGGCTTCCTCCTAGAGTGGAGGCCGCTAGTGGTGTCACTTTAGTTGTTAGGAGCTCAGATAGAGCTACAACAATTATCACATTTATCAATGAAGTCAGAAGGCATAGGAGTTTGGTCCTACATGAATTATCTTAAGACATGATTTGTGAAAATTGTGGGCAAATCTTAACGTACTACCTTTCTTATAATTTAGCCCAGAACTCCTTCTTGCACAGGTGTCTACTTTCTTCTTTGGTAAATAACAAAAACACGTAATTAGAGCAAAGCAAGAGTTAGGTAGAAGTGGTGCATTAGTGAGGTAACATAAGGTAATCTAGTCAGTCACAGGTTTTAAAGATCAGGAGGTATCTTTGATGAGGTTGACTATAGTTGGGGGGGCATTGCACTGCATATCAAAGTTGACTCTGTCCCCCCATAATGTATATCCATCTTATATGCAAACTATATTCACCCCATCCAACATTCCCAAATGTGTCAACTCAATAGACATCAACTTTAAGTTCAAAATCTCATTTAAATATCATCACCTCCAAAGTCCCACATTTCTTCATCTAAATAAATCAGGTGAGGGTGAGGCTCTGGGTATAATTCATTCTGAGACACAGTTCCTCTCCATGTTGAAATCTGTGAAACACAAGAACCAGGTAATCTGCTCTCAATATACAATGGTGGGATAGGCATAGCAAACAGGAATAGACGTATCAGTTCAAAGAGAGAAAAGGGAAGGAAAAAGGGTCAGAGTCCCAAGAAATTTCAAAATGCAGTTGAGACACCAGCATTAGTTTTCAAGGTGGGAATAGTCCTCTATAGCTTTCAGTTTAGCCTTTTGCGCTTACGACTCATTTCTTTGAACTTGAATCTCCACCCTTGGAATAATCCTCCTCCCCTTCTTTTTTATCTTGGGGATAGCACGTATTTGCAGCTAAATAATTTTACCAGCTTGTCTTTTCCCTATGGAATTTTGGGGGCCCCACAGCCTTTTTTTCATTTTGACCTCTTTATCCCTTTTAGTCTAAATTGGCAGTGTTTTTGCTGGCATAAAATCACTATAAACTTTATGAGTCTCCTATGTATGTCACAAGGATTCACTCTGTTAGAAAAGAGGCTCCTTCATAGGCCTTCCTTAGATAAATTCATCTCTATTTTTGGCTTCCACTGAAATGGTTGAGGGGATCAATGAGTCACAGGCTTAATCTTTTCAAGGAGACCTCTCTTTGTGACCGAATATGCTAACCTTTTGTCCCTTCTGAGGCATTAGAAGATGGTTGTCCAGTCACACTCTTGGCTGTCTTTCCAGAACGCTCTTGACAGTGAATCCTGCAGTTTTAGATCATCTGCAATCTGGTTAGCTGCACATTTCCCATTTCATCAAGCCCCATTTCGTTTTAGATTAAGTTGTTCCCCCTTCTTTATCTCTTTCCCCTTGCATTTTATTTTAAGAAGCAAGAAGAAACCAAGTCACATTTTCGACACTTTGAGAATTTCCTCAGAAAAATCCAAGTTCATCACTTACAAATTCTGTGTCCCATATAACTGCAGGACACAGTTTCACTTAACTTTCTGCCACTATATAACAAGAATTTTCTTCCAGTTTCCAATAATATGTTACCCATTTCCTTTTGAGTGCCTTACCAGCTGTGCATTTACTATCCTTTCTACCATTAGTCAGCTTAATGATGATTCAAGTATTCTCTGAAACAATATATGTTTTCTCTACTGTGTTCCTTACTTCCTTTTGAGTCCTTATGAGCAGACTCATTAAAATCCATCTTTTTCACTAACAGTCTGTTCAGAGAGGTCTAGGCTTTTTCTATCATGCTTCTCAGAATGTTCCAGTATCTACCCTTTACTCAATTCCAAATCCACCTCCACATTTTTTGGCATTTGTTATAGGAGCATTCCACCCCCAGTTACCAAGATTTGTTATTAATTTCCTATTGCTACCATAATAAATTACTTCAAATGTGGTTGCTTAAAACACTAATTTATTATCTTAAAATTCTGAAGAGCAGTCATTCAAAATAGGTCTTACTTGGCTGAGATGTCAATAAGCCTCTAGGGGATGTCTATTCTTTTGCCATTCTCAGCTTCTAGAAGTGCAAGGTTTCTTTTCTCATGGCTCTTCTTCTCTCACAACCAGAAGTATAACATATTCATAACTTTCCTTCTGAAATTTTTACCTCACTCTTATAAGGACCCTTATGATTACAATGGGTCCACCCAGATAGTCTGGTTCATATTTCCATCTTAAGATGCTTAACTTAATCACATATGTAAAGACCCTTTTACCATGTGGGGCATTCACAGGTTCCAGGGATTAGGATACGGACATCTTTAGGAGGGTGAGGCATTAATTTTCCTACCAGAGAAAGATACTATAAAACTGAATTCTTTGAGAGAAGAGTTCATACCTTCCTTCTTTCCAGGGAGAGAAAAACCATGAGAGACTCAGAACTTAGCAGTCATTGCCTGGCACCTAGAAGGCCCCGAGCAAATGTTTAATAATTGAAGTTGATTGAGAAAAGACGTATATTTGGTATCTGCTATGTGACAGACGCTCTTCTAGGTGCTTAGAGAAAAGTTAGTGAAAAAAGCACAGTTCTAGTTTTTATAGACCTTATATTCTAGTGTGGCGAAGCAGAAAGTATACACCAAAAATAAGTATTAGGTGATGCTATGAAGAAAAACAACAACAACAAAAAAACAGGATAGAGATAGAATGTGCTAGGTGTGCCATGTAAGAAGTCCTCTCAGACAGGGTGCCATTTGACTAAAGACTAAAAAGAACTGGGGAACCAGGATTTATGAATATTTTGCAGAAGAATATTTTAGAATGATGAAATGATATGTGCAAAAATTCTGAGTGGATTTTGGGATTGGATTTTGAGATTTTTAAGGAACAGTAAGGGGGCAAATGAGGCTTGCAGTGAAAGAAGGAAAAAACAGTACAAGATGAAGTGAGACAGGTAGATGAGAGATTGCATAAGATTTTGCAGTATATGGTGAGGATTTGGATTATACTCAGAGGGAGATGGAGGTACATTATAGGGTTGGAATAGAGACTGGCAAGTATCTGACTTATATCTTAAAAGACTAGTCTGGTTATTATGTTGAATACATAACTGTGGGAAGGTTAATGGAGGAAGCAAGAAGATAAGACAAGTCTACTGGAATAGTACCAGGGAGAAGTGATGGTGACCAGATTAGTTTGGTAACAGTGGTAGGGATACAAATTTGAGTTCATTCTGGACACGTTTTTAGATGGGGTCAAAGATACAGATGCAGTGAAAATAAGGGGCACATCGCACCCCAATGTTCATAGAAGCAATGTCCACGATAGCTAAACTGTGGAAGGAGCTGAGATGTCCTCCAACAGATGAATGGATAAAGAAGATGTGGCTCATATATACGATGGAGTATTACTTACCCATCAAAAGGATGCATACCAACATTTGCATAGAAGTGGACGGAGCTGGAGTGTATTATTCTAAGTTAAATAAGTCAAGCAGAGAAAGACAATTATCATACAGTTTCACTCATATGTGGAATGTAAGGAATAGCATGGAAGACTGCAGGGGAAGGGAGAGAAAACTAAAGAGTGGGAAATTAGAGAGGGAGAAAAACCATGAGAGACTCTGGACTCCTGGAAACAAACAGAGGGTTACAGAAGGGAGAGGGGTGGAGGATGGGGTAACTGGGTGATGGGTATTAAAGAAGGCAAGTGTGGTGATGAACACTGGGTGTTATACCCAACTAATGAGTTGTTGAACACTACATCAAAAACTAATGATGTTATGTTGGCTAACTAAACATAATTAAAAAAAAAAAAAGATGGGGCTTGTATGATTTGTATGATAGTTTGGCTATGGTGTGAGAGAAAGAAAACAATTATTTTTCTTGAATGAGGCTGAGCATCTGATGAGTGGAGGTACCATTTCTGAACTAGAAATTACAAAAAAGGGACAAAATTTCAGTTTTGTTTATGTTTAGATTGATGTTCATCAGACATTAAGGCAAAATGCTATGGAGGCAGATAGATATGGGGAGACTGGAGTTCAGGGAAGAAACTGGGGCAAGAGCTATGCTTTTGGGAATCAGCATGTGGATGCCATTTAAAGCTGTAGAACTGGATGAAATACCCAGGGGAGCCATTTCAGGTTAAGAGTTTGTACCAGAATTGAGCGAAGGGGTATTCTTGTGTTTGGAGGTCAGGAATGTGAAGATACCAGCAACACAGCATGCTAAATAGCAGGCAAGTAGAGAATGATACGATCCAAGACAGAGTAATGTCCTGGGATCCAAATGAAGACAAATTTTTAAGAAAGGAGTAATCCAATGTGTCAGGTGCTGCTGAGGTGTCAGTAAAATAAGGGTCTCAAAAGAGCCATTTTTTAACATGATGAAAGTGATTGTGTTTTGATAGAGTTGGGGATACAAATGTCTCATTGAAGTTATTCATGGAGCTTCAAGTGCCTTTATATTCACACAATGGCAGAGAGTCCCTAATGTATTTCTAGATGTTGACAAGTACTTAAAACTTTATGTCATGTGATTAGGGATGACTTGTAGTACAATTACTGGAGTTTTTTGAAGCTTATTTAAGAATTCTAAGTTGGTCAGGATGCCTGGCTGGCTCAGCTTGTAGAGCATGTGACTTTTGATCTTGGGGGGTCACAAGTTTGATTTCCATGTTGGTTGTAGAGATTACTTAAAAAATTTTTAAAAAGGGTTCTAAGTTGATCATCTAATGTATCTTTATCTGCAATACTCTTAAAATGTATTATCTTTAAACTTTCTAATTCCTTAACTCCAATTTACCTCCTTTCCATTACAAGACCAATGAGTCCATAAAATGGAGAGATTTATATAACTGGGACAATTCCCATTTTTCTGGGAAAGGAAGAACTGAGTGCAGGCAGAATAGTTTGAAAGGCACTTTTGCTTTAAATTTTTACCCCATTTCCTCATGGTGCTGACAGAGATCAAATATCAAATGCTCCAGGGCAGAGATTAGTAATAGAGATTACTTAGTTGAAAGTGCATTCATTCTTTGGAGACCAATAAATTTGTTAGTAATTAATGTTGTTCAACTGCACATTCTCCTCCTCTTAACATTATTGACATATATGATGCTAATATCTAAATCATAGACTTCATATTTGGTATATTTTACAAAAAAAAAGACAACTAGGGATATCTGTAAAGCCCATAAAATATTGAAACTCATAAGGCCAAAAAAAACCTGAAGTATTCTGCCAATGTTCATTATAGGTTCCTTAAAATACAATGCATAAATGAAAACTTCCAGAGGAGGCTTCTCCTATATTATACTCTCGCTTTTTAAATTTCCTTTTTATAGGTGGGACAGTCATAGTTGGCAAGGGATTGGCAAATAGCAGGGAGATGATTAGGAAAGGGAGAATATGAAAGAAATTTGCCACATTGAATTTACAACCTACAACTGTGATCTGAGGACAGAAATCATCATTCATGTACCTGGCTTGTTCTAGGAAAAAGTAGGGGTTTGATGGGGTGAGAATTTGCCATTGATACCTCTTATACACTTGCTGTCTGCCCACTTTCCTCTTACTTAGGATGTTTCCCCTTGCAGTGCTGTAGACATATGGTTACGTATTTCATTATCCTCTTCTTGAAATTCATCAGTCATGGTTCTAGAGGTGTTTTCTCTGGTTGGTCACAATGCACACTCTTAGATTTTAATGTGGTAAATGTTCTGTGCTAAAAATTGCTTGGCTTCATTCTAGGTTAAAATGGAACAAAATAGCCAACCAACTAGCCTTTACTAACTTGAAAGTAAAAATAAGTGGAAGGGGGGAAATATATTAGTAACAGTTCACAAGTGGCCATTTACCCAATTCATCTATAGGCACAAAACTAACTCTGGACATGTGAATTCAGGAAAGGGCTTGGACAGCTCAATATTGGGAAATATGGATCCTCACTGATTGGGAGGAAAGTATTTTTTTTTTGTTGTTGTTGTTGTTTGTTTGTTTTTCTGTAGTGGGCTTTCATTTGCTTTTTTAATCTTTATTATGATTTCAATATGTACCAAAGGGAATATTCAGTGTTATTGTTATGAATAAGACAGACCCAAGTTCAAATCCCAGTTCTGAGCCTTACTGGGAGATTTGATACAGCTACCTACATTCCATGTGCCTCAGTCTCCTCAAACACAGAAGGGAGACAATCCTCACATAATGAAATTGTTGTAATGAGGATTATAACATCAATTCATGAAAAAAGACTAGTGTAAAATATAGACCCTGTAGATTTTAATTGGAAATTGAATAACATATGTTCTGGAAACAAACAATACATTTGACAAGAGTAACAGGTATATCTTAACAAAGGAAATATTGGGGAAACCACTTTTTGAATGTGGATATTTTTCAGTTATAAACAGGAAGACTTTTTGATTCATATTTAAAGTGTTTAGTGCAGAAACATATATCATTTACAAAGAACAGATTGAAATCTCAATAGATTCACTCACTAAGAATCATCAAGGTAAAAGAAATTGTGGAGGATTAATAATATCACATCAAAATGAAATGTTTATTTGCTACATGAGTTATATAGTCAGACATCATTTCAGAATACTAGGAGATTATTTATCTACCCCAGGATGAAAGTATATCATATGAGACTTCATAAATCAATAGTGATTGTACTTTCCACTCCATCCATCTATCCATTCATCCATCCATCCATCAGTATATATGCATTTGTGTGTTTATATGCCATATCAGAATTGTAAACATCTATAAATAAATATTTGTAACAAATATTGTATGTACAAAATCTCAAAATACAATTTAGGAGACCTTAACCTCTAATCACCTATATATACCTAATCTCAATTATTCTTTGAAATTTGGGGAAACTGTATCTATTATTACACAACTAAGCCCCTATCATTTGAGTTAGAATCACTAATGACAAAAGTACAATCTAAAGTATGATGTCAAAGTTGAAGTGAGCAGATCGCATACAGTTGTGGCTTCCAAAAAATTGTTGTGTAGAGGTGTGTGACTAACAGTACTGTGGACTTTATACCAGGAAGTTTTTGCCTAGAAATAATGCCTAAGTTTGTTGCAACTATTTTGTTCAACCTACTATTCAATAATGAACCTCAGTATCTTCTGGAAAATGAAACTTTTCATCATTTAAGAATACAAACAACAAAATTAGCTGTTATCAGACTTTGGTTTATTGTAAAATTTAGCAAAGACTTTTTTTTTTTTTTGGTAATCCCTGACCTATTGCCCTGAAAACAAAAGCAAAAACTTACTTATTGCTTATTCTTTTCCCCCCTACTTTATTTGTGCCACTGTAGTAGAAGGGAGAAAAATCATTGTAATAAATAAAAATAGAGATGCAAGAGAGAAAGATAAATCAGTCCAGATGAGAAATATTAGGAGCAACAGAATTATCATCAAGCAGTTTCAAAATAAGCTTCTTTTAAAAAGGTTGTCATATAAAAAAAAAAATCACACCAAAAATATAGCAGCGGAGAAGGATAAATACGAGTTAATTGCACACCAATCCCATGCAAAAAACTGGGTCATTAGCCAAAGCAGTAGTATTCAGAATCCAGTTTGGGGTGTTTGTGCAGGGCTTGTGAGTCCTCTATTATGGAGCTGTCACTGAATTGGTCCAAGTCTGATGGGGTCTGATGGCCAGGGACATCATCTGCCAAAGTGTCCAGAAAGCTCCCCACGGAGATGCCATCCAGCCCATCGCTGCCATCATGGAGGCTATTGTAGCTGCCACGTAAGGAGGTGCTCTGACTCTCCAATAAACTGCACAGGCTCCCACTCAGACTGCTGCCTCGGCTGGTAATGGTGGCTTTCTCTTCAATCATCCACTTGATGGACTCAATGCTCTCATTGATAACAAGCAACTGGCGCATGAGCCTGACGTCTGTTGCTCTGAGGTTAACCTGCGGGAAAGGCAAAGAGAGCAAAGACATGTCAGTTATTCTACATTTTTGAGAGACTCAAAATTCATTTGGGTTCTCTCTTCTGCAGGGCATAACTTTATGTGCACAGAATCAAATATAAATTCACTCGATCTCAGGATCTTTTGAAAACTGCTGGCCAATGCCAAAAGTCATAATCAAAGAACTCACTCCCTGCTCCAAAGGGGACAGTGAAACTAAAACTCCCACTGCACACCTGACCCTAACTCCGCTGCCTGGAAGAATCATGCTGAAGGTCAGGTTCTCTGTTAACAAGTGTATTCTCTCTCTGGCCAGATTAATAGTTTATCCATGTTAACTCGAGTATAGGTATGTAGATGCTATGAGGTGGGGCAAAGAGAAATGTGTAGTAGTTAAGGAATTATCATCATCACCATCATTGTAGCAGCTCCTAGTTTCTAAGTGATGATGTATTGGAAATCATTATGCAAATTCCAACCTTCATTACACTGTAGCATCCTTAGACCAAGGGTATTTATTTCTATCCCCATTATACAGGTGAAGAAATGGAAATCCACAGAAGAGTATGGAAGAGGTCTGCACTCTCTCTGACTATATAGAAATATATCTAGTTCTAAATAATGCTTTTATTTTTAAGAACTACATTGCTTTAAAAAAGTCCTTGAATCCAAAGGATGCTATCACACTACTCTGTTCTACTTTACAAGATGAAGCGTTCAGATGTCTTCTTTAGATCTGATTATTTGCCTCAGATATGTCAGGGGAAGGCCCAATCAAATTTGGTATATTAACTCTGAGAAAGTTCTAGAACTCCCTCAGATGCCTTCTAGGTGTATAGAAGTTCTAGACAGTATAGAACTTCTGACAGTTCTAAACTACTTCAAAGAAATCTGTCCTCACAGCACAAAGCAGAATTTCTTTGTAGATCCTACCGTTAAACGGGAATGTTTGCTAACATCAAGAGTGTGGTGGTTCTGTGGAAGGTGGAGAGAGGTAAGGCTGCAAGAACTCTCATGATTGCCCATGCCCTTGTTGTGAGTGAAGAGATGTGGCTCCTATAAAGATTCTAGCACCTGGACTGGCCATCAAGGCTATATTTGGCCACCAGAGGTCACATTCATTATGGTTTAAAATAGATTTCCCCTTTTTTTTTTTCAGTTGGGGTCTTTAACCTAAGAGGCTGGGCCTTGCTAATTATTTCTTTAAGATCCAAGGCTAATTCAGATGTGTGGGTTTCTAGAATTATTAAAGACATTCAGTCATGAGTGACTCAAGCCTTAAGGAAGAAAGGAGCCTATTGTCTTCAAATGTATGCATTCATATTATAAAAATATTTCCTGGTTAGGAGTTAATCCATAACCAAAGGTGAACTTTGGGTTGAGTGAATGTGATGAACAAACATTAGGAGAAGATGGAACTTCCACCAATGACTTCAGAGATGTAACATTACAGTTCATGTATAAATATGCATTAAAAAAGCATAAGGTATGATCTTAAAACTCTCAATTCTGCTAGACTATTACATAAAGGGACTTGAATGACTTCCTTGTCTTCTCTAAGAAAAGCACCATAAACAAACTGTATACAAGGTAACTGTGAAAATCATTTGTCTCTGACGTGTCTGTGGACGGAAAAAATGTTAACTTATTACATTTTGAGATGTTTTTCTTTCTGTTACACAGTGCCTCGGTGACACTGTTCTATCAGGGACCTCACAGTGACACTGTATTGAGAAAGGAGGCTTTCTGGCAGTCTTTATGTTCAAACTTACCCGCACACCCCATGAGCCATCAACATACTGTTCAGGTTACATGTAATACAACAAATATTTATACATCAACAACTTGTCTAGGTCCACTGAGGAGCCTAGAAAATCAATAGGAGCCAAAGTCTTACAAAATTCTTCTGTTAGGCATCTGCAGCTGATAAAACGTGCTGTGCCCATTGTCGGCATGGTGCAATATGAATGGGACCATTTCCCGTCAGCTCCCCCAAATGAGCCACAGCTGCATTTGTCCACATCCCCGCCCTGTCGCATGGAAATATTCTGGTCCATGCCCAGATATGGGTGTGTTCCCTGTTAGTCTCCTCACTTGAAATACTTCCTCTCTTCCTCTTCCAATCCTCCCCATTCCTAAGGTCCTCTTCTTTTGTGAAGCACTACTTGCTGATTCCAGTCCCTTCTGCTAGTCCATGCAAAAAATGTCTTAACAATTATTACATATCTTAAGATCTGACCCAAGCATCATTTTTTTTTTTAAACTGGCATAAATTTAGATCTGTGAGAGTTCAGCTCTTAAGGCAGTTATACTGCACATTCCCAATGACTGTGTCACTCTGGGGTTAAAACATACTCGGGACAAATTTTTTCCAGCAATTTTCGCCTGAGTTACACAGTAGCTGCATCAAACACAATTTTTTCAATCTTATTGAGCAATGCAAATCAGAGGAACAGACTATTAAGTAACAAAAGCTGCCTTTGACCATGAAATGATTTATTTAGAAAAAATTTTTTCTTCTGAAGGCAAACATTCACAGGCCATTGAACCACTGCTGGGGGGGAAAATGACGAAAGTGAGTCCGTTAGAACACGTTGATCTGGCTGATAATGATTACAGACTTAACTTCTAACTCTGTCCTCCTGGAGAGAGAGTAAACATCGGCCCACTGTGGGAGCGCTGGGCCAGCCAGTTCACACGGTTGCCTGTCCATTCCCTGGCCCCACCTCACACCACTCTCTCCTGGAACTAAGGTGTGGATATGCTGTTGCCAATGAACCTTGAAAGTCTGAGCAATCCACCACAGAAGGAAATCACAATGTTGCTTCTGTTTCTGGTAGCTGCCCCACCTTTCCTCACTGTTATTCATGTCATTGTTTATGAAGTGGAGCCGTCTGTTAAGGAAACAGTCACCTACCCCTTCAGCGGGAAACTGGTTCTTTCACTTAAGGTCTTGTAAGGTCCATTTCATGGTCCAAGTTTAAGGTCCACTTCTTGGAGAACCCCTTCCTGATCGATATAGAATCCAGTGTCCATGCCTAGTTTAACACTACATTTCTGGGGTTTTGTTTGTTTTCTTCACAGTATTTATGGCTAGTCGAAATCCTGCTTATTGTTTATGTATTTTTTTGTGTGTTCCTCATGAGCATGTAAGCAACACAGAATGCAGGGGATTTGGTCTATTCTGTTCACTGCTCTGCACACAAGACCTGCAAGTGTCCTTGGCACATAGTAGGTGCTCAATTCGTAGTTCTTCAAGGGCTGAATGATTGTTTCAGATTGTACCATCTGTCAAGAATACCCCTCCCTTGGTTTTGCTATGGGTCAGTGATATCTGGCTTGAGTGGAAGGAGAGAGGCGTCTCTGGAAAGAGCATTTCAGCACTGAAGTGTTCCCAGCATGCAACTCCATTCTGATTCATGTACAGGATTCAAGCACCCTATTGCTAGCTTAAATGTACAGATTATTGAGATAGTATCTCTGAAAGGAAATGGACTTCAAGGTGTGAATCATACTCCAAACATTATTTTGTTTGTTCCGAGGTGATACCTGGTGTTGGTCTTGGCAGAGACACAGGGATCTGTAAACACTTGATGAAATGAGTTAAACAAAGGGAACAAACAGGACATTGACAAAAAAATAAAAAGGAAAGAGCAGGGAATGGAAGAAAAAAGAGAGGAAAATTAAAGAGAACAAAGGAGGAAAGAAGGAAGGAAAGAAAAGAAAGAAGAAAAGAAAGAACGAATGAACAAACGAGCAAGAGAGGAAGGAAGGAAGGAAGGAAGGAAGGAAGAAAATGTTTTGCACCATTGATCCAAGGAGATGTGAATGTTCTTTCCTCTTTTCCTTTACCACCCCTACCCCCACTCTGGCCCTTGCAGTATTGTGATGTGTTTCATCTTAATACTTAACTGAGGTCTCTCATGCTTTAGGATTAGTAACAGGTTTCCAGACTAGGTGAATGCTAACATTTCCTATCATTTTTAGACAAGTAGTGGACTGGGTATATGGCAGAAATTAAAACAAGGGTTCCTGAAAGAACAAATATTCTTAATAATAAATTTTCCCAGATCTGTGTTTTCTTCCTGGCTATCATTTTAATGTTGAAAGAAGATAAAAATTACAAATTAGCATAATGGAATCCAAGAAGGAGAAAAGGTGGTCAAACTTTCAATTAATCAGGGAGTTGCTGAACAAGTCAACTTCTTTTGTGGTGCTGTCCCAGGAACGCGGTATAGGGTTCTAGTCTGCCACTGTCACTCTCTGCCTGTGATGTCTGGGCAAAATGCCTTGGCACATGGGATCTCAGCCTCTGTATCCAAGAAGACAAATGACGGGGTTTTATTCTCAGCTCCAGTGAGCCAAAGGTCTCCCCAGGCCTCCGTGGAGGCTCATTTCTGCCAGTATTGAAGAGTTAAGATGACTGAGGAACCACCTATCTCTTCTGTCTGCTTTTCATGTCGAGGATTTATTTACTTGATAAAAAGAATCTGCAGATCACATTGGCTCAGGATTTCCCTCCATTTTGACATAGTCTCTGGTTCTTTTGTCATTCAATCAAAGCATTTGATTACTAAATTGTCTCTGCTTTGAAGAAACCATGTGGGCTATGGAGGAGACAGAACAATCAATTTTGCTACTCAACAGATCCAGCAAAATCTTTAGCTAGTAAAAACTCATGGCCAAAGCCAGCACTTTGAGCTCTTTATGGATTTTAATCTCCTTATCAGAAATTGTGTGGTAATGGTAATATTTAATTTTGGCTCTTGCTATTTGAGTTAAAAAAAATCTCATTTGTGTTCTGCTCCAGGATAAACATATGTGCCATCTTTCATATGCCTACTTATTAACGGAAGCATGTATGTGAGCTGTGGAACGTATCTTCCAAATAGGAGCAGTGTTCACTCTATCTTGGCATATAGGAAGCTTGGATAGCACCATGTACTCCTGTCTCTCATAAACCTCTCCTCCACCATTTTTATCCTTTTAAGAGAATCAACTAGTCAGATACAAGCAGGCCATCTCCTAGTTATTATGTACTTCTAATATAAAATCCACAATATCCATGACCTAAATTCCAAATGTCCAGCAAGCTGTAATATGAATTAGAAGGGAGAAAGACTACTTTATAAATCCATAATCATGTACATGAAGAAAGGACAACAGATTAGATTTGCCTTTTATTTATTTATTTTTTAAAGATTTTACTTATTTGTCAGAAAGAGAGGGAGAGAGAACATGAGCAGAGGGAAAAGCAGGCTCCTTGCTGAGTAAGGAGCCCAATGCTGTACTCAATCCCACCATCCTGGGATCATGACCTAAGCCATGCTTAATTGACTGAGCTACCCAGGCGCCCCTAGGTTTGCCTTTTAATGTGAGACTCTAATCCTAGTTTCTAATTCAGAGCAACAAATTCTTCAGATTTGTAATTGACGGAAGGTCTTTTTTTAAACATATTTATCTCTAAATTTACAGATAAATTAACATCTTTTTATATCTTATTAAAAGGCTGCTGTAATTGTGCTTGGAATATTATTTTTCTAGCTGTCTATCCCAGTTTCCTTGCGTGTTCCCTCTGCATAACTGAATCGAGTCCAAATCTTCCTCTCCAAATTCACCACATTCTCAATCTGATGATCACAGAAGGTTTTCTGCCTACCTATCCTTAAAATTTCCAGCAATCTTATTAAGAGCTGTATTTATAAAGCATTTGTCTAACTTTATTTTCAGAGGATCTCTAAGGATATTATTGTCTCTTTACAGCTCAAGAAGACATTGTACAACATGTCCACCCACTGCTCTTGGTTTCAAATGCTTCTGGAGAGCAGCCTGTGGTCCTTGACAAGGGCTGTTCTGCTAGAGCTTGTCTCTGTTTCCTCAGGCAGCTAAAAATTTACAACAACATTTCTTTCTAACTGAGCAACAGGATCCCATTTTTCTATCAGTCAGCTTTGTCTCCCTCCATTTGTGTTGTTTATATGTGGAACTGAACAATAACTAAAACAGTTCTCTTTTCCCAAAACCTTATATATAGAAGAGTAATTTCCCCCAAGACCAAGCTCCATACACAAAAACACTGTCATCAGCACAGTTAGCTGATGTTTTGATAAATTAGAAAGCTGCATCTGGTTGATTTGAAAGGGGCAAAGGTGACTCCCCTGAATCTTAGACATAAACTCCTGCCATCAGGCCTCCTCCTGAGTTCTGCGCAGTTTCTGCTGATCAGTCCTCTGATCGCCAAAATACGACCCGGGAGATTTTCAGTCCTATCCTATCAGGTGCTAGTCCAATCAGTACTCAGACGCCTGTGATGTCCATTTCTCGTCCACACTCTAATATGATGAAAGCTGTTTCCCCTCGTGCTCCCAACATGTATATGCAAAGTGTCACTGGCTCATGAAAGAGACTATAAATGACCTGAGTAGAAATTCATTTGGGAAGACTGAAAAAAAAAAAAAAACAAAGAAACAAACATAGACTTCAGACATTTGTAGCAGAGCAGCTCACAGGAATGAACAAAGGCTCAACCAAGAAGTATTTCCACTGGATTATAGTGAATGTTCTCTCTGCATGTGTGTTTTTCCAATTTAGAACTTAAGGTGGGATTTTTATATGGGGGATGAAGATATGATGTGCTCCTCCATGATTGCAGTGGCTGGGCTTACACTGGGAAGGAAGGAAGATGCGCACGGTGGCGTGCTGCTAAATGTTTAACAACCGGTTCCCTGGGAAAACTGCACACGCACCCACACACATACATGCAGGAGGAATCGTGCTGACAGAATAGACGGATAGCACACACTTTACAAATCACACTAAAACATATGTTACCTTTTATTATACATTTTATATAACTCATTGATTCTCTTGTTCATTTTTGCTGACTTTTTTTAAACATTTATTTATTTGAGAGAGAGAGAGAAAGCCCACCTGCACCGGGGGAAGGGACAGAGGGAGAAAGAGAGAAAGCTCAGGGGCTTGATGCCACCACCCGGAGATCATGACCTGAGCCGAAATCCAGAGTCAGACTCCTAACCAACTGAGCCAGCCAGACACCCCATGACACACTTTTAAATTTAATCTGCAATATCGACATTTTCTCCATCACTGTCTTAAGACAGTCAACCAGATAAAAATTAAGTTCTGATTTATGGTGTTTCCCAGTTTCTGTGCTGTCAATACTCCTACCATGGCTAATCTCAAGCTGCCAATGTGATGCCACCAAATCTGAGTTCGAGGAGAAATGCTCAGTTGTACAGCATTATGTAATATCATCAGCCTAGGGGTAAAGTACATATTTTAAATAACCTTAAGAAAATTAATAATAGTAAAATAGTTTAAAAGTGATGTTTTGAGCATTTATAACCTTTTTTTCATATAACTTCTTAATTTTTAGGTTACTATGCATAATTTAAGGTTTTTTGAGATATGATTGACATACAACATTGTGTTTGCTTTAGGTATACAACATGATGACTGATATGTACATTTTGTGAAACAACTACCACAATAAGTTCAGTTATCATTCATCACCTTGCATAGTTACAAGTTTGTTTGTTTTTCTTGTGATGAGAAATTTTTTAAAAGATTTTATTGTTAAATAATCTTTACACCTGACATGGGGCTCGAACTCACAAACCCGAGATCAAGAGTCATCTACCTTACTGACTGGGCCATCCAGGTGCCCCGAGATGAGAACTTTTAAGATCTATTCTCTTAACCACTTTCAAATATACAGTACAGTATTGTTAATGGTTAGCTTCAGCCACCATGCTGTGCATGACATCCCCAGAACGTATTTATCTTGTAAATGGAAGTTTGTATCTTTTGGCCACTTTCACCCATTGCACCTTATCCCACCACCCCCCCACCCCCGGCAACCACAAAACTGTTCTCTACATCTGAGACTTCTGGTTTTTTTAGATTCCACATACCAATGAGATCATACGGTATTTGTCTTTCTCTATTTCACTTAGTGTAATGTCCTCAAGGATCATCCATGTTGTCCCAAATGGCAGAATTTCCCTCTTTTTATGGCTGAACAATATTCCGTTGTGTATATATACACCACATCTTCCCTACCCATTCATCCAGGGATGGACAGTTAGATTGTTTCCATGCCTCGACTCATGTAAATAATGCTGCAGTGAACATAAAAAGTGCAGATATCTTTAAGACTTAGTGATTTTATCTCCTTCAGATATATACCCAGAAGTGAGACTGCCAGATTGTATGGTAGCTTATTTTTAATTTTTAAGGAAACTTCATATTGTTTTCCATAGTGGCTGCACCAGTTTGCATTCCCACCAAGAGTGCACAGGGTTCCCTTTTCTCTATATCCTTGCCAGCACTCATTTATTTTCTTTTTGATAACAGCCATACTACAAGGTGTGAGGTAATATTTCATTATGGTTTTCGTTTGCATTTCTCTGATGATTAGTGATATTGAGCATGTTTTCATATACCTATTCATATACCTGCTGATATGAAAAATCTACTCCTCTACTCGTCTTTTAAAAATCAGATTTTTTTTTTGTCACTGACTTGAAGGTATAGAAAGAGTAAGGGCTTTACCTAACCTGCTGAATTTAATGATAAGTAGATTAGAGAGTTTAATTTCTCCCCAAGAACTTTTATTTTTCTATACAGGATTAAAAACTCAGTGTAATTTTGTCCTTTCCACTAAATATAACTTGAAGGAAATTTAACTATTTATCAAAATTATAAAAAAGTGTTTCCCATGGAAAGATTTCAAATTGAATGTAGATTATTATTATTATTTTTTAAAGATCTATTTATTTGAGAGACCAAGAGAGAGCACAGCAAAGAGGGATAGAAGGAGAAGGAGAGAGAAACTCTAGCAAATTCCATACGGAGTGCAGACTTTCATGCGGGGCTTGATCTCGGGATCCTGAGATCACGACCTGAGCCAAAACCAAGACTCAGAGGCTTAACCAACTGTGCCAGACAGGCACCCAGAATATAGATTATTATTTAAGTATTATTGAGACATGAAATATACTTGGAAAGAGGATTGTGATGTATCTAAAACTCACTTAAGCATTTGCATTTTTATATTATAATTTTTAATGGATACATTTCTAACATATGCTGCATACTTCTCTATCTTGATAAAGAGAACCACATAGAACCAAGCTGAATCAAGTAGTAAACAGCCACCATTATAAACAGCATTTTTAATGCAAAGTTATTCAGCAACGTGATTAAGGGATTTGGGGAAATAGGGCTGTAAACTTTTTTTTTTTTTTAACTTAGTTTCAAACATCCACTCTCACCCAGACATTTAATCTTCTCTATCAGGGGTGTCTTGGTGCTGGTATTCAATCTGTTCCTCACAGTCTGTATGCCCCATTTCTTCCTCAGGCTCCCTACTCTCTTTCCAATCCGTCTACAGCACTGTGGTATTTCAGTAACTTTCACTTTTTCCTCTTCCTGGGGAGGGAAGAACTGAGTTGTGAGGAAAACTGATCCCACCTTGGGAAGGAGCATCAGTGGGTAAGTAACTTTCCATGAAGAAGCCACCCCTGTGGCAGAAGAAAGAGCACGGGCCTTGCTCCAGAGTGCAGGGCTTCTCCTCCTTCACGGGCACACTGATTACCTCAGAGTCTCGTTAAAATTCAGGTTCTGTCCACTTGTTCCAGGATTTTGCACTTCGAGCATGTCTCCAGAGGATGCCTGGGGAACCTGGAAGCCTTCCAGGAGCCCCCCTTCCTGGTGTCTACATCCCTGTGTAGTTCCCTGACTTTGAGCGTTCACTGGGCCTATTAACTTGTTTCTAAGGAATGGAATAGAACAAGCATGATGGGATGTCTCTTCTGAGAAAAGATTACAAAAAGGTCCGGTTTCCATCCTGGGTATACACTCTCACTGGCTCTGAGGAGAACCACCTGTCAGGCTGTGGACTGTCCTATTGTGAGATCTCCATGATAAGGAACTCATATCACTGGACAAAAGCTAGCAAGGCCAAGGCCTGCCAACTGCTTACTAGCTCTGTGAGTGAGGCTGGAAGCAGATTGTTCCTGAATTTAGCTTTGAGATGACCACATCCCCTGCCAACAAGCTGGTTGCAGACTTGTGAGGAGAGCCTGAGCCAGATTAACACTCAGTTAATCTGCGCCCAGGATTCTGACTCTCAGAATCTGTGTTGTAAAATGTCTGTTGTTTACGTTGTTAAGTTTTGGCGTATTTGTTATTCAGCATGAACAACTAATACACTTGATGGAGAAAGGGCCTACAGATCCATCTAACTGTGGATGATTTTGGGTGATGGATGCTGGACCACCATTTCCATGGAATGCTACTCTACTGACTCACTGTTTTACAGTTTGGGAAAAAATTAAAAAAAGTAAAAAAAAAAAAAAAACAGAGTAATTAAACATTTAGTGATAGAGACAGAAAATGCTCAAGGAAGTTAAGGTCTTCAGGAGAGGGCCATCTACATCCCCCACAGGACAACCTTTTTTTCCCCGTATTTAGAAAGAGAAACAACATTTCACACCTCTGGTATCTGACACATGATGCTTTCAGTGGAGGTCACATATAAACATATTCCCTATAACTTGAGAGTCATAAAAAGGAGGGTATACAATGATAAAATAATCAACTAAACTTAGGTAATAGCTTTCAGATATAATTTTAAGAGTTTAGAATACAGTAAGAGATTAATGAAGCCGATATCACTGAATTTTCAATTCTGAAGATTCTACCAAATTGTAATCTTGCTTTTCCTAATTCTCCATTTAAATTTAAGAATTCCCTTTTATTTGGCTTCCCCAGAGGAGAGCAGGGAGGAAATTAGGGTATGGATTAAAATCGCTTTTATTCAGAGTCTCCTATGAGCCAGTTAACCCATTTTCTTTAGAAAGAATCTTCTGGGGGCACATGGATGGCTCAATTGGTTAAATGTCTGCCTTCAGTTCAGGTCATGATCTCAGGGTCCTGGGGCTGAGTCTGCATCAGGCTCCTTACTCAGCAGAGACTCTGCTTTTCCCTCTCCTTCTGCCCTTCTCTCCAACTGATGCTCAATCTCTATCTTTCTATCTCTCTCTCTCAAATAAATAAAGATCTTTAAAAAAATGATTAAAAAAAAGTCCTCTGTAGAAAGGTCCTTTTGTGTAGGAAACATAAGTGAGGCACTGGCATTTTGATGCAATCATTCATTTTTACCTAATGTTGGTAATTTGGAATGTTGGAAATATTTCACTTCGTGATGCTGAAGATCATTTTGTTTTGTATATAATGCCCAAACACTGATTATTTTCATCTGGGAAATTTTGGGTGGGGCTTTCCAGATGACACTAGTTAGAGCAGTGATCTCACATCCTGAAGAGTGGCCAGTGAGAAACACCTGCTACATTTCAACACTTGCTGATAATACATGGACTGTCTTGTCCAGTGATTTATTTTCTCATTTATTTTGTTTCATTAGTTTAAAGAATTAGATACATCTGCCATTTATTGAATGCTTTGTATGTGCCATGGTCTTACACATTAACTTGCCTAATAAATTTAATGGCATTGTTACAACAAATATGTGATGAGGCTGATTATTCTCATTATGGTTCCAGTCTGACCTGTAAAGTGCTTGGAAATTACCACTCCTATCTTCACAATAAGAAAAAAAGCTGAAAAACACAACTCTTCTTAGATTCTGCAGACAACTGAGGTCATGGGGCAAACTGCTGCCACTGGGAGATTAACAGGTAGATGCAGAGACTTATGGCTTACTAAGATCATAAGTCCGGAATCAGAGGGCTCCAGGTGGAGCTGATACCAGCTGATAACAGTTTAAACTCTAACTGATGAATTGCTGGAGGTTCAGTGTAGAGTAGATTGAGAGTTAAAAACTCCAAGAGCTCCAGTTTCAGGGATACCCCTACATGTTTATGAGTATCAGCTTCAGGAACCCCACCAGGTTCTCACTGTCCTCTAGGCTTCTGGCAGGGAGAGGGGACAAGATACCGTTCTGAAATATGCCCATAGCCCTCTGTTCTTCTTAATAAGGCCTGTCCTCAAGGCAAACTATTTTACCAGAGCCTAATGTACTAGGATTTTTGCGGAGCCTAAGCTTGTGGGGGAAGGGAAACACCCAACTCAAGCTCATTAATTGAGACCTAATCATGGACCACAGAAGGCTTCTTCTTCCCCACAACTTCTCACCATGTCAACAGGGCTCCTGGGTACTAACAGAAGATTTCAGCTAAAAGTATCACAGACTTCAGACTCTCCTTCGGGAGTCTCTAGGAAAATCCAAAGATAACAGAATGGACATAAACAAAGAACTAGAGGAAATTTTAGTCTCTGACACCTACTGCTATAGCAAACAATAAACAGTCTAACTCCTAGTCAGATAAATGTAACACCTTGCACTAAAAACCTACCTATTCTGGCTCCTTTACATCATAGTCACCTTTCAACAAAGAATTACAAGGCATGCTACAAAGCAAAAACAAAGTCTGAAGAGACAAAGAGAGTATCAGAACCAGACTCAGATATGATACAGGTTTTAGAATTATTAGACTGGGAATTTAAAATAACTATGATTAATATACTAAGGCGTCTACAGAAAAAACTGGACATCATGCAAGAACAGGCAGGTAATATAAGCAGAGAAATGAAAACTTGAAGAAAGAATCAAAAGGAAATGCTTTAAATCAAAAACACTGCAATGTAAATCAAGAAAGTCTTTAATGGGGGCGCCTGGGTGGCTCAGTGGATTAAGCCGCTGCCTTTGGCTCAGGTCATGATCTCAGGGTCCTGGGATCGAGTCCCGCATTGGGCTCTCTGCTCAGCGGGGAGCCTGCTTCCCTCTCTCTCTCTCTGCCTGCC
Source organism: Neogale vison (assembly GCF_020171115.1). Taxonomy (NCBI): domain Eukaryota; kingdom Metazoa; phylum Chordata; class Mammalia; order Carnivora; family Mustelidae; genus Neogale; species Neogale vison. The sequence continues at coordinate 55,199,537 of NC_058099.1, forward strand.
TCTCTGCCTACTTGTGATCTCTATCTGTCAAATAAATAAATAAAATCTTAAAAAGAAAAAAAGAAAGTCTTTGATGAATTTATCAGTAGACTGTACATAGCCAAAGAGTCAGAAAACTTGAAGATATATAAACAGTTTGAATGTGTCTTCAAAGATATGCTGAATCATAGCCAAAACATTATATAATTATCTGTGGGGATATACCTTGTGCGACATACAATTTACTACTACTTTGGCTCAGACTCAGGCAGTTATTAGCTGACTTGTAGATTTATATCTGGAAGACATGAAAATAACTTCTCTCCAGTTGAAAAAAAATTCAAAGGTTATGGTTTTATTGTCCTCCTAGACATTAAACAATTTGTCTCTAATTCAACAAAATGATTTCATATGTCTTTTCTGAGAAAATAGATGAAACATTCCCATAATTCTTCTGAGCCAGTTGATATCGTCTTGCTGGTTCTTTTATTAAATGAGCTAACTAAATCTCCAACATGTGCTCCCTCTATGTTTATATGAGAACCATGTTTAAAATTCCTTGAAAATTATACTTTGATAGATTTGGAGGCTGAGTGGCTTACCTGTTAGAACTAGTTAAATGAAGTTGCCTAATTGACTCCAGACTCTCTTTTCTTCTGATTTTGTACTTTCTATTCTGGTTTGTTTGCTTTGTTGTTGCTATTGTTTCAGATCCTTAGCCAATAGTTAAGTGTTTTCTTTAACTCACTGTTTAAGTCATATCCATTTCCACAAGTGGATACTGAATCCTCATGTGTAAAATGTGTGCGAACAGCCAGTTCCAGGGACTGGTGGATACTGAGCCACCTAGGTCAGTCAAAGTCACATAATCTATAAATTATTCCCCATTTGGAATAGCACTAATGGGCAATTTGATTTCATGATGGGATCATTAGGTGATCTCTATTAGGATGATGTGAATCTATTCTCTGTTGGATGAGAGACAACATGGAGTACGGTTCGTTGGTCTATATTTTTTGTCTATTGGTGTGCTCAAATCTATGTAGAGGATATTCCATTTCCACTGAATAGAAAAATAACCCTTTGAGAATGTGTGTTCTGTGTTTTCTAAAATGTGCTCTGTGCCTGAGGTGGTAGAACTGAAGCTTCAAATTCTGTGGAAGGCTGTGCATTTAACAGAAAAAAAACATTTTATTGCTCATTGATAAGAAAATAATATACTTTCCCATTTCTAGAGTATATTGATAATTTTAAAGTCCCTTAAGAAAACAGAGATTTTTCTAAATATAGAGGCTAATAAATACTTGCAAAAATTTAGTATTCCAAGAATTTCAGGGAAATAAAGAGACTGAACTCTGATACACTGAATGTACTTACCTTTTTAAGGGAAACAAACAAACAAACAAAAAACATTTCTCATAGATATTGCTAACTCAGAAGCATGTTTACAGCAGAACCCAAGTGAATCTTTAGACAGTAACTGCTTTGGTAAGTTTAGGTTATAAATAGTTAAATTTCTTTTCCTTGCTTTGTCAGTATGGAGAACAAACATGTATCGTTGACCCCTGAACAATGTGGGGATTTGGGGGTGCTGACTCCTGCACAGTCAAAAATTCATGTATACAATTTGATTCCCCAAAAACTTAACTGTGCATGGACTACTACTGAGCAGAAGCCTTATTGATAACATAACACACATTTTATATATGTATTATATACTGTATTCTTACAACTAGAGAAAAGAAAATGTTATTAGGAAAATTGTAAGGAAGACAAAATATATTTATAGTATGGTACTATAAAAACTCTGCATATTAAATGGGCCTCCACAGTCCCAACCTGTGTTGTTCAAGGGCCAACTATAATTTAATTTTATTTTTTGAGATTTGTATCATTTTCTAGTGAAAGAGACCAGGTTAATATTAACTTCCTAAATCTGTTGTACTAGTTTATTGATGAGATAAGCTAATGATTCTTCCATACATTGTTTAAGATTAAGAAAATATTGTGTATTTTCTATATGGAATTAGAATTCTTAATTTTTTTTTTTTTTTTTTTTGAGAGAGAAAGAGCAAGGGAATGGATGTAACGAGGGAGGGAAGGGGCAGAGGAAAAGGGAGAAGGAGAATCTCAAGTAGGCTCCAGGCCCACCATGAAGCCTGATGTGTGGCTCAACCTCAACAACCCTTGATCATCACGGGTCAGACCTTTAACGGACAAGTCACCCAGGCACCCCTAGAATTCTTAATATTTTTAATTCAACTGTAATTTTTTCCTTCTGTGTCAGTTTGAACATAATTTGCAAGATATTTACTAACTTTAGAACTTAGACTAGTATTAAAATAAGTTAATAAAAATCTTAATATCTGTATAATTTATAAGGAAGACAGAAAATGAAAGCTAGGTCACCAATTCTTATGAGTATCTGCTTTTTATTTTAACAATAATAAAGTGGCTATATTTCTGGGTCATTTTAATGAACATTAATTTCACGATCTTACAAAGGTGTGAAAGGTTATGTTTTTTGCTGTGGAGATTTTATAACATAGTTGTGTAAGCTTTGCTGGTCAGCTAAAATGCTTTTATATGGCAGGGAGTGATCACTCCCCAGTTCTTCTCTGAAGGATTAGTAAATTTGATGTAAAATTATGGCTTATATGGTTGGTTGAGACTACTCTAGGAATAATCATGGCAAAGGACTATAACTAAAATGTGTTTTTGTTTATCAAAGAAGGGAATATTTTTGTTGTCAAAATTGTTTGTTCCAGAATGTGAGAGGAGATAGTGAAGAATAGAACTTACCTTGATATAGAAAACTGATATAAATACAAAATAAATAAATAAATAATATCTTTATTTGCCCTGAATTATATCTTCTACAAAGAATAATTCTGAAAAGCAGTAAAAAGTATAAAAATGTTGGTAAACTTTGCTGAGTTTTGAATGAATTTATTAGAAGATAAATTTTTAAAAGAACTTGTGAATAAATTACTCCTAAACATATTAATGCAAAACTAAAACTAATTTTGAGGTTTTTTCCCTCTGTTGGAATGAAAAATTAACATAAAAATATTCATTTTGCTCTTACCAAGAAATAGTAAGATGTTATTCTTCTATGAAATCTGCTCAGATAGTAGAGATTCCTTATCTAACCTGAAAAATTTCTGTGCTTTGTATTGACTTTGGCACAGCCCTGATATGAAATACAAGGGAATAATTTAGAATTGTACTGTATTCTTATTCTAAACTATAACCATTTATTGTTTCTAGGCACATGTGATAGTGTTCAATCAAATAACTTAATCTGTTCTAATAAAACTTAAACCTTTTTAATTTTGCCTTCCCAAAAGAGGAATCTAAGTTCAAAGGGAAAAATTTGAGATGTCTTTTATATTCAAGCTATTCTTGGGGGTCTTTCTAGGGGCCCCTGGGCAATTGCTTTCGTTGAAGCCTGCTGGACAACAACCATAGTAAGTGAGTGGGTGTGCCTGGGTTCCAGTCAAAGTTTCATAAAAACAGATAAGTTAAATTCAGGCAGTAGGTGGTCAAGCTTCCGGTATTACAGGTATTAAAAACCATGAAGACAATTACTGGTGAATTTAACTCAGCTTATCTTTCTTAATGGACTATCTGCCTTCTGCTCCTCTGTTTCTTTCTTTATCTACCTTTTCCATCTTTATGGTTCTCATTAAGAGTTAAATAAATTTTAGCCATATGCTTGTTTTATATTTGTGTGAGTCATGTCTTATTTTTTTTACTGAAAAATGTACTTAGAAAGAATCAAATAACAGAGCCACAGAGAGAAATCTTGTTAGAACTGGCATAAATGGGCCCAAACAGTATAAATAATGCAGATAAATGTGAAGGAACTTAAAAAGTTCCTTTTTAAGGAGGAAGGTTTCTGTTCAACTTCCATCCCTAGGTTTTCAACTCCTTTTTACTTTTATTAAATCACTTATATCCTATTTATTAGGGAAAAAGTTACCCTTATTGCATAAGAGAACACTCATACCCTGAAGTTAATACTTCAAATTAGACTAAATAATCTTTTGTCTTTTCAGTGTGAAACAAGGTGAATTCTATGAGGAAGGAATGGATTTGGTCTTTATTTCCTATGGATTTATCTCTCTGATTACCTTTGATTCAGTATGCACCAAATATTGTGATGATCTAGTGCTCATAATCTTAGAGCTATTTACATTTTATTTTCTACAATTTAATGATATCTCAGGTACAACAGATTACCAGTAATTAAATTTATGTATTTCTAACTTCAGTCTTTCAGAAATTTCAGGATTGAAGCTTTCCCTTTGCATGATACCACTCTGAAAAATTGTTTCATTTATTTTAAATGAAATTAGTTACAGTCACGGATGTAATGTTGTCTAAAATGTCGTTTTCATTTTTCCAATATAGTTTTCTCTTAGAATTTTACTCTAATTAATGTGGATGATTTCATCTGGATATATAAGATGTTGTTCTCCTTTGAATATGATGTAAATTGTCCTATTTATATCTACACTGAACCATTTTCAGCAAAAATAATATACAAAAAAATTTTTAAAGAGAGATGATGGCTGATTTGTTTTTTATTCACAACTATGATGCCCTCTGACTCAACTACCCATTGATGGCATGTATTAGTAAGAATGGCAAGGATGACTAAAACTTCTGTTTAAGTCTTTGTTCCTTAAGAATCTGTGATTTGTAACAAGTCAACTAACCTTCCCATGTCTCCATTTTCCCATTAGATGAGAATATTGGAGATATTTTAAAATTCCTTCCAACCCTAAAATGTCCTGATTCTCCAATTTAGCACATTTTTTTCTTTTTAATGTAGGCTCCATGCCCAGCATGGAGCTCAACATGGGGCTTGAACTCAGGATGCTGAGATCAATACCTGAGCTGAAATCAAGTCAAACAATTAGCAGACTGATCTTCCTATGTGCCCCTCCAATACAGTGTATTGTAAGTGTACAGTTTTCATGGAGAGGTGAAGTCTCCTCCATGTGCCCAACAGCATTCTATTAGAATGATCTCAGAGTTTGAGTCTGGGAAGTGGCTGCATTGGTAGAAAGAATTTACTTATCAAAAGTGGATTTTTCAAGATAGAGAATTTTTCAAGATATGGGAGAAACAAACACACCTGTAGTGATGGAATACAAAGATAGGCAACAAAGAAGTGGTAAGCATGAACTCCAGTGCAGAGGGTCTGTCCTGCCCATTAATTTTAATTTCTAACTGGCTTCCAGTACATGGCAAATCGACAAACATGTTTAATAAGAAAATTTATGAAAGGGAAAGTAACAGGGACGTATGCATATAATAATATAGCAGAGAATAAGCATGGATTAATTTGTTTTGGGGAAAACATGCCAGTTAAGTAATAATAATAATAAAAAAAGATAGTTTGGATATAGAGAGTTGGGTATGGGTGGACTATACCAAGATGGACGTTATAGTCTGAACCTGTGAGAGGAAAAAAATAAGGAAAGATCTAGAGATGTAAAAATTCATTTCATGCTCAGGAAGTGGCAAACTTATGAGAAGGGCTTAGGGTCTAGAATGTGGTGGGAAGTGAAGGTGGAGAGGTAATTGGAAGGCATATCCTGGCTAGTATGGTGAGCCAGGATAAGTCTGGGAAATGCTGTACCAGTCCATTCCATAGTCTTGAACAGAAGTTCTTGATGAGACTGACACCTCACTGCTGAGATGTGGGTACTGACACTGAGCCACCCTCCAAAGAGCTTGAAGGGGTTTCATCAGTGTTTTGGGCCTGATCTTTCATGTGGGCAAAATTTTACTAATTCCAACTGCAAAAAACATTAAAGAAAAAATAATTTGGCTCTACAGTGAAATTAGATAAGGACTACAGGTTCTTGATATCAGTCCAAATTTATGTTCAGCTCTTTCTGGAATGGATTAATTTGGCTCAAGTACTATTTCATTCTCCTGAATCAAAAGTGATAGATTCAGTTTTAGGGGGAACCGGGCTGAGAATTCAGAGTTTATCTGTATATGTGAACAAGGTGGCTTTGCAATTTTTTTTTTTTTTTAATCAGAAGGAAAGCTGGGGTAAAGTGCTTTTCAAGGATATGCTTGCTTTTTAAGCACATGACACAGAAATGCCCAGAGGTCTTGACTCCAAATTCTTTTGATCTTTCATTTCTACCCATAAACTCAGTCTTATTGTTTTTTAAAATTCTCATGACAAATGAGTTCTTCCTCTTGAGTTTTGACTTGTTCTCCTTATTTAGGGACATACTTAAGTTTTTCCGAAGTGTGTGTTTATTCTGCTTTTTTTTAATTGGACACAAAAGAAATTTGTTACATGCCTTTCCAGTGCAATAATATTAAATATTCCTAACTTAATTACTAACCACACTTTCTTTTTAATGAGTCTATTTAAAAACATTTTTAAAAATATTTTATTTATTTATTTGACACGGAGAGAGACAGTGAGAGAGGGAACAGAAGTAGAGGGAGTAAGAAAGGGAGAAGCAGAACTCCTGCCAAGCAAGGAGCCCAATGTGGGACTCGATCCCAGGACCCTAGGATCATGACTTGGGCCAAAGGCAGATGCTTAAAGACTGAGCCATCCAGGCACCCTATGGCTGAGGCTTAACCCACTGAGCCATCCACATGCTGCTTAAAAACATTCTTAAAGCAGGATTTCCTTTTTAAATTATATCTTTGTAGCAGTTTAAAGAAGTTAATGCAGTAAAAATTTCATAAAATGATAGATGATTTGAGACTCTCATGCTTCCTTTTAGAAAAAAAAAAAATTTTGACTACTGCTCCATTCTAAGGAACAAGAATACAGATGTCTAAGAAATACTTCCAATAACTCCTAATTCACTTCACCGGGAGCAAGTTTCTTTAACAGCTTTAGCCATCATTAATATACATAACAACCTTAAAATAATATCCTGATACTACTTCAGAGAGATGTAGTTAAACTCAATTAGTTGTAGACTGTGAGGAGATTAGATGTTCTTGGATCAAAGATATTCTTGGATGAAATATGCTATGTGGTACTACTGTGTGATTATTATAATTAGGACATCACATCTCAGTTTATGCAATGACTGGGGAGAAAAAAAAATATATATATGTTTTTAATTTTTAATTTTTTATAAACATGTAATATATTTTTAACCCCCGGGGTACAGGTATGTAATAACCAGGTTTACACACTTCACAGCACTCACCATAGCACATACCCTCCCCAATGTCCATAACCCCACCCCCCTTCTCCCAACCTCCCTCCCCCCAGCAAACCTCAGTTTGTTTTCTGAGATTAAGAGTCACTTATGGTTTGTCTCCCTCCCAATCCCATCTTGTTTCATTTATTCTATATATTTTTTTAAACCAAGAATAAGAATGTGATTCTTATTATGTAAAAGCCCTAAATATTTTCATTTCCTTTCACCCCTTAGGTTTCCCAATTAATTTTATGCCTAGTCTAAATAAAAATTAGTGGTACCTGTTTGTTTTAGTTTGAGAAGAGAGACACTTTTCCATTAATTTACAAAGAATCAGCCATTCAGATGATTTTAACAGATTGTTGCTCACACATTGTTTATACTACTTAATAGAAAGATTTCACCTACATGCTTTCTCTAAAATCAACTAAAGAACAGTAGATTTTGTTTTATTTTATATACTTTTTTCCCCCTTTGGGCATGTTTGGGAATTTCTTTTCTATATCCTTATGAAGTTCCAAATGACACACTGTAGGAAAACTGTCTCCCAGACAGAGTAATACCCTATAAAGAACATGGGTTTGATCTTTAAAGACAAGGGATAAAATACAATTCTTCCCTTAATTAGCTCCTGTATTCTGAGCAGTTGGACACATAACTTAATATTCCTCTCCATCAATTTTTGAATCCATAAAATAATGTTTATTACACACTTAATTAGGAGGGTAGTATGGTTGGAAGAACTATATGAGATACACATGTAGCATAAAGCCTAGCTCAATGGTGATCAATAAAGTTCAGTTTACCCCTGAATTTGATAGCAATAAAAACACCTCCATCAGAAAAGGAAAAAGTTCTCAAATCAACAACCTAATTTTATACCTCAAGGAACTAGAAAAAGAAAGAGAAATCAATGTTGCAGAAAGAGGGCATTTCAAAAACGATTAGAAGAGAAATATATGAAATAGAGACTAGAAAACAAAATCAATGAAACTAACAGTTGGGTTTCCTGAAAAGATTTTAAAAAAAAGTGACAAACTCTTGGCTAGACTAAGCAAAAAAAAAGAAAAAAAACCTTAAATATAAAAAATCAGAAATTAAAGAAGAGACGTTATAACCGATGCCACAAAAATAAAAAAGGATTATCAGACTACTGTGAATAATTATATGCCAACAAATTGGATAATCTACATGGAAGGGGTAAATTTCTAGAAACACAAAACCCACCAAGACTGGATCATAAAGAAATAAAAAAATGTAAATAGACCTATGATGGCATTTAGGATAGGTTGCCCCCCACCACAGCACCTTGATATACTGAATATTTTAAGCTGAAGAAGTTAGTGTGAGAAAACAGCAGAAGCAGGAAGTTCCCTCTGCTCGCTTTCCTTCATTCTTCCCCTGAAACAGGTCATAAACTTTCATGTGAGAGGTGCCCTCCCTGTCTCCAGGAAAACATTCTTACCTCCAAAGACAAGGGAATGCTGAGAAGAATCTGAACAAACAGGACTTGTTAAGTTTCCCCAGTTTATTACACTTAGGTCATACCCTTTGACCTGTCATATTTCTCCGTGACTGTCTACTCTTCATCAAACCTAACATAAAAAGACTCGGGTTTAGTCATTTCTTCAGTTCCTCCTATTTCTTTATGTAGGCTCCCATGTCATGCAAAGCTTATGCTAAATAAATTTGCATGCTTTATTCCTGTTAATATGTGTTGTTCATATAATTTTCAGATACAGCTGGGGATCCTAAGAGTGTTGACGAGAACATTTTCTTCCCCTATAGCTAGGACTAGTTAGTAGAAAAATTGAACCAGCAATCAGAAACCTCCCCAAAACAAGATAGTCCAGGATTAAATGGCTTCATTAAAGAATTATCCCAAACATTTAAAGAAGGATTAACACAATCCTTTTCAACTTTTCCAAAAAATCGAAGAGGAGGGAATATTCCAAAGTCATTTTATGAGGCATCATTACCCTGACACTGAAATTAAAGATGTGACAGGGAAATAAAATTATAAACTACAAATTCTGATTACTGATGCAAAAATCCTCAACTAATACTATCAAACAGATTCAAAAACACATTTAAAAGGACCAAGTAGGAATTATTCCCAGAATGCAAGGATAGTTTGACATAGGAAAACCAATTAAATATACCACATTACAGACTGAAGGCCAAAAACACATGATGATCTCAATTGATGCAGAAAAGGCATTGGACAGAATTCAGCACTCTTTCATGATAAAAACATTCAACAAACTAGGAAGAGATGAAAATTACCTCAATGTAATAAAGGCTATAAATGAAAAGCACACCTCATGACGTAAAAAGCTGTAAGTTTTCCCTTTGTGTTTAAGAACAATGGGAGGATGCATTCTGTATCACCATTTCAGTGCAATTCTGAAGGTTCTAACCAGAGCAAATAAAAGGCAACTAAATTGGAAAGGGAGAAGTAAAATATCTCTACTCACAGATGATATAATCTTACATGTAGAAAACCTTAAAAATTCTACAAAAATAAAACCCTGTAAGAACTAATCAATAAATTCAGCAAAGTCAAAAGATATAAAATCAACATACAAAATTCAGTTGCATTTTTATACAGTAACAATGAACAATCTGAAAGGAAATAAGAAAACAACGCCATTTATAGTGGTGTCAAAGAAATAAAATACTTAAGAATAAACTTAACCAGAGAGGTAAAAGACTTGTACATTGAAAACTATAAAATGTTGGAAGAAATTGAAGAAAAACATATAAGTGAAAAGCCAGACTGTGCTTATGAATTGCAAGACTTACTAATGTTAAAATATCCATGATTTTATATATAGAAAATCCTAAGGCCTCAACTAAAAAACTATTAGATATAATCATGAATTCAGAAAGTTGGGGGCTACAAAATTAACATACGATATCAGTAGCAATTCAATATACTAATGACAAAATTCTGAAAAAGAAAGAAATAGATCCCACTTACAATAGTATTAAAAACAGTACTTAGGAATAAACTTAACTAAGGAGATAAATGATCACTGTACTGGAAACTGTAAGACATTGGTGAAAGAAATCAAAGAAAACAAGTAAATGGAAAGACACCCTGTGTTTATGGAATAAAAGAATTAGTATTGTTAAAATACCAATATCACCAAAAGCCATCTATAGATTTAATGCAATCTTTTTTTTTAAGATTTAATGCAATCTTTATCAAGATTTCAATGGCAGTTTTTACAGAAATATAAAAAATTCCTAAAATCTATATAGAACCACAAAAGACCCCCCAAAACCAAAGAAATCCTGAGAAAGGAGAGCAAAGCAGAAGGTATCACGCTTCCTGATTTTTAAGCTATATTATAAAACTATAGTAACCAAACAGTATAGTACCAGCATAAAAACAGACAAATAGATCAATGGAACAGAATTGAGGGCCCAGAAATAAACCCAAGCATGTAGAGCCAATTAATATTTGACAAGGGAGCCAAGAATACTCATGGAGAAAAGACAATCTTCTCAGTAAATGGGGTTGGTAATATTGGATATTCACATATTAAAAAAAAAAAAGAAATTGGATCTGCCCGTATCTTATACCACTCATAGAAATTAACTTGAAATGGATTAAAGTCTTAAACATAAGACCCGAAAACATGAGACTCCTAGAAGAAAAGAAAGAAAAAAACCTCCTTGACAGAGGTCTTGTTAATGAATTACTGGCTATGACACTTCAGGCACAAGCAACAAAATAAAAAACAGAAAGTGAGACTAAATGAAACTAAAAACCTTCTACCTTCTGCACAGCAAAAGACATCAACAAAGACAATCTATGGAATGGGAAAAAATATTTGCAAACCATATTACCTGATAAGGGGTTAATATCTAAAACATATAAGGAACTCATATAACTCATTAGCAAATAAAATAAAATGACCCAATTTAAAAAAAAAATGGACAAAAGATCTGAAGAGACATTTCTCTCATACCCCCCCCCAAAAAAGTGAAACAAGCTCATGAGTAGGTGATAAACATTATGTCATTATGAAAAGCAAATTAAAACTACAGTGAGCTATCACTTCACATCTGGCCATCTGGAATAGGGATTATCAAAAAGGTAAGAGAAAACAAATGCTGTGTGGATTGGGAGAAAAGGAAACCCTTGTTCCCTACTGGGAGAATGCTAATCAGTAGAGTCACTATGGAAAATAGTAGGGAGGATCCTTGAAAAATTGAAAATAGAACTACCATATGAACCAGCAATTCCTCTTTTGGAAATATATCCAAAAATAATTAATACACTAACTCAAATGATATTTGATCTCCATGTTCTCAGCAGTATTACTTACAATCGCCAAGACCTGGAAACAACCTAAGTGTCCACTAATGGATGAGTGGATATATATATATATATATATACAGTGGAATATCATTCAGCCATAAACAAACAAACAAACAAAACACCAGGGAAATCCTGCCGTTTGTAACAACGTGGATGGACCTTAAGGGCATTATGCTAAGGGAAATAAATCAGAAAGAGAAAAGAAAAATAAATATCATTGTCTTACTTCTTTGTGGAATCTTTTTTTTTTTAAGATTTTATTTATTTATTTGACAGACAGAGATCACAAGTAGGCAAAGAGGCAGACAGAGAGAGGGGGAAGAAGGCTCCCCGCTGAGCGGAGAGCCTGATGCAGGGGTCCATCCCAGGACCTTGAGATCATGACCTGAGCCGAAGGCAGAGGCTCCAACCCACTGAGCCACTCAGGCACCCCTTCTTTGTGGAATCTTAAACAAACAAACAAACAAAAATCCCCAAACTCACAGAAAAAGAGATCAGAGTTATGGTTATCAGAGTTGGAGGGTGGTAGGAGGGGGAGCTGGAGGAAGGTGGCCCAAAAGTGGTATAAACCTCCAGTCATAAGATAAATAAATACTAGGGATATAATGTATAAGCTGATGACTACAGTGAACACTGCTGTATAATATATAGAAAGTTGTTAGAATAAATCCTAAGAATTCTTATCACAAGAAGAAAATGTTTTTCCTTTTTTCCTTCCTACTTCCTTTTCTCTATTATTGTATCTATATGAGAAGATGGTTATTAGCTGAACCTATTGTGCTAAATCATTTCATATTATGTGAATTAAACAATTGTGCTGTATGTCTTATACAGTGATATATGTCAATTATTTCTCAACAACCCAACAAGAAAATACGAGGTAAAAATAAATAAATAACCTAAATTTTAAAAAATGCCCACCACATTAGAGGATTCTGAAACTTGCTGTAATTAAGCAGGACAATGAAACTGACTGAATTGGTTTCTAGTTAGTCAGGTTGTTCCTTGTTCAAAAAGATTATTTATATGTTGGATTCTGCTTAGAAAACCTGCGCAATACACATTAGTTAAGTCATTTTTATTTTCTCTTTCCTTTCCTTTTTTTCTTTCTTTTTATTCTGAGAGAGTGAGCATGAGTGGTGAGTATTGGGGAGGTGCTAGGGAGGGACAGAGGGAAAAGGAGAGAGAGACGAGAAAGCAGATTCCACCCTGGGTGTGGCTCAATCTCATGACCCTGAGATGGTGACTTGAAGAGTCAAAATCAAGAGTTGGATGGTTAACTGAGCCACCAGCTGACCCATTTATTTTCATCTCTTAATGCTATTTTAATCTAAATATCTGCTATCATTGATATCCTATATATTGCATTCAGAATTAAATGTATATATGACAAACTAAATTGATGAATTCATATATGATTAATACCATTCAGTATATATATATATATATATATATATATATATATGCCCTAAAGACAAGGCATAAGAATCTCAGGTTGTTAGTGCTAAAAGATACTACAGTTAATAATTCTATGAGACAGAGACATGCAAACTAAGGATTGATGACTTGTCCCAAATTTATCACTACTCAGTGGAAGAAAGAGAACTGAGACCTTGATTGTTTGGTTCCAATTCAACTAATATTTCCACAAAACCAGAGTTGAGAAATATTACATTATAATCTGATCAGTGAATTTATATTGCATCAGCCTTTAAAATTACATAACCACTTTCTGATGATCGCTTAGGACTAGATAAAAATAAATCATCTTTAAGAAAGAATTCAACAACTTGGTTTAAACAGGCACTGACTTGAATAAGCATCCATGAACAATTCTAACCTGTTATATTTGATGTCATATTTTCTTGGATGTAAATTCAATACAAATTTTATAATCAAGGATTGCTCCTCACATTTTTATTACAGAAATGGAGCTCTAGATGTATTACAATTACCTAAAAGTTAGACACCTATTCAAAAAAGGTAGTGGGAATAAAGATACGTTGCTGATTCCTATTTTTATCTTCTTGTATTCACTTATAACTGAAAATCACTGCTGCCAGATTAAATGGTTTGCAAATAAGCTGTTCTCTTGTAGTAAAAATTAGCATAAATTCAAAGTTAATTCATCACTTCTAGCACTGAAGGACCACAAATGAGGGTGATAAAAGCAGATGCCTGGCATATGGCAACAGATGGGTCACAACATTTAAAAAGAGCTACTGGGAATAGGATGGTTCACTTTTCTCAATCCTTATCACAGAAGGTAAGAAGGATGGGGAAGGAAATAATCAAAACAATTTGGACTTTATTAGGTCCTAATTTTCCTGTGTTTTTTAAGTGTCCCATTATAAAATAAAGGACTTGCAATTTGCTAATAAGTTTATGCCATAGTACTGTCTATAATAACCATGTAGAAAAATCCATAATAGAAAGAGTCAAGCAAATATAGAAGGAACCTACAATACCCACTGGCAAAATACGGCTGGTAGTGGCAAGAATTATTGGAGCAGATGGTACATGATGAATTCATCAGGATATGTCCCAACACTCAGTTTCATAATCATACCAGGTTTTTTTTTTTTTTACTATTTTTGCTCACATGACACTTTATCCTAACATTACACCAAAAATTTCATGTGTGAATAATTCACAATTTTATAAGCATGTATGCTTTTCATTACAAGTCAGAAATAAGAATTATGCTTAGGATAAAACTTTGATATTCCTTTATCCTTTTGGAGTTGGTTTCATAAATACAATTCATGAACTCCAATGATAAAAAGGGAAAAAAAGTGTATTCATTCAGTTTATACGAAGTAGTAAATAGATTTTAATGGATATTATTGTTTGCCATATATGTAGCAAAGATGATGCCAAGTCATATTTTCCTTTCAGTGTGAATTTTCTAAATAAGGCTACATTTGGATTAAATTTGAAATCTATTAAAGAAAATATATAGTTCTCATTCAAATAAAATCCTTAAGGAATTTTCTTAAATTAATATAACACTCAAAACCTCATCCTAAATTGTCATACAGAGAAAAAGATGTTATCACAATAAAAGCTTAAACTTTCACTCAAACCATCATTAGAATTTAAGATTATTTTCTACTAATTAAAATCCTCATGGATGCAGCTTAAAGATATAATCTATGTTGTATCTAGGCTCCTCTAAAAGTCGTGAAAAAAAAGAGCTGTTTTCTTTCCCCACTGTCTATCCCCTCATTCAGAAACGTTATTTTTGCAATCAGATGAAACTTGGCATGGGTCCCTCCTAACACTCTGTATGTGCTGCTTTTATAAATTAATCAGAGTGTGATTCCCATTGCCACTCTTCAGTAGTAGCAATAGCATATTTTCAGGCTAGTTTTGCCATTACCAAAATTCATTGCTCAGGAAGTAGGATAAAGACCAGGTGTGGGTAGTATGTTGAATTCTGGGAAATAAGCGTAGTACCCTTAAGTAAACCCTCTGGTTGAGGGCAGAAATAGGAAAAGTCCCAGAAGCAATGTATTTCAAGGTAGTGTAGGTTTTTATTGTTGATAATGCATTTGTTATTTTGAATATTTTCTTATTGTTTTTGTAATCCCAAATAGAAATTTAAACCCATTAGCTTGTTAACTTCCATAGTGACAGCAAAGAATACCAACAATAATGATAACATAAATGATAAGAACCAGCCTTAAATAAAGCACTAGTTTCAGATACTACAATAAATATTTTATATGTATTTTCTCAGTTAGTCTTCATAAAAACTCTAAATGGCAAATATTATTATCAAATTGCAACCCAGAGAGGATCTATAATATCCCAGTGTCACACAATCAGAAAGTTGATGGAGCTGAGATTCAGATTTAGATGTCTCTAGCTCTGAAGCCCACATTTACCTGCTTCCTTTTCCATATCAAGAGCTCAAAAACCCAGCATTCTTGCACCTCTTAAAAAAAAAAAAAAAACTACTCAAATATTCAGTGTGACAAAAGAAAAAGAGATCAAGAGTAGGAAAATCGTGTCGCAAAAGGAAAGACACATATTCCCCCAACCTAAGAATTATTAAAGAAATAACCTTACAAACTATAACATCACAACAAAAATATAAGAAACAAGGTATCCAATATTAAGGAAATGCACATAAAGGAGAATATTTTTATGCAGTGCAAATTAGGTTTAGGAAAAACATATAGGAAAAGATTTATGACACAAGGTCAAGCAAAGTTATACTACGAAAAGATATAAAGTATATGTTATAACTTCAACAATGGAAAGGAAAAATTACAGAAGAAAAATACTTGAATAAAATAAGATTAAATAAGTTATAATAATAGCCTCAGAGTGATAGAATCATGGTTTTTGCCCCTCCTCCTTATATTTTGGGTACTTCCTAAAATACCACTTAGGAGCATATATTACATTTTAATCAGAAAGACCAGGGGCACCTGGGTGGCTCAATGGGTTGGTCATGATCTTAGGGTTCTGGGATAGAACCCTGCATTGGGCTCTCTGCTAGGCCAGGAGGCTGCCCCCACCGCCGTTCTCTGCCTGCCTCTCTACTTACTTGTGATCTCTCTCTCTGCCAAATAAATAAATAAAATATTTTTTAAAAATAAAAGAAAAACCATTAATTATAAAATAATTCAAATAGTCGTAAATAAAATTTATATAAATAACCAATCATGGATAAATGTCATTTGGATGATTAAAATGTTTAATTTTTTTTTATTTAGAAAATGTCACCATACTAATAAAGGCAACTTAAATTATTGAGGGCATATTTTATAATCAACAATATCTATGGAATTATGGAATTATATCTGATAGGAAGAAACAAACATTGTTGAAATATTTTTATCTTGCATAAGTGTAATCTCTTGTTTCTTGTTCCAAAAATACTTTTATAAAATTTATTCTATTGCAAACGTTCATTCTTCAGCAATCAGTGAACTTTCAGTGAGCTTTCCTGTTTATAAGTGTCTCAAATATACAACGTACTTTAAGGATCCCATAATATAAAACACATGGCAACTGGTTTAGTTCTCAAGAAAACATTGTAAGAAAAATGTTAAGCGTACAAAAATATAACAGCTTTCATTACATAACTTCCCTAAAATAATAACTACAACTGGTCCTTACTGCCTATCAAACCATATTCAAATTTCTCAGCTTAGTATTCTCATTAATTGGAATTATTTTACCTCTTCAGTCTTATTTTCATTAACTCCAACATAACCCTCTATCTACTTCAATAATTCTCATTATGGTTTCCTAAGCAGTAAATGCTTACAGTACCCCCCAAATTGCTGAAGCCATTATCTCTACCTACTGCTTTCCCCCTCTAATCACTTCTCTGAAGGTCATTTCCTAGATAGCTTTATTAATTTATTCCTCCAATACTGAGCTCTTACACTCTGCTAAATTCTAAAGAGGATATATGTTGACATGATTCTACTTAGGAGAGATCAAACAGTCTAGTGAGGGATATAAAAGAATAAACAATAAAAAATGAAAACAAAATACTATATTATCAATGGGTGGCT
This sequence comes from Neogale vison, assembly GCF_020171115.1. Classification (NCBI taxonomy): domain Eukaryota; kingdom Metazoa; phylum Chordata; class Mammalia; order Carnivora; family Mustelidae; genus Neogale; species Neogale vison. Next base: position 55,216,591 of record NC_058099.1, read on the forward strand.
TGAAGGATATCAAACTAGAGCTAACTGGATGAGATGTGAGGCATAAGGGTGGGAAAGGAAGAAAGATACAGGCAAAAGGAACAGCATAAATAAATGTTGAGAGTCAGTCATGCAAGACACATCTGAAATGGGACTGGGTTTGTACATCAAGATGTAGAAGAACAGTTCCTAGGCACAGCATTAAATGGTTACGGTATAATTTGTTTCTTATAAAAATTACCTTTTATTAAGCTTATGGACTTCAGGATTAAACCACAATTTTCAATACCATGGGGGTTAAATGTTACTGTTTTAGTGGTAACCTCATGCCTTACTTACCTGATGGGTTTGTCAATAACCTGAAATCCATGTCTTCAGCTTCATTTTTATTTCTTTGGGAGTTTATACAGGAATGGGATATAGATGATTCTTAAAATTATATTTTGCATTGACTTGATTCCTTTGAAAGAAATATCTCTTTCCTTCACAGGAAAAATGAAGGACGGTGCCTCAGGGGAGCACTGTCCAGGGTGAACATGTACAGTCAAATAGTGTGTGGCTATAGAGTTTCCATCTGTCTCTAAAAGTGAGGATTTTATATTTATTCATCATCAGTATTTAATTCAGGCAAACAAATTTTTGACAGGAGAAAATTTAATTTCATGTGTAAGGTCAAGAGATGACAAATAGATCCTTATTAGACTCATTTTCAAGTGTGTGAATCAATGTGACACTCTTAGTGGGTACTTAACCTTATTTCTCCTTAAAAGAGTTAGAACATTGGAACAGCACTGAATTTTGCTAACATTGGGTTATTTCCATATAGAGGATACGTATTTCAAGTTATCTGATCCTGTTACACAAAATCAACTCAGTGATGTTAAAAAAAAAAAAAGTATTTTTCTCCTTAAAGAATTTTGGGTGAAATACAAATAGAATCATATTGTCTCAAGACTGACAGCAAACAAAAATAACCTAACACTTAATGTTATGAAATTGCTGAGCATTCTCAGTAATGATGCCTGGACTTTCAAAGTTTGGAATTAAAGTTGAACTGGAAATGCATTTCCCCTTTTAATAGGGGCCGCTCCATGGTACCCTGGACAACCAGTTTGGAAAGTGGGAAATCAGGCCTTGTCTTGGTCTACTGTAAATCACTCAGTCTCTGTATCTCCATTTCCAACTCAGCACTGTAAGCACTTGACAGTGCTCCTAGGAGATCTAATTAATGGTTAGGGTTTTGAATAAAACAGCATACAGACTCCAACAATAATCGTTTCAACCCACCTGCTTACTAATGCCAATGAGGTAAGATGGTTATGCTATGATTATTTTAAAGGCTCCAACATAGAAAATAGTATCCACTTATGAGTACAGCCTTGTTATTTATTAACTGATGACTAATGGCCATATTCTGCACTCATTTTATTTTTTCGTTAAGTCAGAAGTGTTCGGGCAGCTCCTTGTGCTGTTACTGCCCTTCAAAGCATGCTGATTTTCCATGTTTGGTGCCTAGTAAAGATATGGTTCACTAAAAAGATTGCTTTGTATCATGATTGGAAGGAACACTTTTGAGGAAGCTTTTTCAAAATTGTGTCTTTTTTTTTAATTTTTTGGACAAAACTGTTGTCTTTTAAATTGTCTTTTAAAGTTACAGTCTGTATCAGTAAAACACATGACAATCATTAAGATCTCAAAATTCCTGATCCTATCATATGTGAATCCATTTAAGATTTTAATTTCAACAGAGTGGGAGTAGTCAGTTGCTTCTATAAAATTAATCTCTAAATCCCACTTATGTTAATTATGACGTGTTTGGAAAAGGAGGGCAATTAAAAAGTACTGCCATTGAGTAACCAAACAAGTTCAAAAACTGTCTAGTCTTGAGTCTGTATGTCTAGCAGGTCTAAATCTCCGCCAAAGTACGGATCAAGACCATAGGCAGCAAATACTCATGCTGATAAAAATCAAATTGATTAACAATCCAAAGAAATGATACCAAGATGGACATCTAAGAAAATAGTTTTATGTTGTATTAGGCATACTGTGTAGAGAATCCAGATTTTATTTCCCCATGGTACTAGACTAACCTTCTACCAGGATGCTTGTTGGTACCCATAGTGGGAACTTATACAATTTCCTAGGCTACTGGTGGATGGTGATAAGAGGAAGGGGAACCAGACAGAGTTGGGGGGATTTCAGGATCCATTTCTAAGTCCTTAACTTTGTTCCTTAATAACATGTAATCTGGATTCATCATCATGAGTCCAGTGTATATCAAAATAATCCTTGTCACATACTAGTTCATTTTCCCCCTCTGACAAAAGCACACTTACAGAGAAGACCATAAATCTCTTACTTATCCTGACTTTTTTCTCCCATATTTACTCTGGCATTCCCAAACTAATTTTTTAATTTCCAAATAAGGAATAATTGAAACAAGTATTACATTACAAAGAAAATACAAAAATGAATTTTAAAAAAATGAAGTAAATAAACTCAAAGTGAAGAAGTAGAATAGGAAAGTTAAAATTCTATTTCGTTTCATCAGGGTTTTCTGGGACATAGTTCCTGGCAAATTCTCAACATAGCCACACTGTTGATTCAACATATGGATTTTACTATTAAATATAATCCCCAAAAGGAGTTTGTCTGAGTTTTTTAAACTAAATTTACATAGTAATAGTATAGCTTGATTCATTACTTCTTTGACTGAGTAACTATAATAAATCAGGCAGGAGCCTATTATTAATAGTCATATTTACTGGGCAAGTCCTATATTCCAGCAAATATTACTATAAGCACTATTGAAACATATATAGCAAATGCTTATTCATGTGTTATTACTGTACCCTCATAACCCCAGGACCGAGGATAGCATATATGCAAATGCTTTGTAAACAATGTTGTACAGTACAAGATAATGACTCACAAGAGAAATATCTCCTTAGACAAAAATGCCCAAATATTATTTTCTCCTGTGTCCTTATCTTTTTCCTTACTTAACAACAACAACAACAAAACAAAGAAACAAAATTGGCTCTCAAATCTTTACTTGTAGTTTAAATAGAAGGCAATCGTATTGAAACTGTCTCCAACATTTAAAATATATTTACTGAATGCCACCTACAGTCCCAAATCTTCCACTTATTTCATATTTTCATATGGGTCCAGAGCTCTGGCTGAAAGACGATTTTGTGAGAAGAGAATTTCTAGCGTTAAGCCAATGGGGAAGTGAGAAATTGAGGGCATGCTTTTCTAATTGCTCCTACTACGCTTCAGGTAAAGCCACTCCTATTATCTAACCAAGTGCAAGCCTCAGGCAGGTTTCCGACTGATATGGAGTGGCCACTTACAGCACTGTTGAAAAATATTCTTAGGACATGTCTGAACTCAGCAGTGATGTAAGTTATTATGACTGCACTGTATGTAGGAGGAAGGAAGGATTCCACTTACGCCCCACAACTGTTCTTGATTTTGAGAAATGGTCACTGAAGTATTTAGAAGTAAAGTAATATCATTTCTGCAACTTTTTAATTAAGAATGTTTAAGAATATGTGTGTGGAGAGACAGCAGGGAAGGGAGGGGAAGGAGAGGGGAGGAAGAGAGTGAATGAAAAGACATGTAAAATATTAACATGTGGGAGAATCTGGGTGAGGGGTATATAGTGATTTTTGTAGCTTTTATGCAAAGTCTACAATTATTTTAAAATAAAAAGTTTTTAAAAACCGCTTGCCACATATTTGGAGCTCCTCCTACGAATGATATAAATAAGAAAGACCAAACTTAAAAGCAACAAAAGTCCATGTGGTGTAGCTTCTTGGAAGGTGGTAAAACAAATACCCTTGGGGAGAGTATTTTTTTAATTTTGAAATGTTTTATTTATTTGAGATAGAAAGTGAGTGAGAGACAGCACAAGCAGGCGTGGAAAGGAGAGGCAAAGGAAAAGGGAGCTGACCCCCACTGAGCAGGAAGCCAGCCACACCAGGCTCCATCCCAGAACCTAAGATCATGACCTGAGGGAAAGGCAGATGCTTAACCAACTGAGCCACCTAGGTGCCCCAAGGGCAGAGTATTTTAAAAGTTCTTGTATGGGGGCACCTGGGTGGCTCAGTGGGTTAAGTCCTCTGCCTTCAGCTCAGGTCATGATCTCAAGGTCCTGGGATCGACCCTGCATTAGGCTCTCTGCTCAGTGGGGAGCCTGCTTCCTCCTATCTCTCTCTTTCTGCCTGCCTCTTTGCCTACTTGTGATCTGTCAAATAAATAAAATCTTAAAAAAAAAAAAAAAAGTTCTTGTATGAACACAACAATCCAGAAGGAAACCCATCCAGTTGCTTATTTAGTAGCAATGCCAGAATATTTGGTGGCCATTTTAAAGATTTTATTTATTTATTTGACACAAAGAGAGAGATTACAAATAGGCAGAGAGACAGGCAGAGAGAGAGGGGGAAGCAGGCTCTCTGCTGAGCAGAGAGCCCAATATGGGGATTGATCCCAGAACCCTGGGATCATAACCTGAGCTGAAGGCAGAGGCCTTAACCCACTAAGCCACTCAGGCATCCCAATTCTAGTACCAAATTAAAAACAGAAAAATGATTTGGTTCCTTGAAATTCCTTATAATTCTAGATCTTATAAGGATACTTAAGAAACCTAGTCTTCCTCATCCTGTTCATCCATTTTATCCATATGGACAGTACCAATTGGGATAACTATCTTAAACACCTCAGATACCAGTCACATTGTACTCATAAGTTTTCAAGTCTATATGAAGGGCTGTGACAAAATAGAAAGTTAATGCCCTTGTGATTAATGCTATCCATGTACTAAATTAGGCAGCCAAATTCAGTGATTATTATTTTCAATTATAAATAAATTATTTTCAATATGGTATAGAACCAATATGGTTCCTGTGAAATATATCAATACAGTATGCATACAATACTATACTACAATGTTACAATATTTTTTTTTTCTTTTAAGTTCTTCTTTTCCACTCTGAAACTTCAAAATCTCATTCTAGAGCAGGAAAAGAGGATGACAAAACCTAAAATATGTATTTCTTTGTTAACTTATCAGAGAAGAAAAACAACTCTTTTTCTCTTTTTATTTTTATGTTCTGCTGGCACTTCTAGGAACAATGTTTCCTGAGACTGATACCTAAAGACAGAATGGGTCCTGCAACCAAGAAATTTTGCTGTCCCACCTCCAAGCAGACAGAAAGTTGTTTTGTTTTGTCAGGAGTCACAATAACATACTGGAGAAAAGTATTTTAGTTTTTAGGTTTTTTTTTTTTTTTTAAACCAAGAACCTCCATTCCATGTGACTGGGTTTGGCGGGTGGGATGCAGAGGAGGGACTGAGGTTCTATGTTCCAGTCCAAAAATGAAATGTTTCTAGTGCATTCCAAACACGAAAATGAGAAGCAGGCCTAAAGTGTACTTTAATTCACACATTTAACAAATGGAGTTTCGAAATAATTGGCTGGGCATTAGGGAAATACAAGCATTGATTAGTCAGAGCCTCTGTTCACATGGTGATTATTGGGGGGGGAGGCACGGAAATGACAGTGAACAGTAGTATTAACCAAGTTATACTTGGTTATAACCAAAGTTACACTTTATTAACAAGTTATACTTGGTTAGGAAAGTGACAGTCATATATACAGAATTTTGTCAAGACTTTCACCCTTGGAAATCTTTAGTCCCAGAGACTTACAAGTATTTTTTATAGCTTTATTTTAAATAATAGTGCTTTTTTGTTATAGAAAATTTTTTGTCAATGCACAATGTTTAGTCTACCATTAAATCATTAAGTTTTATAGTGTACCTAAAATCACTGATCTAAGTGATTATGTTCTACTTGATAGCTCCCTGCGTATTATTTCCTCACAATTTTATCATCAGATTTTTAAATGGTAGAAGACTAGAGTATGGTTTCAGGTTCTTGCTTGTGGTTCCTGTGAAATCTTAAAAGGGTCTTTGTCTGTAAATCAATTTTTCCTCATCCTTTTCTGCATTCTGGGCAAGGACTAATTTGCTCTCTCAAAACCTATGTGAACATCTATCTGAGTGCTAATATATTCTACCCACCTGTTTCTGGCAAGAAGCATAAAATTCCTGTAAGCTCTTATGAAGAGACTGAGGAATTCTTTGCAAATATAACTGAAAGGGGCTGTCAATTCCATTACCTTCTTTTTTCTTTTTTAATTCAATTTTTTATTTTTTTAATTTCTTTTCAGTGTACCAGAATCCATTACCTTCTTAACGTGGAGTTGCCCATAATTAACATCAGCCACTACGACCCAAATCCTGAGAGTCAGCTGGTTACTAATTCACCTTACTCTGCAGAGAGGATGTTCCAGAATTTGAAGTGGCCCTTTCTTACATGGGCACTGATCATTCTGTGTGTTATTTCTGTGCGGAGATGACTAATGCCAAATTTAGCAACTCAGATATGCAAGATAAGGTATTTTACTATTGCCATGTCCCTTCCTCTGTGAAATAGAATAAAAGGAAGAAAAAAAAATGAGTAGCAGGAACAATTCTAGTCTCATCGTTTCCTAAAAGCATCAAAGAACTAAGTCATTAATCAAATGGAAGGACACAAAAAAATCAATGTTTAATAATTCCCTACTATTTAGCAGGCAGAATCCCAACTAGTTTACATATATTAAATTCATTATGTGTTTAAAGACACATAGCTCGTAAAAGGAAGATCTGTGATTCCTTGAATTCAGCTTTACCTTATTTCAAAGCCCATACTCATTGACTTTTAGTTTTTAAAAAGTTCTATCTACCTATAATTTTTCTTATCAACATACAATATATACTTTGTGCAGAGAAACTGGATAAAATCAAAGATCTTGACAGAGAAAAAGAAAAAGCCAATCATACTGTACCATTATATGATACCACTGTTAACACTGTAGGGCCTTTTATTTCAGCCTTTTGTTCTGTATGTGAATATATCCATAAACATTTTCTCTCTTTCATAAATATTTTTGCAATATAATTTTAAAGCTACATAAAGTTTTATCATTTGCATATAAATAACCTACCATTATTTGTCATTCAGATTATTCCAGTTTTTTCAGTCATACATAATGCCAAATATATAAACTTAAATTATATTTTTATACAAATTCATTATTGTTTCCTTGGGGTAGATGTCTCTATTTAATCGAAGTATTACTGGCAACAGAACTGCTATGCCAAGAAGAATCTTTTTTCTTCGTCTTCTTTTAAGGTGCCATCAAGTTTACCTCTCTAAAGTTTCCTTCAACATCCCTTTCTCTCCAACCTCACCAATGCTCTGCTTTGCTGTTCTTTTTTCATTTTGCGAGGAAGGCAAGGAACTCATTTATTTTAGCCACATACATACAGACCTATGAGAAATCCACCGGCCTTCTGCTGTACTTCATACCTGATGGAGCTCTCATCTTTTAAATTATAAATCCAAGGCTTGTAGGCACACATGCTGGAGCATCTCTCCCCATGGTGAGTGACTATAGAGTGTGTCTTCTGATGAACAACCAGAATTGCCAGTTAACAAATATAAATGAATAGATGTGCCTGAAAACAGAATGGTCTGTCTTGGGATCCAGTGAAGGATGCACTACTAAGGAAATTTAAGTGAAGAATGCAGGATCAACTAGCTAGGAAGATATGTGGTATTGGTCTCGATGATCTCTGAAGTTCCTTTCCATCCTAGGATTCTGTGATGCTCTTTTCTATTTCTAGAGATTACTGACTTTGTCTCTACCTCACCTACAGCCATCTTTTTATATAAGTAGAGTGACTCTGACTTCTGTCTTTGCCAGCTATCTGTCCAAAGTAACAGCACTGTAAATTATGCTTTGAAACAGTGTGCATATCATATATATTGTATATATATATCATATATAATATGTATATATACATATATGTATATATGCATGTTTATATATCAATGCTATATCTAGAAAACTAGCAGCAACATGAGCTCCTAAGTCTCAATTTTAAAATTACACATACATATACCTTTCCAAATTTATGTCTATAATTATAGCAAAAGGCATAAAAGAAACTATAGGTATGCTCACATATGTTCAGAAATTTGGGGGGATATATAAAATATTATTCATAGTAGTTATCTTTAGGGAGTGAAAATTGGCAAAAGAGAGGTAGATCTCTGAATTTAGCAGCTTGAAAGTTGTACTTTATCACCATGAGGAAAGAAATTTCCTTCTCAACTTTGATCTCAAGCTTTGTTTAGTTGACACTAAAACAACAATGATGTAGACAAGTTTTGCAACAGAAAAAAATCAGGGATCGTGTTCGAGTAACAGCCTGTGCCAGAAATCAGTGTTGTAACAGACATAGCTCATAGAATATTGGCATTAAAACATTTTTATGATGGGGCCTGCGTGGCTCAGTGGGTTAAGCCGCTGCCTTCGGCTCAGGTCATGATCTCAGGGTCCTGGGATCGAGTCCCACATCGGGCTCTCTGCTCGGCAGGGAGCCTGCTTCCCTCTCTCTCTCTCTCTGCCTGCCTCTCCATCTACTTGTGATCTCTCTCTGTCAAATAAACAAATAAAATCTTTAAAAAAAATTTTATGAATTTGCTAATGGTGGGTATTAATACAACAATAATTTTATTCTGCTCATCAAATACATGGAAAGTCAAAGACTTAATTCTAGTCCACTTCAGGTGCCCTAATTTAAAATACAAAGGGAAAAAAAGAACATCCATAATTTTAATTACAAGTAGATAATGCTAATAATTTTTTAGTTCACACATGACAAGCCATATTATCTAGGAAAAAAATTTTAATTAAAATTTTTATTAAAAAATTTTAATAAAATGTAATAAAAATTTAAAATTTTTTTAATTAAAATTTTTTCTAAGAAAGCAATGCTATGCTGATAGTAGAGGGGTCAGGACATGCCTGGGAACATGCTGTGTCACCTAGAACTCCAAAATGAAGGAAATGATTATCCTCTGAAAATCTCAAATCAATCATAAGACATCAGAGATCAGGTTGAGAAGTCACCCCTAAAAACAGTCCAATATAACTATCTCCTGACTGAAAGGATTAACATTTTGAATAATAAAATGTATCAGAATATAGGCTGATGCAATGGCCATGCTGGTTGACCCAACCAACGCAGTTAAAAGAGGGCGCCATCCCAAAGTGCTGGGTCCAGCAGAGCCAGGACACACTCAAATTCTCATCTCAGTCCTGCCTGATTCCTTGATTCCCCAATCTTCTAGCTTCCTACTGCATGGACTTGCAGACAGAGGGTTTATTACTCAGAGATATATTACAGTTTTAGTTTTATACATCACTTTCTTGTAAGAGTTGACTTGAAAGATATTGAATATTTCTTTAATTGAAAGCTCACGGGGCACTGGGTGGCTCAGTGGGTTAAGCCGCTGCCTTCAGTTCAGGTCATGATCTCAGGGTCCTGGGATAGAGCCCCGCAGCGGGCTCTCTGCTCAGCAGGGAGCCTGCTTCCTCCTCTCTCTCTGCCTGCCTCTCTGCCTGCTTGTGATCTCTCTCTATAAAATAAATAAGTAAAATCTTAAAAAAAAAAAAAAAAAAGCTCACATGTTCTGATTATGCCTAATTTCAAGGAATAGAAGCTGTTTTGTTGTCACGAGCATTCCAAAATCTGAAAAAGAAAATCTACGATGTTTTTGAGCCATGAAGACTGACGGCCCACTAAATCTGTGAGATGCCGTTCTGCCTTCCCCATGGGGCATGGGTGACCTTGTACCATGTTAGCCTTTTGGTCTAACTTTTAGAATTTTTATTTATATTCTTATCAGGAAAAAACCCTTCAATTAGAAGATTATGTTAAAGTGGCATGTGGCTGAGAATGAGCACATTCCAATTTGAAGACTCAGTAATTTCTCGAATTGAGGAATGGTCTGATTAAGTCCGATTTCTACAAACAGAATTTACTTTCTAAAAGAACTGTTTAAAGTTGGACAGTCTCTTATTATGAAAAGTGAAATAATCACCTTTTCTTTTTAATTAGTAACTGATTAGGCTGCATACAGTAGATGTGACAGAATAAGATAAAAATTGACGAGGTAAACATTTCTCAAGGTATATCAGGAGTCTGTTTATATGACCCAACATCTTGTAGTGCCTACGTCATGAGTTGGTGAAGAGGGAGAAAGAAATAATACATGAAAACTCTTCAGAATACTAACTGGCATAGCTTAGACATTCAACAATTGTCAGGTAACAAATAAAATACTATTATGTAAAATAAGGAAATTGAAATCCAAACATGCCAAATTTACATAAATGTGTATGTGCCATATATAGGCCAGCAAAGATGCTGCAAAGCTTCAGCAAAAGACCTGACAGGATTCACACCAAACTGTCAGCAAATGACTCCTTTGAGGTATGGAGTAACATGGAGCAGGTGAGATGTCACGGGTAGATGAAGGGGGACTTCTGTTTTTCTTTGTATAATAGATCTACATTTCTGGAAGTTTTATAGTAAGAAATCATATATTTACTTCCAAAAAGAAAATAATGTTTTTTTTTAATTTTTAAAGATTTTATTTACTTATTTGACAGAGAGAGCGAGAGCGAGCACAGGCAGACAGAGTAGCAGGCAGAGTCAGAGGGAGAAGGAGAAGCAGGCTCCCTGCAGAGCAAGGAGCCCGATGTGGGACTCGATCCCAGGACACCGGGATCATGACCCGAGCTGAAGGCAGCCGCCTAACCAACTGAGCCACCCAGGCGTCCCAGAAAATAATGTTTTTAAAGGAATACCAAAAGATCCATTGGTACGTGTGATGAAATTACTGTAAAAATGTTTATTCATAATAACTGGGCATGCTCCGTGGTATGTCCATATAGGATAGTTTGGGGGTGAATTGGATCCAACATATACAGCCAGGCTCAGGGAAGTTGTTTGAATGAATGTTTGGGAAAGCACTTATAGCGACTTAGTCAAATTATCTATCAAATTATCTTATCTGTAAAATGAAGAAAATAATAGCTATGTATAAAAACCTAGCTCAATGTTTAAGTGCTTTAAAAATGAATTATTCAGATTTTATTTTTAATGCTTAGACTGAGATATTTGAAACATATGTTTGAAAATTTAACCTTTTTTGTGAATTCTATAAATACAATTTATTCTGGGCTCAATTTGTGTTTCAACCACATAATCAGGGAAGTCCCAACCTAGTGCTGTACACTGATATCACTACTGAAAAACAGAATAATAGAGCTCCTGTTAGAAGAACAGCAAATTGAAGGTGTTGTTCAAATAGATACAAGATGGTGTCAGATTCCCAGTGTCCTAGTTCTATGAGTTATCTAAGATCCAAGCTTATCCAGAACAGAATTTCTCAGGGAACAAAATGCTACTAGTTGTAAGCCTGTAAAACTCGGGATCATGAACACTATTGAACTTCACTACTGTGTTCTCAGCCTTGAGCTGGTCTGGGTAGAGAATCCTTCACCAGCAGCTTTTGTGGAGTGGGAAGAAATATTTACGAAGATCTTGAAGACAGTGGCAAAAAACAAAGGGTACAGTTGCTGGGGACCAAGTGACTTTTGGATATGTTCATCCACATCTTTTTTTTTTTTTTAAGATTTTATTTATTGATTTGACAGACAGCGATCACAAGCAGGCAGAGAGAGAGGAAGGGAAGCAGGCTCCCTGCTGAGCAGAAAGCCCGATGTGGGGGGCTCTATCCCAGGAGCCTGGGATCATGACCTGAGCCAAAGGCAGAGGCTTTAACCCACTGAACCACTCAGGCTCCCCTGTTCATCCACATCTTAAGTGTTCCTAAGGCAGAGATTGTCTTTAGGTCCTTTTCCTCCCCAAAATAGTAAATAAACATACAATTTAACATGTTTAACATTTTGAAAATCTGGAAGAGCGGATAAATACATTTAATCTTGGGTGTCAATATGTGCATCAGGATATTGTAAAGCGTGAGAAGTAATCATACAATCATGATCTAGAGCTCAGATTTGACTTCAACCTTGCTCATCCCCCTTACTGTGTAGGTAGTTTGAGCATTAATGATAGTCTACAGTGCTTTATCTATAAAGGAGATATTACAATTATATTTAGTTAAGAGTATTATAAGGTTTTAGTGGGATAATGCACATAAGTGTTTAACTAACAGCATTTTTCCCATAGAAAGCTTTCATTGTAAGAAGCTAAATACTAGTCTCAGTTTGCAGACATTTTAGGCTCAACCAAAAATTTGGTTCCACAGATCTTTAATCTAGGCTCCTATACACTGCAGAATGCTCAGCCCACAGTATCTGCTTCATAAATGCGAAATCTAAACTCGAAATCAAGATTTCCAGTTGTAATGAAGCTAGGCAAAGCCCATGATTTTTTTTTTTTTAACTTTTATATAGAAACATGGGTTTCTGTGGAACAGGTAATGACGTGGGAGGTGCCATGATAACCAAGTAGAGGAAATGCTTAAGTTTGAATCAGTCCCAAAACCACACTGCCCATCTGTGGCTAATTGTGTAGGAGCCACAGAACAGCCAAGTCATTGACATAATACCCCTATTGCCATTGTCCTTACTATTTCTGAATGCCCACGTAATGGTTGATTTTCTTATATAATTTCACTAAACTTCTACAATGCCTTAATAGAGTTGCTTTTATCCCTATACTGACAAGAAAGCTGAGTCCTACAGTGGTTATATAATGTCCTCAATTGCCAGACAGTGGGGAGTGAAGAAAGAGGGACACTGAAAGCCAGGCAGGTCTCCCGTCAGGGAAGGTGGGTTAAGAGTCTCCATAGGGAAGGGGTGCAGGGACTTGGCAACCTGCCGGGCCCTGATGGATTGTATCTTGACTCGCTCTAGACTTGACTGGGACCTCTCCGGGTAGCTTCAAACCCATGAAGGCTCCACCAGACCAGAAGCCTGCCCCTTGAGTGGTGACGAATAACCTTTAAAGAAGAACAAAAGGAATATCCTTCCAAGAAAAACAAAAGCAAAAAAGTAACACATTTTCAGGGACCCCAGAGACTCTAGCCATTCAGAATTAGTATTAAAAAAACAAAACAAAAACCCCTTAAAGTCTTAACATGTGACAAATCCGTTTAAATGTAAAGTTATTAACTACAAAATAGAAGGTTAAACATATGGTCTTTTGTGCTGTCATGGAAATGAACATAATCAGTCTTAAAAAAAACTCCTAAGATTCGTGGTCTCTCCAGGTCAGGCAGCATGGTTGTGCAACTTGACTGGAATGGGAGGGAATTCTTTTTGGTGAGGAAGTGTTCTTCAAGTATGTACCAATAATTCAACATACATTCCTAGGTACAGGGCGGGAGTCCATCAGGTTTTGGAAATGTCACTGATTTCGAGTTAGATATAAATTCTCTGAACTGTGTCTCTGTTCCTAGCAAAATGACATTACTACCTTTGTGTGCACTGCTGCCGATTCTTGAGCCACGGTGTAAGGAAACCTGTTTCAACAAGATTTTTGTCAGATTTAATAAGCATACGTGTGTGTAATAACAAAAGAAACCATTATTAGGAGTTAGTTTCCTCATCTCCTTGATGTCTTTATCCCTAATATTAAGCCCATCATTATCAGCACTTTTAAGTCCTTGTCTAGGGCGCTGTCAAAAATTTCCTCAGCTATACCTGTTTATCTCACCACTGGGATATCTGATCTCTGCTATGGTATTGTGGACCTGCTGACATGTTAGTTTGTAATCTTTCTTTGGCCAAATTATATTCCCATTTTCTCTTTTCCACTATCTCGTGAATTTATCAAGGAAGGTACTTTCTTCTTTATAGTTTCTCAATTATATCCCTAAGGGTTTTTCTTAGATTTTTGTCTAACTTTAAAAAAAAATCGTTAAATGATAAAACAGTAAAACTATTATTGAAACTATCTAGTTATGAAAAAAATGACTGATTTATAGAACAAGTGATAGAAATCTCCTAGCTTATTCTAAAGTATATCCAAAGCAATTGTGAAGTTAATTTAATGAAATTATTTTTTGAGAGAACTTAAAATAACTTTTATTTTTATTATGAAGTCAGCAAGCCATTTCATATGGGGGAAAAATATAGAAAAGATCAGTAAAAGAAAGAACCAAAAACCAAGTATAAATCTACCACTCATAAAAACTGTGACATTCTGCTAGTATTATATACATATTCATCTGAGGGAATGTGTGTTTGTGTCTTGTCTTGGGAATTGGCTAGAAAACTTTTTTAAAGCGAGAGTTGAGGAACTGGGTGGAGTATATGAATGTTTTAATAAGTAAGTGAGTAAGAAAGGATGAGTAACTAGCTTGAGATTGTTTATTCTATTAGATATATTACACAGCTGCTATGCAAACATTTGCCAAAACATGGAAATCAGAACATAGTAGTCCATAGTAGTTTTCATAATGGCACTGTATTACCTAAAGATTAGTAATCTGACATTATACATAACTGACTGGAACCAGAATGTGGCATCAACAGGTAGTGTATACTTCCTGTGAAACTACTCTTTGATATTTTCAACAGTGATGATCCGGGAAGGCAAACTGGAGAGGGTGCATTAGACCCTTCAATTCCAGATTTTTCTTTAGTGACTGCCTCTGTCTTAGGCAAATTTGAAATTTCTTTCAAAGAAAAATTGATGAAAAGAATTTTCACAGATGTACTGATATAACAATAAAACTTTTTGAATATTTTGTAAAACTGCAATATAAAATTATTACTAAACAGTAAAACCCAGGTTTTGACAGATTATTTACATTTATTAGAAAAAATATTTTGGATATCATGAGATATTTAGAAAACTTAGAGTAGGATTTCACAAGCAATGGTGAAAGTCCTTTTCTTAAGCATATTTGTAAAAGGAGACTTTGCATGGATGAAAACTATTAGGAACATGGAATAAAAAGACTGACTTTTTAAAGTAGTCATTTTGTAGTATATTACCAAGGTCTGGAGATAGATCTGGCACATAGCAGGCATGCAATAAATCACTGATTATTGAATGAACCTCTATCTAAAACAAACCCCTCGGATGCATCCTGAGGACTTCTTTTCTTCATCCATTAGTACTCGAGGGGGTTCTGAGCTATCACAGATCTATATGCAGACTGGAATGAGGGGGAAAGTACAGTACATGGAGTCAGATAAGAGTTCAAGTTGTGATTCTGTTCACTAATTAGCTGTGTGAGCTTGGCCTTCTAAGCCACAATGATCTCATTTGCAAAACGTGGATGAAAATACTTCCCTTTCCCAGTATGACTTTAGACTCGAATGATGACAATTATTAAAACACTCTGAACAGAAAAGTAGTGAACACATATTGGACAGACTTTGCACAAGAGGCCTGACATCTCTTTCCAATTTCATTATAAACTTCCTATGTATATCTCTGTGTTTGTTTATCATATCATCAAATTTCCTTATCTCTAAATTCAAAACAAAAATGCTTACATACTGGGAAAATCCGCCTCCTCCTCCAAACATTCTGATCATTACCTTAAATTGACCTCCTGTACCAAATGCATGCCTGCAAATTTTCTTTTCTAATATTTTCTCTCCCACAAACTTTACTGACTATGGTGTTATTTATGCTATTAATAAGGGGGTCTGGCAACAGAAACTGTTTCTCCCCCCTCTTCAATCTCTTTCAAGTTGCCTTTTTTTTTTTTTTTTAAAGATTTTATTTATTTATTTGACAGAGAGAGATCACAAGTAGACAGAGAGGCAGGCAGAGAGAGAGAGGGAAGCAGGCTCCCCGCTGAGCAGAGAGCCCCACGCGGGACTCAATCCCAGGACCCTGAGATTATGACCTGAGCTGAAGGCAGCAGTTTAACCCACTGAGCCACCCAGGCGCCCCTCAAGTTGCCTTTTTTACAACTGCATCTCTCAGACCTCTAAGAGCAACGATTGTAACATCACAAATAAGAGTGAAGGGAATTCTTCATGAATAAATAAATGGAGATGAGAGACAATGATGAAATCATGTGTATGTAAAGAAGTCAGTGTTAAGACTGTCTCCCAGCAGGTCTATGCAATGTTGTGTCAATGATATACACATCCATCTCACAGGAAAAGAAGGGAGGCTTAATTCCAGCAAGTCTCTAGAAAGGTTTGGCCTGGCTCAGGTGTTTCTTGGGAAGGAGTTCCAAGGGCAGGCCCAAAGCTTGGGAATTCCAGGCAATCTAGAAGAATAATCTGTGAACAACTAAGAGTAATAAACATGAAATGTGGGGTCATGCATAATACAGAGGAGGTTAACTCAGTGCCCACAGTACAGGGCAGAAAAGAACACAAAAATCACAATGAAGTCATATTCCACTCTGGTTCTCTAACTTCTCTACATGGGGATCTAAGAAGGAGACAGGAGGAACTGCAGAACTGCCTCTGTTCAGTGTTTATAAGAAAACTGCCAAGTCTACATAAAAACAAATCTGCTGCTTCCCAGTTAGGCTGAAGCTGGGGGTTTTAGCACCCAAAAGAGTTGGGTAAGAGTTGGAATATACCTGTCTCAATCTCTTCTCTAAAGCCCCATGGCTAATGTTCTTACTTTCTTCCTGGAGACCTTCAGTGAAGCACAAAGTTGTAACACAAAACATCTGTCCTGGCATAAACTCTCCTGTAGCTACTGATGCTTCACATAGAAGATATAACTAACAGTCAATTTAGCAGTTTGCTGCTGCTATTGTTGGGGTTTCTGTTTGCTGTTTAAAAATGTATTTATTAATATACCTTAATCACACACTTTAATAAACCTTTATTAATATACCTTAATCACAAACAGCACGACCTGACTGAGGGAGACAGTCTATGATATTTTCATTAAGAAAAACAGATAAGTCTGGAAAGCGTCCTTAGTTGAAAATAACCAGATTCCCTCCCCCCGACACGGAGTTCTTCAACACACTTGGCTTCATGTACTACCAATAATAAAAGGCAAATGAGTGCAAGAGATTTGAGAGCCTTAAACAGACAAACTCCTTGCCTTTTTAATTTTGTATTTTCAGCACCCGTAGTAAATGCTTAATAAGTACATTTTTTAATAATATATAACCTGTGTGCATGTAGGCAGAGAACATGAATACAATAATAAAATAATTTGCATTATACATGGTGCATGAATACACATACAAATGCACATGTGCGTACACATATACAGACCTACATGTATAGAGATGTGTATGTGTGTGAGTGTAATTTGCTTTCAACGTCTGAACATTCCAAGCAGGAAGAAAATAGATCCTTGAGATAGAAAACCAAAGTCCTTAGGTAGACCAACTTTAAAGATCTTGAGATATGTTTCTTAGAGTGATATCCTGGGACCTTTATGTAGATAATACTAAAAATTCTGAACACAGGACGTGATCTCTGAAGACTGGCTTTTTACACTTATATATGCCAAGTTTACTTTATGTTGTGGAATTTACTACCTCCTGAGTGTTCCAAATGCAGAGGAACTAGGGAAACACCTCTCGTTATTTCTTTTTAGTGCAAAGCCCTAGTAGACAGAATCTTTCATGAAGAAAATCCTTGCCGTCCTCTGGGTTGACTGAGACCACTGCAACTTTCCTCCACTCCAGGCCAATGGAAAATGCTGTTGCTTTGTGGTTAGTTTCTTCAAAGGATTTAGGAAGGAATTATTTCCTCCCACCAGTTCATTGTACAAATAAACTGATGTTCACAGAGGCCAAGTGACTTGCCCCAGAACTCCTGGCCAGTAAATAAGTTTTTCCGTTTAAGTACATCCGAATAAGAAGGAGTCTCAGACCTTGTATTAGTCTCATTGTCCCACTCTTAAGGTAATGTTTACCAGCGACACAGAAAACAATCGCAGGTTGAGGACGGAGAGGGGGAAGGGTAGGAAGTGGTCATTAACAAATCCCTGGGCCCGGGGATCACCTGCTCGCTGGGATCAAAAGAGTGAAACAAGCTATTCCTAAGGACGAGTGGGCCATTGTTTTCAGAACCAGCTGCGGAGAATCAGCTCAACAGTGGCCTTGGAACAGCTGCGGCTGCGGCACCAAGGGGCGGGGGCGGTAGTGGTGGAAGAGTGAGCTAGGAAGGATCCTTGGCAGAGACGCCGCCTCGCCACCCCTTGGCAAACCAGGAAGTATTTCTGCTTACGTGCAAAGGACCGAGCCACCTTTTGAACCGAAAGTGAGAACGGCACACAGCAGGCCCCAGACGGGCTTGGTGACTGCAAACCCTCGGTGGGCAGGCTGCCCGGAAGGCTGCGGACTGGCAGCTAAATGGTCAGAGTCGGAAGCACCGAGTCGGCGCTATCGAAAGTACACAGAGCAAAACAGGCTCTGCTATCTTGGCAAACCCTGACCGAGCAAAGTCCCGGGTAAACAAGCCTCCAGACGCGCGCCCCCTGCGCACTTCCCTACCCCGCATTTCCCACGCGCCCTGCACTCAGCACTGCAGCCTCAGCCGCCCTCTCTCTGCGGGCCCATTTGCCCATCGCCCCACCTTTCGGCCGGGCCCTCATTCCCACAGCTGGCGCACCACACTCACCATCTCTTGCCTGAGGAAGTGCATCTTGGTTTCCAGCCTCTCCAGGGCGCTGCAGTGGCTACGACGGGGGGAGCCAGATGTTGGAGAGGACGAAGAGGAGGACGACAAGGAGGGAGGGAAGCTGCAGCTGCTGTTGCTACTACTGCAGCCGCCGCCGCCGCCGCTCCCCCCGCAGGGGTCCCCTTCCCTTTCCAGGGGAACCGGCTCCTCCCCACGGAGCGAGCGCACTAGGCTCTCGGGTACTTTGCGCCCCAGCTTCAGCTCTATGTCTCTGAGGTCTGGCAGCGGGCCGTCTTCCATGACTTTTCAAGAACGAGGGTAATGGTAATGAAACGCAGCCGACGAGAGGCAGCAGCGGCCTCCAAGGCTGCGGCGAAATGAGCGGACCCCTCCCGGCGCCTGGGTCTCTATCCTCGGCGGATGGAGTGCACCGTCCGCTCCATAACCGCTTTGCGCTGTTCTCAACCCTGAAATCCGCGCAGGACGAAGCGGGTCGCAGCAGCAGTTTCCTGGGGGCAATGGCTCCTCCGACACTTACTAAGATTTTAGAGATCGCTTCATCCTCTTCCTTTTTGGCTACCCCTCCGCCAAACTGAGTTAATTGATATTGCAGAGAGGAGAAAATCCAAGTGTTATAAACCAAAAGAGGAGGAAATTAAGTCTGTTTTGGCTTTATGGGGGGAAAATTCACATTATAAAACTGTCCGTTCACATCTCTGCATCATTCACTGATTGCCCATCTGGTACCACGCGACACAAAGTAATGATGTGGCCACACTCCAGGGTCGTTTCATTTTCCAGCCATATGTCTCCAAGCTTTCGGAATATCCTGGATTGTCAGAAATAATCCCTGGTCAGTGATAGAGGAGGTCGGTCGTGTGCATGGACGCATAAAAGAGATGGTTAGCTTAGCAGGAGTTTAACGGCTTCCTTGTTGTAGCAGAAATGCCCTTCTTTTCATTTAGGCAGTTTGATCCAAGTCATTGTGTTCCTCCGAGCCCTGGAAACTTTAAACTCCGCTGGCAGGTGGACCAAACCAGGGCCAACCCTTGTACCGTATTTCACAGGAAATAAGAGCAGCAGCAATTTCCCCACCCTGTTGCCAGCAGCTGTTTCAGGAACTGCTTTAGTTGGAGGTACCTAATACTGGTGTTAGGAGTTTCAGTTTTCCAGGCGAAATTGCCCAATGATAGCTCACAACCTTTAAAACAATTAACAAAAGTTGGAAGAAGATTGACTTTAAAGGTAGTCTCATTCCCCACCGCCTATCTTCCTCTACAGCAGAAGTCTAGCCTTAGAAGCTTTTCCTACTTTTACACTAGTGAAAAATGAAACTATTTCACCAAAAGTTCAGTAGGAATGTACAGAATGAATTCTTACCAAATGTTGCAGTAGTTCACTGCAAGAAGTGAAGAATTATATGGCCAGAATAATTTATATGACTGAGGTAGGAGTGGATTATAAAGGGGGGAAATTGCTAAGCTACTTTCAATAATGGGAAAAAAAATACTGAACAGAGCCAGCTAGTAAAAAAGTTGTCTTTGATGATTTATCAATATATTGTTAACTATTTAGAAGATAGATAAGGCATAAAATCTATTTCTGAGATACTTCTACCAAGTAAGTTACTAGGCCCTACATGGATTATAGATTTAACTCAACATTGAGTTTTTGTTAATAACCTTCAAGTAGAGGATATTGTTTTCAATTCAGTGAACTCTAATTTTAGGGTTCCATTGGAATGTTTGAAAATATGGGCTCCTCTATTTTAGGGACAAATAAATATTTGTGTTGATCTTCGTGGGCTCCTTTCCCATACATCACTCAGCTTTTATACTCAGCACATAGACAGATACATCTCAGAGTCTATTCGTAGTATAGCCTCATCTAGGAATTACAAGAATAGGGAACATAGGCCTTCAGAATGAAATAGTTAATGTCCGGAAGAAAATTGTTAAAGTTTCATTATCAACATGCCAGAAATTTGTGTGTTATTTCTCATTCTTAGAACCCAATGAAGAAAGCAGTTGTAAATGAAGTGGGTCATTTTAAAGTTGGAAGAACCATTTATAGAATCAAAGAAGAATAATGTTAAATCTCCACTTACTGATAAAACATGTTTTGCTTAAATTTGGAAAACCACAAACTCATTGGATAAGAATTGCACTGTGGCATAAAATCATGAAAGTCTTGTGTTTCAGTCAAGAGCAGGTGTTGTGTGTGTGTGTGTTAAACCCTTACAAAGTTCAGCACAGAGCTGGCTGAGAAGGTGAGCTCACAAACACAAGAGTGTATTGTCAAATTAGTAGTATCAATGTCCAAAAAGGGAATACCTATTTTGCTGTGAGACACAGAAAGTAAAATTAGTACTTGATACAGAAGATGATGAATCAAAAATATAAGTTTTTTTGTTTGTTTTGTTTTGTTTTTCATTTTGAATGTCTACAGAGAAAACTCCTCATAAGATAAAAATACGGCCCGAATGCGTTAGAGTCAGCTTACATGGCTTTGTTAGATTCAAGATAACCTAGCATGCCCTTAAGGATCTGGGTGGTCAGCTTTTTGTTCTCAGTAGCTCTAAGACAGGAGGGTGGGAGGAAAATTGAAGACATTAATTTGGAGAGTTAGAGCCAGATACTAGAGGAACTAGAAGAACTGAAACTTTGGTAAGGACTGACAAAGTATGACAGTCAGCAAGATCCAGTTCACAAATAGATAAAAACCCTCAAGATGAAGAACAGGGCCAGAATCTGATAACTCACAAAGGTATGCTAGAGTTTTCTCATGATTTATGAAACATAAATAGTTTAAGAAACATGAAATTTCTTTCCATAGTTGCCCTATTTTTTGATTCTTGCTTACAAAATAAATCTGGTCTCAATAAGAAAAAGACCTGTATGTGAAGTTAACACTTTGTGCCAGTGCAATATAAAACAAATGCAAAAATTTTAAGAAAAGCTGTTATGCTGAGCCTTTCAAAATTCCTCAATGGCTTATGTCATTTTAAAGTAGAGACACTTGGGGACACCTGTGTGGCTCTGTTGGTTAAGCTTCTGCCTTCGACTCAGGTCATGATCTCAGGGTCTTGGGATTGAGCCTGCCCACCTCCCCACCCCCCACCCCCCATCTTCTCATGGTATTTCTCCCTCTCCCTCAAATAAATAAATTAATTAAACATTTTTAACAAGTAGAGACACTTTGAGTGCCAAAATGTTAAATTTCTTATAAATTGTCTTAACTGCATCATTAATGCTTTATATTGTCTTGTCTCCTAAGAAGGTTAGAGAGAACTATGATTTTCCACAAAGGTTTTGACCTGCAGATGTAGCATATGTTGTATATTCCTTACCCAAAATGTTAAAAAAATTAAGAGTCTTATTTTGTTTTTTTAGCTTTGGGTCCTGAGAATATTTCTCTTATCGTTTAAAAAAAAAAAAAAAGTGTGAGAGGTTTAACCACTTGCTAACCTTGTATGTTAGCCTTTTATGTTAATTACACATCTTGAGTTGGGAAATTTGCTGTCAAGAACTTACAGTAATGGGTCTAAGATGGGGGGCTGGGGAGAGGGTGAGGTCATCACAAATAAGAAAGAGGAAGAACAGAGATAAATAGGGAAAAAATCTTCTGGATAACCTTTTCCTATTTCCCCAGGTCTCATTCTTTTTTTTTTTTTTTTTTTTTTTTTTTTTATTTATTTGTTTGACAGATTACAAGTAGGCAGAGAGGCAGGCAGAGAGAGAGAAAGAGAGAGAGGAGGAAGCAGGCTCCCCGCTCAGCAAGGAGCTCGATCCCAGGACTCTGGGACCATGACCTGAGCTGAGGCTTTAACCCACTGAGCCACCCAGGTGCACCCCCCAGGTCTCATTCTTAACAGCATTTGCTCCCTGCTCTACCCTTCTTGTCCATCTCCAATCACCTCCTGTTTCCCTAAGCCTAACATACTGAAAAGTAAAATTATAAAAATAGTTCTTATATTATTTGCTTGTGCTATACATTTTTAGATCTAGACGACTTTATTACTGTGAACTGGATTTGCCCTTTATTTTTCTACTTAGAATGCCTAAGAGATCTAAGAATGAGTGTTAAAAGATGGAGAGTAAGAGACTGACTTTCCTTCCCAGCTGGACTGTGTTCACAGAAAAGGAAAGAGAGCCTCTTACTTATCATTACAAACCAAAACAAAACAAGAAAGAAACATAGTGGCTAATTATACAGGAACACTGCTGGACTCAGATGACAGGTTTCAAAAGAATGCTTCAGCCGCAGAAACAGAGCAATGTGGTGCGCGACTTCACACATTCCACCCTTCTAGCGCTTCCTGGTATGAGACAAGGTACTTTCAGCAAAAGTAGACTCAGCAAGACTCTGTAGGGTGTGAGTCATGCCACTCCTTAATCTGCTGCTGGCATTGTGGTTAAAAGAAGAAAGGCCTTCCACCTTCTCTCTGGCCCTGATTGAAAGTCCGCAGCATTCCCAAGTCCGACTGGCAGAGGCTTCACCCACCAGGGCAGAGTCTCTCACCTGAGACTCCACTTCCCACAGTGCAGAATAATAGCAAGCCGCTCGCGGCCTCAAATTACGCTTAAGAATTTTAGGAAGTAACTATTTCATGGCTATCAGACTCTTTGAATTTGTGTTTTAAATGTGTAGAGCTGCTGTTCCTATAAATGTTTGCGTTCAGCTGATGAACCGCTTGAGAAGGAAGATGTCATCACAAAACTAAAGAATGTTGATCCTGTCCATACAGAGTGGAATTATAGATCTGCTAAAGCTGTGAAGACTTTACCCTTCTTGTTTAGAATCTTTTGATTCACCTATAATTTTGTAGCGGGGTTGGGTCTATTTTACTAAATAAAATCATCTAGTTTGTTACCAACCTGAGCAACTTTTACATGGCTATGCTGTGTATATTGCCCTATCTATCATCCATCATCTATCTATCTATCATCTAAATGTCTCTCCCTGAGGAGCACAGATACTTTAACTACTACTCTGATTGGAATCTAATTAATATTTATAATCACGGCTAAAACACTTCCCTGGGAGATTTAGTAGACAATACTAAAAGTAGGTCACCAGCATCTAAGTCTGCCTTATCCCCTCTTCACAATCCCTGTCAAATCTCTGTCTTCATTATTTGTAATAGAGTCCTTTATTAGCTTTATCGCTTTTCTGAATTCCTACCAAAAGGTGCAGAGCAGGGCCCAGAAAAACTCTCTTAGGTGAAGCCAACCTTGCTCAGTGCCCCTGTAAGCCATTCCAGTTTGGCTTATCGAATGGACTTACAGGTTATTTTAGTGGCGTGCTGGTCAATGTTTGCAACTGGCTGTTGAAAACATAAAAGTAACTTATCTGTAGCTTTTGATGGTTTTCCTAGTTATCCTAAATTATAATATAGGATTTCCTATATTATATATATATAATATATCTATATATATATAATATATATATTTCCTATATAATTTATAATTTCCTAAATTATCCCACTATGCCTGCTCTCAAGCTTCCAGTAGGAGTTGGGAAAGGATAGGCACTAGTACGACATTATTATAGTATTTCCATCATATAGATACACTAGACATAAGTAGCCTCAAGAGCACTGAGTGCAGTAAAATGTAGTCAAATAATTAGGAAGTGATGCATTTTGATGATTTATTGCCTTTGTTTTAGCATAAGTTACCTAATTTAAAATGTATACAGTGTATTTTTTTAAATAATGTCTGTGTCTAGCAATCAACTTGCAAAATTCCTAAAAATTAAACAATCTGCTCCTGCAAGCTGGTAGGGGATGCTTCCAGTGCATGTCTGGTTCACAAAATCCTGGAGGATGATTATTAATTACAATGAGGAAAGGTAACACATAATTCAAAGTCAGAAAAAGCAGTGCAGTTTAGAGTCTACAGGTTGGGCAAAGTGATGCCTGGGGAAATGAGTTCCAAATTCGGAAGCAGGAAGATTACGGAACTCCTGAAAATGTGTGTAGTCCTTTCCTGGGGGCTGCCATAACAAAACACCACCAACTGAGTAACTTAACAGAACTGCAGTTCTGGAGAGGAGAAGTCTAAAATCAAGATGTCGACAGAGCCGCGCTCTCTCTAAAGCCTTAGGGCAGGATCCAAACTTACCCCTTCCAGCTCTTGTTGCCCGAGTATCCGTTGGTTTGTGGCAGCATAGTTCCAACCTCTGCCCGCATCCTCACATGGATGTCCTCCTTCTGGGTCTCAGTCCAGATTTTCCTCTTCTCCTAAGGGCAGTAGTCATGTTAGGGTAAGGGCCCACCCTACTCCAATGTATCCTAACTCCATTCCCAAACGAAGTCATATTCTGACAGAGCAATGAGAATTTCAACACATTGTCTACACAGGGACAATCCAACTCATAACTCTATGGACTGGTGTTTGGTCTTGGGGATCATCTCAGACATGAGTCTGTGAATAACAGAACTGGCTTCTTCTTTTTGGTTGTTATTCTTTTTGTATTTGGCAGTGAGCTATCGAGGCAGCCTTAAAGGCTTAAAGCCACAAGGAAGAAATAGACAACGGGCTGTCTCAATCAGGCAACATGTATTAAAAATGACAATGTCGTTTATGCCTTCATTAATAATCACCTATAAGTTAGATTATGATAGCTGTTAGCTTTTTAAAAGTATGTTTTTATAGGCTAGAAAACTTTGATCACACAAACACCCTTATCCTGCAATCCAGTGGCATAGTCATGAACATAATTGATAAAATCAATCCTTGATGTCTTTCACCAAATATCCTGATGATTTCTAAAACTGAATTTGTGGGGGGCTCTAACAATACATGGTATAAACATTAAGATAAACATGAAAAGCACAAAGGAATATGATCGTTCTGTCTTGGTTTAGAGGTAATCTTATGAATTTTCTTTGAAGAAGACTTGGCAGATTTTATTTGAAGTATTAATTAGCTTTTAGGCAGCATGGAAGCCAAGCATATTGAACTATAACCCCAGCAAGGGTAGAGAAAAGCAAGTTGAAGACACACAGGGAAGATAATTCCTAAGAAGGTTAGAGAGAACTATGATTTTCCACAAAGGTTTTGACCTGCAGATGTAGCATATGTTGTAGGATCCCCACCCGAATATCATGGCTTTGTGATCAGTGCCCATTTCTGGGGATATCTCATGAATAGCTTCTTTCCTGTCCATATTTTAGGTTTCTAGTTTCTCCTTATTCTTGGGGTTACAGGTGTAGAAGGAAAGGTTGAACTACCTTTCAGAAGCCTTGGAAGGCAGAGAACAAGGAATGAAATTTTTTATATGTTTTTTTTTAATTTTAAAAAGATCACAAAAATTTTATGTAAAGGCACACATGAATTACTTAGCATTATTTGGGCATTAAAACTCAAGAACTGCCCATATTAGAATTGCAGATCTGAGTCTTAGGACTTAAGAGCATTACTGTACAGTTGAAAGTTAGCCTTCTTAAGCTATTAACTAGTGTTGCTGCATTGGGGAGAGACAATGAAAGAGAGAGACTGAAGATGTGATTTTCTTTCAGGAGTAAGTATGATTCCACGAGAATACTTTTGTGACCATAATGAAATATAGAGAGTATGTGAACCTTATATAAAAGAGAAATACTATAATAATGTCCTCAAAATATTAAGGCAGATAGTTACTGGTTATTATATCCATTTGATGAATCAGCAAGAACCCTTTTTTTTTTTAATCATGGAGTGTATTTATTCCTTTTTATGGATACACCACAATTTATTATTGATTACTTTACCCATTGTTGGACATTGGGGTTGTTTCCAGTTTGGGCTATTATGAATAAAGCTGCCATAAACTTTCACTACAAAGCTTCATGGGGACAGTTGTCTTCATTTCTCTTAGGAACATACCCAACAGTGGAATTGCTGAGTCATTTGGTTGGTGTACATTTCCCTTGTATCCTGAGACTGTTCCTATGTCTTGTTAGCTCTGGAAGCTTTTTTTTTTTTTTTTTGTACATTCCTTAGAATTTTCAACACAGATGATCATTTCATCTGTGGATAAGGACAGTTTTATTTCTTTCCAGTCTATATGGCATTCACCTCATTCCTGTTTCACTGGAGAGTACCTCTTGGACAAAGTTAATGGTGAGAGCAAACAACCCGGTTCTATCCTGACCTTATGGGAAAGCTTTCAGTCTCTCACTATTAGGTATAATGTAAGGCTAGATGTAAATTTTCTTAGTTGCTTTTTATCAAGTCGAGGAAGTTCCTTTCTATTCCTACTTTGCTGGAAGTTTTTGTTATGAGTGGATAGAGATTTCATCAAAATCCCACAAGCTGGTGAAGAGGGAGGGGGAGAAGCACACTGCCCGCTGAGCAGAGAGCCTGACATGGGGCTTGATCTCAGGACTCTGAGATCATGACCCAAGCTGAAACCAGACAGTTAACTAACTGAACCGCCCAGGCACCCAATCGAATGGTTTTCATGCCTCTATCTTTTTTTGTTTTGTTTGTTTGTTTGTTTTTGCTTTTTTTATGTAGTGAGTTGAATTACATTAACTGGTTTTTCTTTCTTTATTTTTCTTAATATTTTATTTATTTATTTGACAGACAGAGATCACAAGCAGGCAGAGAAGCAGGCAGAGAGAGAGGAAGGGAAGCAGGCTCCCTGCTGAGCAGAGAGCCTGATGACGGGCTCGATCCTAGGAGCCTGGGACTGTGACCTGAGCTGAAGTCAGAGGTTTTAACCCACTGAGCCACCAAGCACCCCTGCATTGATTGGTTTCTCATGTGTCAAACCAAGCTTGTGTTCCGAGGATAAATCCCACTTGATCTTGAAGCATTAGTCTTGCTATTTATTGTAGCATTTGGTTTGCTTAAATTTTAAGGACTTTTGTATCTTAAGGACTTTGTTCACAAGGATTATTAATCTGTGCCTTTTGGTTTTGTTTGGTTTTGTGATATCTTTTTCCTCATTTTGGTATTAGGGCCATCCTCACCTCCCAGAATAAATGGGAAACTGCGATTTCCTGGGAGACTTTGTGTAGAATTGGCATCCTTCCCTAAATGTGTGATAGAATCCACCACCAAGGCCACCTAAGCCTGCAGTGCTCTTTGTGGGAAGATTTTTTGACCACACATTCAATTTATTCGTAGTCATAAACCTATTCAAGATGGTTTAAAAACATTTTTATTTTTTATAAACATATAATGTATTTTTATCCCCAGGGGTACAGGTCTGTGAATCGCCAGGTTTACACACTTCACAGCACTCACCATAGCACATACCCTTCCCAATATCCGTAACCCCACCCCCCTCTCCTAAACCCCCTCCCCCCCAGCAACCCTCAGTTTGTTTTGTGAGATTAAGAGTCACTTATGGTTTGTCTCCCTCCCAATCCCATCTTGTTTCATTCATTCTTCTCCTACCCCCTTAACCCCCCATATTGCATCTCCACTTCATCATATCAGGGAGATCATATGACAGTTGTCTTTCTCTGCTTGACTTATTTCACTAAGCATGATACACTCTAGTTCCATCCACGTCATCGCAAATGGCAAGATTTAATTTCTTTTGATGGCTGCATAGTATTCCACTTCTTCTTGAATGAAATCCATTCATCTGTTGATGAACATCTAGGTTCTTTCCATAGTTTGGCTATTGTAGACATTGCTGCTATATAAACTTTCAGGTGCACGTGCCCCTTTGGATCACTACCTTTGTATCTTTAGGATAAATACCCAGTAGTGCAATTGCTGGGTCGTAGGGTAGTTCTAGTTTCAACATTTTGAGGAACCTCCAAGCTGTTTTCCAGAGTGGTTGCACCAGCTTGCATTCCCAACAACAGTGTAGGAGGGTTCCCCTTTCTCTGCATCCTCGCCAGCATCTGTCATTTCCTGACTTGTTAATTTTAGCCATTCTGACTGGTGTGAGGTGATATCTCATTGTGGTTTTGATTTGTATTTCCCTGATGCCGAGTGATATGGAGCACTTTTTCTTGTGTCTGCTGGCCATCTGGATGTCTTCTTTGCAGAAATGTCTGTTCATGTCTTCTGCCCATTTCTTGATTGGGTTGTTTGTTCTTTGGGTGTTGAGTTTGCTAAGCTCTTTATAGATTTTGGACACTAGCCCTTTATCTGATATGTCGTTTGCAAATATCTTCTCACATTCTGTCAGTTGTCTTTTGGTTTTGTTAACTGTTTCCTTTGCTGTGCAAAAGCTTTTGATCTTGATGAAAACCCAATAGTTCATTTTTGTCCTTGCTTTCCTTGCCTTTGGCAATGTTCCTAGGAAGATGTTGCTGCGGCTGAGGTCGAAGAGGTTGCCCCCTGTGTTCTCCTCAAGGATTTTGATGGATTCCTTTTTCACATTGAGGTCCTTTATCCATTTTGAGTCTATTTTCATGTGTGGTATAAGGAAATGGTCCAATTTCATTTTTCTGCATGTGGCTGTCCAATTTTCCCAACACCATTTATTGAAGAGGCTGTCTTTTCCATTGAACATTCTTTTCTGCTTTGTCGAAGATTAGTTGACCATAGAGTTGAGGGTCTATTTCTGGGCTCTCTATTCTGTTCCATTGATCTATGTGTCTGTTTTTGTGCCAGTACCATGTGTTCTTGATGACGACAGCTTTGTAATAGAGCTTGAAGTCCGGAATTGTGATGCCACCAACTTTGGCTTTCTTTTTCAATATTCCTTTGGTATTTGAGGTCTTTTCTGGTTCCATATAAATTTTAGGATTATTTGTTGCATTTCTTTGAAAAAAATGGATGGTATTTTGATAGGAATTGCATTAAATGTGTAGATTGCTTTAGGTAGCATAGACATTTTCACAATATTTATTCTTCCAATCCAGGAGCATGGAACATTTTTCCATTACTTTGTGTCTTCCTCAGTTTCTTTCATGAGTACTTTATAGTTTTCTGAGTATAGATTCTTAGCCTCTTTGGTTAGGTTTATTCCTAGGTGTCTTCCCGCTTCCAGTCGGTGACGAGAGAAGAATTAGGCACAAACAAGTCAGCTGCAAGAGATTGGGAGCAGGGGACAAAGTCAAAAAGGGCTGCTGCCATGAGCAACTCCACAGTCTCACTTTTATTGGATAGAAAACAATAGCCAATAGAAGGATTGATGAAGGTCAAACGTTAATCCGGTCTTGCAGACAAGCAAGAAGGAGGATAAAGTTTATAGTTAAACAAGCACATTCAAAGGACTCATCTAACTAACAATGGGGCACTTCTGGGAAGAGAAAGGAGCGATAACGGATAAGGGAAGCAGGCAGTTTTTGTTCCACCCAGAGCTGACCAGGCGTTCCTGGGTGCTTGGCTTCCCTGAAGCAGGCGGCATTCTGCCCTGGGCTGACCGGGCGTTCCTGACTGCCCGGCTTCTGTGAAGGGGTAGCATTTCGCCCTGAGTGAGCCAGGCATCCCCAGATGCCCAGCTTCATGGTCGTATATCGTCCTTCTCCCCAAAGACCTGTTATCAGTATATGTATTACTTAAGGCCATATCTAAATGTGCTTGGTAACTAGTAAAGTCCTCCAGGAGTTACAGTTTAAGTAACAAATTGTTCCAAGGGGCAGCAGCAGTATCTTATAGTTTGGGGTGCAATTATAAATGGGATTGACTCCTTAATTTCTCTTTCTTCTGTCTTGTTGTTGGTGTAGAGAATTGCAACTGATTTCTGTGCATTGATTTTATATCCTGACACTTTACTGAACTGCTGTATAAGTTCTAGCAGTTTTGGAGTGGAGTCTTTTGGGTTTTCCACATATAGTATCATATCATCTGCGAAGGTGATAGTTGGACTTCTTCTTTGCCGATTTGGATGCCTTTAATTTCCTTTTATTGTCTGATTGCTGAGGCTAGGACTTCTAGTACTATGTTGAATAGCAGCGGTTATAATGGACATCCCTGCCATGTTCCTGACCTTAGCAGAAAAGCTTTCAGTTTTTCTCCATTGAGAATGATATTTGCGGTGGGTTTTTCATAGATGGCTTTGACAATATTGAGGTATGTGCTCTCTAGCCCTACACTTTGAAGAGTTTTGCTCAGGAAGGGATGCTGTACTTTGTCAAATGCTTTTTCAACATCTATTGAGAGTATCATATGGTTCTTGTTCTTTCTTTTATTAATGTATCACATTGATTGATTTGCGGATGTTGGACCATTCTTGCAGCCCTGAAATAAATCTCACTTGGTCATGGTGAATAATCCTTTTAATGTACTGTTGAATCCTATTGGCTAGTATTTTGGTGAGAATTTTTGCATCTCTGTCCATCAAGGATATTGGTCTGTAATTCTCTTTTTTGATGGGATCCTTGTCTGGTTTTGGCATCAGGGTGATGCTGGCCTCATAAAATGAGTTTGGAAGTTTTTCTTCCATTTCTATTTTTTGGAACAGTTTCAAGAGAATAGGCATTAATTCTTCTTGAAATGTTTGGTAGAATTCCCCTGGGAAGCTGTCTGGTCCTGGGCTTTTGTTGTTTGGAGATTTTTTTTTTTTTTAAGATTTTATTTATTTATTTGACAGAGAGAGATCACAAGTAGACAGAGAGGCAGGCAGATAGAGAGGGAAGCAGGCTCCCTGCTGAGCAGAGAGCCCGATGCGGGACTCAATCCCAGGACCCTGAGATCATGACCTGAGCTGAAGGCAGTGGCTTAACCCACTGAGCCACCCAGACGCCCTGTTTGGAGATTTTTGATGACTGTTTCAATCTCCTTACTGGTTATGGGTCTTTCAGGTTTTCTATTTCTTCCTGGTTCAGTTGTGGTAGTTTATATGTCTCTAGAAATGCATCCATTTCTTCCAGGTTATCAAATTTGTTTCCATACAGTAGCTCATAGTATGTCCTTATAATTGTTTGTATTTCTTTGGTGTTAGTGGTGATCTCTCCTCTTTCATTCATGATTTTATTTATTTGGGTCCTTTCTCTTTTCTTTTGGATAAGTCTGGCCAGGGGATTATCAATCTTATTAATTCTTTCAAAGAACCAGCTCCTAGTTTCATTGTTGTTCCTTTGCGGGTTTTTTTGGTTTCTATTTCATTGATTTCTGCTCTGATATTTATTATTTCTCTTCTCCTGCTGGGTTTAGAGTTTCTTTCTTGTTCTTTCTCCAGCTCCTTTTGGTGTAGGGTTAGGTTGTGTACTTGAGACCTTTCCTGTTTCTTGAGAAAGGCTTGTACTGCTATATATTTTCCTCTCAGGACTGCCTTTGTTGTGTCCCACAAATTTTGAACAATTGTGTTTTCATTATCACTTGTTTCCATGAATTTTTTCAATTCTTTTTTAATTTCCTGGTTGACCCATTCATTCTTTAGAAGGATGCTGTTTAGTCTTCATGTATTTGGGTTCTTTCCAAAGTTCCTCTTGTGACTGAGTTCTAGCTTCAGAGCCTTGTGGTTTGAAAATATGCAGGGAAACCTGATTTAGGACCCAGGATGTGATCTATTCTGGAGAATGTTCCATGTGCACTAGAGAAGAATGTGTATTCTGTTGCTTTGTGATGAAATGTTCTGAATATATCTTTGATGTCCATCTGGTCCAGTGTGTCATTTAAGGCCTTTATTTCCTTGCTGATCTTTTGCTTGGATGATCTGTCCATTTCAGTGAGGGGAGTGTTAAAGTCCCCTACTATTATTGTATTATTGTTGATGTGTTTCTTTGATTTTGTTATTAATTGGTTTATATAGTTGGCTGCTCCCACGTTAGGGGCATAGATATTTAAAGTTGTTAGATCTTCTTGTTGGACAGATCCTTTGAGTATGATATAGTGTCCTTCCTCATCTCTTATTATAGTCTTTGGCTTAAAATCTAATTGATCTGTTATAAGGATTGCCACCCCGGCTTTCTTCTGATGTCCATTAGCATGGTAAATTGTTTTCCACCCCCTCACTTTAAATCTGGAGGTGTCTTCAAGTCTGAAATGAGTTTCTTATAGGCAACATATAGATGGATTTTGTTTTTTTATCCATTCTGATACCCTGTGTCTTTTGATTAGAGCATTTAGCCCATTAACATTCAGGGTAATTATTGAGAGATATGAATTTAGTGCCATTGTATTGCTTGTAAGGTGA
Source organism: Neogale vison (assembly GCF_020171115.1). NCBI lineage: Eukaryota > Metazoa > Chordata > Mammalia > Carnivora > Mustelidae > Neogale > Neogale vison. The sequence continues at coordinate 55,249,115 of NC_058099.1, forward strand.
CTGTTACTGTATATTATCTCTGTTCCTTTCTGATCTACTACTTTTAGGGGCTCTCTTTGCTTAGAAGACCCCTTTCAATATTTCCTGTAGAGCTGGTTTGGTGTTTGCAAATTGTTTCAGTTTTTGTTTGTCCTGGAAGCTTTTGATCTCTCCTCCTATTTTCAATGATAGCCTAGCTGGATATAGTATTCTTGGCTGCGTGTTTTTCTTGTTTAGTGCTCTGAATATATCATACCAGTTCTTTCTGGCCTGCCAGGTCTCTGAGGATAAGTCTGCTGCTCATATAATATTTTTACCATTGTATGTTACAGACTTCTTTTCCCGGGCTGCTCTCAGGATTTTCTCTTTGTCACGAAGACTTGTAAATTTTACTATTAGGTGATGGGGTGTGGACCTATTCTTGTTGATTTTGAGGGGGGATCTCTGTGCCTCCTGGATTTTGATGCTTGTTCCCTTTGCCATATTAGGGAAATTCTCTCCAATAATTCTCTTCAATATACCTTCCCCTCTCTCTTTCTTCTTCTTCTTGAATCCCAATTATTCTAATGTTGTCTCGTCTTATGGTGTCATTTATCTCTCGAATTCTCCCCTCGTGGTCCAGTAGCTGTTTGTCCCTCTTTTGCTCAGCTTCTTTATTCTCTGTCATTTGGTCTTCTATATCACTAATTCTTTTTCTGCCTCATTTATCCTAGCAGTGAGAGCCTACATTTTTGATTGCACCTCATTAATAGCTTTTTTTTTATTTCAACTTGGTTAGATTTTAGTTCTTTTTTTTCTCCAGGAAGGGCTTTTATATCTCCTGAGAAGGTTTCTCTAATATCTTCCATGCCTTTTTCAAGCCCAGCTAGAACCCTGAGAATGATTATTCTGAACTCTAGATCTGACATATTACCAATGTCTGTATTGATTAGGTCCCTAGTTTTCGGTACTGCCTCTTGTTCTTTTTTTTTTTGTGGTGAATTTTTCAGCCTTGTCATTTTGTCTAGATAAGAGTATAAGAAGGAGCAAGTAAAATACTAAAAGGGGGCAAAGACCCAAGGAAAATACACTTTAACCAAATCAGAAGAGACCCCAAATTGTGGGGTGGGAGAAAGGGGATAAAAAAGAGGTTCAGAAAAAAAAAAGAAATAATTAAAAAAAGAAAACAAATAAAGAAAAAATATAAAATGAAAAATATATATATTAGATAAACTAGTTAAAAAACATTAAAAAAGAAAAAGGTAAAAGTTAAAAAAAAATTTAGCAGAAGAAGAAAAAAAAATTGGAAAAAAACCCAAATTAAATTAACTGCAAGGCTAATGAATCATGGGGAGAAAGTCATGAGTTCAGTGCTTTGCTTTCTCCTCCTCTGGAATTCCGCTGCTCTCCTTGGTATTGAACCTGCACTCCTTAATAGGTGAACTTGGTCCTGGCTGGATTTCTTATTGATCTTCTAGGGAAGGGGCCTGTTGTAGTGATTCTTAAGTGTCTTTGCCCCAGGTAGAATTGCACCGCCCTTATCAGGGACCGGGCTGAGTGATCCTCTCGGGTTTGCTTTAGGGAGCTTTTGTTCCCTGTGCGATTTCCGTAGAGTTCCAGAGGACGGGATGAAAATGGCGGCCTCCCAGTCACTGGCCCAGAGGAGCCGAGAGTCTGGGGCCCCACTCCTCAGTGCGCTCTCAGACAACAACACCCATTACTCCTGTCTCCCTGGCCTCCGGCCGCGCTCCGAGCTCACTGAGCCTGCGACTGGTTCAAGGTAACCCCGAGCTGAGAGCTCACTCCTCGGCTTTGTCTCTGTAGCCAGCTTCCCCATTCTGATACCTGCGAGCTCTGTGACACTCAGACACCCCTGATCCTTCTGTGACCCTGTGGCACCTGAGGCCACACTGACCCCGCGTGGGCTTCACCCCAGTTTAGCCTCTGGAGCGATGTCCCTCAGTGGAACAGACTTGTAAAAGTCCTGATTTTGTGCTCCATTGCTCCGCCGCTTGCCGGGAGCTGGCCCCTCCCCCCACGGTCTATCTCCCTGTCACTTTGGATTCACTTCTCAGCCAGTCCTACCTTTCAGAAAGTGGTTGATTTTCTGTTTCTAGAATTGCTGTTCTTCTTCTCTTCGATCTGCCGTTGGATTTGTAGGTGTTTGCAATGTTTAGATAAGCTATCTAGCTGATCTGCTACCTGATGTAGCCTCAGCCTGCTACTTCTCCGCCATCTTGACTCCTCCCCAGAAAAACACTTTTAAATCAGAACAGCACAAATCACAGTGATGAAAAAAAGCAGGGAAACTCAGAAAACGCTGGCTACAAGGGGAGTTGTTATGTATTAAGCATTATTTTATGACAGACTTCTTTACATGTTTTATATCATTGAATCCTCATAACAGCCCAGAGAAACAAATGTTTCCAATCCTACTCTCATAGGATGAATTTGAAACTCCCAGGGATGAAGTTGCTTGCCTAATGCTCCACTAACATCAAGTAGGAAAGCTGAGATTTGCCAGTTATATATATATTTACATATATATATTCATATAGATTTATATGAATATATGTGTGTGTGTGTATACATATATATATATATATATATATAGAGAGAGAGAGAGAGAGAGAGAGAGAAAGTTATATTTTTCCCCTAAAGTCCTGTTGTTTCCTACCTACAGATGGGCTATTAAGGGTTTTCACTGCAGAACATATATTTTTGATAAGCCAACACTGAGTTACTGCCTCTGAAGTTCTGGAAAATTCAATTGCAAATGAAGTAGTGATAAAAAAAAAACAGTTTTTTTTTTTTTTTTTTAAGGAGATACATGCATTCATAGGGGATTCACTTACAGTAAATCATTAAAGGACATTAGGATAGTTGAGAAGTCTAGTCCTATTCTCTGCCTTTGGTTTCCTATGAATTATCATGATCTCCCTACCAGCATGGGGGCCAATACTTGAGACCTAATTTGGCCCCTGGTGGAGCACCCATCTGAAAAGAAGTAGAAATTAATTCTTTGGTTCACAAGGTGATGGCCCTAAAAAACATAGTGGAAATGGGGGAGCAAAGCAATCATGAAAGGGTGCTGAATGAAAGATTGTGAAATAATCAGGTCTGGTCAGAAAGGTTTATGACCTTTTGGCCAGTGAGACAGCTCCTTGCCAGTGCCAAGGACATGGCAAATTCATAGGGGAAAGAAAAACCAACGCACTCCACCATTCCAGAAGATAAAAAAAACAGCTGGGCTGAGACTGCAATTGCTCAACCTGGTCTCTCTTTTTCTGATTTTCCTATACCCAAGCACGTGTGAGAGCTAGTTTTGTGGTAGCTGACCCACAGTTCCATAATGACCTTTGGCTGTGGTACTTCAAACACTTCAGTGTGTGCTTTAAGAACATTGCTAATTCTATTTAAATTTCATCATGTTCTGTAAGAAATCCCTCATGTTTGTTTTGAGTTTGGGAGTTGATGCTGGCTCTGAGGGGTCAGTTGAAGAGACGTGATCATAAATATCTGTGAGGTGATTGTATACCCAAACAGTGGTCACTCTGCTACATCAGCAACCAATTTTATTGGACAGCCATGTGGAAATTTGGAGCAGAAACACCTCTTATTCTCATTTTCATTTTTCTCGGTCCATTTTGGTTTTGTGCTAGTGATGATTTGGGGGACTAGTGGGATCCTGAAAAGCTGAATTTTGATCAGTTATATGCAGGTTGTTACAACTTCTTTGTAAGAAATCCAGAAAGCAAAGTGTTCATTTACTAACTTACCTCAAAATTTGAAACACCTGATGTGACTGTATCTGGGGTGAGTTTAATATACTGTTGGCATACCTGTGAATTGGTAACATTTTGGAGAGCCAGTGACGATGTTTTAAAATTAGGCATACATTAGACTCAGCAATTCATTTTCTGGGAATTTATCTCTAGAAAGGTAATCAACAATATATAGAGAGATTTATTTATAATTATGTTTAATGCAAAATCCAAAGAGAAAACAACCAAGCAAGCAAAAGCTGCTCCATGTAAGTCTGGCAATAAGGAATTAGTTAAATAAATTATGTATAGCCATGCTTGGACAACTCCACAAACAATAAAGAGACGTGATAAAAGAAGACTTAATGGAGAGGGTAATATTGCGAAGATATTGTTAACTGAAAAAAAGTAAGCTAAAAAATGCAGGTTTCAGCAACATATATATTTGTATATACACATATGTATATACTTATACATACATATACATGTGTATATATGTGTATATATACACTAATTATAAAATATTTATGTATAATTATCAAATGGTGACATTCCAAATCCTGTGGAATGAAATTGTGAGGAGTTTTAATTTAATGTCTATACGTTTCTATTAACCTTAATTAATTATAAAATAACTCAGAATATTGCTTTTAAAACTTATTTTCAGTGCTTTCCATTTTATTCTTAACTGTTCATGCAAGCTATTTATAATAAGTAGGGTCTTTTTAACCCTAAAGAAAGAAGTTAATATTTTTGAAGGGGAATCCTGGGTGTTTTAAGAAGTAAAAATGTCAGGGGCGCCTGGGTGGCTCAGTGGGTTGAGCCGCTGCCTTCAGCTCAGGTCATGATCTCAGGGTCCTGGGATCGAGTCCCGCATCAGGCTCTCTGCTCAGTAGGGAGCCTGCTTTCTCCTCTCTCTCTGGCTGCCTCTCTGTCTACTTGTGACCTCTCTCTGTCAAATAAATAAATAAAATCTTTAAAAAAAAAAAAAAGAAGTAAAAATGTCATTTACTGAGTATGTCTATATCTTCATTATAGGGATTTTCTAAGGAGCCTTTGTGAATACTAAATATTAAAACCCTAACTCTAGGGGCTTCTGGGTGGCTCAGTGGGTTAAAGCCTCTGCTTTAGGCTCAGGTCATGGTCTTAGAGTCCTGGGATCAAGCCCCGCATCGGGCTCTCTGCTCAGCAGAGAGCCTGCTTCCTCCTCTTTCTCTCTCTCTCTGCCTGCCTCTCTGCTTACTTGTGATCTCTGTCTGTCAAATAAATAAATAAAATCTTTAAAAAACAAAACAAACAAACAAAAAACCCTAACTCTATACAATGCCCATAATATTATCATTCTCTGGCTACCTTGTGGCAGGTTTGTGTTATTCTTCCCCCATAATGAAGTATGTGGTGCATATAATTTTGGAATAATTCCTTTAAGTAGAGAGCAAAGACTAACTCTAGAGACTGGGCAGAATTATGGCCTGATGCAACGTGAAATAAAATAGTCAAAGCAAACTACATGTGACTTCTATGAAAAAAGTTCTCTGTATTTTTCATAAATGAGCTAGCAAAATTATCTTCCACAGCACTACCACTGAACTTTTTTTTTTAACCTTTGCTTTTTAATTTCAAATATATTAATTAGAAAAGAACTCAATACATGAATATTCAGGGACACTTTAGCCTGATTTGTGTTATGCCATGTTAGATGGCAAGTAAGTGGGTAGGGATATTGAGATAAAAGGTAGTATTATGGGAAGGGATCAAAGCCAAAGCGAGAGTGTAGGGACTCTGTTGAAAGCCTCGTGTAAGGAAAGAAAGACGAGTGTCTGGGTATGTATATCTGGGTGTGCGGGAGGGAGACAAGATTTAGAGGTGATGAATCATTAAATACAACTGCAGGTACTACCTTATTTTCCGTGCGTCCAACCGTAAATACACATGTCTTACACATAAAAAGCTTGCCAAAAAATCTCTTGGTGACTAAATCTTGATATCCCACTTTGTATAAAGGAATTTTTAACCCACAAGAAAATTGCATTGAGTCCTAACTCAGTGAACTTGTATCCCTTGTTAATATTCATTTCTTAAGCATTATAAGAACAGCTTAAACTGGATTATTTTTGGTCCTACCAGAGTTAATGCATTTCTTCAGCACGCCATCAACTCCAGACAGATTTTTTTTCAGGCGTTTGGGTCAGAGATTCAGTAAAAGAATAGTTTAGTTGATATATAACCTGGCATTACATCATTCTGAATTGTGTATGAATAGGGATTATAAAAAAAGGTTTGCTAGTTTGCTGGAATGTAGCCTCCGTTTTATAGAACTTAAGTTTCCTGGTGTAATAAAATATCTTTGCTTTGTATTATAGTACCATTCCTAATTATATAAGTGTACTTTGTTTAAAACAGTGTATAAAGGCCAAACCATATTTGGCTAAGAAGCCTGATGCTGCACATTATTTAAACAAGCATTTTTATATATGGCTATAGAAATAAGAAAAAGAAGACACAGAAAAGGATTAGATAAAATCATATTTCCCACTTCTGTTCCATTTCCTTCTGTCCAACACCAAGGCTCCTTCCTACCTTACACTTCAGTTCTCCAATTAAGCTTTCCATTGAGTTTCCCATGAACATTTGTTTTCAGTTCCACTCAGAATTATATTTTATTTTGTTCTTCTATTTAAATGGCAAAGGAACAATATATGGAAATTTCAGACTGTATGTATTAATTTTTTTTGTAAGTATTAATTTTAAGAATCCTTTTTCTGTTCCCTTTTGCCATTGCTCTTCCAACTTTTTGTGTCACTTTTCCCCGTCATTTTTGTCCCATTTCTCCTTCTTGACCTATCTTTGCTGCTTCCCTTCCTCCTTTTTCTCTTTTACCTTCCTTTCCTCCATTTTCTCTGTCTCTCTCTTTCTCTCTCTTCGTTCTAGAAATGAGTGGTGTCCTTGTGCTGACCAAAGTAAATTTAATGCTGCTTCCTTTTAATAATGTTAGCTCGCGCTCACCGAGTACTTACTCTGCACGTCGTTGTGTCTTCACAACGCTGGGAGGCGGGTCCTCTCCTCATGCTCACATTACAATTTGTGGCTTAGCTAACTTCAGCAGTTTTCCCATGGCCACACAGCTAGGAGTTGTGTTTTATCTCAAAATAAACACTCTTCTGTCTGACCCCAAAGTCCAGATGCTTAATCATTATCGAATATTTTCTTCCCCTACTCCCCAATTAAAGTCCCCGTGATCAGGTCCTTTCCTTCTACTTGGTTCTAGCTCTTTGAAGATCTGCTGTAGTCCAGAGAGCCATACAGCCTTGTCACTCAGCATCACTTTCTGCCTCTTCTACCTATTCAGAGCCCTGTTCTTGTGTTTACTCAAGCTTGTAGAACAAATCAGTTAAATTGATCCTTTTTATTTTATTTTTTATCATTTTATTATTTTATAGTAAGGAATATAGAGACTCTTGGTTGACAGAAGAAAGCTCAACGAATCCTAGGATTTATTTTTCAGAAAATAAATCCTGTGTTCTCTTCAGTTTTGTTATCTTCCAACCATCTGAAAGTGGATATGGGTAATCTTTCCCCAGTCTTCTGTAAGATCTTATAAAGAGCAGATAAACCACCTCTATATAGATCAGGCAAAAATGTATAACTCTACCTCTGATCTCCAATTTATAACTTAATATAAGATGTAACAATAATCAAAATTCTAACAACCACCATTTTCTTTTATTCTCCCAATGTGGTGGTAATTATGCCAGGAGTTTATGTGTCCTTTTAGTATTTTAGGAAACATAAGTACTTAAAGATGTTAAGTAACTTAATGAAAATAATAATTCAACATCTTAAGTACCTCCCTATGCTCTGAATAGAAACTTGAGTTTTGGTTATCTTCAATATAAGGTTCTTTTTATGACCTCTTGCTACATAAACTCACCATGTTTAAAATTAAATTTGACATTTTCCTCAAACTAGCTATTTTCTGTACTTCCTTATTTTAATGTATGGCACCACAACTTGTAAGGTCACTCTCTCTCACTAGTTAGAAGTTTGGGAATATTTACTATGCCTCTATCTTTTTCACTTCTAAGTTCAGTTAATCATCAAACTCCACTGATTTTTTTTTTAATAAAAATATTTTCTATTTTAGTCATACTGCTATATTGTTCAGATTTATCATTCCATGTTTACATTATCACAATTGAATCTAAACTGATTTCCCTTCTTTATGTTTCCTTTCTCATCTGCCTTGCATGATATTCTAAGTAGTTTTCCTAAAAATGCTTTTCATCATCTTAAGAACCAGAAATGGCTCCATTGCCTCCAGTCCTAATTATAAATTATTTATTCTAACTTTTCACACAATGACCTCCACAACATGAAAAATATCTTTCTAATTCAACATCATGCCCTGTGCCATCATAAAGCAAATTTCTTGTTCCAGTTAGAATGACTTCCACATAGTTTCACACACACATACACACACACACTGCCAATTTCAACCACTCTGCCTCTGCTGAGAATGTCCGTCTTATCTAGAATTCCCCACTTTTTTTTTTTTTTTTAATATCTGAGTCCATTCTTTAATACCCAGATCCTCCCCTCCTTCCTTTCAATTCACCTTCCCTTTCTACTTTCCTTCATCAAACATTGCTATTTCTGTGCTAAGGACCATGCTAGGACAAAAACAAGGGACACTTGTGAAGAAGACATAATCCTTAAGGAACTATCCAGCTTAAGGAACTCAGTCATGCGGATCCAGAATGTCTGCCACATAACTTCATACAAGTGTTGCCTTGTGCTTGCTCCATTCTGTGAATTCATACTCCACTAACAATTGTCATAATTTTAATGATAATCAAGAAACCAAGTCAGTAGTACCCCCATTGTGCAAAACAAAGTATCTGGCTTTGAAAATCTAAGAGAGAGTCATATATGATTCCAGATTGTTCCTGACCACTTACCTTTTATTTGGGAAAGCAGATGATATACTAAAAATTTTGAAATTCAAACATGTACATAATAATTGACAAAATGTGGCTCAAATTAAAAGTGATCAAAGGATGAGACGATGGGCTAAAAAATTTGGGAAGGGGGAGTTTGGGTGGCTCAGTTGGGTGTCTGTCTTCAGTTTGGGTCATGATCCTGGGGTTCTGGGATGCAGCCCGACATTGGTGGGTTCCCTGCCCAGTGGGGAGCCTGCTTCTCCCTCTTCCTCTACTCCTCCCCCACTTGTGCTCACTCTCTCTCTCTGTCAAGTAAATAAAAACTTTTTAAAAAAGGTTTTTTCTGGGGTGCCTGGGTGGCTCAGTGGGTTAAAGCCTCTGCCTTCCGCTCAGGTCATGATCCTAGGGTCCTGGGATCCAGCCCCGCATCGCATTGGGCTCTCTGCTCAGCAGGGAGCCTGCTTCCTCCTCTCTCTCTGCCTGCCTCTCTGCCTACTTGTGATCTCTGTCTGTTAAGTAAATAAATAAAATCTTTAAAAAAAAAAAAAAAGGTTTTTTTCTAATTAAAAAAGAAAAGAAAATCCGGGCAAGACTTCACAGAATAAATGGAGCTTTAGTTTGTTCTTTTTTGGAAAAAAAAAAAAATACAGCAAACAATAGTGGCTGGGTGGAAGCAGGATGTTTCATATCATTTGATTCTGTATTGTCTTCCAGAGCATTCTAATTCCTTTATGCTGTGAATTCTGACTCACCACCTTCCTGGTAGGCTCCTCCAGGATGGGGTTGTGCCTTGTGTTTGTTTTTATCTCTACAGCATATAGAATGACTTGAGCAATAAAGGATTGAATGTAGATTGTGTATAAACATTGTACTATACAGGCAATAATATTGTGAAATTAAGTTTATTACCATGGAGTTACTGATTCTTTTTACAACTTACCCAAGTTTTACAATTTAGAGTGTACAGTTGGGACAACCAATGAGTAAATGAATAAAATAACCTATTAACTATCTTTTGGTAACGTTAGAAGAATTCTCAGTGTGACCTAGGATCAAAACACTCACATCTTCCTATTTTCCATTAAGATTCTTTGGATATGTCTGTGAAAGAAGGTGATTATTTGCTTTTTAAATACATCTATCAACTTTCAAAAGCATTCACCGATTTTTTTTTTCCCTTCTCATATATACATGCAGACTTAGTAGAGGCTGGCAACAACAGCTCTATTCTTAGTTGCACTGTTTGCCTTCATTAAATATTTCTTAGGCAAAGATGTTCCTGAAACGCTATTGTCTGAGCAATGCTCATGAACACAGTAAAAGGAAAAGAAAGGTCTTAATTTGGAAGAATTGAATAGGATTTCAGATTAACTGTGTTTTAGCTTAGGCTCTCTTGTTTTTAAACTGTGGATTTGTTACAAATGTTGAACATTTCTGAATCCAATTTTCATTATTCACAAAATCAAGCTAATAATACCTAACGTTATAGGATTGTTTAGAGGGTTAAATTGATTTTATTTAATGATCTTGTTTAAGAAAGGTGACTTCTTATGTCATTTCAGAATGTTTTTTTCTCCATGAAAGAAAAAGTAAATAACACATCAAACCCTCACTGTCCCCCACTGAAACTAGGAATTTTGTGGTAATTAATTTAAAAAAAAAAACAAAAAAAAAACAAAAAAAACACGGTCTTACCATTGCAGTTTTTCCACAAGGTAAAGGAACAATGAGAAGAACTTCTGGGTTCTCTTTGAGTGAGGTTTGGGAAGTGGCTCCCCCAGAACATGACTCATTTGCTCTGGTCTTATTTCTATATGTTTAGAAACATAGAATGAATGAAACTTCTTTAAACGGGCAAAGTACACAGTATGAGTCCCATAGAGCTAAAAATGTGGTATAAGGTAGAAGAGCAAACACTTAAAATTGAAGACAGTTGCCAAAGGTTCTCAGAAACCATGGCATGGGCTCTGTTGTCATAGTAATCTAGCTACTGTTTGTGTTTTGTTTGATTTCAGTCACATAAACCACCATCTTCTATGCTGAGTTTCCGTGTGTGTATGTAAGACAGAGAGAAAGAATAGTGCATTAAGCATTGTATTTCTGCCATTTGTGACACTGTGTCAGGGAGAATCTGTCCCATTTCACTACACAGGATTGGGAAATTAAACGAAGAGAATAAATATGAAAGTTTTCTACTATCATGCTTTAATTCATACCTTGTTTTGTTTCGGGTCCTATAGAGAGTGTTTAAGAGGTAAAATAGAGGATATAAAAAGAAAAAAAAATCACATGTATTTAGGAAAGTGTGCTTACGGGTATGATTTTTTTTTCTTCCTCAGTCAGCCATCTTTGCTCTTTATACTGTTAGTAATTTTTTTTTATTATTCATATCTTTACTAAAAATATACTGAGTGCTGACCTAGAGAGCAATTGGTAGAAAAGTTGGCATCTAAGTATCTTTGCAAAGAAAAAGATTGTTAAGTCCTGAAGAAATACAGTTGTGGAGATGTATGTACAACCAGTGTTCAGTGGGTCTGGGTGGCTCGGTTGGTTAAGCATCTGATTCTTGATTTCAGCTCAGGTGATGATCTCAGGCCTGAGCTCAGTGTGGAGACTGCTTAAGAGTCTCTCCCCTCTCTCTATCTGCCCCCCCACCCCCACACAACTGCTCATACTCTCTCCATCTCTCTTTCGAAGAGATAGAAAGATAGGTAGGTAGAGTAAATAAATAATAAATAAATAAATAGTGTCCAATTTGCAGCTACTCAGAAAGGCCATGCTTCAGAAAGGAAGACTGGTATAGGAGGTTATTTGCTTCCAGAATTTGTGTCAAAAGTATCATTCTATCTATTTAGGGCTGAAAAAGAATTTCCCAGTAGATTTTTATTGAACCTTTAATAGGCATAATTCTGAACTAGCTTCCAAACCATATTGACAAAAGTCAAAAATGCTCTTAGCCTTGACTTCTATACATAGGGCATATGAGTATTTTTTTTTGAGTATTTTTTAAAGACTTAGATTTTAATGACATTTCTGCCATGAGGCTCTTCCTTACATGGTTGCTATTGGCTTATGATAATTTACTAGGTGCCAGACATTTACATTCCTTACCTCAATTGTTCTTCAAATAGTTATTATAATCCCATTTAACAGATGAGAAGAGCACATCCCAGAGAGATAAAGTAACTTGCACAAGGTTACCTAACATCAACCTAGTACTGTTAGATTCCAAAACCATCTCAAATATGGCACCAATGGTTCCCCCAAATTCCTGTTTTATTGGTAGGTCATATTGCTTAAAGGGTAAGGCTGCTTATATATATTTGCTTACATATTTTTTCTGCTTATATACATATAGTGCCTTAGGCCACAATGTATTCCACTCTTCATTACTCCACAGAATACAAAACAAAATAAATACATGAAAATTGTGTGTATGCATGTCTGTGTATATGAACAGTGGATGGAGAGAGGCAGAAATTGTCCCCAGAATTATCCTCTGCTAATCCTGTGATAGAAATGGAGAAAAAATAAAGGAGTTTTAAAAAGTGGTGTTAAAAAAAGTTTAGGTAAATGCAGTTTAAAAGACTAATTCTGTGGAAGATAGTTGGAATTTATGATATAAATGAATTTACCATGTACTCCTCACAGGAACAGGAAACATGATTCAACAAACTCTTCCAGTAGCTTTTTAGATAAGGATCAACATTTGTGCATTTTATGATAGAAATTATATGATACAATGGTGCTCATGAATTTGAGGATTTATGAAAGTTACAGAATATATTCCTCTCAAGTGACAAGAGTCCACTAAAATGTTTCCCAAAATATGCTATGCAGTATACTAGCTCACAATATTAATGGGGATTATGTGAAAAGGAGAGTTTACTGGTCTAATCAATTTGGGGAAAATTTCCCTCAAAATAGATTTCTTAACTGCAAAGCTTCTCAGAGCCTTTTATATGGTTAAATGCATTTTAAATTTCCAAGGGGGATATAGTTTATAGCTTTTCCTAAACTTACATAGCCATAGGCTCCCTTTTTCTTAGAAACCTTGTGCAATACTTTTCTAAAGTTTAAATAAAAATGTATGTTGCCTGGGTGGCTCAGTGGGTTAAGCTGCTGCCTTCGGCTCAGGTCATGATCTCAGGGTCCTGGGATCGAGTCCCACATCCGGCTCTCTGCTCGGTGGGGAGCCTGCTTCCTCCTCTCTTTCTCTGCCTGCCTCTCTGCCTACTTGTAATCTCTCTCTGTCAAATAAATAAATAAAAACTTTAAAAAAAAAAAAGTATGACGCTCATATGTAATCAGTTATAATGGCTGTCTGTGGGTGAAATGGATCTTTTCTGTGTGCTTTTAAGATTATTAATATGACTGAAGAATAGGAAATGTTTTAGAAATCATTGCTTATCATTATTACATGATCATTACACACAGTTTGTAAAGAGTTTCTGTGTATTCAGTCTGAGTAGGTAAGTCAGAGATGAATTTTAAGGAAATGTAATAAATCTTTTTTTTATAATATATCTTTTGTCACTGATTTCTTTATCTGATTTTACAAGTAGTTGGAAGCTTAAAATATGTGAGCAACAAAATGTACTAATTATGTCTGCCACACACTTATATAGACTCCCTCCCCAATTAAGAAAGACAAAATTTTGTCTCACTTTCAATCCTTTATATTAGCAGAAGGGATTTTCTTAGGGGTGCCTCTGCTGTATATTAGTCCTTCCTTTCAAGTGTTGGCATGCTAGAGAATCTAGAATTAAGGTAAAGGAGCAACCTGTTTTGACAAGCTTATTTAAATGTGAATGTTCCCTGAAGGAGTATGACGTTAGCAGTTCAGTGTGATTTCATTTATCCTATGACCCTCCACGCCCACCCACTTATGCAAGCGCTAGGATCTGAGAATTCTAGTTAGTTAAATAGCTTGAACTAAGTGCTGAAGAGGACAGGAAGAGGAACCACAAGCAGAGGCAGAGTGAGGCAGGCCACTGAAGACATATCTTCGCTTAAACACTGATTTAGGACCAGACCAGTTCTAGTATTCAGATGGTAGTTTCTTCAGTTATAACGCACACAAAGAATAACATAGCTCACTGTTTATAAAAAGGCGAAAGACTATCCAGTTGTCTGTTTAAGTCATTTTCCTCTGATGAAATTGATTGAGAAAGCAAGATCAAAGCATAGTAAGACAATAATCACTATAGATTATAGATCACAGATAGTTAGGTAATAGATAAAGAATAGTCACTGCGCCAGGAGAGAAACATCTTGTCTGGTCTGGACATTTCTTTTTTTTTTTAGATTTTATTTATTTATTTGACATACAGAGATCACAAATAGGCAGAGAGAGAGGCAGAGAGAGAGAAGAAAGCAGCCTTCCTGCTGAGCAGAAAGCCTGATGTGGGGCTCGATCCCAGGACCCTGGGATCATGACCTGAGCTGAAGGCAGAGGCTTTAACCCACTGAGCCACCCAGGTGCCCCTGGTCTGGTCATTTCTACAGTGAGAAATGGAAAGAGGAAACATTTAATAAATCCCTAAGAGGCAGTGAGGGTAGAATTGAGTGAGAGACCATGAAGCTCAGATCTAGAAGTTTTGATGACTGTCTAACAGCTTCAGGAGAACTAAAGTTGAGCAAAGAACAAGGATGGTTAGTTTGATGTTTTGCCAGTTTGGTGGGATTAAATTTCAAGAAATAAGTGAAGTTAGGAAGATTAGCAAAAGTAAGTGTCAGAGGATTTGCTATAGGTCCTAGTTTGGAAAAAGAAGACTGAAAATGGGTGAAGTACCAGAACCACAGAATCAGAGATTTTCATTTTCCAGAAGAGAAACTGAAAGCCTAGGAAGACAACTTGTCAAAAGCTTCACGGACAGTTGGATCCAGGAAAAAAAAAGTCTCTGTGTTCCTACCTCCATTCTATATTGCCTCTGATAGAAGATTCTTAATACACTTTGAATCTCTGTTGTCGCAAAGTTGTGACTTTAAGGGAACAGTCATCTGAAAAAAAAAAATGAAAAAGAAAGAAAGAAAGAGAGAAAGAAAATTATGTAACACACACACACACACACACACACACGTGTGTGTGTTATATCATTTTGGTGTAAAAAAAACCCCAAAATTTCATCAGATTCATAGGCTCTGAAACTTAACAGTGACTCTTTTAATCATTCCAAGAACCAGGTCTTTACAAGTGACTCAGTCATGGGAAGTGTGCAATAGAGCAGGGGAACTCAAGCCTTGACTCTAGCCAGAAGACCAGAAAGGAGCGCCTCTGAGTGGGAGAGTGGCGGAGAGACTGAAGGGAGGAGACACCCTTTGAAAACAATCCCATAGGGGCGCCTGGGTGGCTCAGTGGGTTAGCCCGCGCCTTCGGCTCAGGTCATGATCTCAGGGTCCTGGGATCAAGCCCCTCATCAGGCTCTCTGCTCCTCAGGGAGCCTGCTTCCCCTTCTCTCTCTCTGCTTGCCTTTCGGCCTACTTGTGATCTCTGTCAAATGAATAAATAAAATCTTAAAAAAGAAAACAATCCTATAAAATGCATATGAACTCTTGGGCTCAGTTCTAAACAAGGCATAGATGTGATGCCAAACAGCATGCCAGATACTTTGAAAACTAAACTTACAGGGGAGACAACCGCCTAGGTCCCAGAGTAGCCTCTGGGTGATGGTGTCAGAGGAAGAGTGTAGATGGCACAGTAAAGGCTTTGGATGATGAACTGATGTTGGAACTGTAGTCCACAGAATGTGAGTCAAAATATGCAAAGAATCCAGCCAGCCTACTAAAACAGCAGAAACAACTGCAACAAATCAATATTCTCCAGTGGATTTAAGCAGATAACATAGGTTAAAAGTGAAAGGATAGAGAAAGATGCAATTCAAACACCAGTGGGGGTGGGGAAGCTGGAGGGGGTATATTAGATCGACGAAAAGGGCTTCAGAACAAGGAAAAGTGCCAAGAATAAAGAGGGGTATGATGTAATGATAAAAGGGTCAATTCACCAAGAAGACCTAACAGTTCTAAATGTGTATGGACTTAATAAAACTTACGATACATGAAGCAAAAAGTGATAGAACTGAAATAAGAAATAGGCAAATCCACAATTATGGCTGTGAAGATTTCAATACTTTTCTCAGTGTTTGATGAAAAAAGTTAACAGTAAACCAGCAAGAATAAAAAACTGAACACAGTCATCCAGTTGGACCTACTCGGTATTCATAGGATGTTCTACCCAACATTAGAATACACATTCTTTTTGAAGTGTCCATGAAACAGTCATCAAGATAGACCAAGGCCCATATCATAAAATAAACCTTAACAAATGTTCAAGGATTGAATTCAGACAAGGTATATTCTCTGACAACAATATGATTAAACTAAAGATCAATAACAGAAAATCTTGAAAATCCCCAAATAAAAACATTCTTATAAATAATTCATGAAATCAAAGATAAAGGCTTGATGGGAATTAGAAAATGTGTTGGCCAAAACTAAGATGTAAATATAATAGGTGAAAATGTATGGAATGAAGCTATGTCAAGTACTCTAAAGGAAATTTATAGCATTAAATGCTTATATTAAAAAAGAAGGGGTGCCTGGGTGGCTCAGGGGGTTAAAGCCTCTGCTTTCAGCTCGGGTCATGATGCTGGGGTCCTGGGATTGTGCTTGCATTGGGCTTTCTGCTCAGCGGGGACCCTGCTTCTCCCCCCCCCACCCCCCGCCTCTCTCCTACTTGTGATCTCTGTCAAATAAATAAAATCTTAAAAAAAACTTTAAGAAGAAAAGTCTTTAGTCAACAATATAAATGAGAAAACTTAAAAAACTAGAAAAAACTTAAAGAACTTTAAAAACTAGAAAATGAGAGGACGGCTCAGTTGGTTGGGCAACTGCCTTTGCCTCAGGTCATGATCACGGAGTCCCAGACTGAGTCCCTCATTGGGCTCCCAGCTCCGTGCTGAGTGTGCTTCTGCCTCTGACCTTCTCCCTTCTCATGCTCTCTCTCACTGTCTCTCTCTTAAATAAATGAATAAAATCTTTTAAAACAAAGCTAGAAAATGAGAGCAATATTAGTCCAAAGAAATCATAAAGAAATAAATAATAAGAGTAAGGTCAGAAATAAATAAATAGAAAAACAAACCAAAAAAAAAAGAGGATGATAATCAATGGAATCAAAAGCTATTTCTCATAAAGGGTTAAGAAAGTTGTAAACCTCCATCTGAAATGACTCAGTAAGTAAGAAAAGACACAAAATTATCACTGTCAGCAACAAAAAGAGGAATGTTATTACAGGCATTAAAATGGTAATAAGGAAATACCAAGAACATTCATTCAACAATGGGGATCAAGTGGGTCAATTCCTTGAAAGCCTGAAAACACTAAATTCACCAACAAAGTAGATAACATGAATAAATCTATGTCTATTAGAGAAATTGAATTATAGTATAACATTTTCCAAAAAGGAAATCTCCAGTCCCAGATGGTTTTAGAGGTAAATTCTACCAAACTTTTGCAGAAAGAATAACACAAATTCTACAGCAACATTTTCCAGGAAATTCAGGAAGAGAAAATACTTGCCAACTTATTTTATGAGGGCAGAATTACCCTGACACCCAAAGACAGTAAGAAAAGAAAACTAGAGACCAATTTCCCTCAAGAACATAGCCACAAAAATCCTTAACACAGTATTAGCAATTCAAATTTAGCACATATGAAAAGAATAGTAGGTAACAACCAAGGGAGCTTTATCCTGGGATGTAAGACTAATTAAACATGTAGTTTTTCATATTATGTCGTTAATCATATTAATAGACTAAAAAGGTAAACTAGATATTTATAACTATTCATCATACAGAAACATCATTTGACAAAACTTAACATGTATTCATGAAAAAAAAAACTGAGGAAACTGGGAAAAGAAGGGAACTTTTAAGATTATTTATTTATCTGAGAGAGAGAGAGAGCAAGAGCAAGGGGAGGGGCAGAGAGGGAGAGAGAAGCAATCTCACTGCTGAGCAGGGAGACCAACGCAGGGCTCTATCCCAGGACCCTTAGATCATGACCTGAGCCAAAGGCAAATGCTTAACCTACTGAGCCAGCCAGGTGTCCCTGGAACTTCTTTCTTTAAAAAAAAAAAAAAAAAAAAAAAAATCTTTACCTATTTTAGAGAGAGAGAGAGAGAGAGAGCATGCTCCCTAGCAGGAGAGGGGCAGAGGGAGAAGAGAAAAAGAATCCAAAGCAGATTGCCCCATGAGCACAGAGTTGGATACAGGGCTCAATCTCAGGACTCCAAGATTATGACCTGATCCAAAATCAAGAGTGACACTAAACTCAATGAGCCACCCAGGTGCCCCAGAAGGGAAGTTCTTTAAGCAGATAAAGGAAATCTATAAAAAACAAACAAACAAACAAAAACAAACCAAAATAACAACAACAACAACAAAAAACCCTTAGCTAACTTCATGATGAAAGGCCACATTACTTTGATACTTAACAAGGCAGGATGTTCACCCTTTCCCTGGCTATTTAGCATGGTCCCAGAAGTCTTAGCCAGTGCATTAGGACAAGAAACAAAGAAAGAGAGAGAAGGGAAGGAAGGAAGGAAGAAAGGAAGGAAGGAAGGAAGGCAGGAAGGAAAGAAGAAAGAAAGGCGTGTAGGAAGGGAAAATTAAAATAGTTCCTCTTCTCATGATAGTCTACATAGAAACCCAAAGAATCCACAATAAAACTCCTGGAACTAATACGTGAATTTAACAAGTCTTATTATACAGTGTCAACATTTAAAAAAAAAAAATCAATCAGGGGCACCTGGGTGGCTCAGTTAAAGCCTCTGCCTTTGGCTCAGGTCATGATTTCAGGGTCCTGGGATGGAGTCCCGAGTCGGGCTCTCTGCTCAGCAGGGAGCCTGCTTCCTCCTCTCTCTCTCTGCCTGCCTCTCTGCCTAATTGTGATCTCTCTCTGTCAAATAAATAAATAAAATCTTTAAAAAATAATATTTCTTTATGCTGTCAATGAATAATTGACAATTACAATAAAAAAGTACCTTTTGTAGTAGCTCCAAGTAGGAAAATACTCAAGGATAAATCTAACAAAACATGCAGGACCTGTATGCCCAAAACTGCAAAATACTGATTTTTAAAAAGAAAAAAAAAAGAACACCCAAATAAGTAGAGAGACATTTACAGCTCATGGATAGAATATTTAATGTAGTTAAATACCAATTCTTCCCAGACTGATTTATAGTTTTAATGCAATACAAATAAAAAACCAACGTGATTTTTCATACCTTTAGATAAACTGAATCTAAAATGCACACTTTTGTCATTTTTGTTCAGTGAGAAGCCAGCGGTCACCTAGGTTGTAAGGCTACCTGAGTTTACCATGTGGGGTTAGAGAGTGATGGTGACCAGACCCAAGAAGTTACGGCTGTCCTAGCCTAGGTTTGGACATTTGAGTGAAGGAGTTATCTTGCATATGTCAGTCCAAAGACTCCATTAGGACCCTAAGCATATGTCCCAAATGGAGCCATCATCCCAGTCATCACTAACTATTCAAACCACCCAGGTGAAACTCCAGATATCAATGAGCTCCATTAGTCTATTACTAACTTGACAGAGAAATAGAAAATTCTTTTCAATTTTATAGCAAACATTTGTTGAGTAATAATTATATGCCAGGTACTATGTGTTTTAGATCATTATTTCCATTAATCCATATAACCCTATGTAGTAATTACTATTATCACTGCATAATGGTTTTATATATGAGGAAACAGAGATACAGATAGACTATATGTTTTCCTCAAGATTACCACTTATTTCGTAGATTGAATTACTTTTGCTGAAACTATTCCAAATTCTCTTCCTAATTGAAGATTAGCATTCTATTCTGATAAACTCAGGAGTGGCCATTAGTAATGTGGGTAATATTCAGAGGAAGAAGCTTCAAGAGCCAGGTTTGAAATGTTTCTTTTCCCTTTGTCTCAATGATTGGCAATATTCCAAATACAGGTTGTTATACTAACCTGATTCCCAGAATGATGACAACATCAAATAGGGCCATGGCCAATCCATGATGGGCCTTATAATGTGAGTGAGACCACTGCAATTTTCAAGATCGCTATTAATCCAGTCTATCCTCACTGGTACTTTCACACAGCTACTAATTAGCAGAATCGGGACTCTACTTACTTATTAGTTTTCTTTCCAGAATCTCAAATAACATCTAGAAGAAATTTAATTTAGAAAACAGTAGGCTACACCTAATAAACTTTTTTGAGAAGATATACCTCAAATGTCCTAGTACAATCATTATTTCAATCTCTGTATAAAAGGAGACTTCAACATATATACTAGGTAAAATTACAGATATTTTATTCTTTCAAGGGAGTTGTTTTCCTCCATTATATAATATAGGAAGAATGTTAAATTCTAAAGCAAATGATTAGGCTGTGAGATCTTGTAAACAAACATAAAATAATAATAAATATAAAATAAAATGTAGATATACTTCTGCATAAGTGGAGGAAATTTGAAATTTAAACTACATCATAAATTTAAATTCTTTCATTCAGAAAATCTATTGTGTTTTACATTCCTGAGGTACAAAGAAAGACTATAATTATGCTTTCCAGAGGCTCATATTAAGGAGCCTGTGTGTAGGGAGGAGAGAAAAACACAGGATGAATAATTAGAGGAATACATATACCAATGTAATGCCTTTATGACCAATGTGCCATGGAAACATTCAAGAGGGAATATTAAACACCTATGAGGAGATTGAGTAAAGTTTCCTCTGAGATGAATAGTTTCTCAGACATCAGAAGAAGAGCATTGTGGGTAAGGGTCATAGCATATGCAGATCTATGGAAGTGAGAAAAGACTGGGCTTTTCTGGGAATAGGTATTTCAGAAATGTTGAAGACAGAGTATCTGTCAAGGAATGGTAGGAGAGGAGCCACAGACCACATCTACTAAGCCACACTAAAGGAACTGCCATATGAATCAAAGCTAACTAATCATATTCCTGGATCTCTGAATCATCTGAATGTTACAAAGTTTCCTTATTCTGTGTAATAAGCAGTCTTTGTCAATGAGGAGGAAATGCAAGCTTGGGTCAGACTCATCCAGTCTATTATGGCTGGCTTTTGCTATGGAGGATGAGGCAGGTTTTATAGTATCGATACAAAGTAAAAAGTGCTTACTCTACATTTGTCTTAAAAAAATAAATAAGTGCAAGGGCGCCTTGGACTTTCCAACTCAGCTCAAGTCTTAATCTCATGGTTATGAGTTTAAGCTCACTTTTGGCTCCATGCTGGGCACGGAGACTACTTTAAAAATAAATTTTAAAAAAATATGTAATATATGTTTTATATGAATATGTATTTATATTGTGTATATATATATGTATGTATCTTAAAGAAGTACAGTTCTAAGTAAGCAATACATAGCAAGAAGGTTGCTCAGGGAAGGAAACTTTTTCAATAAATTGTAACAAAAAATTGGGTATCTTTTTTTTTTTTTTTTAAAGAACCTTGATCTTTGCCTTATTCCATACCCCCAAATAAACTCACAATCTAAAGCTTAAACTATAGAACTTTTGTGGGAAAACACAGAGGAATCTTTTTGATTTAGTAGTAAACCAAGGGTATTTTTGTCATAAAAAACAATAACCAGAAAATTGAAAAACAATATAAATTGGACTTTTTTGAAACGTAAAACTTCTGGTTATTAGCAGACATCACTAGAAAAATAGTCACAGGTTTGGAAAAAAGTATCTGTAAGACATATATCTGACAAAGGACTGATGTTAAAAATATATAAAGAACTCTTACAACTCAATAATAAAAACACAAACAACTCAATTTAAAAATAGGCAAAATATTTAAACAGATGCTTTATGAAAAGAAGTTACAAGAATGGTAATAAACACAGGAAAAAATAACATCATTAGTCACCAGTGAAATTTAAACTACAACAACAATGAAATACAATTGTGCACTCACTAATAAGTCTAGAATTTTTTAAACAGATAAACCAAATGTTGGTAAGAAAGTGGAGCAACTGGAGCTTTTACTGGTTGAAAGAGAAAATGGTACATCTAATTTGGAAAAACTTCTGGAAGTTACTAATAAGTCTAAATGTGAACCTACTTTTTGACTCTGTGATTTTACTTTTAGATATGTACCCAAAGAGAATAAAAATATATACCCACAAAAAGATGTGTTTAAGAATATTCATAGCAAAAAAAAAAAAAAGAATATTCATAGCAATTTTATTCAGGTTAGCAAAAACTGGAAGAGTTCAGGTATCCATCAGCACAAGACTGGGTAAACAAATAATGGTACATCTGTACATTGGAATACTATTCATCAATAAAAAGGAATGAAATGTTGATACACACAACAAAGTGGATGAATTTCAAAAACGCTTAACTGAGTTAAAATGCACACAAAAAAGTATGTGCTATATAAATTCACTCTTTTAGATTCATTTTTAAATATTTTATTCATTTATTTAATTAACACAGAGAAACAGCAAGAGAGGGAACACAAGCAGGGGGAGCAAGAGAAGAAGAAGCAGTCTCCCTGCTAAGCAGGGAGCCTGATGCAGGGCTCCATCCCAGGACCCCAAAATCATGACCCGAGCTGAAGGTAGATGCTTAATGACTAAGTCACCCAGTTGCCTCTATAAATTCATGTCTATTAAGTTCTTGAATGGAAGAAATCAGAACACTGATTGACTCTGGGGAAGTGGTAAAGTATCATTATTTTTCACAAGTGAAAAAACTCAAACATCACTCCTATTAAATGATCTGCAAGCCGAAGTACGTATGGTGGAAAGTGTACTATTGACAGCTTACTTGGAAATGCCTCCAAAATTAAGATGAATTAAAGGATGGATAGAGGGGTAAATAAGTGAATAGATATATTAAAAGACACCTTGGCTAAAATATTACTGATAGAATTTAGGTGGTGGATGACGTACAGGTGTTCACTGTAAATTTTTTCAGTTTTGTTGTATTTTGGACATTTTCACAATAAAAATGTAGAAAATACTACTTCTAACATTTTTCCAGCATATGGTAGGCTCAAAATATTATTAGTCTCCCAGTTCTTAGGCAGACGGCCCTCGAGCCATACCCACCCACTTACCCTTCTTTCCATTGAAGCGGAAATGAAGTCGTAGAGCAGGTGGATACCCACACGGGGTGGATGATAGGCGGCCTCCTGCCACTCCACATTCCAGCGCGCCGCCCCAGGGCTTGGGGCTGACAGCTAAGCGAAACACAAGTTCCCACCGGGAACACAGGCTTCAAGTGGAAGGACAAGAATCAGGCCAGTATGGACAGTTAAGGGTGAAGGTTCTGCTAACAAACCGTGGGAAGAAGGTTTTCACTAAAGACTCACACGGCCAAATGAATAGAAATGTAATGTATCTGTTAGAATGCTTTCAACCTGAAAAAAGAAAAGACACTGTGGTCAAATTATCCTTTAACATCTAGTACATCCTACTCATTCTCTTGCTTATTTCTCAAGCGATAGATGGCACAGACACATTTGGAGAAAGCTGTCAGTATAATTCCCGTACTTTCCCCTATCCCGCTTATTTCCTCATTCATAATCTCCCATGTCTCAGGAGAATTATCAGTTATGCAAGCCAGAAGACTTGGAGTTCACTTCCAGTCACCCAATTTCCCTTAATCTAAGTATTCAACCCACTGTTGTCGCAGTCATTCTAAATATTCTCCATTCTTCCATCTCCTTCTATCTACTGTCTTTGCCTTTATTCCAGCCCAACATCGTCTTGTCCCTGGACCACTGCACAAGTCTTTTTACTTGTCTTTTCATTTTTTTCTCTCCCCATTCCAATCTGTTACCTATATAACAGGAGAAGTGATTTTTCTCACAATGTAGCTGCATTATGTCTCTACCGTGCTTAAAATCTTTCATTATTTTCTCCTTGTGCTTAGCCATAATCTACACTCTTTGGATGAACTGGAAGAGTCTCCAGCACACACCTAACTTTGCTGAACCCATGTCACCCACTTGTACCATCGCCAAGTCCAGCATTCCTTCCAGGCTTTCACAGGCCACGCTCTCTGGAATGCTCTCTCCCCAGCTCTGTGTGCCTAGCTTTTTTGTTCTAACACTTTATGTTACCTCCTTCAGACGAATAAGATCTAGCTCCTATTTACGGTTCTGTTCTGTGTCTGTGGATGCTGTTTTTCAAAAGTATGTAGATGGTGTTATGACCAATAAAATAAAAATTCCCTTAAGTACATTCCTGGATTTGTAGTAGAATTTGATTTTTTTTAAATCAGTCTATAACCAAAATAAAAATACCATCACATGGGATTCATGGTGTTATCTTTAACAAAAGAGCTGCCCAACCATAGAAAGTTTTAAACCACTGTTCATATTGTTGCAAATTAATTAAAACTTAGTTCAGCTTATGATATATTTTACTTTTCTACTGAGTAGGATTAAGTTTTCTGTATTTAGTATTGGAAAGTTAGAAATTAAAGGAATCCTTGAGGTACTTGGGTTTAATACCTTTACACTGTAGAGAAAGAAATGGTAAGTGAGAGGTTTAAAATATTTACCTAATCACACAGATAGTAGCAGAGTAGAACTAAAACCGAGGTCTTGTCTTATGGTCCAATGCTCTTTACATCTCCCTCAGCTGCTTTGAAATGGGGTGGGGATTTCTGAGCCAAGTGTCAAAAGAGAGGTCTAGTCCATTCATTCTTTTTCTCATTCCTTCCTGCTCTCTCTTTAATTGATCCAGGCTATAATCTCACTGTATCAAGTGTTTATTTTTTACTAGTAGTTAAAGAAATATTTAACCAGCTGCATATTAACATGAAAATGACCACAGAAGAAAAATGGTTGCTAAGCAAAGGCAGTGTGATTCCCTACAAAGAATCAAGTAATTGTGCTGAGAGCTATAAAACATGAACATAATCATGTATCACCACTAAAACATCCTTTCTACTCATATTTTTCATAGCCTCCTAGAGTGGCATAAAACTAGTTCCTTGATGCCAATGCCAACAAATTTAAAACTTGACTCGTAATAAAGCTTAGATCCCAGATGTTCCTATTGGCTATCCTGTTACACAACAGATTTAATATTATAGTTGGACATTAAATGCTTTCATAGATTTCTGATGCAGTCAAATTGATGTCACTTTTAAATGGGAGCATTGAAATCCTAAAACAGATGGACCAGTACTCAGCCTGCTAGATTTAAATCTACTATGAAGATACAGGTTTCATTGAGGTAGAGTTTCTAAACCCATGAAGAAAAATATAAAACCCTCTCCATTTAAATTTATTTTCACACCAAGTTTGTCTCCTAAGGACCACTAGACACCACATTTAGATACCTAGTGTATCTCTGGGCTGTAATATAATCATCCTACTTTTTCTCCACTATTCTCAGATGAATGCTTGTAAGATTCATTTGGGAGCCTTGCAAAAAGTAGATTCCTGGGAAGCACTCTCAGAAACTGATTCAGGAGAACTGAACTGAGTTGGTTGAGAGCCAATACTTTATATTTTTAGCAAGCACCCCCAAGTGACTCTGATGAGGTTTCTGTGGACCACACTTGGAGGAAACATTGCAAGCCCAGCAATAATGGTCATGTGGCACACAGCAGTGCCTCATCCAGGTGCCTGTAAGGCCAGGGTGGCCAGAGACAGGGCAGTGACCTGGAGCAAGCACAGCTTTCCAGCAAGCTGGGATTGGTTTGGAATATTCTCCCTGTGTTAACCATAATTTTAAAAAGACCTACATCAGTTCTACAATAAAAGGGCTTTCTCCTTTGTTCACAGACTTTATGAGAAGATGAACCAGAAAACTACTACCCGGTAAGACAATCACATTATCCCCAAACTGGTTCATAGCATTCCACATTCAGCCCACATCTGAATATCTGGCAGAGCTGCAGGTTTGTTTGTTTGTTTGTTTTGTTAATGAAACAAATAGTTCAAGAGTACTTTAAAAAAATTTATTTATTTATTTATTTGAGAGAGAGAATGAGTGAACGTGGGGGGAGGGGCAGAGGGAGAGGGAGAAGCAGACTCTCCACTGAGCAGGGAGTCCAGGGTCCTGGGATCATGACCTGAGCTGAAGCAGATGCTTAGTCAACTAACTGAGTCACCCGCAGTGGTGCCCTGAGAGTACTTTCAAACATTCTTATTTAAAGAGTTTTATTGAAAACTGAGGCTACATATAAGATGACCTTATTATTACCTTTTTTTTTTTTTTTTTTTTTTTTTTAAGAGGAAGGTTGGGAGGGGAAGGCCAGAGGGAGAGAGAGAGAGACACAGGGCTTGATCTCAAAACATTGCGATCATGACCTGAGCCAAAATCAAGGGTCAGACACTTAGCTGACTGAGCCACTCAGGTATCCAGAGATGATTTTATTCTTTTGTTAAGAGCTTGGAAAAGCCCTATTGCAAAGATGTAAAAATGAGCAGCAAGTGCCACTTACCTGTGTGTCATTGCATGGTTAAGAGTCCTAAAGGAACTTTCGGGGAAAGAGAGGCTAGATTTACTTAAAAATGAGCTCATTAATGGAGGCTAATACATTGCATCCTAATAATAATAATAATAATAATAATAATATAATGAAACCAGTTATAGTATTTATATTATCAGAATTATAGAATTGATTTACCCTGGCCACACATTTCCTTCAAAATCCAATCAAGCTCTATGGCTTCAATTGAACTCAACAAAGAGGTTTTGTATCTTTAGACTCAAAAATTCCTATTATCCTAAATACCACACATTTTTTGCCTTGACATCATTGTGTAATGTCTCTAAATAGGGTGACAGGACCTCATTTTACTAGAGCCAAACAGATGAACTAGATTTCAGTGGGTAGTAGATTTGGGGTCCAACTTTGAGGCTGAGGGAAAAAAACCAAAAAACATTTTGTAAGATAGATCCACATTCAGTGTCCTTATGGACAAAAGACAACTCTCCCCTCTGTGATATCTCAGTTAATCTCACAGATGCCACACTTTCAGCCCACATTACTGTGTGTGTTACACTTGGTTTTCTGGATTGTAGTTATTCACATGCTGTAAAGTACTTGTGTTCCTTCAAGTAAAATTATTCAATAGGAGTCTTATACTCAGGGAAATGATATAGTAAATTCATGTATAGGTTTTTCTTAACTTTGGATTTTTCTCCTATGAGTTTTTCAGACCTTTAATGCCTGCTATTACACATCCGTTGAGAGGTTTCAACTCATTTAGAGTGAAACAATGCATTTGCTTATTTTAACCACATATAAATGTTCTGTGGAGTATTGCTAAAATATCCATCACTTCCAGCTGCTCTGCCACCTGAATGAGCGAAACCACAAGTGTGCTGAATTAGGCTGCAAATATAGAAGACTGTGCCTGAATCATAAGGTGATGCCCGTCGAGGAAAGTTTTGGGGGCTCACCTTCAAAATGAGGTCCTTGCTGGGACAATCACCTGGGAGAAATGGCTTATTCAGATGGGAAAACAGATGTGAGATGGAAAGCTCTAATGGGAGTTCTAGGGGAATCTCTAATCCTCAGTCTTAACCGGGGAGGTGCCAAGATGTCTAGAAAAAAGCTTCTTGGGAGGTGAGTGTCTAATTTCACTCCTTTAATAAGGAGACTGGGAGGTCAGATAAGCTCCTGTGATTCTAAAGTTCCAGAACTGCACAGAGCTTGTCTCTACACTTTGGAGCTGCAGATGTACTTTCATCAAATCGAAGTTCATCCTCATGACCAGACCACCTACCTAAAGGTTAACAAAGATCCAGAGTAGCCTCACACCCACATGCACACACACAAAAAGGCAACTTGGATTAACTTAGTTTAACAGAATAAATATAGAAGGGAGATGTTAATTTTTTCAAATAAACCAATAATATTTCATCAAAATTATATTATTTGTATATAATTTATGATCATTTATTCTTATGTTGATGGATTAAAAGTAATTTACTATGGTGTTTATAGCTTTTTTGATGCATGGTTCATTTATAAGAAGTTAAATAGTCATGAATGAAATGACACAGGAAAAATGTGTTTACATCTGGTGATTAAATGTGCAAGTTTGGGAATGTAACGAAAATATTGGTGCAATTAAATTTTAAATAATCTTTTATTTTACATCCGTGCTTCATTGTCTTTGTTGCCTACAGGTATCATATGTAAGGCATTTCAAATTACCTTCTGAGTGTAAGCAGATGGAGTTGGGAAGGAAGAACAATGGTCTTTGTCCCATTGCCCATATTTAGTGCTATTGAATGTGTGAGCTTTTGTGTATAGCATTATATCCTGTTGCTCCTGTCCTCCTGTGCCAAAGGCTCTGCTTTTTAAATTAACATTGGTTCTCAATAACTGCCTTCAGGAAATCCCCCCAAAGTATTTTTGTAACTTCCTGCATCCTGAGTGCAATTTTACTTAGGATATCTTGAGAAAAGAAGAATCCTTAGGACTTCTTCTTATCCTGTCCCAACCCAGATAGGATTGGCTATTAAAAAAACCCCATGAAAGCATAACAGTGTTAAGATTGTGGTTAAATATGTAGCTAATAATAGGTATTCAGCCATTTTATTTTCACAGTCACTATGAATCTATCAGGTATTACCCTTAAGTCTTGTTTGTAAACTGACCAGATATGTCCATTTATTTTTTAAGGATTTCAAAGGTAATCAGAAAAGATTTTTCAAAGCAATGTTATTCTATCGTTCAAGCAACTGTAGTGATGCCCATACAAAATTCTTGCCTGAAGATTGAATAAAATGGACTTTATGATAGCATGAGGCTACAAAATTTCCATTTGGCTTTCCCAATAGTAAGAGAACAGTGATGTAGAGTGCTGGTGATGGTGGCTGGATTATACATCTTTCTGCATGTTTATAAGTGTTTGAACATAAATATGGTAGGTTGTTTGTTACAGAAGATCACACCCACAGCCATATTTAAGAGTAATTATATACTTATGGAATCCTTACTGAAGGAATAGCCATAGGCAGCCATGTTGGTACCATGAGACCCAAGCTAGAGCTGAGATCTAACTCAAGAAAAACAAATCCAAAGGAACCTATGATATACTGGGCCAGTTATTTTCACCCTTTCAGGATTTGAACTAGAAACTGATAAAATTATTTGGCAGCTGGGGACAGGAAAACACAGAAAGATGAAAAGAGTGATTCCATGATGTAGAGTCAAATGTGAGAAATAATGGAAAGCAAAAATTATGAGGTAACACAAGCTGAGAGTAAGCGGAAACTAGATAGAGAAGAAAAGCTCCATTGAGAGGAAGAGGAGAATATGGAATTAGAAAAAGCAGGGCACTTGCATAAGAAAAATAGAGGGAAATCAGCAATCTCTGAAGTTGCCCAGATCATTGATCACTTGACTGGTTCAGGTCCATTCCTAGTAATATTAGTTTCCTGTACCTGCTGTAAGAAATGACCACAAACTTGGTGGCTTAAAACCAAAGAAGCTTACTATCTCACAATTAAGGAGACCAGAAGTCAGAGGTCATCAACAGGGTCATGCTCCTTCTAAGGGCTCTGGGGAAGAATCCATTCCACACTTCTTTCATCTTCTGGTGGTTGTAGACTTCACCCCAATTTCTGCCTCCATCTTCACATTGTTGTGTTGTGTCTCTTCCGTGTTATTTAATCTCCTTCTGCCTGTCTTATAGGGACCCTTGTAATGGCATTTAGACCACCCAGATAATCCAGAAGAGTCTCCTCACCTTAAAATCCCTAACTTATTATATCCATAAAAACCTTTTTCTTTTTCCCCCAAATGAAACAACATTCACATATTCTTGGGATAAGTATATAGACATAATTTGGGAACAATTCTTAGCCCACTATATTATCCATTTGATCCTTTACAATAAAGTTCATTTCTTTGAGGTAGACTGGCTCTGATAGAGTAGATCTTCAGAAATAATAACATGAAATAAAATGTACAGAAAGGACATGGAGTATATAAAATAAAATAAATATCCAAAGTAAAAATATATGTAAAAGAAAAATATGAAATGAAATATATAAAATAAAGATAGATAAAAGAGAAACTTGGGTTTCACCCAGTACTTCACAAGTAGAACCACCTTCTCCCTCTCAAGTTTGAAGATAAAAGTTGGGGTATAAAGTGGATAGGGAAGGAAAGAGGATCATGTCTCATCTCAAAAAAGAAACCATGAAATAGTTCAGAAAATACCTATGGCAATTCCAATGTAGTCCCTGAACGTTTATGTTCATAGAGCCCCCAGGAGAGAAGGAGTCAGAAGTCTCTTGCACTAAAGTCAAAAAATGACCACTGCTTTGCTATCAGTATTTTTTCAAATCATTCATCCAATAAATAGTAATTCTGTGGGTTTCCAGTTTCCCCACAAGGCCCCAGGTTGCAAACTTAGAAAACTAAGTCCTCTCCTTCAAGCAGTTTACAGGCTGGTAGGGAAGAAATACATACAAACAATAGCAATGATTTCTGCCACACACACACCAGGCAGTGAGAGCACAGAAAGAGGATAGCTTGAGAGCTTCATGGTATTAAGGAAGAATTAGCTGTTGGAGTGACTTTGGGAGGAAATGAACAGCAGGGACTGGATAAGGAATATTGGTAAAGATCCCCTGCCTAAGAAAATATCTTTTGCAGTTATCACCTGATGCTTAAATTTCAGATAGATTTTTTGGGGGGCTTAAGGCTTATGTAACTTGGTAAATCCCTTTATCAGGTCTTTACATGATCGCATGTAAAGGAGCTGATAAAGAATAAATGAACTTACCGGGAACTGATAAAGAATAAATGAACTTACTGTGTGTGTGTGTGCGCGCGCGCGCGCACGCTGAGGGGTTACTGAAAAGGGGAGAAGAAAAAAAAAATTATTTTACATTGAATATGTTCCTGGCACTTTGCTTGACATATTGTATTATCTTAATTTATTACCTCGACGATGCTGTGAGTTACATATTTTTATTTTCTTACCTCAATTTCATGAATAAAGCAAGTGAGACTCATAAAAAGAATTAACTTGCCCATGGTCACACAACCAATAAATGGCAGATATTTTAACCTCACACTGTCAAAACAGGATACTTCAGTCTCATGGAATAGATTGTGCAAGATACAGAGGCAAAAAAGAATGTGGTCTTGTTTGGGAATTATACATAATTCAATGTGCTTGAGTAAAAATATAAATGAGAAGTTATAGGATATGAGGAAGAAAAGGCAGACAAAGGTTAACTCCAAGTGACTTTTCGCCAACTGAGGATTATGGAATTAGATCTAATTTTCCTCCAACTCCATGAATATTTAGTAGGAACTTGTCCCAGACAGGTCAGCATGCAGTCTGGTAGCAAATCTCATTGTTCTTCTACTTCCCATGTGTAGCCTATTGTAGTCCACTGACACCATCTTACTTCAGAATTTTACGACTTCTTGTCTGGACAATTACGACAGCTTTCTACCTGTCTTTCTCTACCAGCTTCATTCACTTTTCAGTTCTTCCTCAACAATTCCAAAACACTACTTCCTAAACAAGGTTAAATCTTCAAAAGCATGGCCATTCCCTGCTGTAGAAGAAGCTGTGTGTATGTGGGTGTGTGTGTATGATACTTTATTTTTTAGAGCACTTTTAAATTCATAGCAAAACTGAACAGAAAGTAGACAAGAGTTTCCCATATACCCCTCATCACCACACATAAGTAACTTTCCCCATTATCAAACTACTAGTGGTACATTTGTTACAACTGAACCTCCACTGACACATCATTCCCTGAGGTCCATAGTTTCATTAGGGTTCATTCTTGGTGTTGTACACTGAGTCTACAGGTTTTGAGAAGCATATAATAATCCCATATCCACTATTATACCATCATACATAGTATTTTCACAGATCTAAAAATCCTCTGTGCTCTGCCTACTCATTCCTCCCTACCCTCCAAACCTCTGGCAACCATTAATCTTTTTTATTCTCTGTACTTTCACCTTTTCCAGAATGTCATATAGTCCGAAGCATAAACTGTATGTAGTCTTTTTAGATTGGCTTCCTTCACTTAGTAAGAAGCATTTAAGTTTCCTCTGTATCTCTACACCTCATTTCTTTTTAGCTGAATAGTATTTGATTATCTGCATATATCACAGTTTATTTAGCCACTCACTTATTGAAAGATATCTTGGTTGCTTTCAAATTTTGGTGTTTATAAATAAAGCTGACATAAATATCAATATACAGATTCATTCGTGTAAATTCCAAGGAGCACAACTTCTGGATTGTATGGTAAGAGTATATTTATATTTAGTTTAGTAAAAAACCCCAGACTGTCTTCCAAAATGGCTGTACGATTTTGCATTCCTGTCAACAATGAATGTGAGTTCCTGTTGCTCCACATCCTTGTTAGCATTTAATGTTGTCAGTGCTTTGGATTTGGCCATTTGATTAGGTATATAATGGCATTTTGTTTTAATTTTCAGTTCCCTATGACATGGTGTTGAACATCTTTTCATGTGCTTACTTGCCATCTGTATATATGCTTTGGTAAGATGTTTGTTAAGGCCATTTTTTCCATTTTTCAATCAGGTTGCTTGTTGTTTTAGGAGTTCTTTGTATATTTTGGATAACAGTCCTTTATCCGATGTGTCTCTTGCAAATATTTTCTCCCAGTTTATGTCTTGTCTTCTCATTCTCCTACACTGATTAACTAGTTAATTAATGTTATTTGTCCTTTAAGCCCTTTCAAAACCCTTTTAAGAAAAAAACAGCATGTCAAAAAAAAGATCAAATTCCTCATTCTTACATTTTAAGAAAATCTATAGTTCAGCCCAGCCTAAGTTTCTAATCTATCCAAATATTAGCCACTTTTGTGTAAGCCAAATAACCCTCCATTTCTAGAACTCAGACACTGATGGAAGGAGTATAAGTTGGTTTTTCAATTCTAGTTAACCACTTGGCATTGCATAAAAAACACAAACCAAAAACAAACAAACACCCAAAAAATCCACATTCAGAAATATCTCTTTTGCTCTACCCTTTCCTTTTCTTGGAATGAATTCTAAGAACATAATTTTTATACCCAACCAGCTTTTCACCTCTCTTTCATTTTCTAAAAGTGTTTGTTGCATTTTTTATTTATTGTAGTGAAGATCATCGGTTACTTATCTAATCTATTTTCCCCTTCTCAACAATTTTTGATTTGCATTCCATTATCCACCTCAGCTGTATGGCTTCAGGACTGATACTCTCCTACTCCAGTCCCGACACTGAGCCTTGCTGGTCTTGGGATAAATCCAGTTTCTATATCCAGTGATTAATTCAGAAACACTGCACTATATTAACCTATCGATGGCTTTCCATCCACCACGAGAAATGGTTCACAAATGGGTAAATGAAACATAATAGGACACTTGGTGGGGCATCAAAAGAAGTGGTTTCTGTTCTTCTGATTGTTGCTGTGCTTTGATGCCAGGCTCAGAACTGCTGCTGTTATTTCTTCACCAGCCAAAGGGCTAAGCAGACCCTTTGAGAACACCAGGGCCAAAAGGATCTCAGAGAAATGGAGCTTTAGTTCTGATTGAACCACAGCTGAAATAGTGTCCCACCTCTGGATTTTAACCAATTATGTAACCTTTAATAACCCACCTACTGTGGTTTAAGCTATTTAAATTGGATCTCCTCTTTTGACTGAATAGCTCAAACTGAGACTTGCCTTACACATATTTGTAAATTCATATTGCTATATGACCAGTAGGCTTGCAATTCATTACTTGTTGAATGAACCAATGAGCAAATAAATGAAACTTTGCTACTTCTTATAAATTCTTTAATTGGAAAAACTTTTTTCCAGTTGCTTTGATTAGTCAACTGAAGAAAGCATGTTAGAAAACCACATTCATGGACTTGTAAGAAAATTGCGCCACGGATCATAATTATTGAACATGCCTTGTATCATGTTGAATTTCAACAAAGTGGTTGGTTTTTAAAAATGATATATGAGATCTGATCTTGTATTGTGCTAATTAATATTATTTGCTTACAAAGGTTTTGATGAATTCACTTCTGTTCTTTTATTGGTAGAAATGTATCTGCCACTTATAAAATAAAACAGTGATAGAAATGTTGACAATTTCAGCATGGCACCATCACTTTTGCAGAATGTTGTTAGTTCTGTCAAGCTGAGACAGTGAACTTGTGGAAAGAATCTTAGCAGAGGCCAGTTTCAACTTCTATATTTAATTTTGTGAAGGAAGGCAGTATAGTATCATTTTAGGTTCCCTTACAACATCTCTTATAATTGTAGTTAAGTTGGGGGAAAAAAAAGATGGAGAGCAAGTGAAATAATTTTTGGTTGTGGAGAAAAGTTTATAAAGTGATTGCTGGTTATGACATTCTCTGTGAACACTCCTAACTGCCAGAAGGTAGCTTGGAACTTGAAACATATTCTTCAAGTTTCTTAAATATATTAAATTAAACTTAATAGTGTAAGTGGAAGGACAAGAAAGATTTAGATGTATGTGTAAGATCTTTAAAGTTGAGGTTGCCATTTTTGGGTAAATTTTATTTATTTATTTATTTTGAGTGAGAGAGAGAGAGAGATGGGGGAGGTCAGAGGCAGAGAGAGAGAGAATGAGAGAGACTCTCAGATTCCTCGCTGAATGTGGAGCCTGACGGAAGGGGGGGGGTATCTCCATCTCATGATCCCAAGATATGATCTGAGCTGAAATCACGTTTAACTGCCTGAGCCACCCAGGCACTCCTGAGACTGCTATTTTAAGAAAGTTTCCTTATTTAGAGAGTTCGTTTTCCTCAAACAGTCTATAACCTAGCAGCCTTCTGGCAGAATGAGATGGGAAAGAAACAGCATCCACAGTTGGAGAAACTGACTGTTAAAGTCAGTTTTGTCTTGGTCTCAGTCTTCGGATATTTATAATTTAGAGATATGGACTTTGATCTGAATACAAGTTCTGCTACTTGATGTTACATAGCTTCTCTGAGCTTCATTTTATCTGTAAAATGTCAATAAATATCTTAAAAAATATGAACTTCACTGCATGGTTAGGAGTATTTAAAGTCATGGAGTTAGTGTACCCCAAATAGCCTTCCCCTTGCCCTCCAGGTTTTGGACCCTTTATGCTTCCTCAACTTTCACCTTTTCAAAGCTTGCTTAAGGCAGAAGCAATCTGATAAGATCACTCATATTTGGATGCAAATATTTGATAAGACTTCAAGAGTCATCTGCCCTTGGATGTGTTTACCAGGGAGGTAGTCAAAGGTTTTATGTCCAAAGAATGAATCTTAACTATGGAATTTTAGGAATTAAATACTTATTGAGGGAAATATTCACTCAGATGTTCACTTCCCCATTCTTTTGTGTTCCAATCATGATGATGGTAGGCAGTCTGTTATGCTTAGACTAGCCAACAGCCAAGTGTGCACTTGCGACAAAGGATATTAAAAATATTATTTAAAATAACTTTAAATATTAATATTAAAATAGTTAATAGCTTTAAAATTAATTTCCTTTTTTTTTTTTTTTGGAAGATACCAGGTTTCTTCTGTTCCTTCTATGGCTGCCTGATATTTAAAAAAATAAGGGCCTAAACTTTGTCAAGGAAGGACAGAACTCCCAAATAAAATATTACTGGTAACAATGATATTGTTATCACACTCAAGGAGGGAAAGCACCAGCACAGGAATTAAGGCAGCATCTGTAGGATGGAATTTGCCGTGTAAATATACAGACTAGGCAAAAGGGCTTTGCTTCCTTAAAGGGAAAGGTCATCTTGCTGATGAGAGAGGTTACAAAATATACATAAAGTCTTATTTTTAAACCCCATTGAAAGATCCTAAACATTATTTTTGAATCCAGAACCATTAATGGGATGATGCACTGACCTGAAAGTGAGGTTTGGATCCTGATTTGGGACTAATGGATCGAACTTTGGGCCAATAGAGCTCTTGCCACACTATGCTTCTTCCACTCTTGCTCAGTCTTATGATTAGACGAGGAGCTAAAGTCAATCCTTTTTTTTTTTTTTTTAAAGATTTTATTTATTTGTCAGAGAGAGAGAGAGAGAGAGCGAGCGCACAGGCAGACAGAATGGAAGAGGGAGAAGCAGGCCCCCTGCGGAGTAAGGAGTCCTATGTGGGACTCGATCCCAGAGATCCCAGAATGCTGGGATCATGACCTGAGCCAAAGGCAGCCGCTTAACCAACTGAGCCACCCAGGCGTCCC
The DNA here is from genome assembly GCF_020171115.1 of Neogale vison. Taxonomy (NCBI): domain Eukaryota; kingdom Metazoa; phylum Chordata; class Mammalia; order Carnivora; family Mustelidae; genus Neogale; species Neogale vison. The sequence goes on from NC_058099.1 coordinate 55,285,030, forward strand.
CAATCCTCTTAACAATCAAATGAGGCAGAAAGTTCCTTGAGGTCCATTTTACTGCTGAGAAAAATGAGGCTTAGATGACTACACATCCAAAAAGTAGTTAAAATAGACTCTAGCCCAGGCAGTCTGCTGAAACCAAAAAGCACTTTGACTCTTCCAACTTGTTAGATTGATTAAACTAGGAGGCTTGCTGGAGCTCTGGGGCTGCGGTGGTCTCTACACCATATTTATCTATGCCGGTAAATGCCTCAAGGTTGTGAAATCAAAGCGGTAAGGACAACCCATCATTCACAGCCAACTAGGCTTTAAGCTGTAACCTGTCAAATAATTTCCTTTCTTTGCTTCCATACTTTGTTGATGTAAGCCCTTTCCCTGGTTCCTGTCTGCAGAGTGCTCCTAACCACTTCGGGTCTGGCACTCCCTGATTACAACAGAGTTTTGGTCAAACTCTTTACATTTTTAATACACTTCAGCTTATCTTTTAACTAACATTAAAGCCACATGAAATTTATAACTTTCCTGATCCATCTAACTTCCTCTGGTAATAATCATTACCACCTCCCCTGTTTATTCACTGGGCCAACACTTTAAATGTCTTATAGGTTGTGCAGCATTTAAGTTTTTAATCAGAATTTAAAGGGAAGCAAACACTATGGGCCATTTTCTATACTTGAATCCATAAATCCCAGAGGCTTAAAGTTGTACCTAGGAAAGGCTCTTTGCTTATAAGCCCCAGCCCCAAGATCAAGAAGGAGATACCAGAATTGACAGTTTGTATTTCGTGTTGATAGAAGTGGGCAGCTGCGAGAACAGTTCCACTCTCCATACGCACATACATGTGCGGGGAAAGATACAAATACGCTGAACCCCATCCCTGCGCTTCCTGTGTTTGTGACCTGGTCTCTATTGAAAATAAAATAGCGCCACCTGGTGGACGCACAGCTCCATTGATTTCGCTCCTCTTGATTTTGCTCATTTTAATACATAGCTACTTTCATCTACCCTGCACTAGGTAATTTGTGGAGTATAGGTCATAAAAATAAGGAAGACATCGTTCAGTTCTCAAAGAATACGTAGTAGGATTGCAAGGCTGCGAGCCTGGAAACGGCCAAGGATATACCTCGGGCAAACTGCAGCGCCCAGTAAGACTAGCCAGGTGCTCAAAGAATAGCTCGAATGTTAGTGCAGAAGGAAGAAAAGCAAGTGGTTTGTTGTTTGGGGAAAAACAAGAGGTTTGTAGTCCTGGAACTGAAAACTGGGGAGAAGAACGAGACAAAAGATGAGCCTGGTCGCAGAAGGCACCCGAAGGAGATGGTACTTCACTGTTTTAGATGGGGGCAGGGAGACAGTTAAGATTTAGTAAAGCAGTGTTTTAGTAGAAAGGAGGATAGATTTGAGAAGAGCAAGGAAACTGGTGACCGAAACCTCAGGTCCTATCAAGGAGGGAGAGGCTGGGCAGAAGGAAATTATAGGAAGGAGGTGTTGTATTAGACTCCCATTCACAAAGGACCTCAAATACAGATTTTTGATACCATCTTGAAATAAAATTATGCATTCAGACTTAGGTAAACACTGACAGGTTTTTGGTTTGGTTTTTTTTTTTTAATATTTTATGTATTTATTTGACAGATAGAGAACACAAGCTGGGGGGAGCAGAGGGAAAAGGAGAAGCAGATTTCCCACTGAGCAGGGAGCCCAACCTGGGTCTCATTCCAGGACCCTGGGATCCTGACCTGATGCTTAACTGACTGAGCCCCCCAGGCGCCCCAACACTGATAGATTTGAAAGACAACATTATGAAGAAATTTCAAACTTGTGTTCCAGTATTAGCCATATTTCCTGTAATATAGTCTGTATTTTTAATGAGTCCTATTAATTCCTCCCAAATAGCATGATTTCCTTGTATTGAGAGCATTCTTCAATCTAAGAATTTAACATATACTTTATGTTTTATAATGGATTTGGCTTATTAACATTATGAAAGTATCACAAAATGAAAACATCTCTAAGGCCTTTCTTAAGTACCAGAAAAATTTCAGGTAGGCCGTGGTAAAAGAAAGGGAAATAAAAAATATTTTGGAAGATGAATGAACAGATATGGTGTAGATTAGTTATAAAGATGGGGTAGCCAATTAGCAGATGGAGGAGAAAAGAGGAGTCCAAGGTTCTCAGTGACTCGTGGGTGGTAAAACTTTTACCTGAGGCAAAGGCTAAAGGAGGAGGGATCATTTTAGTGTAGGGAAATGAAATAGTTCCATTTTGGATACATAGAATTTTAAATTCTTGTAATTTTAAATTCTTGCAAGTCAAATGGATTTGTTTAGCCTACAGTTAAATATGTGAAACTCAAGTTTGTGACAGTGGCCAAGGCTAACTTTAGAGATTTGGGCATTATCAGCTTTGAGAGGGAAATCAAAACTATGAAAATGATTGAGTCACTTAGGAGGGTTTTCAGTCTGCAAAGAGCAATGGAATGAGGTTGCCTCTTTGGGTCACTTTTTTTTTTTTTAAGATTTATTTATTTAAGAGATAGAGATAGAGAGAGAGAGAGAGAGAGAGCATAAGCAGGAGGGACAGAGACAAAGGGAGAGATAATCTCAGGCAGCCTCTACACTTACCTGCCAAGACCCTGAGATTGTGAACTGAGCTGAAACCAAGAGTTGGTAGATGCTTAACCGACTGTGTTACCAGATGTCCCAGGGACACTTCTTAAGTCTGAAGTATATTTTTACAAGGGCAAGTGGATTGCCTTTCTTGTGAAAATTGTGGCCATCTTGATTACATGGAAGTTTAAAGAAAAGGGGGGGGTGGGGAACTACAGTTAAGAGAAAGAATCCGAAAATTCCTGCTATATGGTTAAACCAAAATGTTTATTATAGTATTAGAAAAGAAACATAGCAGAAAATAAGGATTCAAGGTAGAGAAGAGGGAAAATAACTGGAGAGCAGGAAATTTCATGGAAGATTTATAAGAACAGAGAAGAAATCTTTAGTTGGTTTTATAGTCTTGATTCAATATCTTCTGTCATCTATCAGAAGAAAGGCTAAGGATAAACTTTTCATGGCAGTTTAATGAAGAAAAATGAAGAATTTGGAACTGACTAAATTTTTCTTTATTGGTAGTAACTGAGCCAATTTCTCAAAATGGACACACAAAGAAAGTATTTATGGTTGGCTAAAGAACAGCTCCCAAACATATCCAAGTCCTAATCTCTGGAAATTGTGAATGTTATCTCATAGGATAAAATGGATTTTTTAAATTAAGGATCTCAAGATGGAGATATTATCCTGGTCATCTAGATTTTTTTTTTTTTTAAAGATTTTATTTATTTATTTGACAGAGAGGGAGATCATAAGCAGGCGGAGAGTCAGGCAGAGAGAGAGAGAGAGAAGCAGGCTCCCGCCAAGCAAAGAGCCCGATGCGGGGCTCGATCCCAGGACACTGAGATCATGACCTGAGCCGAAGGCAGCGGCTTAATCCACTGAGCCACCCAGGCGCCCCTGGTCATCTAGATCTTAAACGCAATCACAACTGTCCTACTTAAAGGAAGGCAAAGGAAGATTTTACAAATAGAAGGGAAGGCCAAATAACAGAGCTAAATTAGATAGGGACAGCCCTGCTGGCCTTGGAGGTGGAGGAAGGGGCCATAAGAGGAATGGAAAGATGCTCTCTAGAAGCTGGAAAAGGCCGGGAGAAGGAGTCTCTCTGAGAACCTCCCAAGGGAGCACAGTTCTCCCTACACCTTGATTTCAACCCAGCGAAGCTGATTTTGGACACCTGGCCTCCAGAACTTTGGGAAAATAAACTTGCATTGTTGTAAGCCATCAAGTTTATGGTAATTTGTTACTGTGGCAAGTAGGAAACTAAAGCAGTATTTTAAGCTCATAAAGATAATTTCTCTAGAGATATCCCAAAATATTCTTAAGTAAGAAAAAAAAATCCTGTACTTGAACAAAGGTAGAAATATTTATACAAATGTTTTGATGAAGTACAAAATGAAACCTCACAAAAAGTGGGTACAGTTTTAATCCAGTACTGGAGAACTTTGAAACAAAGTACTGGAGAACTTTAATAAATGAACTTCAAACTTCAACTCTAAGAATGGCACGATCAGTAGAGTTGACCACAGGCTATGAAAGCAAATTGAGTAGCATAATATTTGATGTCCAGGATAGGGTCATAATTTTTCAGCCATTCAAACTGATAAATGAATAAATATATATTCATTTATTTTGTAGGCAGTTGTCATTTCTATCACAGATTGTCAATTATTGCCTCTCTTCCTCCCTTTGTCTTTTCTTCCTCCTCCTCCTTCTTCTTTTTCTTGTTCTTTCTCAAATTCCTCTCAGAGGAATTGATCAGAGAGGGACCACTTTATGTTTTCCGTTAAGTGAAGAGAGTTGTCTCTAAGGTCATTAGAACCCTATTTCTGAATTTTTCAGTGATGTCTCCCACAGCCTTATAGTTTCGTGCCCCAGGCCATCTAGCTTTCCCCATAAATTTTCCCTTCTCAGATAACGGGTCATGTGAGTGATTATAAGGTAGGAAGTGCCCTGGCTGTTTGGAGGAGATGGAGGCTGGGTTGGCTGTGTAGTGTGAGCTCAGGGAGAGATTGCTAAGATGCTATCATCTTATTATTTCCTGAACTGCTTTGTGTGTGATCATCTGCATGATCCAGATCTCCAGGTTTTGGGGGGTTCTACAAATCTTACCACTAGGCAATTAGATGCATACATACATGAAGACTTCATGTGTCCTACAATATAGGAATTGGACTAAAGACTGAAGTGTATGTCAGTATTCATTGTTTTGTTTTTTCAGTTATCTGAGGGCTTGATCTTTTTCAAAATAAAGGTTAGAGAAAAATTAAGAGATAAAGCATAGTGAATTTCTGAAATGCACTAGATCTGTAAGTATAGAGATATCACTATTCTCTGGTTTGATCCTTGGAAGGCATCCAGATGAAGTATATAACCTACTGAGAAACTTCAGTTGGAGAGAAAAAGATCTGACTGAAGGAATGGGCATTTTAATAGAGAGCATATTGTGACACATACCAAGAAGATACTCATTCAAATCTTTGTATGCTCGTGTATTATTTTTAATGTAAAATAGTTATTTAGTTCCTTGGTTTTTATTGTTTTATTTTATTTTAGCATTTTATTTATTTATTTGACAGAGAGCGATCACAAGTAGGCAGAGAGAGAGGAGGAAGCAGGCTCTCCACGGAGCAGAGAGCCAGATGCGAGGCTCAATCCCAGGACCCTGGGATCATGACCTGAGTCGAAGGCAGAGGCTTTAACCCACTGAGCCACCCAGGCGTCCTATTGTTTTATTTTTATTTATTTATTTATTTTAGTTTCTTATTTTAATTCCAGTGTAATTGATGTACAATGCTATGCTAGTTGCAAGCGAACTGCATGGTGATTCAATGTTTCCATATATTCCTCAGTGTCATCAAGATAAGTGTACTCTTAACCCCCTTCACCTTGTTTTTTACTTTTTAAATTCTGTGTTAGCACCCAGTGTTGGTGATAAAGATGTCATTCAAGACTCCTTGCCAATGAGCATGTTGAATCAACTCCAATGACTGTAATAGATATCAAAAGTAACCTCAGATACTGCTTAGTGTGTTTTTATAACATTACGTGTCTAGACAGGAGTAGGTAAGTTATGCTACCGAACAATGAATGATAGGGTCTTACAATGCCAAAAAAGATGTGGAAAATAATGTGTGTTTGCAGAAATATACCATTGCCACATTTTGTTCCTTCTAGGACAAAAACCATCCTGTCATCTGCAGATGAACATTCACAGTTGCAAATTTAGCTCAGTTTTCAAAAGAAAAATCTTTCAAATGTATAAATAGTATAGACTGGCATAAACATATTTATTTTACTGTGCTCTTATTTTTTTCATTAGTTCTAAGGTTTGTAAGTTCTGGGACTAGACTGACACCTAGAGGAAATCAGTTTCAAGTATCACTTACCTCCTGTGGTTTTTCTTGGTCCCTTGTTAGGTAAATTTCCCACAGTGGGGGGTATTTACCATGTTTTGTTTTGTTTTGTTTGTTTTTCTCTTCTAAGCGAACTTGAATTTAGTTTCTGTAGAAGCGTTTCAGATCATAAGCTATATAGCATAAGACAGAGAAAAGAGAAGGAAAAATTACGAAATCTGATCTATTGATGGAATAGAAATTCATACCAAAATTAAACTGTATCCTTGTTACTTAGTAATGCACTATTGCAGATTCCACTGTACTCTGGGAAGTTAGCTATTCAAAGATAATTTACAAAATTTGAATCAAGTTAGCTTTATTTTTTTTAAGTGTCTATTATGCAGTATATTTGGAAAAATAAAGTTTGTATTGGAACAAAATTATATTATGTATATATGCCTGACAGTTTAGGATTCATTGTGTTATGTCTCCACATGCTTTAAGAATGTATTTATATATTTTAAAACTAAATTGGGGAGTCAGTTAAGGAAATGCATTTCCCGTTAGTTTGGAGAATTGGATATGCATAGTCTGATTCGGTCTTAAATGTATGTTCTTTTGGAGTTTAAACAGAAACATCACATTCCCAGAACAGGGTGCATTAAATGTACCGAGAAGAGTTTCAGTTTTTCCCTGGTAAAGGGACATAAATACAACAAGAGTAGGGGAGAGATCTATTTTGAGGTTGCCTCACAAAGCTGTGAAAGCACAAAAGAGGCAGACGGTGCAGCCACAAATGAGACTTTGGAAGGGAAATGTTGCCAAACCCAGGAGCTCCCACAGCTATTTGCATAAGTGCTAGCAAAGTTCCTCAGCCGATCTGGTCCTGCACCCCCGACGCAGAAAAGCAGATGAGGCAGCAGATGACCGTTTACATTGCCAGGGTGTGTGAACCAGCGAACATCCCCCACATTACTCACTAAGTAATGAGGAGGGGCCTTAGATATGTTCCACAATTCAGATGGGCCTGCCAGTTGGCCCCTGGGCTTCATTCTGTGTGACCCATACAGAGCAGAGATACTCAGGAGGCAATGCAAATGAATCAACAGACAGCACGGAGGTCCCAGCAGCAGCAGGCAAGGTACTGCCTATGCAACAGGGCGTGATGACAGATAATTAGCTGTGACATGCCCCTCGATGGCAGTGGGATGCGAGTGTTCATTTGGAAACCAGTGTGCAACATGGCATCGTGAATCGCGAGATTTAAATTTTGGGTGTCGGGTTTTTTTTGACTGTTTTTTTAAAGGATGTTGTGAGAAAGTGTTACATTTTCATGATTCTACGGATGAAAGTTACAATTTATTAAGCCCTTACTACATTCCAGGTATGGGGAGATGTACTTGCCATACACTGCATTTTTAATGTTCTAAAAATCCCTGTTTTGTAAAAACCGTCCTTATTTTATGGATAAGGAAACTGAGGCTTATAGAAGTAATGGAACTTGTTCAATGACATATTCCTAATAGAAAGACGTGAAACCAGCCTACGGGTGTTTGGATACAAAGTTGGTTGGTCCTCTCAAGTTGTGTATCACAAACAGGTGCTGACTACTTTTATCTTCTCTTCTCTTCTCTTCTTTTTTTTAACGGAATTCTGTAGAAGATCTTCACATTTCCTTTTCCCCCTCCTCTTTGGATTTTCTCGGCTTTGTTCAACTTAAGCTATAGAAGTTTTTCTTGTATTTTTGATATTTTTATATCATGGTATCTTAAATAAGCGTTCGCGTGGTTATATTTTTTAAAAAGTTACTCTAGAGGACTCTGTTGGAACAATCAGAGCATTTAATACGAACTGTGTAATAGAAAACCGTTGTATCATGTTAAATTTTCTGAATTTGACAGCTGTGTTGTGATTATTTAAGAGAATGGCATTAGTCCTAGAAGGTGAGTATAAATACAGGGAAGAGGTCATGGTATCTAATACTTTTGGTCTGTTCAGGAAAAAAAAAAAAAAAGAAATACATACATAAGTACGTATGGAAATAGAGTGACGAGGAAAATGTGCAAAATACTGGCAACTGGTAAATTTAGGTGTAGTGTATGGGGGAGTTCACTGTATTCTTGCAACTATTCTATGATTGGATTTTTTTTTTCAAAGTCGTTTAAAAGTGAGTTTTGTTTGTTTTTTAAACTTCTATTAGGCTGGTTTTTCTTTGAAAACTTTAGGTGCACATTTATCAAGTTAACCATGAATCTCATTATCTGTAGTCTCAGTGGCTGAATGGAGACGATTCCCACAGCTGACTAGCCCTTTCACTGTTGTCACAAATTATCAGTGTCTTTGGTGCTGGCGTCATTGTCTATTGTATGTGAAACCATTGGGGTGATATGCCACTCACTCTTCATTTTGTGGCCCAGAAAGCCCTAATGATAAGTGATAATGATGAAGAAGGATAATGTATATGGGAGAGTTCCAGTCAACAGGAAGACACATTTTGGTCATTATTATTTGGTTGAAAACTTCAGCCACTTGAAGATAACTAGTCTCACATGCCATTTTTCCACCAAAATGAAACATTGCATTTATTCTGCTTTCAAGGATCACATGAACATTTTTTAAACCAGAGAGGAAGAGCAGATGTCTCACTGTTCATTTCAGTTGGAGGCATCTGATGTTCATAATCAACATTTTCAAATTCAAAGCTGCCATCTTGTGGTAATGTTCTATTCAATTTTTAGCAGATATATCGATAAAAGTCTGACTAAATCTGAAGACGAGAAGGAATGTATATTGCAAAAATACATTTGAAAAACTTGTATTTTGAAGCCCGTGTACAAAGACGACAAGAGCGTATTTCCCTGTATAATGTATTTAGTCTAATTGATAAATAACTGTCTTACTCATTTCGCTAACAGTTTCTATTTGAAAGCTATGATGGATTTTATTCATTGCCCTTTTTCTTTCCCTATCCCCGAAGTTAAAGTTCTAAAGTTTCCTATTTCACAGAGGAAAAATTTAAGAATAAACTTCTGTTTAGTGATATAAATTTTGAAACCAATCATTCTTTACTGAGATTTCCAGAAGACTCACTCTCTTCTTTAAAATTTCCTTTCGGAGCACCTGGGTGGCTCAGTGGGGTAAGCCTCTGCCTTCAGCTCAGGTCATGATGTCAGGGTCCTGGATTGAGCTGAAGGCAGCTCAGCTCCCAGCTGAGCAGAGAGCCTGCCTCCCCTTCTCTCTCTGCCTGCCTCTCTGCCTGCTTGTGATCTATGTCCAATAAATAAATAAAATATTTTAAAAAATGGAATTTCCTTTCAAAATGTCAAGATTCATGAAGAACCACAAAGGTCCTCTCCTGCCCCAATCCTCCCCCACACAAATCATACTTTCTGCAAATAATAATTTTCATCTATTCAAGTTGCTTCTTCTGATTTTGCCTCCATATTTCTAAATAGTGTATTTAAAATTCTATTTCTTATATTAAAAAAAATAGATGTAGCATGTTTTAACATTCTACTGTGGATAATGAGGACTTGGCTTTTATCCTAGCCCTGTTGGATTAACTCTTCCAGTGGTGTTCTTGTACCCTAGTTCAGTTGAACTTCACTTCTCAGTTAATCTTTCAATCACCTGTCTGAATTAAATAGCTTCCACTGAATTTTTTTTTTTTTAAGGAAAGCACACTGTGTGTTTCTTTCATACTGCTCTAATTATTATCTTGATTTTTTCCTTGTTTATTTGTTGTAGCTATACTCTGAGTTACCACAATCCCAAATTTATTCTCTCTTATCCCTACTAGATATTCTGATTAACTACTAGAATTCTGACTTTATTCAGGATAGTAACCAACTAACAAACAAAGAAAAACAAAACACTAAAAAAGGACCCTCAATTCTCTACACTCTCTTTCTATCTAACAAACACCTAATGAGATAGAGGTAGAATTTTTGGGTGGCATCCATTTCTGAACAAAAAGAAAACTTCTGTGTGGGATAGATATAAGGTCTGCCGATGGAATAGCCGTTGAGCAGCCCTGACCGTGTAAACAAAAGGAGGAAGGCCCCACACTGAAGGTAGTGGGGGAAAGTTAAAAAGAGCTTGAGTCCTTGAAAGTATTGTGCTTGGACTCTCTACCTTCTAAACTTCTTTTGTGAGCAAATAATGTATTCCTAATAAAGTACATTGTGTTTTTATCATTCTTTCCCATTAGGTATTAAGTTCGAAGGAGCCAGGAACACTGTAAAACTTGTTTATCCTTGTAGCTCTATATCACATTTTCTGAACCTCAGCACTATTGACATCTTAGGCTGATTAATTTTTCAATGCGGAGGCAATTTTGTACATGGTAGGATATTTAGCAGCACCCCTGGGTGTACCCAATCAATGCCAGCAGCCATCCCACACCCAAATGACTCCCAGGTGTAAATTGCCCGCCAGTTGGGAGCCACTACTTTAGAGGATGTGTTCAGTGCTCAGGATTAACAAACTTGTTAACTAATTAGATGTGAGGATTGAGAGGGATGGTAGAATTTAAGAGAGACTTCCAAGGTTCTCTCTTGGGCCAGTAACTGAAGTATTGTATCACGTGAAAGATGAGGAAGCACTCTCTTGTTTGTCAATGTCTCCCTTAAACGGTGGCTTTAAGGTTGAACAGATACTCCAGATGTGACTCTAACACCACAGATTTCTGTTTCTGTATTAATGAAGCACAACATATTCCCATTTGCACAGTACTTTTCCTCACTTTTCAGCAGTTAGCATTTTTCCCCTTTATTCGTTGCATTGCACTATTGGCTTACACTGAAGTTGAAATCTACTAGAATCTGGTTATTTTGTAAAGAATCCTGGTAGTTCTTACCTTCCTTCATCCTTCAATTTTGCACTTCTGCTTTTGAAGTGCCAGATTTTGCATTTTTCCTTTTTACATTTTATATCAGGCCCTGTTCCTGGTCTGTTACTATATCTCAAAATTTTTTGTTATTTTTCTATTTCATATTAGCTCTCTCTGCCCAACATCATGTTCCACTGGCTGGTTGTTTAATAAAAAATTTGGCCAGACAAAGGACAAAATTCATAACATTGGTGTATACTCATGAGCTGAGCTCAGAATAAAGGTCTTATAACCAAATCTTGAAAGAGAGGTCTTAATAGTCAAATATTTTCCCCTGCATCCAAATTTAAAGACTATGAGAGCTTTAAGTGAGCACTGGCTCTGAAGTCTGCTTCTAGGGATGAAGATAGTATAGATCTTCAGAGATGCACAAAAGTAATAGCTTTTCATTTCTGATTAAATAGGAAGACCCAGTCAGCCTTCTTATTCACTCTGTTTAAACCATAATGCTTAGCTCAGTTGGGGCAATGGCATATAATGGGTGCTGATGCAACCGGACAAAATCAAGTGGTGTAGAATGGGCTTTCCAGTGAGTGCATAATACCTTCATTGACTATAACAGAACCGAAGGACTGAGAACAGTAGAAAATATCCAAGATTGCAAATGACTATTATCTGAAGAGAATGCTATGACATACTATAGAAGAGTAATGGTCACCTGATCAAGATAACTCCTAAAATCATACAGTGCTGAAAAATAAATAGGAGTCCTTGAAAGAAAGAAATATAAAACCACATATTTAGGGAGAAATAGTCAAAGTTACCGTTACAATATAATGGGTGTAGTTTTCTCTTATAATTGTCTTTTTAAAATTTTTAAAAATTTATGTATTTTTTTAAATTTATGTATTTATTTTTATTTTATTTTACAGATTTTATTTATTTATATGACAGAGATACAGAGAGAGAGAGCATAAGCAGGGGGAGTAGCAGGCAGAGGGAGTGGGAGAAAGCAGGCTCCCTGCTGAGCAGAAAGCCTGATGTGGGGTTTGATCACAGGACCCTGAGATCATGAGCTGAGCTGAAGGTAGACACTTAACTGACTGAGCCACCCAGGTGCCCTGTTTTTGTTTGTTTGTTTTTGTTTTTGTTTTTAGAATTAATGTTTATGTTTTAGGATAGGCCCTCCTTCTCTGTCCCATGAAATATTTTGATATTAGCTAGTCTCTGTTTTTACTTTAACTATTCCAAATTATTCTTAATAGATGTTATTTACAAACATCACCACCATCATTATCTTTGTAAAACATTCTTTACTGGTGACTGTTCCCTGCTCCCTCTTACCTGTAGAATGAATTCCAAACTTGTCAGGACTTCATATAGGACACCGATTTTATTCCTGATTTATCTTTCAACTCTCCCCATGAAAACTATGTTCTACACACTGACCTACTTCATATTTTTGAATGTTCCATGCTTATCCAAACTTCTGTCACTTTGCTCCTGCTGTCATTTCTGCATGAAGTGTCCTTCTTTACACTTTTTTTTTTAAAGATTTTACTTATTTATTTGACAGACAGAGATCACAGGTGGGCAGAGAGGAAGGCAGAGAGAGAGGGGAAAACAGGATCCCCGCTGAGCAGAGAGTCCGATGCGGGGCTCGATCCCAGGACTCTGAGATCATGACCTGAGCCGAAGGCAGAGGTTTTAACCCACTGAGCCACCCAGGTGCCCCCCTTCTCTACTCTTGTATTTGGTAAATCCATTAGCTTTCCTTGAAGCCCACATCAAATTTGACTTTCTCAAATTTTGTATTTCTTACTTTTCCCTCCCCAATCCACAGTACCTGGAACTGTGTCTAAAAATTGAGAATATGCCTAATAAATGTTTATGAAATGAGTACTTTAAAAATCTCTAAAAATATGATGTGGTAGATTTGGTTTTATTGACTTTTATATGAAAAGAAATCTTACATTATACAATAGGTTATCTGAAAAGCTATGAGTATATAGTATTTTAATAAATCAAATGTATTCAGAAAATCAATTCAGTAATGCTATTTGAAAATTTAAAAAGATACTATTAGTATATGCATTCTCCTTCACTATCACATTTTGTTTATTTATCTTGTGCCCATAGCCTTACAGTTGCTGAGTATAGGGAAAACCAGTAACCAATTGTGGGTGCATACTTTTTTAAAGTTTTTTTAAATTATTTTATTTATTTATTTGACAGAAAAAAAAATGAGAGAGCATGAGCAGGGGGAGTGGCAGAGGGAGAGGAAGAAGCAGATACCCCACTGAACAAGGACCCTAATGTCTGACTCCATCCCAGGACCCTGGGATCATGACCTAAGCCAAAGGCAGATGCTTAACAAACTAAGCCACCCAGGCATCCCTGTGTGTATTTAACTTTAATCTAGTTTCTATTTCTTGAGTTGGGAATACCAGAATCTCCTTTTTCTGTAGTGTATGATTACCACGGTTAGTATTTCTTTTTACCTATTTTATCGAAAATGTTTTTTCACAGTGACCAGCCTTTAAAGTTCTTTGGGAATATTGTTTCAGTACCCAAAGATCAAAAATAGTAAAAAATATTTTATGTTAGAAGCTTGGAAGAAGAGAACAATTGATGACAGTCTTACATGATTGCATAGAAAAGGGGAGCTGATGAAATAATATTTTAAATACTTTGTCTTGATAACATATAAAAGGCTGGTAAATGATAAAAGAATGCTATTTGGGGTAAACACCATGAATTGAATGGTAACTGTAGAACACTGTACTGTGTGTTCTCCACCTTAGTGGTTGGCTTGTGGACCTCTAAGATACTGGCAGAGGAACTGGGAGGTGAAGTGTACAGATGGGTAGTTCCTTTTTCAGTGAATTGAGAGGGAGAACATAGTGGCAAACAGAGGCAGTATCAATTGTCCTTTAAACAAAGTGACATTTTTACCACTTCAGAATGTGACAGTGATTATGATTTTTTCCGACTTTGAACCTTAGACTAAAATGTATGCTGATGTCCAACGGGGAATTCTAGTTTGAAAAAATTAATTGGGATCTCGTTTATAGCTCCACATAATTGATTTTCACTCATAAAAGTGGCTTCCTATGTATCTGTTCTTCAATGTAAGTGAACGGAAAGATATTTACATTTTACATTGTAGATATTCTTACTCCTGTATTTCAATCAGAGATTTGTTATCATGATTTTTCTTTATACATAAACAGAGCACAGTAGCTTATTAACATTGTCATATAGTTGACTTGTAAAATGTGCCCCAAACCTTCACACTCTCCTTAAATACCATGGAGTTGGTGCAACCCACCTTTTTTTTTTTTTTTTTAATCTTTACCTTCACATCCATTTTCAGAAATATTACCAATTCTTAAGTGTTTGGGGTCTTCTCTAGGATAACTAGGCTGCTTCTCAGCTTCTTATTATGTACTCAGGAAGCCACTTTCTCAGACTGAGGGTTAGGGTTAGGGCATGTCCTTGGTATTTTGCTGTTCAGGGACCTCTCAAGAGGGTTAGTGTTAGGGTTAGAGTTAGGGTTAGGTTAGAAATTAGGGTTAGCAGTTAGGGTATGTGCCTACAAACTACCGTTTCATTTCATTTTTTTTAATTGTTTCAAATTTTGGTTAAATTTTTGTTAGTTAACATGCAACTTACCATTTTAAAGATTTGAAACCTAGATCCCATTTTAAAATATTTTGAGTCTTCCTAATTATGAAAAACAATATTTAGAGCTTTAGTTCTAACAAGTGCATGCATAAGGAAGAAAGTAACAGAGGGAAAGAAAATACACTAAGCAATTTAATCTATTATTTTTCAACCAAGTGTTTTTGTGATACTAGTACATAAGTGAATTGGTCATTTGTCATTAGACCATAGACTGATTAGGATTCTGCATATTTCCATAGTCTTCAGCATAGTGTTGATACTGATCAGTGAGAAGAGGCTGATTTGTTTCATCCATGTTGCTTCTGGCACGAATCAGGCAAGAAGCACCTGCGAAAATGACTGCAACCAGTAATAAAGCAGCAACTACTGCTATGGTAACAATCTCAGAAATACTAAGATTCCGACCTATTGGAAAAATAAAAGGAGAATTAAAAATAAACAGTAAAATAGTTGCCTCCCAAAAATCAGACACCCTAAACTTAGACACTGTTGCAGGCATTTTACCACATTCTTCATATATAATTTTTACTGGCCACATTGCGATAATAGCACCTGTTATCTTGAAGGCACTTCCCAATTTCTCATAATAAATGGACCCTCCTGGGATAGTTATTATTAATTCCATTCTAAAGTTGAGATAATGTTGCTGTGGGGTTTGAACCTCTTGGGTCACTTGATTAGGTGGCACTAGAGTTGGTTTTAGAGCCCAAGTCTTTCAGAATCTACGTGTTGTGTGCTCTTCCACCCTCCTGCCTTTGTTGGGAAGGGATTGGAAATTAAACAAGAAACTTTTCAATTTCAGAATCTCAGAAAAAGCAGTAAGCAGTATCTCACTCCATTTTTTTTTTCCGAATAAAGATAAGGAGGTATAATTATGTAGTAGAATAAATTGGGGCATATTACAAAGGTCTAAGCTCAAAATTAATTCTCCCTGCCTACTAAAAATGTGATCTTTGACATTTATCCTTTCTAAACTAATCATGGCCAGCCCCTTCTTCCTTACTTGTAAAATGAGGATTACAATACTTATCTCAGAGGGTTGTAGGGATTAAGTGAGAGAGTGTGCTATATAATCAACTTAATTCCAGGTCAGGGTGGCTCTCAACAAATGTTAAATTTAATCTCTTTATCCCAAAATAAAAATCCAAATAACACCTTCTAAATCTAAGTGGAAAATATAGGCCACAGAATACTGTGATTACCTTAAAAGGCAACAAATTTGCTTTTGGAAATTTCCACAGTAGTTACATTTTCAATACTCACTTGGCCATTGAACTTCATAAGTATATCCCAAATTGTCTGGAGCAGTAACAAACATTTCTATGTTGGTAACTGGGGGCCAGAATGGTACCATGTTGTATTGCCTATTGTGCCCAATAGGGGCATTTTCCAGTGGAAATGTGGATACATCTAAAATATGCCAAAGACATCTTATTATTAGACATAATAAAGTTAGTATTAATAGATTATTATTATGTTCTGAAGGTGACCTGAAATATTCTAGGATAAGATAAAAATTTCTTTTATAATTTATACTGAAAAAGACATAAAAATAGTTTCACTACAGCAGAACAGGGAATTGCATAAAACAGAGTTCAAATGCTTTGAATACAGCACTAGCATATCATTCAGTAGATCAAGAAAGTTTAAAAGCAGGGAAGTTTTAATATTTTATCATCTATGATGATCATTTATTGTTTTATTTTTAAATTACAAAAACTTATTTGAAAAAATTCATTGAAGTTATTTTTCAAAGCTTAAAAAAGATGGACCTGTAGTTTGCTGTAGCTTCATCTAAAATTTAAATTTGAGAGGTACTATATATAATGGAAGTTTGCCCTTGAATATAAATATATCTGTTTGGTATTCTTTACTTTTTCTATTTATCTTCAGAGATATAAATATTAACTTATCTCCAGATACTCTGTTAGAAAAAACACTTAAAATTTTAAATCAAGGTCCTGAAATATTATTTACCTCCTGCCTCTCCTCCTTTTTCTACTTAAATGCAAATTATAGGCATTTATATGATTAGTGAGTTTCTGTCATCAGGGATAAAAAGAGTGATATGCTCTTTGTGGCAAAAGATTATTCTTTTTTGTTATTGTTGTTCTGCATTTTTGTCAATACAACTAAACCAGATGGGGCATCTCAAGACCAGAGTTGGAAATGGGCTTGGGCAGGACATGAGTGGGAATATATTTAGAAGAGCTAATGGAGTATTAGATTTTCTGTTTGTAAGCAATATATTACCTAAACAGTCACTGTGATCCTAGGAAGCTCAGAAGGGTGTTTTAGCATCTACTTTGAAAAAACATTTTTGATCATTAAAATGGTATGTAGTGTTTATATTTTTGTGACTTTTAATTTACTATGTATTAATGCTAATTAACTATTTATCTATTCAAATCCGTTGAGCTCTTACCAATGCCAGACACTGGTCTAGCCATGGAGGTGATGACACTGAACAAAACAGACAAAATGCCTGGCTTCAAGGAGCTCACATTTTGGTGTACTACTGTTAATTATTTATTAAAGTTAGGTACTAAAGTTAATAATTTAGGTAATTTTTTAACTTTTCATTTCACCTTTCTACTAGATCCTGACTTGGTCAGCCTCAATCCAGTTCAGCGTCAGCTATGTGATAAAGTGTTATACCCATTAAAATGAGTGGAGGAATATTCATAAAAATAATAAACAGTAACAGCAGAATTGTCATGAAACTTTCCTATGCAAGAGCCTTCAGGGGCTCCGCATCCTAGAAATACATTTAATACCCCTCAAAATCTCCACCTGTTGTCCCTCTGACCTTATTTCCCATCATTTTCCCCCCACTCTCCAGTCAGAGTGGGCTCCTTTGCTCACCTAGGGATGATCTTCCGCCATGTATGTACCTCGTACCCCCTAACCGCTTTCCTGATTTTCTTTGCTTGAAAAGACTTTCCCCCATCTAACATACTATATATTTACTTACATATTTTTACTGTCATTTCTACCAACAACTAGGAGGGTTCCAGGAGGGAAACTATTTTTGTGTGCTTCGTATGCTACTGTATTTCTGGTATCTAGAAGACAATGTAGGGGAATAGTAGGTGCTCATAGTATTTTTTCCAGTATTTTTCTGAGGTCCACCTGGGCAAAAAATTGTATATATTTAAGATGTACGACATGATGATTTACAAATGGGCAACCGGTATGTGAAAAGGTATTGAATATCACTAATCATCAGAAAATGCAGATTAGGACTGTAATGAGAGATCACATATTTTAGGATGGCGATTATCAAAAAGAAAAGAGATAGCAAGTGTTGGCAAGAGTGTGGAGAAATGAGAGCCGTTGCACACTATTGGTGGGAATTGGTGCAGCTACTATGGAAACAGAATGGAAGTTCCTCAAAATATAAAAATAGAACCACCATATGATCCAGCAATGTCACTTTGGGGGTATATCTAAAAGATGTGAAATTAGTATCTCAAAGAGATGTCTGCATCCGGGTTTATTGTAGCATTATTCACAATAACCAGGATATGGAATCGGATAATATATGTGAAAGGATTTGAGTGTGTGTGTAATTACTTCATTTCTTTCAGGGCATAATAGTAGTGATTGGGCTAGGAAATATATAAACTGCTTCTTCTGAAAAATTCACTGAACTTCTGGAGTACTATATTTAAAACTTAATTCACACGATTCTCATTTGGAAAAAAAAAGAGATTTGAAGTAAATGTGCACATAGATAAAAAATGTTAGTGAATAAAAATTAGTATTAGTTTGGATGTTCTATATTGTTCTACCTCATGTCTAATGAAAGGATTCTGTAATAGACTTTTCCCTGTAAATGACTATAATTTCCTTCAGCTGTAAAATGTAACTCTTATTCCATTCTGATCCTAATAATTTTATAATCTTATGATTTTTGAAGAGTTCTCGTTATCTATAAAAGCTGTTTAATACGTTTTGAAAATATAATTCCATCCTCCACTCATAGACTTATTTTCAACAAAGACTTCTACTATATGGATAATTTTAGAAATTTTTCCAATCGTTTTATTTTTTCTTTAACATAGTTTTTCTATGACACTGTTTTTCAAGGGACATTTGCAGGTGCATGGAATATTTAAGTGGGTAGTTAACTGTTAGTGTTTAGTGTTCATGCAATTTATTAGTGTTTACATTGGCTTGTCCTATAATTTTATGGCTGTATTTTGTCAGAATAGGCTTCAGGTTCCCTATTTTTCATTTACAGTGCTTTTCCCTCCGTTACCCTCCAGGTAACTGAGAGATCTTATGCTATTTATAGCATACACAAAGGGAGCAGGAAGAAATTAACTAAAAAGCAAAGGTGTTTAATCTGGTTCATCAATGGCCTTTAATGGATTGTTATGAATGTGAAATAATGATCTTTTTAATCAAGATATGTAAGGCAAAGGAACATTTGTTTTCATGGATGAAAGAAAGCTCCCTTTAAGAGACTTGCCAGAGTAACCAAGATTCTCCACTTCTTCTGACTTCTTAAGTAAGTGTTAAGTAAGAAAAACTTACAAACAGTCCATTTTGAATGGCTGCGTAAGTGCAGTCTGTACATCATTGTCTAGTTCCCAGAAGTGTATATTTAATGAAACTTTTTGTTCATTCCTAAACCTATTAACTCCCATTTACTTGTTATCGTCCTAAAAGTAATACAGCTAAGCATACATAAAATGATAATTATGACTGTGAAAATAGGAGGATGTTGTGTTATATTAAATATATGAATGCTTAGGAAAGATTTGTTGAAGATGAATGCCTGAGATATTGGGTAAGATTTAGGAGTGAGCACTATGGTTGTAAAGATAAGGTAGGCATTATGAAAATCCACAATAATACTGCATTCATTGCATCTTAAGCATTGTTAATTTCTTGTTTTGCTTAAAAAATAGACATTGTAAATTCTAGGTAATTCGTTATGTTTGTAGGTATGTATGTAAATACGTGTGAAATAAGGTGGCACTCCAGTGAATTCATAGCAGGTTGATGAGCAAATATTTACATATAAGTTATTTGATTCTTCACGTATTTTTTGATGGAACATACGATTTTGATCAATACATTAGTTAATGCTCATAATCAGGTTGGATTAGAGTTTTCTGGTGTATAAATACATACACACACACACACACACACACACACACAAATAAGAGACTGGCCGAATTGGATAGATAAATCAATAGTTAATCCCCAACATTATGTTTATGTGTGTGATGAAGTAAAGGCACAGAAGCAAAAATTTAGAACAGTTTTGAAACATGAAAATGCATGACCTCTTAACCGATAGAAGCACTTTTGTTATTTGAAAAGTAATGTAAGCCTCTCAGCTGAGTAGAACTGAAGGGAAAATGGCCTTTTAAATAATATTTTTTAAAAATGCATTAAAATGAAGCTGAAAGAGATTATCTATGCAGTGATAAAAAGCCAACATTAACTTTTCAAGTTGAATAAAATTTCCATTTGTAAGAGGCCAAAAGTAATAAAAATCAAAACTGTGGATTGTGAGTATAATTTTTTTGTCTTTTGGGTATTGAGGAAGAGCTCAGTAGGATTTTTTTATTCACAATGAGAACGTTCCAAACAAAAAAAAAAAAAAAAGAAAAAGAAAAAAGTAATGCCAATGTTCATTGGAAGATATGGGGAAGAAAAAATTGAGGAGTATGATAGTCATCTTTTCATACAAAATGGGAAGGGATTATGTACTTAGTCTGAGTGAATGGTAATAAATATCTTATAACCGTTGTAAGAGATGTTTCATCTGCATTTTCAAAGTAGTTTGGGATATTTGGAAACGTCTAGATATCACAGCTATTTTATCCTTACTTTGAAGTGTAGGTTGGATGTGTCGAGTGCTTACTCTATAGTGATAACTCTATCACCTAAGCAGTGCCCTTGCTGAACCTGCAAAAAAGCGTATGAAAACATCTCACCAGCATTATATCTCCTCATCCATTCATCAAAGACTGCATCAGTGAAAGTATGTAGGAGGACAAAAATAGGATCATTTGGAGATAAATGGGTTTGTCCCCCTGTTCCATTCAGAAACAGATGAGCCAGATTGTGAAGGCTTCGAATAGCAGGGTCATATTTTCCTGTGGGGTCACTGTAACCTAGATAAAAAAAACATGGGTGAGACTAGTAAAAGCCATCACAAACATCTTACTTTCCAAATCAGTGGCAGTGATTAAATTGGGAAAAAATTTTTCCTAAGCTTCTCAGGCCAATTTTTACTTGACTTTAATAGCACTGCTTCTCTGTACCTATGGTTGGTGTCATTTCCTGCTCCCCTCAGAGCTTGGTTAGCTTTAAACTAGTGGCCTGATTTGCTAAATGCAGCCTCTAGCTTAAAAATAATGGCCGCAAAGGATACCAGTCAAAATATATAGAACACACTATTTTGACAAGGCAAACATTGGTCTAGTGGAAATAAAGACAATGGAAATCTCCAGCTTCTTCTAAAAACTGCTGGCACAATTGGGAGAACATCCCTCTGATTGTCCTAGAACTTACACTGCCAGATATTACTTTAGTTTCCTGCCTTATTCCTTTTGACTGTCAGCACATTTATTTTTAGAAAGTTATCTTATTTTTGTAGAAAAGTCACAATTTCTCAGAACGTTCTTAATCATGTCTGTACTAGTTTTAAACATCTGACAACCTATTGGTTGAAATATTTCTAGGAATTTTGGATAATTATCTATATTCTACATATATATTTCCCATATTCTATATGATATATATATGCTATTCCCATATAATATGTACATTTCCTGTACTGCATGTATCATATATATTCCTCATGTTATATATGTATTTCCCATACATATTTTCATACATATATACATATACACATATATACATGTATATATGTGTATATGTATATATGTATGAATATTTAATAATTAAAATTAACATGAAGATAGAAGAGAATGGCATACACTTTTGATGATAAAGGGGAGAGAATAAAAATAATGATGAGATTTATGTTTCAAGTATCTCAGATCATGGGGCCAGAGAGATCTATTCCCATTCTTTTTCAGGGGGAGGAGTCTAATCAGAAACGCTGATTTCTTTTACTTACCTTCCACTGTGTTTCGGAAACTGTTTGTAGAATTGGAATAAAAAGGAGGAGTGTCGAAAAAACCAACTTCCAAGCACTGAGCGACATCCTGTGGTTCAGGAAGACGTTGCACCATTGGTCTAGCCACATTTCCAGCTGGATTTCTCCTAATGGGTCCACCCTCAGTACCTGGAAATAGGATGGACTATGTAAACATTTATAGAATATTTAGAGATCTTATCTTTGCTCTTTAATTTTTTTAAAAGATTTTATTTATTTATTGGACAGAGAGAGATCACTAGTAGGCAGAGAGGCAGGCAGAGAGAGAGGAAGGGAAGCAGGCTCCCTGCTGAGCAGAGAGCCCCATGCGGGACTCGATCCCAGGACCCCGAGATCATGACCCGAGCCGAAGGCAGTGGCTCAACACACTGAGCCACCCAGGCGCCCCTTTAATTTTTATTAATAGCAAGAACATGGAAAGATAAGTTCTCCTTTGTAGAAGAGAAAATTTTTAGAAATGCTTACTTAGGAGCGTTACAGTGAGAAAATCTAAGTTATCATGGCCACTTCTGTGAACAGAATTAGATATGCAATCCATAAAATCAATAGAAGATTTTAAAATAGATATGTGACCTATAAAATCAGTGGAATCTATAAAATCACAAATAGGTAGAGGTTCTGATAATTAATCGATGTATGCTATATTAGACTATATTAACATAAAAATTCCTTGGAAAATTGAATTTTACCAAAATCTCATAAACCTAAATTCCACAGTGAAATCTGTATTTCACATATATGTGAAATTTTGTACTCAAAAGTTATTTGTTTCAAGCCTTCAGAGAAATAAAGAAAAACAATCCAAAACTCTTTGGGACATGGTCTGTACTTCAATCAATTCATGTTTTACAGCAATTGATGTGAGAAATAATTAGACTTTTTAAAAGGCAGTAGGACAAACAGGAAACAAAGAACTGTGATACTAGGGGTAATAGGATAGGTGCCTTAAGGGAGGGAGGGAGCGAGAGAAAGAGAGGGACAGAGGCAGACAGAAAGGTAGAGAAAGGAGACAGAGAGAGGGACACAGAGAGATAGAGACAAAGAGACTGAGAGAGACTGAGAGCGAATATCAACCCTTTCTAGTTGAATGACTCCAGAAGGGTGTCATTAAAGAAGAGAGATTCCTCAAGAAATTAAAAATAGAGCTCCCCTATGACCCTGCAATTGCACTCCTGGGTATTTACCCCAAAGATACAGATGTCGTGAAAAGAAGGGCCATCTGTACCCCAATGTTTATAGCAGCAATGGCCACGGTCGCCAAACTATGGAAAGAACCAAGATGCCCTTCAATGGATGAATGGATAAGGAAGATGTGGTCCACATACACTATGGAATATTATGCCTCCATCAGAAAGGATGAATACCCAACTTTTGTAGCAACATGGATGGGACTGGATGAGATTATGCTGAGTGAAATAAGTCAAGCAGAGAGAGTCAATTATCATATGGTTTCACTTATTTGTGGAGCATAACAAATAGCATGGAGGATAAGGGGTGTTAGAGAGGAGAAGGGAGTTGGGGTAAATTGGATGGAGAGGTGAACCACGAGAGACTATGGACTCTGAAAAACAATCTGAGGGGTTTGAAGTGGCGGGGGGGTCGGAGGTTGGGGTACCAGGTGGTGGGTATTATAGAGGGCACAGATTGCATGGAGCACTGGGTGTGGTGAAAAAATAATGAATACTGTTTTTCTAAAAATAAATAAATTGAAAAAAAAAAAAAGAAGAAGAAGAAGAAGAGAGATTTGCAAAGAACCCGGAAGGACTGAGGAGAATTTTCAGGTGAAACAGGAGAAATGTTACAAGTCAGAGATTTTAGGCAGAGGCAATAACGACAGATGATAAGCTTTCTCCTGTCTATGAGATATGTTCTGTCAGAGCAAGAATGCTCTCTGTACTCGCTCACCAGCACACCCCTTAATCTTGGTATCGTGTCTGGCATGTAACAGATGCTAAATCATCGCTTGGTGTATGCTGATGTATGGAAAGACCATGTTGGCTATAAAAGAGGGCCTGCGTGGGAAATAACTTGCCTTGAGCACAGGGTGATGTATGAGAGTAGTGGACGGTGAGAACAATGAAAAGCTAGACCAGAGCCATACGAGAAGAAATCAAGAGCAATAGGAAAAATTTTATTTAATTCAATAGGAAGTGAAGAGAAATCTTAGGTAGTTGGGAGGAAAGGAGATTGGTTAGGAGCCTTTTGCATTTATCTGTTCAGTGGTCCCCAGAGGAATGTGTGTGTCCTACTAGTATATGCAGAATAATCTGCATTTATGGGATGGGAGAGGTGATCTTACAACTGCAACTTGTATACATTTTACCTCATTCATAAAGCTTATTATGTTGTAATGTTTATAACTGACCTAACGGTTAATACCTGATGAATTAGCATAGCAAATTTATTTATGTAATATAAAAATTAAACATATGGCAATATTGAGATTAGAAAGTAGATGTACATTTTTTTAGGTATACATTATTACTAGAAGTTTCAGACACCACTGGCTAATCTATCAATTCAAGTTTATGTTTTAGGGATTATTGTTCAGGAGCTGTCAATAAATTCCAAAAAAAAATAATAATAAATCCCTTGGGTTTTGAAAACACTACATTTCTAATTTTGCCCTCATGAAGTTTCATAGTGGAGAATTCAAATAGTAAAGAAACTAGTTTAAAGCAGTTTAATTTAACCCAAGGGTCTTTAGGTTTGGACCAAACAGGCATGGACAACCTCTGCCTAAAATGCACCTAAAAACATTGTACAGATTGGAGTCTTGTGGAGTTTTCATGCAGGAAGAAATAAAAAGTTCTGAGTGTGTGAAGGAGAAAGTAGATGGAGGAAATACTGTGTAGAAACAACAGTGTTTTTCATGTGATGAATCAAACATGATATTTTACTGGTTAGAAGAGGCTTAGGTGTCCCTAATTCATTCTTTCAAAGTACCAAGTTTGGTGCATTAATGGAACATTGGAGAGACACGATGCAACCAGCCCATGAAAACACAGGCATGTGATAGGTCTACGCATGGCTCTCCTGTAAAATATGATAAAAAAACCCACAGGAATAAATCGTTTCACCCAAGAACAGTAAAGAAAGGAAAGAATCTCTAGGAGAATTGTTTTTTAAAAGATTTTATTTATTTATTAGAGAGAGTGAGAGAGAGCATGTAAGCACAAGCAGGGGGGAGGGGCAAAAGGGACAGAGAGAAGCCCTGCTCAGCAGGGACCCAGACTTAGGGCTTGATGGATCCCATGACCCTGGGATCATGACCTGAGCAGAAGACAGAGGCTTGACCAACTGAGCCTCCCAGGTGCCCCTCTCTAGGAGAATTAAATACAGTGTTATATTAAAGCATTTGGCACCATATCAGTTGCATAGCATGTGTTGAAGCAACTATTAGTTTCCTTTTATCTTTCACTGGCCTAATAATAAATAAAATGCTTGGCATTTATATTTTGAACTAAGACAAGGAGTAATCTTCAAATTTGCTTCATTTAAAATACATAAT
Organism: Neogale vison; assembly: GCF_020171115.1. Classification (NCBI taxonomy): domain Eukaryota; kingdom Metazoa; phylum Chordata; class Mammalia; order Carnivora; family Mustelidae; genus Neogale; species Neogale vison. Next base: position 55,310,141 of record NC_058099.1, read on the forward strand.
CTTCAATTTTTCATGAAACTCTGTGTCTTGTTATGAGACTTAGACTAATTGACCAAGAGACTGTGACCAAGGGACTTCTCTCCTATTTACCCATTTAAACTATGCTACATTTTGGTATCCAATTATCTGTATCATCCGAAAATGTCTGGAAAAAAAAAATCCCCCCCAAAATACAATAGCCTGCTCAAAAATTAATGTTTTGGTATCTAAAGATATATTGATTCTCAATTGTATTTCAAGGTGTGGTTACTCATTCAGCATGGCAAACAAATAAAATTTTTACTCTAAGTTTTAAGCTTCTACAAAAAAAAATTAATATACTGTCACTTCCCTCATCCTTTATTTCTATACACAGCTAAATAATTTTCTTTTTTTTTTTTTTTAAGATTTTATTTATTTTTTTTTTATTTATTTGAGAGAGAGAGACAGTGAGAGAGAGCATGAGCGAGGAGAAGGTCAGAGGGAGAAGCAGACTCCCCATGGAGCTGGGAGCCTGATGTGGGACTCGATCCCGGGACTCCAGGATCACGCCAATAATTTTCTAATGGTGAAAAAAAATCTACAGAATTTTTTTGTTCTACTTAGAATATTTTTTTAAATATCCTTTTTTTTACATTTATAAAGGAATTTAATATTTTAAACTTAAAAGAATGTACATAAAATGTGCTATGAAGATATTAATAAAATGAACTCCTGAAATCTAGTTTTTACATGGAAGAACAAGCTTAAAATACCTGAGCATGCCTGAAGAAGAAAAATAAGACAGGGTAGGGAGACTCTAATAATTAAGACCTTGTGTTAGTACCACAGAGACTAATAATGTGATCCAAGCAAGAGAATGGTACACTCAGGAACACATCCACATACAACAGAAACTTGGCCTAAGGCAGAAGTGGCATTTAAATCACTGAAGAGAGGATGCTAGCTAGGACAGCTGGTTAAGCATTCTCTTTATGTGTTTGCTTTGAGAGGTGGAAAGTGATTGGCTGGCAGATTTTTTCTGTGCAGTAACCTTCCTTTCCTTTTCTTTTTAAAAAAGACTTATTTATTAGTTTTATTTACTTGAGAGAGAAAGAGAGAGCATGGGGAAAGGCAGAGAGAGAATCTCAAGCATGCACCCTGCTGAGCACAGAGATGGATACCTGGCTCCATTCCAGAGCCCTGAGATCATGACCTGAGGCAAAACCAAGACTCTTGACACTGAACCAACTGAGCCATCCAGGTGCCCCAGTATCTTCCTTTACTTAAGGATATCCTTCATATCACCTTTTGGTTTTGACCCTTTGACTCGAATTTTACTCTTTGGGCTCTTCAACTGTTTCTGCACATTCCAGATTTCTCAGGGAAACAATTTTCTGTGAAAGTCCAGCAGAAGACACATGACTCCTGAGCAGTGCTGAGTGTGCTAAGAGGATGAATTTTATACAACCATACATTTCCAAAATAAGACAGTGAACATTTACAAAATAAGAGCGTGAGCAATGCACTAACCAAATTGCTTAAGAAAAGCCATATCAAAATGTTTAGTCTCCCCTGGGACCTTTGAGATTGCCTTGAATAGCCCCAGTGTTCAAGGAATATATCTGTACATGGATTCTCTATATAGCAAAAGTAGACATTACTCTGAAGTCCTTCGTAGAATGAAGGGCCACACATTTAATCTCTTTACCTAATAGGGAATTCTGAACCCTGGATGTCATTTAGAACTTACTATTACAAAGAGTTCCCAGGGAATCATAATCCTCCAAGGATTCACAGACCACTCGCCATTGAGAGAAGACAGAATTCAGGCTGATCAGAGTGGGATCAAAGTTGCTTCGGGATCCCATTAGGTCATCGGTGCAAATGTCACAGATGTTCTTCCCAGTCGCAAAATTCCAGTAGGGAAGGGAGAACGAGGGATCCTGCAACATTTCCTAGAGGACAGAAACTTTTATTAGTATTCTCTGCTTTTGTTTAAAATTCTCCGTCTTCGCTTGGTTTTCTCCCCAGTGGTGTCTTTCTGTCAGCTCTCTCTGGGCAATTCGAACCAGCGAGTGTATCAGCAGTGTTGAGAGGCCAGAGGAATTAACCACCTTACTTAACAAGGCTTCTGATGTACTACAATAAGTCATTCAGCATACAGAAGTTTCTGCAAATGATTTTTGGGGGGGAGGGAGGGATTCTTCCCTTTCTTTTTTAAACAGGTAATTAGATTTCTATTGGTTATACCAAAAAATACCAATAATAACTTTCACCCTTTGACACTTTACTTCGTTCTGTTTTCAGATCTTGAATTCAAGCCTCACTAAATCTGGGTCTGGAGCCAGATCCAGCCTTTAAATATGTAGAGCAGTACTTTTTGTTTTGTTTCTGTCTTTTAAAATTTAACTTGAACGACTTCAGGCATTTGGAGTCTGGCCTTTAAAATGTTTTGTGGGTTAGCAAGGGCAGTGGGAGAAGCCTATGGATCAGAGCGACGAAGACTGCAGTGGTACAATCCAGGTTTTCCAAGCCCCAGACACAAGAATTTGACTTTTCACAGGTTACATAGTCTTTCACACTTACCTTACCTGCCGGGGCACTGAAGGTGTTTTACTTAAAGACCCCTGCTTCAGAATCTAAACTGTTAAGACTTGGGTTTCTGCTCGAAACTAATACCATCAGGAAATACTGAACAGAAGCAAAATACTTCTTTGTGCATACTGTTCTTTAAACCAGGGTCCAAGTTTCCCTTCTGAGCTGACTGAACAGTTCTTAAATGTACTGGACTCAAGATCACATGCTTCTTTTACTGAGTTCCCTAAAACATGCATTTATTGTACTTGTTCTCATTTCCCTTAGGCCTTTGGTGAGTGTGTTTAAAGCATGGAATTGAGATGGAGAGCCTGCTATTGTTTTATCTCACCTCCAAAGCATTTAGTACTTTTCTGCCTTTTTACTTTAAACCCTTCCCAGGAAGTATTTCCATGTCCTCAAGGTGTTTTAGAGGACCCAAAGCTTTCCAAGGAGCCTCAGTTATTGATCTCCAGGGGTTGAGAGCCCTTGTTTAGAAGCCATTGTTCTGGTTCACAAAAATTAGTGACAGCTTCCAAGGGATCAATAAGAGTCAGTTTGTGGTTCAGAGCTGACATTTGGGAGTTGGAGCATATTCATGTGGCATTTCAACTGTGCATTACATTTAGATTGTAATTTGTTGGATCCCTTGTGCTGTTGGGTTTGAAAATTGTAAGTCATAGAGGTTGAAGTTTACACAGGCAAAATCGAAGCGTTTAGATACTTTCCACCTGCCCTTTCATTTTGGTGTGCCCATGGGAAAATGACTTAAAGGCACGGAGATCTGGAGCTGATTACAAATGACAGATTTATCTACTCATAATCTACTAAATGTCTTACTTGTAATCAGAACTATAAAATATGAAGTTCAGAGTATCAGATGAATTAATTTAATCACTCTCAAACTGCGTATGTTTGGATGGCTTTCATACCCATATTTTATTCTGTATTCCAACCATTTATTTTCTTGAGATAATGCTGACAGCAGGCATACTACAAATCAATAGGTGACTCTAAACACCTTTTCTACCCTCAGATATTTTCAGATTAATTTTCAGATTTTAATTTGAGGGAAAGAATTCATTTCATTTAGAGAACGGGTTCACTCTGTGGATTTCCTAGTTGAGATATAATAATTTAAAATGTCACTTGAAAATTCCAATACTTCTCTCAAGAAAAAGCAATTGGCAAAAGAAACTACGGTAATAAAGAAATCTGTGTTAACGGATCCTTTAATGTGGCTAGAGCTTCTCTGCTTAAAAATAAGCAGGAAATACTTATGTTTGGGTTGAGGCTCACTTTATGCCTCCCCAAAAGTTGATGCTATTTAAAGAAAAATGCTGTCTGATTGATATGATATTTTATTAGGTTTCTTCCACAGGCCTTGAAGTGTCAGGGGTCACGGAAGCAAAATGGCACTCAATGAAAATATGACTATATAAATGTAAAAGATATTTTCCATAATTTAAACCCTGTACTGTATTAAAATCATCAGCTGGCATAATGGGGGATGTATTTGGGACTTGGTAGCCTCAGAAGTGTATGCACACTTGTTTCGTCCGAACCAGGAGGAGGGAGTATTAGTTTATATTCAAGAAGGAAGACATAGCAAATGAGATTCTTTTGTTGCAAGCCATATGAAGATAATTTTTTCAATTACAGAGCTATAGAATATGTCCAACACTTTAAATCACACCTACAAATGTCCCAACTGGCTCTCTCATCATTGATACACTACCATCTTTTCACAAACCCTTCACAAAAGAGAAAGATTAATAAATGAGTAAGTAATCAGTAGAGGGAGAAACTTCACGAATGTCAGAGGCAGATTAATCACACGTTTAGATCATTAAGAACACAGTGAGTTAAGATGACGTACAAACTGGACCTGAGAACAGAAATGTTCCACACACACCTGCAGGTCTCTCTCCAGCTGCAGGAGATGGTACCGGTGCCACGTGAGGAAAGCTGGTCCTTCGTGAGAGAAATCCACTTCACCAAAGCTTTCCTGTCCTGGCCCGAGGAAAGTCTTTTTAACTGAGTAATAGTGTGTCCAAACAAAGTAGTTATAAATGGAAATGTTCTCAAATTGTGGCGTGTTGCCATCTGGTCCCAGTATTTCTTCTGATCTCCTGGTCGCAATGACAAATTGAGGGTGAATTGTGCGCTTTGCCATGTCTAAGGCCTGGATGAAGTGGTTCTTCTCTTCTGCACTTAAGTCCAGAAGGTTTCTCCTGACTTCAAGGATACAAAATTCAACCATGAAAGCATCCGCCTCATGAACCATAATCATAACGCCGTGTCCCACTTTCCCACTAACAATAATCTGCATGAATGTTTAAATCATTTTATACTTTTTTAAAATGCCGCTTACTAAAATGCCTTCTTTAGGCCTGTTTTCATCCTCCACCCCTTACCCTAGAATTTCTGTTAGTTTTCTTTAATCTGACTGTGGACTTTATGATTCTGTGATCTTGTAATTAGTTCTGCTTAACAATGCTATATTTGGGGAACTTTCTACATTCTTAAAATCATAAGCCTTGCAAAAACATGATATAGTGGTTAAGGCCAGAGACTCATTCTATGACTCTGCACTCATTTTTCTAAGTCTCAGTTTTTCATCTGTCAGGTGTATGTAAAAACAATATCTAATTTACAGAATTGTAAAGATTAAAGAGTACACACATAAAATTATATCAGAGCCTGGCTCATAATAAAGACTCAATAAAACTCTTGTTAGACCCTTTGGTCCAGTGTTTGGCACATAGAAAACAAGCAAGTATTTCTGGATTTACTCTTCAGAGCTTTGCTATTTATTGCTATTTAATAGGGCACAGGTGAGGTTCGCCATCTAAAATGGCTGAACTTGACCATAACAGTGGGCAGTTTCGTTGTGGATTAGCAAGGGCAGTGGAAGAAGCTCATGATTTAGAGCTAGACTGACCTCAGGGGTGAATTCCAGGGTTTCCAAGTCCCAGCTATATGGATTAGACCTTTCTGAACCTCGCTTATGACCATTAACATAACTACCTTGAGAAGTTCCAAAAAGGTCTAGTCATGGGGTGCCTGGGTGGCTCAGTGGGTTAAGGCTCTGCCTTCGGCTCAGGTCATGCTCTCAGGGTCCTGGGATCAAGCCTCACATCAGACTCTCTGCTTAGCAGGGAGCCTGCTTCCCTCTCCCCCTCTGCCTGTTTCTCTCTCTACTTGTGATCTCTCTCTTTCTCTGTCAAATAAATAAATAAAATCTAAAAAAAAAAAAAAAGGTTCTAGTCATAAACACCTAGCACAGTTCCTTGAATAGCATGGTTGCCCAGTAAGTGTTAGAAGAAAATCGCATAACTCACATCTGAGCCTTGACTCTTTAAACTGCATAACTTATTATCCTCTCAAGCCTCACCTCCCTCAGCGGAGTTATAGGATTTCCAGGTATTTTTCCAGCTCCAGTGATTTAGGTTTCTGTTAAATGCATTGAGTCTCAGGAAGAACTGTGTCTCCTCCATTGATATCCTCACTTACCTGTGAGAACCCTCCGGTCACAGGCAACTCCTCTCCATCCAGGACGGCAAGTCCCACAGTTGTGTCCTGAGAAATTGCCATTGCAGTGACATGTCCTGTTGAAGAAACGTGTGGGCCAAGCCTCCCGATCATCTCTGCCATCATGGGGGTAATGAGGGCTGTGGGGTCGGGAGTCTGCGGTCACTGCCTCACACCTGCCCCTCCCCGATGTGGAGCCACAGCGGTCAGTCCCAGGCCCAGACAGCGGGGACAGATCAGGGCAACACACACCGTTTCTCAAGGCCTCGACAGTGGCACACTCTCTTGGGAACTGAGCCCAGGTCCGATGAAAAAAAAGCAGGGGCAAGAAGATGCATCCCAGGGAGAGGAGTTTATGAGCTTTCATTCTGCTCTAAACAAGAGCGAAGACCAAATCTCTGGTTTGCAGCCCTTGGTGTGGAGACTGAAGCACATCAATAAAAAAAGGAGGCTGAAAGGAAGAAAACAAAATGAAATTGTGCCAGTTCTCTTTCGGTTTTGTTATAAACAGGCATGAGCCCTTCCCAACCCCCTTCAAAATACCTTTCATATCTGTAAAATGACATTTTTAGCGAATCATAAAAATACTAATTTACCTTTAGAAACTTGACATGTATAATACCTACATAATTAAATCCCCTCTCTGAGCATTTAGTTTTCTTCATTTTAAATTTCTATTTATTAAAAAAAGAACTCATCATAGATGTCTCTTATCAAAAGCATTCATTAGCAGGTCACAGCCATTAATTACATTTAACCATGAAGCTGGAAGAAGAATTGGAAGCAGATCTTCAGCAGGTTAATTTCCGTGACTTAAAGTCTCCCATTCTAATGAAGATTTGGCGGGAGTCCACCCACTCCCCATAGAGCTTCTCTCCAGTACCTTTCACTCCGGAGGGGATTCTCTGATGAACCCCTCTTAGAGCTGAGTGTTTTATATTGGCTTCTCCCCTGATGTCAGAGTCCTTAATTGCATGTGGGTTTCTGCTTGATTACTAATCCCAAATCTGCTCACTCAAACTGGGAGGGACTTTGTCCTCTTCCCCACCCTTTACTAATCCCCTTTCACTCCAGTGCATTTTTCTGCTCTTTAAGTACTTGGTTAGCACATGATTCCCTTCCCACTGATTTCCTTGTGATGCTTAAAGTTTTAAGAAAAGGTCAGAGGCGGTAATTTGGAATAGAAGTCAGAGAAACTAGGGAGCTTTTGTTTGCATTGTAGAGATTTAGGGCCCCCCCCCTTTGATTTATATCTTTAGAAAATAAATGAGATTATTTACACTTAGTGACACAGGGCTAGACTAGTACTTTATCTGCTTTTGATTACCTTTGGTCTTGAAAACAGATGCTGCCATTCTTATAATTTCTATGGAGAATAATTGTAGTAGAAAAGTCATCAGATACAATTACATCAAATCACATGGCAGTGCCTTCCCTGGTGCCTCTTGTGTTGACAACTGAGTACTCCAGCTCCCTTCCTCTTTGGGGTAGGGTCCATCTCTGTGGCAGAGCATCCCAGGGACACTGCTACTTCTGTTGTTTAGGAAGTAACCACCGAATGTCTTCTTCTCTCCTGCTTTCTCTGTAAGCAGTCTTAATCCAAGGACACTAATTTTAAATTTTAAAAGTGTGGGAATTTTAGTGGCTTCATACAAACATTAGTCAATATCTCATGTTTCATATGCTCTTGGGGTACATTTAAGGGTGAAAAATAAGGTCTAGAAAATGATATTCAGATAGTCTTTTTGGCTCTTTGAATTTTTTAGTCCAACTTCTTACTGGATCAAAGTAGATGATCATTTTTCTCTCTAATAAAGGTGGTAGTCATGTACCATTGGTTTCTTAATTTTGACAAAGGAACTGAGGTCATGTATGATGACATTAGGAGAACAGAGTGATGGATATTTGGAAACTGTATTATCTGTGTAAGTTTTCTGTATATCTAAAATTATTATGAAAATACAATGTTTATTTTAAAAAGCTATTTTAAAAACTAGGTAATCTATTCATATATATTCACATATATATTCATGTGGGCAGATATAAGTATACCACAGTGTGTCACATTATGTTGAAAGAAAAAAAAAATGAAGCTTTGCCCATTATACCTCCTTGTTATGTAATTCCTGCAGTGACCTCAGGGTACCCTGTGTGCAGTATTGTACACGATAAGCACAATGCGAGGGCATCAGTATCGAATCACATAATATTAATTAAAATTAAATGTAAGAATAAATATAAAGTGATGTCCTGGTCTTTTCTTTCTGGATCCCTTTAGGTGATTGTGAGACTCCCATGCTGGAGATCATTACTAAGGGTGATCTCATCCAGTCACATGGAATTCACCTATGGACTGCTGAATCCCAAGTTAGGAGCTCTAATAACACTCGCTCCCCAGAGGTCCTGACGTACATATCTAACTGCCTACTCGCTAAATCCACTTTGGTGCCCAGGAGATTCATCAGACACTTATAAAATGTGTTCCTCTATCTTTCCCATCTCAGTAAGTGGAATCATTGTTCATCCTATTGCTTTGGGGGAAAAAAAACCCCTACACACAGAAGTCATTTTGTTTTGTTTTGTTTTGTTTTTCTTCTCTGTTTCATGCAGACTATTCATTAGTTGAACTAACAGAGTCTAACTTGAAGCCATCATTAGCTCTTTCCTGCCCTGTGGCAACTAATTTATCTCCTTACCTTCCATGCTTAACCACACAGGAGTGTATTCTTCATATAAGATGTTATTCTACACTTAGCAGCCTGAGAGATCTTTTATTGCTAATACTTGATGACCACTGCTCTCAATAAAACACTTCAGTGGCTTCTAAACACACAGAGGATAAAACCCAAATGCTTACAGAAGTCTATGTGATCTGGCCCTTCCTATCTCTGACAACCTCTTTCCATCCTCCCTGTTAACGTCTTTGTTCAATTACAATCTTATTGCCTGCTCTGCCATGGCCCTGGGTGTATGTATGACTTTCTGTGTCACTTCATTCAGGTCTCTGTTCCAATGTTACTTCTTCAGAGAGGCCTTGCCTGACAATCCCGCATGCTAGTTCCTAACCTCATGGTTCATCACTTCCTTTTAAAGACTTAGTCTTCATAGTACCAAACACTTCCTGTAATTTTTATTACATAGTATATTTTCATTGTTTCTCTCACTCATCAGAGAGACATTTTTTGTCTTTCTTTTTCAATATTGACCCGAGAGATCTTTAGAGAACCATGTACCATATAGTTTTTGTTTTAAGCGAAGAAGGCTAGACATCTGATTTATTTTACTCCCAGCCTAGTGATTAATCCGTATTCCCATTTAAAGGAATAGATATAACTTATCTCCAGTAATATTTCCTTATTTCCTCCAGGAAATAAGTAGCTATTTATTACTTACTATTTTAAAAGATTTTATTTATTTATTTGAGAGAGAGAGAGCACAAGTGGGGAGGAAAGGGAGAAGCAGGCTCCCTGCTAAGCAGGGATCCAGGCAACTGGGGCTTTATCCGGGGACCCTGGGATCATGACCTGAGCTGAAAGCAGACATTTATCTGACTGGGCCACCAGGCTCCCCTTTATCTCTTACTATTAATACACATCTATTACTTCCTAAATGTGTTACATACACCATTATATGTTATACATTACATACATTATACGTTGTAGATTAAATGTTATATAGACAGAAATCATTCTTTAAAAATATTAAACTATTACTTTTATTCCTGTTTTGCAGATGAAGACAGAGAGACTTCTGGAGATTAAAAATTCTTTAAAAATCATGTAGTGTGTAAGTGGCAGTTTTAGGTTCTGAAGTCAGCTTAGTTTGGTTCAAAAACTAAATGTTTGTGCTTTGCAAGTACTGCTGACATTCTAAAAAAAGAAGGCTGGAGAATGGAAAAAGCACTGCACTTTGAGTCGTAAAATATACCAGTAAAAATACACTCGTAAAAAAGTGCCTTCACTTCCCTGAGTCTCCATCCCTCATCTGTAAGTTATATGTAATAAAATGTACTGTTGAGGTAAATAAACTCAGATAAAAATAACCAGCAGAATGCAGACAATCGATCAATTCTAGTTTAATTAGTAAATGAATCAATGGTAGAAGTCGTAAAGTAGTTGAAAAATGCTGAAATTAATATTTTATTCATGATTATCTTAGTAGACTGGAATGCACTTTACAGTGTCTTCATTATTACTAAATATTCAATCAATGTTACAAGTAGTGCTGTGGAATAAGAATTCCAGGCACTGGGGCACCTGGATGGCTCAGTGGGTTAAAGCTTCTGCCTTCAGCTCAGGTCATGATCTCAGGGTCTGGGGATTGGGTCTTGCATTGGGCTCTTGGCTCTGCAGAGAGCCTACTTCCTCCTCTCTCTCTCTGCCTTCCTCTTTGCCTACTTGTGATCTCTGTCTGTCAAATAAAAAAAAAAAAAAAAAAAAAAAAGAATTCCAGGCACTGAAGAAAGGAAAAGCTGAAATGGCAGTGTCATTAATTGTGAAAACCTGCAAGTAGATGACGAGAAGTACATTTTACTGCATACACTGATGTCATTCTCAACATCGTGGAGTGGTTAAAATGCCATCATCCAGCAAAGCATACGTCAGAAATGAATGTTAAAATACATGGGGGATACTCCTTGACCCACTACAGAAATTATTGCTAAGACTTCTTTAATGGAAATTACATTTTATACAGTAATTTTTAAAGAACTGGGCTGATCAGAAATGCACATGTTAGCAGCATAAGAAAACTTGTCAGGAGTCACCATTGGTGTGTATGCCATACCATCACAGCTGATGTGAAAATCGTGTCTCAGGAAAAAGGATTAGTTCCTAACTTCCTGTTTTTTCCTTTCAAGTCTTATGAATGTCATTTATAAAAGAAGTTATCAGAAATCTAAATGATAATGACCAGGAATTGAGGTTAAATTGAGGAGAAAAAAGTTTTAGGAGCATCTTAATTTTCTCATAAAATTGTTAATGAATATTAATATCTTTCATGATCATTTGTGGCAAATGATACTGAGTATATTCATTGTCCAATTGGATTATATGTTATTAAATTGTGTGCTTACTTGTACTAAGCTTAGATTAATGGCTAGAATTCCAAAGGCATTAAGGCAACTAACTCCAAGTCATCTGTTAGGTCAGTCATGTGCTTTCACCTCATGGAGAAGCTTAAATTCAGTGAAAGCAAAGGGGAAGAATGTTAGGCCTGTGTTTTTGTGTCACTAAGAAGAGTTTCTGTCAAACATAACATTTCTATTTTAGGGCAGAATATTAGAAATTGAGGTCTCAGCTAAAGTGGTCTTTGGTAAAACCTGCCATTAGTTTCTTATTTGCATTTTCAGACCTTTACACAATATTGCAACTACTGGCATAAGACATTTAACAATAATTTGGTTTCCGTGAAATTCTTTCTAGTGAAAGAAATTCTTTTAATTTCTTTTTTAATTTAATTCACTAGTTTTAAAACATGTAAAAACATGAGAGAATTTCACTACATGTTTTAAAACATGTAAAGTATTTCTTTTGCTGATGGGTTATATTCTTCTTGTTTCAGCCAATGATATTATAAGCTTTCCCTACGGAAAGATTTCGTTTTTTTTTTTTTTAAAGATTTTATTTATTTATTTTGACAGAGAGAAATCACAAGTAGATGGAGAGGCAGGCAGAGAGAGAGAGAGAGGGAAGCGGGCTCCCTGCTGAGCAGAGAGCCCTATGCGGGACTCGATTCCAGGACCCTGAGATCATGACCTGAGCCGAAGGCAGTGGCTTAACCCACTGAGCCACCCAGGCGCCCCCCTATGGAAAGATTTCTTAATACATGTGTGTTAGGCATCAAAGTCAAAACAATGAGAAATACTTATGTTGGACTCGAATTAAGTAGTGCATTTGTTTTGTAGTTAAAATTATTGTGTTTATCTCCAAAGATTATGTTTGCCCTATAATATTAGTAAAATATGAAGTTTCTCTTATCTTGACATTTCTAATCTTATCTCTGTAGTCATCATCATAGACACATTCCTCTTATTTAGCATCTACCGTGTGCAAGAGGCTGAATCAGGGCTGATGCTTTGAAAATGATGGGTAATATGGCTGTTATACCCCAAATGCTTATAAAATAGTTAAAAGTGCATATAGAGATTATGTGTGTTTATGCGTGTGTGTGTATATATATATATATATATATATATACATGTATATATAGAGAGAGACAGAATGAGAGAGCAAGAATGAGTGAGAAAGAGTGCACATATTGGCTCTTTACTTTTTAACCATATATATATTTTTTCTTTTCCAAAGATTTTACTTATCTGTTTGACAGAGATCACAAGTAGGCAGAGAGGCAGGCAGAGAGAGAGGAGGAAGCAGACTCCCTGCCGAGAAGAGAACCCGATGCGGGGCTCGATCCCAGGACCCTGGGATCATGACCTGAGCCAAAGGCAGAGGCTTTAATCCACTGAGCCATCCATATTTTGAAATGATGCAGGGAAGAGCAAAATATCAAGTTTGTATAATCTGTATCAATAATGTTGACACTGTTTCTGCTTTAACTTCTATTACAGTATTCATAATATAAAGGGATAGTGATAAATTTTAGTAGTAAAAAGAAATTTAAGAAGGCACATTGTGAAAAAGATGTCAATGTATGAATAATGAATAGTAAACAATATTTTTCTTGATCATTACTTCAAAAATGTAACATATGTTATAATTTTAATTTATATATAAGTTCTATTTATAAAAGTTATACATATAGATGTCTATTATATAATAGCTATATATCATGTATAGTAAATAAATTGTAAGCAAATATAGTATGTAATGCAATGTATGTGTGTGTTTGTGTGTGTGTGTGTGTGTGTTTGTGTGTTTGTGGAAGTGACTGCTCTGGAAATTAGTCCCTGTGTTTAATTTGATGCACATGTAAAATGGACATTGGGGCTTTTTCTGAGATACACCTTACATGAGAGAGTCCTATAACATCTGTGGTACACCAGTCTGGCTTCGTGGTTGGGGATGAGGCCAGAAGCTGGCTGTTGACATTTCTTCTTTCTCTTCTTTCAACATGATAACTTGTGCAATGTATTTTTCTAACTCTAGTTACAGTTATAGACAAATCTCACCCAATAGCTTATCAATTTCCTCTTCATGCGATGTGTGAAATGGATGTTCCTTACCACAGTGGTTCTTCTTGAAGTGAGAGAACTTATATTCCTTCCATTTGTGAGTCTTTCAACTTCAACATAATGGCTTCAAAGATCACCATGGTTTACATCAATATAGTAAATATGAAAGGAATATGGAGTATCACATAGGAATTTTTTTTTTTTTTTACTAGCTAGACCTGAAAGGAGCTTTCATCACTTTCTGCAAAATTCCATTGGCTAGAAATTAGTCATTCATCATTAGTCAGTGGTCCACACAACTACAAGGGAGGTTGGAGAATGTAGATGGGCTTTATGCCAAGGAGAAAGAGGAAATACACATAGCCAGTAGTCTCTATTCCACTGACCAACAATTAATACTTTTAAGGACCCAAAAAAGCCAGCATAAAAATTATAAATATAAATTTATTAATGTTGCAGATGGAAGATTCATATTTTTGAGATGTAGATTTCATTAATGATTCATTATTTCACTTGATCCAGTTTTCTTGGACCTGACCTATGTTCACGCCACTCATTAGAAGTCCTCTGACAGGATTTCTAAATAGATGGATATAGCTCATGGGTAAAATTCTTCATATCCTGGCCAATGTCTCAAACATAAAAGAAAAGTAGGAACTACCCCTCTTTCTCAATGAGGGTACATCTAGCTGAGAGAATGACGATCCCCAAAGTATGTTGAAATAACTGAGAGTTACTGTATAAGACATGGAAATTTGACAAACAGTGAGATCATTATGACTTGATGCATGATCAGTGTTATTTTTCAGGGCAGAGTCTTGAAGAAAATAGTATTGAGGATTGGGGATTGAGTGGGAATTGAATGGAGTGCTGCTCTGGTGCCAAGATAACATTCTGTGCTTATACTGCTGTTGCTTGGATAGAATGGATATCACATGCTTGTAATATCATTAAACATTTGGCAGCACACTACCTCACTGCTTCTGTGATAACTGTTCCACTGAGAAAGAAGCCCAGGAGGAGGTGAGGAACTCAGTGACCCAGGAGATAAATAGATGTGGAGAAAAAAATGTGACATTCAAACCCTGGCCTAGTCTGTACAGCAGGGGGCAATTCTATGGGCTAGAGAAGCCAGGGACATTTTCAACTGAGAAATCAATTATCATTCTCTTAGTAATCCTCTACCAAACAGGAAGCCTATAGATGGATGAGACTTCTCAGGGGTGGCAAAATCACTTTCCTGTTTCACAACACATCTGGTCCCCATTCACAGATAATGCAGTGACAAGCATTAGAAGAAGTACAAAAGGTCTGTTTTCTTTGAAACATTGACTAGACTGCTGCTCTGATTTTTAGAACTATCTTCACTAATGCAATAAAATGAGTCCTACCAGAAATTAAATACTGCTAACCAAAGGAGGTGTCCCGAGTCTTGGATTCAACTCCCCTTCTTATTGCCTTCTTGAAGGACGTTGGTAATTTTTTTTTTTTTTTTCTTAACAGATCTTTTATAGAAACTGCCCCTTCTGCTAAAGGACATGGAATGATTCTGAGGCCAGAAAAAGCGATTAGCTTTGGGAAGTGTCAGGGAAATACTCAGAGAGTAAGAAATTTGGAAGAACTTACTGATAAAATGGAAATGGTATATACCAGAGCAGGTAATGTGAGGACTTTGGAAGGAGAAGTTCACTGCCTTTAGGGACAGGTTGTTTACTGTCTGTCAACCAAATGACAGCTCTCCTTCAGGGGGAAAAAAAAATTCTTTGAAATCCTGTAAGAGGTTAAAGATTTTTTAAAAAGTCATTCCCTTAGAAGTTAAACTTAAAGTTTGAAGTATGCAGTGCAGAAGTAAGGCAGTGGAAAGGTTTTACCACAATTAGTGTCAAATTTACTAAGAAAATAGGGCGAAATCCATATGCAGTCATGAATTGAGGAAGATCAAATTAGCTTATTTTCATTTCAAGTATTTTTTTAAATTGAATTAATATTATAATTTTCCTATTTATAGAATGGGAAAATGAAACATTAAAAACTTAAAATTAGGGAATTCAGAGATATAAATTAAAAGCATTGTCAACATCAAGGGATTTGTGTTGCATATGTGATTACTGATATTGTTTTTTATAAGTAGTTTTTTTTTAAAGATTTTTATTTATTTATTTGACAGACAGAGATCACAAGTAGGCAGAGAGGCAGGCAGAGAGAGAGAAGGAGAAAGCAGGCTCCCCGCTGAGCAGAGAGCCCAACACGGGGCTCGATCCCAAGACCTGGGATCATGACCTGAGCCAAAGGGAGAGGCCTTGACCCACTGAGCCACCCAGGTGCCCCTTTTATAAGTAGTTTTGATATGTTTTGAAGGATTATCATGCCTCCATTTTTCCCTTTACACACATACACACACACACATACACAGATACGTAGACACATAGACACATACCTTCCTTACCCTGAAACTTGTCTGATTGGATTTTGGTAAATTAAATCATATTTAGATAAGAAGACAGATTTGTTTTTCTTTTCTTTTGTTTTGTTTTATTTTTTTACTATAAGAAGTTTTTAAAAAAAGTTTGAAGAGACAGCTAACATTTGGTGAATACTCACATTAAAGATACCCCCTTAATTTTTAGATAACCTTTGAGATGTGAGACAATGGCGGAGGATTCCCGTACCTTTTTTACTTTTTCCCCAGAACCAAAATTCACTCTCTTTTCCCTCCACACTCCCTCTGATAATCCATGGGAGAGACTGGGCCTCAGAAGTTATACCACAACGGGAGGGTACGAGGAAGTTGGCAGGTCTGAAGTCCTGGGAGCCAGGTAGAGGGGGCAGAGGAAGGGTGTGCAGAGTTCTGTAAGGTGACATTGGAAGACCAGGACTGAGTCAGGAGGCTGTCCCACGGATCTTGCTGTACCCTGGAGAAGGCACTCTCGATTGTTGCCACCCATGGACTCTGTATTGTTGAGAAACACCCCTTAAATTTAAATTAAGTAGATGGTTAAAAATGAGTTCTGTCTAAAACTGAGTGAACTTTGTCGATTAAAACTTATATTTGGAAGTGCTCAACCACCCTGTCCTTATAAATTAGGGTCACAGCAGAGTTACAACTGCTATCTCTAATGTAAAAGAATTTTCTGCACTTGATTATCCTCCTGGAATGTTTGGTGTGAGGGTGGATGGGCGTCGGGAACAGTAGTCTTCAGGCAGAAATGCACACCACAGATGAAGGTAGAAGAAAAAAATATGATGATTTTCTTATGGGTCACATTGAGAAAGTGAGGCAGGTTATAGTATACTACCCATTGTGAATGGCATGCCTGTTTATTCCACATATTGCTTCCAGTATCTAGAAATTTCTGAGATTTACAAAAAGGTTTTGTTAATGTCAACAGTGACTTCTTACCTTTTAAGAACATTGTAAAAATTCCTGGGTAGGATTCTAAGAAAAGTGCTTATACAGACTTTATAGGGATGGGTCTTCTGTTTTTTATTAGGAAATGACCTTTTAGCACTGTTTATTTCATATTTTATATCTTTCAAGGACTCATTAATTGCCATTTTTCAGTTTTTATATTTGTCTTTTGTTGTTCCATAACGTAACTCTTTGTCTGGGCTGTTAGTGGTAAACACATTTCTCACTTAACCATTCATTGTCCACCCTTTCATTTCTGTGGACACCAGTAAGGGAAAGGAACTCACACTCCAAGAGTACTTACAATATTGGGGGCACATTTGTAACCCATTTTACATATAATCCTCACACCAACTCTATAAGATACATATCCTTACCCATAGAGGTTCATAAAACTGAAATGATTTACCGAAGTTTGTACACGAGTAAATAAGCAATCTGGGATTGAATGTGTTTTCTTAGTCTCATTTTCAGTGACATTTCCATAACATTACAGCTGATTGTAGTTGTGTTATTCTATAGTTTGAAATAAACAGGACAATTGTGGCAGGCTTTGGGGATCAATGGGGCACAGACGGAATTTTAAAAAACGGTTGAAGGAACTGATAAATTGGTTGATAGAAGACATGTTTTTCATTTATGAGCTCTTGAGACTATAAAAGGTTATAGTCTTACAACCTTTTAATATCAAACTCCTTGTCTAACTGTGGTGCAATGTTTTGGGGCTATTTGAGTCTCCTATCAGTAGTCATTATTAAATGTTTTCCTGTATTTGGAAATGAGCTTTACCACCGGATTGTTATCTTATGCAAAGCTACAAGTAGGTCAGTAAAAATAGAGCTCTGTATTTCTGAATGCTCAGTGATTTTCCCCCAACATGCATGAAAGGTTTAAATGAACAAAATAGGAACTTGATGAGAAGGAAAATTAAGCCCAGATACTAATCAGTAGGAAAGAGCAAATGGAAGCAAGCAGAAGTTTTCCTTTGAATAGATGAAGCATATTAGTCCAGTTACAGAATAACTCATGTTCTCTATTCATGTAAGTATATATTAAATATTCTGATTATTATTTTGATCCCTGAATTAGAAAAAGGTTCTTAAAATGTTAGGCACTGCTGCCACTGCAGTTTATTATTATTATTATTATTATTATTATTTATTTTTTAAAACATAATGCGGTAAACTACATCCTTTTACTTGGCTATTAGATTAAGAAATTTAGCCTAAAATTGGCCAAAGCAATTAAATTGTTTTATTCAGCTAGAAATTTTCCACATTAAAACTATTCTTTCAAAATAAAAGTGGAACAAACACATAGCAACCTGAACAAAGAGCTAAAGGAAAAGCGTTAAGTACCCCCCACCACCGCACCTCTATCCCCACCTTCAGAAGATTCGCTTATAAGAAATTAAAAAGAAAACTGGTTTATATTGTGATTTTTGCTAAGCATTCTTAGCCTTTAAAGTGGTCTATTATTTTTTCAAGTATTCGTTTATTCTTCATTCTTTTAAATGTTTTTTTATGCTCAGTTAGCCAACATTAGTTTGTTTTTTTTTAAAGATTTTTAATTGTTTATTTGACATTATTATTGAATGCCTAAAGTGACATGCGGCTCATGGCTCATTATTAAAGATTTTCTTCTTTGTTGGGCTTTGTTGACCTGAAATCTGCTTCCATATAATTCCTAAAATTTGCTTCATTCTGGATGTCACAGCCAGTGTTTGAATTTTACTAAAATTTTTTTTAAAAACTTGAATAAAAAATTAAAAACCATACAAAGTAAGGTACAAATTCAGAAGGCATAATTATTTTAGGAATGAAGAATAAAGACAATTATCATACGGTTTCATTCTTATGTGAAACATATGGAATAGTATGGAGGACCACAGGGGAAGGGAGGAAAAACTGAATAGGAAGAAATCAGAGAGGGGGACACATTCTGGACTCAGGGAAACACACTGAGGGTTACAGAAAGGAGGGGGATGGAGGGATGTTGTAGCCAGGTGACAGGTATTAAGGAGGGCACCGTTGTGATGAGCACTGGGTGTTATATGCAACTAATGAGTCATTAAACACTATATCAAAAACTAATGTTGGTTGGGGCGCCTGGGTGGCTCAGTGGGTTAAAGCCTCTGCTTTCGGCTCAGGTCATGATCCCAGGACCCTGGGATCGAGCCCCACATTGGGCTTTCTTCTCAGCAGGGAGCCTGCTTTCCTTCCTCTCTCTGCCTGCCTCTTTGCCTACTTGTGATCTCTGTCTGTCAAATAAGAGTTTAGGGGGGTTACCCTGGGGCAGAGGTGGAAAAGGAGCAGGTTCTGTACTTGTGGTTCTTGGTCTGTCTGGGCCGGCCTAAGATCTTGGAAGCCACAAGGTCAGGATGTTGAGTCCCAGGCTTTGAATATTTAGTTTATATATCATTGTCCTTGCCTCCAGCTCAGGTCTCTATCACTTGAGTTCAAGGACATGGGACTCTGTTTCAGGGTGTTCCTTACACTACTGTTGTCTAGCGCCTACCTACCAGTACCATGATACACATTGTGGTGAAAGCTTCTAGCACTCTCCCACTCTTGTTACCATTGCCCCCCAGGCATGGGGTGTATAGTGAGCAGCCCCCTTGTAGATAAGTAGTCCCATATGATGAGTTTTGCCTATGGATCACGTATGACAGTGAAGTCTATCACTTCCAAGCTGAAGGATTTAATTACTGGCACGATTCTTAAAGCGTTCTCGCTTGTGCCTGACACATCTGAAGGAGGCTCCATACTGAACTGAAAGGCAGGGCTACAACATTCAGGCAGTCTAAATTACAGGGCATACTTGGAATCCAAAGTAGTACTGCAAGCGTGAGAAACAAACTCTTTTCATGTTAGGAGACCGAGCTGGACTTTTTTTGCACAGTATCTGGTTAACCTTACCTTGACTAATAATACACCTTTACGTTAAGAGATATGTTTGAGTTTACTTCTGATCTGGCGTCCATGCTAACAACACCACAAAGTCTTGTTAAATTATCTCAAAAGCTGGATGGCTGAGTGGCTCAGTTGGTTAAGTGTCTGCCTCGGGCTCAGGGCATGAGCCTAGGGTCCTGGAATTGAGCCCCACATTGGGCTCCCTGCTAAGCAGGAAGTCTGCTTCTCCCTCTCCCTCTGCCTGCTGCTTTGCCTGCTTCTGTACTCTTTCTATCTGACAAATAAATAAATAAATACAATCTTTAAATAAAAATTGTCTTAAAAGCCACGGAAGAAAGATTTGTTCATTCAAATTTCCTAGATAAGTAGGTCTCAGAGAGGTTATAAATAACTATCAAAAGGTAGTCCAGAAAAAAAAAATTGGAATTTGAACTTAGGGAAAAGTTGCCAGATACAACACAGGACTCCCAAATAAATTTGAATTTCGAATAAACAATGATTTTTTCATTGTAAATATGTTGCGTGGGACATACTTAACCAAAAAAAAATGCTGCTTATTGACACATAATATGTAAAATATAATATAAATATTATTTATAAAATCCCAAACAAATTCCCTATTTACCCAGAAATCCTATAACCTTATTTGCTGAATCTGGCATCCCTAACATAGAGTCTTCAAGGCACACACTGTGTCTATGATTCCATAGTCACAGTAAACGCTGTATCATGAAGAGCAGTGTAATTTTTTTTCACATTAAAATGCAAAAAAGGTATTGGTTATTATTCTTCCAGACTATTCTCAAACAAAAAATGTGGATGATTTGATTTGAATAAAACTGATAAACTCCTTGCCCCTCAACTGAAATGCAAAGACCCAGCTGCCACCCGTTGGCCTAAGCTGCCATGTGATAATAGAACTAGACTGACCACAGGGCCCTTTTCCCTGCCAGCATTCACCTCAATGGAGGACTTTCACCAGTTCACCACTTTCATTGGCTGTGGATGCTGCCTTGGGTCAACTTGTTAAAAATCTAACATAATCCTTCTATGGGTCCCAAACCTTTGGTTCTCTGAGGTGGAGCAAGATTTGAGCTATCTGTAAGTTCCATAGCCTAATCAATTCCCCAGCTTTCTAGAAGTTGGAAGAAAACCAGATTTAGGTCATGGTATTCTTTGTCTCCTAATACAAAGTATTTGGAATATGTAATTAGAGAAATTCAGACAGCAATGTTTCTGATTTGTCAGTACTTGTTGCTGGATTTTTCATATGACTTTACAGTGAGACTGTGCTTTCAGGCAGAAATAGTTTACATACCTTTCTTCTTTTTTCATTGTAACTCATATGATCCTGGAAAACACCCAATGTTTTGAGACTGAGATCCAGTCTCTGAGTAGCTAAGTATCTCAATGTCTGGCCAAATAATCATGTCTTTGTTGAAGGAAAGTAACAGAAGCAGCTTTCTCTGTCTTCCTTTCTCATTTCGGCTAATATTTAGTAACTCTGTCTATGGGTTTGGCACTGGGCAATGGAATGGTGCACAGAGGAATGAGGTGTGCCTCCTATTCCCAAGGAGCTCAAATCATTATAAAATGGCACAAATTATTAATTGCTAAAATGGAGATAAATGACCAAAGAAATGGAAATACAGAGAATGGAGTGATTACTTTTGGTTCATGATCTAGGATCATTATTTTTTTCAACAAATTATTGATCACCTATGTGCCAGGCACTGTGAATACAAAGGGAATTCTGACTGTACATTGCAAAAGTGGCCCTGTTCTCAAGAAGTTGTATTCTAGTAAAAGAACCAGTGCAAATACACAAACACATGTGCACACTCACACACATTCTAGAGAGAGAGAGAACAAGTAAAAAATGAGTCCCAAACCCTGACAATTCAACAAACAGATGCAAGAATTAGAAATGTAAATTGTGAAAGGCAGTATGAAGGAACAGATACGGGGATGGGAAAGAAGCTCACAAGGGAGAGTTCGGAAACCTATTTCATTTTTAATGAGGAGATCAGGAAGGTTTTTTTTGAAGAGGTGGCATTTAATATGAAACTCTAAAATACTGCTTACACTGAATTTCAAATTATATCTTTCATATACCATCTGTAACATAGGTAATTAATTTCATTTTTCTGATTTTAATATAGAAAGAAGAAACACTTGAATTTACTTGACCCAGCTTCCCTAGCTCACAGAATGGGATTTATGTGGTTACCTCCATACCTACATACCTACTGCTACATACCAGCAGAGATGCTGTTAGTTACTAAAACACTGAAACCCTTCTCCATCGATGGGCAAATAGTTCCCAGAGACCATGCCACTCAAGCTCCTTTCTTTTTTTTTTTTTAAAGATTTTATTTTTTTTATTTATTTGAGAGAGAGAGACAGTGAGAGAGAGAATGAGCGAGGAGAAGGTCAGAGAGCGAAGCAGACTCCCCATGGAGCTGGGAGCCTGATGTGGGACTCGATCCCGGGACTCCAGGATCACGCCCTGAGCAGGAGGCAGTCGTTCAACCAACTGCGCCACCCAGGCGTCCCTCAAGCTTCTTTCTTAAGACCCTGCGTACTTTCTCACCCTCTTACAAGTACTGGGTTAAAGCCAGGAGCTATAGGACTCTGTTACTTATATCTGTCCAGCTGATCAGTGAAGGTCTCTTACTGTTATTAAACATTTTGAACCATTACTCTTGGTCTTATCTAATCATTACAAAAAATGATTGATCTATATGGGATACTATGGCTGACCCATTTACAGAAGGCCCCTGGAATAATCAAAGAACCACAGATACTGGTTATATAATCATATAATCAGAGACTGAAGGCAGAAATTGCAAATTCACAATTAATTTCCTCTAAAACTCATAAACATCAGGATTTTACATTCATTACTTGACCTTTGAGTAGTTTAATTCCTTTTGCTCTTTTGTCCTAAAAAAGTCCGTACTTTCTGTACTTTCTTCACTAATTTGCCAGCATGTATTTTTATATAATGTTTTATATTTTCCTTAAGTAAGTGACATTTATAATGAAAACAAATTTGATAGGAAGAAAATTCAGAAGGCAACATTTGTGATTTGTTAGTGACTTGCTGCCACAATTTTCATTTGCTTTTTAGACTAAAACTGTACCTTCAGACAGTAATGATTTGTAAAAGATACAGTATGTTATTGAAGGAATAGTTTTCATTTAATCCTTATTTATTTCTCTAGTCTCTCACATTTGAGTAAAGGTTTGAAGGGATTCCATTTGATTTACTGCAAGAGAGCAAAGTATCATAACGAAGTTTAGGGAAGCTGTATTATGTAAGGGAATGAGACAGGTGGGCATGTGTAGGGATATATTGGGGGAGTTGTCTAGGCAGTTATGGATACCTTAGAAGTGCTCTCTGGTGGAAAACAAAGAACATGGCAAGTCTCACAGGGGTTGGTACCATGGTATACTCAAGGAGGTAGGACTTGGATCACAGGATCCTAATATTTCTACACCCAATATGTGACAAAACGTGGAAAGCTACATCATTTTGGGTAGTCATTCTGAGCTAAGTAAATAAGGATGCTAGCAATGATATGTATTTAGTGTGTGTGTGTGTAAATATGTGAGATGTATTTTATATATATACATGTATGTATGTGTATGTGTGTATACATACATATACAGAGAGAGAGAGACAGACAGACAGACACACACAGAGAGAGAAATTTAAATAATAAACTGACAAACCTAGAGGAAAGAAACCCGACTAGAAGATCAAGATGGAGAAACTAAGATTGCACATGCTTATATATGTATATCTAAGATTTCTAAAGAGTTGACAACATTATAGAGCGATTGATTATTTTAAAACAAGAGATAAATATTGCTGTTTCCTGTTGAAGACCCTCAAATGATTTCTCCTCATACATGGTTCTAATTACTTCTTCATGTTACAATATCGGCACTGCCTCGTCTTGCCCATTTCTCTGTCCCACCTGATTGCACGCTAAGTCTAGCCACATCTGTGGCCTCATCCTTCTCCTCTCATTTTCCATCAATGATTTAGTTGTTGACTTCCTTGGGGCTTTTGTACTTGAAGTTTGCTTTGTTTAGACGCTCTGGTCCAGAGTTTTGACAGTTGCCCTGAATTAGGACTCAATTTGCATCTAAAATGCCAGATTCTCTCAATCATGTGAATGTATTTCATTTTCTTCCTAACATCCTCTTTACTGAAATTATTTCGCTCAGGTATTCCTTCATTTGTTTGTTTCGTCTTTCTACTTCCCAGGTTCACAAGAATGGATGTTGCAAGACAATGCTCTTTGCCTGTCATTTTCACTACTGCATTCCCAGTACCTAGAACCCAACAATTTCTGAACTGTACTGGGCATTTATAATAATTCCACATAGAATAAATGAGTGAGTGAGTGTTTGAATTCTGCATTTGTAAGCAATAGAAGGGAAGAGGGGGGAATATGATAAGTTACAGACATTTTACTGTCCAATAAGGAAAAGTTCTCCTGATAAAGGATGAAAATTTTTCTCTTAAAAATAATGAAGATATTTCTCTGATGGGGCTTCATACTGGGCAAAGACATTGTATCTTACAATGTTTTCAACAATATCCTGGAAGCATTCTTTTTTTTTTTTTTTAAGATTTTGTTTATTTATTTGAGAGTGGAAGAGAGAGCGAGAGCGAGCACAAGAGCAGGGGGAAGGAGAAACAGATTCCCCATTTGGCAGGTAGTCCAACCCTGGTGAGGGCAGAGACAGATTCCAGAATCCTAGAATTTTGATCTGAAGGCAGACACTTAAAACAACTGAGCTGCCCAGGCACCCCTCCTGGGGGCATTCCTAAAAAGTTGGTTTCTTAAATAGTTATCGAGCCAAGGTTTGAGCTAATCAGATACAGGTAATGAAGCAGGGATTTCCCCCCCACCCCTTATTGTAGGTATAGCATTTAAAGTTCAGCCACAGAAACAGATTAAGTCTCTTAGTAATTTCTGCTCCATGGTGTCATGTACATAGTCACAAAGGATTAGACCAGTTTGAGCTGGGATGTCTTTATAGCTGTCATCTGCCCCCACCTACCCCAGCATTCTTTCTTCTCCACAATTATTCCATGATTACACACACACACACACAGAGACATATACATACACACACACAAACACACATACTTATATACATACATATATAGTTTTGTTTTTTTTTTTAACTATACCATTTCCAGGACTATGCCTACTCTGTTGATATCTATCCAACATTCTCCCTCAGGTCAATGTACCATTTAAATTGTGGTACCTAGAGTTATGTCCAGATCTTTAAGCATGTTCACCCCACCATGGAATAATGTGGGACTTCTGACACCATTTTTGAATCCTATTCTTTAATTAAAATAAATCCTAAGATTGTGTTGTTGTTGTTGCTTTTAGCGGCCTCAGCATCCAAACCGGAATTCTTTATACGTGTGGTTGATAGACAAATCACTTCCCTTAAATTTCTTTTACCTTGGAATTCTGCTTTTAGTGTTGGATTATTCCTGTTATAGTTAACTAGTTCAATTTTGTCAAATTTATGGCCTGATAAGATACATTCTAAGTAAAAAATGTTATTTTCTAGACTTCATATCCAGTTTTGTGTCATTTGTAAATTTAGTTCACATATGTATATATTTTTTATTCAAAATCTTGACACAATTTTAATAGTTAAAGTTAGAACAGAGTTATTCTTTCATGAGAACTTTGCTTGGTTGTAATAGCTCATTGAATCAGCCACTGAAAAGCCACTTAACAATAATTCAGCACTCATTATTTTAGCTTTTGCAAGATGGAAAAATACTATCGAAAAGGCTTACTCAGAATCAGCCACACTATGCGTATGACATTCTAGTAATCTTACAATCTAGTAAAGATGTGGATACTAAAATATGGAGTCATTACATGTTTGTCAAAATTGTGCACATAGGAAATTTTATGAAGATTGAGCAAAATTTAACTAAAAAAATAATGATACAGGTTATGTATCTGTACCTTCTTTTTGCAAAAAGGTACTGTATAAGGTCCAATGCCCTCACTGCAGTTGTAGTTGATTAAGAGCATCCCCCTAATGTGAAGGAAGACTGGTGATGATAATAGTTATTGTGCACCCACCATATGCTAGGTAATATGAAAGTATTTACAAACTTTTCAAATTTTCCCACAATTTTATGAAGTCAAGTCTATTACCATCATCACATGAAGAGACTCTGAGTTAGAGGATTTAGATAAGCTATACAAACAAAACAAACAAACAAACAAACAAACAGAAAACAAACATAAACTCCCCCTGAATTTACCTTCAAGTCATTAATGTGAATTGCGGTGCCAATATCTCTTGTCATCTACAAATTATGGTATGTTACACACAGGGTTCAGATCTTGGAAACCATGGAATCCATGGAAACTATATAATATGAAGAAACAGACTCAAAAGACATGAAAAGAATTAATTACACTGACCAAGTCAAATCAGAGAAATTCCAAAGTAAGAAAATTAAAATCATTCTACTTTTTTTTAAAATTGAGGAAAATGCCAAGGGAATACATGCAAAAGGGAAATAGCTGAGTGAATTGCATAAATGAAGTTCTCATGGGTGCTTTGATAACTTGGCATTGTTCATTGAGCCGAGTGACGTCAGTTATGTACGCATGCATATGTGCGAGTGACCCGTGACCTGCAGGACAAAGAATGCAATATTGTGTTCCCCTCACAAGTTTGAAAGTCCCTCGCCAGTTTAAACTTTGAAAAGGTTGTGTTCTCACAAGTCCAACAACATCGTATTTCTTCTTTTCCAATTAAGTTTGTCATGCCTCAGTCAGGCACCCATTCAGAGATTTTTTCATGAGTCATTATCTGAGACTTAAAGGCATTAATAAGAAAGTAGCACCTTGAAATAAGTGCAAATAGTTGGAGAAACAGATTATTGATTTTAGAGATATTCTGCCAACTACTTAAGCAATACTTCACCTTCATATCTGTTCATTAATTATACATTCACAGCAATTAACTTCTGGAGAATAATTGATGCCGAGGCAGAAATCATGTTAATTATTTAAAAGGAATATAGTAAAACTATTAAATTTCTAAGAAAAATAGATCCATTCCATATAACTCCAGACTGGAAGTGTTACACTATTGAGTACAGGGAGTTAAATGAATAAGTAAGGAAATGAAGCAGAAAATAAATACTTTGTTGGTAGGGAAAGACAAGTATAAAATCTGTGTTGTATATTTATTATGTCTTATTTGGAGTCTGGTTTCTACATTAAAGAGATACTTTAAAAAAAATAATGAGAAACCTGACTCAATGTAAAAACTCTTTTATATAATTGCATAACTGTATTTATGGTTGTTGGTTACCTGAGACTGAACTATCTGCCATACAAAATAATATTGCACATATTTTAATTTTAATTTTTTGTCTTTTTAATTTTTTATGATTGTATTTATTTATTTGACAGAGAGAGATCACAATTAGGCAGAGAGGCAGGCAGAGAGAGAGGAGGAAGCAGGCTCCCCACTGAGCAGAGAGCCCGATGTGGGGCTCGATTCCAGGACTCTGGGATCATGACCTGAGCTGAAGGCAGAGGCTTTAACCCACTGATCCGTCCAGGTGCCCCTTAATTTTAATTTTTATAAAATTATTTTGTACACTTTTTTAAATAATAGCAATTTTTTTGGTATGAAAGATTTCTTTGGAGTCCAGACATCTTCCTCAGTATTGGATGAGAGATTAGAACACCCTGATAAACTTAACTTTTATGATTATTAAAAACTTGTGATAAAAATTGGGATAATCCTAATTCCAGTTGTTTTCTGTTACAGAAACAGATTGTGCAGATTTTCACTAATCCACCAAGTATTTTCAGACATCTTTCTACTTTTGATAAAATTTGTCATGGATAAATAGCCAGATGGACTTAAGTTTTGACGGTGATTTAAGATCAATGAAAACCATTAGCATTCTAAATTATACTATAGATAAACATTGGGGAGGGTATGTGCTATGGTGAGTTCTGTGAATTGTGTAAGACTGATGATTCACAGACCTGTATCCCTGAAGCAAATAATACATTATAAGTTAATAAAAAGAAAACAAGAATTTTTTCAAATTTATTATGTGAAACTCTAAAATCTCTTAATCCCCAAAACTCATAACGATAGCACATAAAAACAAAATTATAGACTGATTTCATGTTAGATTATAGGTGCAAAATTCAAAATAAAATACCAGCAAATAAATTCCAGAAGCTTATTAAAATATAACACATTTTAATCAAAAATTTATTTAGAAATACAAAGGGGAAAGTAATTTGAAGAAAATTAACAATATATTCTATACCAAGTAAAAGTAAGAAACATCACGGAGTTCTTAGCAAATGTTCAAAAGACATTTAAGATAAACTAATATTTGTTTCTGATAAAAATAAACTTTTGACTACCAAATAACAGAAGAGTATTTCCTTAACATTATTTAAGATGCATAGTTAAGGGGCACATGGGTGGCTCATTCGGTTAAGCATCCGGCTTTGGCTCAGGTCATGATCTTGGGGTCCTAGGATGGAGCCCTGCATTAGGCTCCATAGCGCTCCCCCTACTGTAGTGAGACATGAAATAGAAAAAAATATATACCTACTGGAAATAAAAAGAGAAGTTTATGATGATGTTGCTATGATGCTGGTGTTAACTACAGGGGCGAAAATCAAATTAGATGTTTATCTTATACAATGAATAGGTAAGAACAGTAGATTAAGTGGATTAAACCCATTAATGTAAAATATATATCTCTGTTAAAAAGAGATAAATAATTGGCATTAATATAAAAGTACCTTTCTAACACACACCATTTTATTAAAAGGAAAATATTTATAAAAATTAAAAGCTAAATGATAAAATTGTACTTATAAATACATAAAAGATACGATCAACTAACAGCCAAATGTTTTGTACAAGAAGTTTAAATAATAGAAATACAGAAGAACTTAAGAAAATTTTTGCAATCTTATAATCAAAAAAATTAATAATTTCAAATATATTTTTCATGATTAAATTGGCAAAGGCTTTTAAAAACCTTTATATCTTTGAGTGTATAATACTATCCACATTTATACACAGCAGGTGGGCATGTGAATACTTATAAAATTGTGTTAATGTATCAAAAATATAAGCTGCACATGCCTATTTATGACATGACATTTCAAAAGCTCTATCATTAACAGTAAAGTATATGATGACATATTTATAGATGGCTTTTATTGCACTTTCTTATTCTAGTGATAAATAATAAATAGTTGTTCAAAAATAGTGAATTAAAGAATTAATTATGGTAAAGTCATATGAGCCACAGCAAGATCCTTGAGAACAAAACTCTCACCCACCTGCCCCCTGCTGTATCACCTGCGTCTAGAATGCTGTCATGAACACAGTGTGCCTTGAATAAGTATTTGTTGAATGAATGAATCAGAATAATATAAAAGCATTAACACACGTGCTTGTGAAGATTTATGAGGAGAATAACTATGGCTGTGGTATTTGTTCATTGACTGAAAAAAGCAGCTTTGATTCTGATGGTTGTCTTTCAAAATCAAGGTCTTTTTTTTTTTTAAGATTTTATTTATTTATTTGACAGACAGAGATCACAAGTAGGCAGAGAGGCAGGCAGAGAGAGAGAGAGAGGGAAGCAGGCTCCTTGTTGAGCAGAGAGCCCGATGCGGGGCTCGATCCCAGGACCCCGAGATCATGACCTGAGCCGAAGGCAGAGGCTTTAACCCACTGAGCTACCCAGACGCTCCTCAAAATCAAGGTCTTTAGGCCAGAATACCTTACAAATAAATATCTTGTAATGAATTTAGTATTGTGTCAACTCAAATTACATATTAACCTAATATTGATTTTATTTACATCATCCTTTCAAATATTGTATCAATTTAATTTTGTGAGATGCTAAATTATTCTTGGAATTTGACCTTGAAATATTTTATGGTTAACAAATAGACTTTTCTATGAGGAGTGGTTTTATTTCCTTCATTAACAGGAATCTCCTTGGATCTTCTGTACTGCTTGCTCTGACAATATTTTTCTGTTGTAATTGTCATCAAGTCTGTCCATCAATCACTCTGACTTCTCTGTATCCATCTATCTGCTTTCTGACTGCTCCACAGCCTGGGATCTTCATGGTAGGAGGGACTACCTGTTATTTGCCTTTTTATCCCACATTTTAATACTGTCTGTAGCATACTATAGGCTGATTGTCTGTTGTTTTCATCACCATACAGCAGTCAGTGTTTTTCTAACCTACCAACAAATTCTATTAGTAACTATTATATCCTTAATATAATATGAATTATTCCATAAATAATTTATCTATTTCCACTGAAGAGGAAATACTGATGCATATGAAAGATTAGCAAACACATCAGGCATAAATAAGTGTTGAATGGTGTGGAATAGACCACTAGTGTCTCATTGAAGATGGGAGGAATTGGCGCTCGAGGAGGCTGGGCTTCATCAGAGCTGCCATCAGAAGGGGGGTAAATAGAAGTGTAAATTGAAGTCTCCTTACTGGGCTCCAAGTGTTATTACAGGCTGGGATATTGATCTGTTAAAGAAATCGAGTGTCTCATTCACTTTTGAAAATGAAATATTAATTAGAGTTCACAAATATCCTTTTAGTGGGTAGATACTAAAATGTTCATTACATCACTAGTGTTGAATTTTAATCAGTGGTTCAGAAATGGTATGTGAATTTTCTGATGAAATGTTAATGGAGCATTACTTTCTTGCAGCATCCTCTGATATCATAGCTGATACTGAAATTCTAGCACTGATGGCAAAAATTCGAGAGTAAAATATGCTCTCTAGTGGGTCCCTTCCATGCATAGTAAATTATCTCCTCCAGGGAACCGTAAGCTGACATTATTGTGTATGAGTATTACTATGTCTGGTACACTGTCTTAGGATTTCACAGTGCTTCACTTTCCAAACATCATTTAAAAAAATATATACTTAAGTAAATGAGAAACTGATGGAAAGGTTTTTCCTTTAGAACAGCATATTTAATTTTTGATTGACAATTTGTGTTAATATAGGAAATTATTTTAGCGATCAGCATGGTATTGTACTATCAGAAACTATCATTCTTTTCAAGGCAAATTCTCCACATACCATTAGTGACTTACAAGTACACCTACTACAAATGATGAAATTTTGAAGTCTAGTAATGTTATGTACATTTTAAGTGTTTGAAATATGTAAAACCGTGTGTATAAGATGTGAATGAACTCTTCTTCTTTGAACTGCTAGTGATAGGGCATATGGTAGTTTTTTTTTTTTTTTTTGTCTTCTGTTATTTCATATTGGGTCAAAGGTTACTTGGTCCTCATATGCATATTTCTGAAAGGGCAGCATCATTGAAAAAATGTCACTGCATTAATGTGTGCCATTCTTGGCTTTCTGGGCCATGCCCACTTGTCACAATTATTGCCAAAGCAATGCCATTGTGTGTCCTGTGATTCTCTGCCCATGCAATTTAGACCAACCCATTTCCATGTTCTTAAGGTAATTATGTCCCTCCAAATGTCAGCTAAATGACTTTGACATTCAAGATTTGTAACAGCTCTTGAACACCATATTATCTGTGCTATTTGTAATTCATATTCATGCAAATCCTCAGCCCTAGACACATTATACCATCCCATCTGCTGAGAAGGTTTCCAATCCTTTCGCCTTTGAATTGTAGCTGGCTAGAAAGGCTATATACCTTTTGAAAATGCTTTTAAGGTATTTATTGTCTCCATAGATTCTAGTACAGGTAAGATATTCTGACCATTGCAAATGAAGAAACTCCAATATATTTATGTAATGTGAAAATTCTTTTTAAAAAATTAAACAATTAGTTATATTATGAAAATACATACTGTTTCCTTTCTTTGGGCATTGGAATAAATTTTCCAGATTATGTTTGGCTCAGTTTATCTTTGGTTTATTAGTAAAATAAATATATACTTGTAAAGAAATCTCAAAAGCAGGAAAATACGCGGAGATGTATCAAAAGAGGGGGGTCACCTCTGCATTCTTATATGAGGTATGCCACGTAAGTGTTATTGGAAGATACACATACATATGACAACTTGCTCAATGTAAACGTAGTGACACTTAGTGAAATTATGTGTATAATCTAAGCAAGTTATTGTGGTTGTCATAAGATGTCTATGCCACATGTGTTTTGAAGTCCACTAAATTTTTTCTTTAAAGAGCAGTTATTGTATATTATTTAAAAAGTGACCCAACATGCAACCACTCTGGAAAACAGCATGGAGGTTCCTCAAAATGTTGAAAATAGAACTGCCCTATGACCCAGCAATTGCACTACTGGGTATTTACCCTAAAGATACAAACGTAGTAATACAAAGGGGCACGTGCACCCGAATGTTTATAGCAGCAATGTTCACAATAGCCAAACTATGGAAAGAACCTAGATGTCCATCAACAGATGAATGGATAAAGATGATGTGGTATATATACACAATGGAATACTATGCAGCCATCAAAAGAAATGAAATCTTGCCATTTGCGACAACATGGATGGAACTAGAGCGTATCATGCTTAGCGAAATAAGTCAAGCGGAGAAAGACAACTATCATATGATCTCCCTGATATGAGGAAGTGGTGATGCAACATGGGGGCTTAAGTGGGTAGGAGAAGAATCCATGAAACAAGATGGGATAGGGAGGGAGACAAACCATAAGTGACTCTTAATCTCATGAAACAAACTGTGGGTTGCTGGGGGGAGGGGGGTTGGGAGAAGGGGGGTAGGGTTATGGACATTGGGGAGGGTATGTGCTTTTGGGTAAATTGGAAGGGGTGGTGAACCATGAGAGACTATGGACTCTGAAAAACAATCTGAGGGGTTTGAAGTGGCGGAGGGGTGGGAGGTTGGGGGTACCAGGTGGTGGGTATTATAGAGGGCACGGCTTGCATGGAGCATTGGGTGTGGTGAAAAAATAATGAATACTGTTTTTCTGAAAATAAATAAATTGGAAAAAAAAAAAAAAGTGACCCAACAACACAGTGTCATTTTCATGGATGGCTAAACCCTTGAGAATGGCTCTTTTCCCCATAACACAATTATAAACCCCTCAACTCTTTTATTAGCCATTTGAATTTATGTTTGAGTAGCTGACCCCTCCAGCTATTCTGGAGGAAAATAATTTCCCATCATAAAATGAATATATTCCTGATGCTACTCACTAGAGAAATATACTTCATCGAGTTGCTCATGTGAGCAGCAGGTTAATCACAAATCAATGCTAGTAATTTTCTGTCTGTCCCTGTGAATTACAATTTAAGGCTCATATTGGAATCATGCCGTTTATTTCTGATTGGGAAATGCAAGAGCCTCTCCTATTTCTCCTACTTTTAATGTTACTTGTCTTATCTCTTTTAAATGTAACCTTCCCTTGCCCTAGATCCATGCAAAGAAGACACAGTTTAGGCCTAGAAGTAATTACAACAGAAACAGAAAGAATCTTAGTAATGGCTTGAGAACATCAGTCTGTTACCTATAAATTCATTTTTCAATCCTCTCAGGATTGAATAGTCTAATCCAATTAGACTTCCATCACTCTTATTATATATTTAATATATATTTAAATATAAATAAATATTTATATAAATATTATATAATTCAGTTGTTCAACTATATTTATTTTAAAAATGAAGTAAAGGAATCAACTGTTATGCCGCAGATATTCTTGTATTGCAATGATTAAAACATCATCCTGGCTTACCTTCAATGGAAAAGTCATCATTGTTCAAACTGTTGCTGTTTGATCACTGGCAGAGTAATTCTGTTAAACCTTTGAATCATACTTTATAAGGAAGTCATGTTATTAAAAGGGAATATATACCACAGTGCATTTCTCACAGAGAATTCTGATGTAGAATGAAAGAGGCAGTTTGCTATAAATCCCTGCATGTTCAGCATACAATTAGCTTATGTTGCTATGAAAATAGTAAATATTTTTAAAAACACGTTATTTCTTGGCTCTGTGCTAGGTTATATATTCCTTATCAATGTTATGACATTTATCCCTCAAAATCATCTTTTATGTTTATTGTTGTGTGCATATTACGTGGCAGGCAATGAGTTAGATACTAAGGATACAACAGTAGGATCTTAAGATCTGGTGCTCAAGGCTCGTAGAGTGAATAATCAAGAACTGAAAACACAGGTACTCACCTATGCAACAACTTTGTAGAGCCATATATAGAACATTTCCCCAGACTTTGAAGGCCTCTCTAGCTAAAGACGATGCTGAACTCTTTCATTCAGCATATGTCTTTGAGATTCATCCATATTGTTTTGTGTAGCAGAAATTGTATTCTTTGTTTTATCTATATATAATAAATGATTATATACAATTACATCCCACAGTTTGCTAGTTATTCAACTTAAGTGGGCATTGAGGCTATTACAAATACACCAGTATGAATGAACATTCATGTATTATATTTGATGCACCAAAGTTTGCATTTCTCTTTACTTCAAAGTGCAATTGCTTGGTTATAGATTATGTGCATTACTGTGTTAATAGTTATTGTTAAACTTTTCCCAAGAGAATGCATAAATTTATTATATTTAAAATTTTTTATTTGATATCGTTAACACACAATGTTACATTAGTTTCAGGTGTACAACATAGTGATTCAACTAGATTATACATTATATGGTGTTCACTACAAATGTGAACCATCTATCTTGATACATCACTATTTTTTTCTTAAGATTTTATTTATTTATTTGACAGACAGCAATCACAAGCAGGCAGAGAGAGAGAGGAGGAAGCAGGCTCCCCGCTGAGCAGAGAGCCTGATGCGGGGCCTAATCCCAGGACCCTAAGATCATGACCTGAGCGGAAGGCAGAGGCTTTAACCCACTGAGCCACCCAGGCGCGCCCCCCCCCATACATCACTATTAACATATCATTGACTGTATTCCTTATGTTGTGCCTTTTATCCTCATGACTTATTCTATAACTGGAAACCTGTATCTCTCCCTCCTTTTCACCCATTTTGGCCATACCTTAACTCCCTCCCCTCTGACAACCATCAGTTTGTTCTCTGTATTTATAGATCTGATTCTGTTTTTTGGTTTTTCTTTCTTACTTTTTTTTTTTAAGCTTCTACTTATGAGTGAAATCATATGGTATTAGTCTTTCTCAGTCTGACTTATTTCACTTAGAATAATATCGTTTAGGTGCAACCATGTTGTCTTAAATGTCATGATCTTATCCATTTTATGACTGTATAATATTTTATTGTGTGTGTGTGTATACATATGTGTGTGTATATATATATATATATCACTTCCTCCTTATTCGAGAATGAACAAATTTAGACTCATACAAGCATTGTATGGAACTTACCATTTGCTATACACCTTCTATTTGTTTAGGTCTTCAGTTTCTCCACGTTTGTGATTATTAGTTTAACAGCCTTATTTATCTTTCATTATTTTTATTGATAGATTTTTAAAAATATATTTTATTTATTTATTTGACAGAGATCACAAGTAGGCAGAGAGGCAGGCAGAGAGAGAGAGGGGGAAGCAGGCTTCCCGCTGAGCAGAGAGCCCTATGTGGGACCTGACCCCAGGACCCCGGGACCACAACTTGAGCTGAAGGCAGAGGCCCCCACCCACTGAGCCACCCAGGTGCCCCAATAGATATTTTATATGTAATGATGGGATTTTAAATGACATTTTAAAATTTCTTTTTCATGTTTTCTCTCTTGTATATAGAAATGCAATTTATTTTTTTTATATATTAACTTTTAACTCAAGCCCCCCTATGAAATTTGCTTATTAATTCTAAGTGATTTTTGTGTAGACTCTTCAAATTTTCTATGCATGCAATCAAGTTATCCATGTACAAAGTTAATTTTAGTTCTTTTCAAACTCCTTAACTTTTATTTCTTTTTCTAGCCTTACTGCATTGATAAACCCCTCCAGCACAGAGTTGACTGGGAGTGGTGATGCTAGGCATCTTTGTCTTGTTCTTAAATGCAGGTAGAAATGTTCAATATTTCACTAATAATTATAATGTTACTTGTAGATTTTTTTAGTAGATACCTTTAACCAAATTAAGGGAATCCATTTCTCTTACTAATTTACTGAGACTTTTTTTTTTTTTTTAAATCTGATTTACTTATTTGGGAGATAGAGAGAGAGAGAGAGAAAGAGAGCATGAGTGGGGGGAGGGGCGGAGAGAGAGGATCTCAAGCAGGCTCTGAGGTGAGCTTCCAACCTAATCTGAGACTCAATCTCATGACCCTGAGATCATGACCTGAGTGGATATCAAGAGTCAGATGCTTAATCAAGAGTCAGATGCTTAACCAACTGAGCCACCCAGATGCCCCTATAGAGACTTTTTAAGATCCTAAAAGGAAGTTGAATCTATTTGAATCTTTTAAGATTATTGTATGGATTTTCACCTTTATTCTGTTAATATGAATTACATTGACTTATTTTTAAAAGCTAAATGAACTTTTCTTTTATTAGGTACACTTATTACATATTTACTTATTATATATCACTGGATTTCTTCTGCTAATATTTTGTTCGGGAATTTTTTTGTATATATGTTCACAAGATAGGTTTAGCTGTTTTTTTTTTTTTTTTAATTTTCATATCATTGTCAGGTATTTGCATCAATATTATAGTGGTTTGGGGCGCCTGTGTGGCTCAGTCATTAGGCATCTGCCTTAGGCTCAGGTCATGATCCTGGGATCAACCTGCATCAGGCTCCCTGCTTGGTGGAAAGCCTGCTTCTCCTCACACTCTATCTGCCTGTGTTCCCTCTCTCACCGTGTCTTTCTCTGTCAAATAAATAAATAAAATCTTTTAAAAAATATAGTGGCTTCATAAAATGTGCTGCACATTGTCTCCCCTTTTTTTCTCAAGGAGTTGCTGGGGTATATTAAAATTCAGATTTTTCTTGTGGAAGATTTTTTAATTATAAATTGAGTTTCTTTGAAAAGTTATAGTATTACTCAGATTTTCTATTTTTCTTTGTCACTTTTCAAAGTTGTACTTTTCATTTTCTCTAATTCATCTATATCCAGATACTTTCATTTTTCCTTGGGGTCATAAGACATACCCTGTATGATTTTAATTTTATTTGCCTAGGCCTGATTTATGACCCCAGATAAGTTTTGATTTCCAGTAAATTTCCATATGCACTTGAAAAGAATTTATACTCTGCACTTTTTTTGTGGAATGTCTGATAAACATCAACTAGGTAAAGTTGGCAAATACTGGTCAAATCTTCTATATACTTTCTGACTTTTATAAAGCCACTTTCTAAACTATGCAAGAAACTGATTTCTTTATTCCCATCTCACTTATTTTGGTCTTTTGTCTTACATTGAATTTTATGTCTATTATAAACTTCATTTTTGAATAACAGTTCATTGCCCATTTTCTTACAGCATTTTATATATATAGTTCCATTATGTCTGTCTTCTAGTTTCTAGATAAGTCAGTTGTAAATTTATTACTCCTCTTCTGAAGGTAATGTGTGCTTTCTCCCCACATCGTTTCTTTTCTGTGGCTGCTAGTAAGGCTTCTTCTTCTTCTTCTTTTTTTTTTTTTTTTAGATCTTTGGTTCTTTAGAATTTCATTATAAAGTACGTATATGTGTGTGTTTTTCCTGCCCAGGATATGTTGAACTTCTTGAATCTCTGAGCTATTTTCTTTTTTTTTAAACTTATTTTTTATTTATTTTCAGCATAACAATATTCATTATTTTTTCACCACACCCAGTGCTCCATTGCAATCTGTGCCCTCTATAATACCTACCACCTGGTATCCCAACCTCCCCCCGCCCTCCCCCGCACTTCAAACCCCTCAGATTGTTTTTCAGAGTGCATAGTCTCTCATGGTTCACCTCCCCTTCCAATTTCCCCCAACTCCCTTCTCCTCTCTAACTCCCCATG
Source organism: Neogale vison (assembly GCF_020171115.1). Classification (NCBI taxonomy): domain Eukaryota; kingdom Metazoa; phylum Chordata; class Mammalia; order Carnivora; family Mustelidae; genus Neogale; species Neogale vison. The sequence continues at coordinate 55,347,691 of NC_058099.1, forward strand.
TCCTCCATGCTATTTGTTATGCTCCACAAATAAATGAAACCATATGATAATTGACTCTCTCTGCTTGACTTATTTCACTCAGCATAATCTCTTCCAGTCCCATCCATGTTGCTACAAAAGTTGGGTATTCATCCTTTCTGATGGAGGCATAATACTCCATAGTGTATATGGACCACATCTTCCTTATCCATTCGTCTGTTGAAGGGCATCTTGGTTCTTTCCACAGTTTGGCTGTTTTCTTTAATAATCTTGGACATGTTCCAACCATCATTTCCTCAAATATTGTTTCTGCTATATTCCTTCTTCTCCTCCATTCATATATATCCTAGCTGATAAATTTTTACTGTCCCAAATAAGTCTCATATTCTTTCTCGATTTCTTCTCCTTGTTGTATGTGTGTGTGTGTGTGAGTGTATTTTTTGTTTGTTTTGTTTTTAATCTCTGTGTTTCATCATAAATATTTTCTATTTCCTGTTGATCTCTTTTCCATCTTATTAATTAATTAATTTATTTATTTATATTTTTCTTAAGTAGGCTCCACACATGGTTCTTGAACTCATGACCCTAAGATCAAGACCTTAGAGGATATCAAGAGTAATGCCCCAAACCTACTGAGTCACTCAAGCATTCCTCCAGTTATTTAGTAATGTAGTCCATTGTTCCACTCTGCTTTTAAACTCACCTAATGAAATCTCAATTTCAGAATCTGAAATTTTTCAGTTCTGCAATGTCCATTTAAAAATTGGATACTATTTATCTGTTGAAATTATTCACTTTTCATTTATTCTGTTTTATCTTATCTTCTGATTTTTGAAGCATATGAATCCAGTTAGTGCAGAGTCCTCATCTTCTTACTGTGATACTCAGGTTATCCTTATGTCTACTTCTACTATCTCACCTCTTGATTTTTATTTATTTTTTTGTCTCTTAGTATCTAGTAACTTTAAAAATTTTATTCCAGATATTGTGTAGTAAAGAAAACTAGAGGTTATAGATGCTGTTGATGCCCGATGGGCTGAGGACTCTTAATCCCATCACCAGAAGGGTTCTTGGCATTGCATGAGAAATAATTCAAGAGCAAGCCCTTTAGAATAAGGGGGAAATATTTACTAAGTACGGAAATAAGACAGGAGCTACTTCATAGAGTGTAGCAGTCTCGCTTCCCAAATGAGGAAGAGCACCCTCCCCTCCCCAACTCTGTCTCTAACAAAGAGTTTAATAAGTTTTTAAAAATTAACTAACTATACAGGGAGGACTTACTCTTTAATTTGAGGTTTATCATTTATATTAAGTGGTTAGTTTTTCCAATGTCTTAGCATTGTGTAATTACCCACAGGGAGTGATTTCAAGAATGTCTGCCCTATGTGGCTTTTACTGCCAGAGGAAGTGGAGTCTTGTAGTTTTTCATGAATCAGATCTTGTGAATTTTTTTATGACCTTCTGACTTTTAGGTTAAGGGTCAGCCTAAGATCAAAATGGGGTTACTTTGGTTAGCCTGTCTCCTGAGACTTCTTTCTCTCCTGCCTCACGTTACAATTCACCAGAGAAATTTTTCTTTCCATTTATAAGCACCTAAGATGGAGAACTCATCACCTAAATCCATTTGGAGATTGATATATTGTACTTATGCTCTTGAGGTTTCCTCAGCCTAGCTCTCTAGATCCCTGTACAAGTCAAGGTTCTCCAAAGAAACAGAACCAGTAGGATAAAAATATACATAGACATAGATACAGATAAAGATGTATAGTTATCTATTATGTATCCACATATTAACAGATATTTATCTATCTCCATATAGAAAAAAGATTTATAAAAGGTATAGGCTCATGTGATCATGGAGGCTGAGGAATTCCATGATCTTCCCTCCATAAGCTGGAGACCCAGAAAGGCCTGTGGTGTAGTTCAAAGACCTCATAGCTAGAGATCTGTTGGTGTAGATTCCAAGCCGAATCCAAAGGCTTGAGAACCAGGAGTGGCAAGAGCAGAAGATCATTGTATCAAGCATCAAGCAGAAAGAGGACACAACATTTCTCCCCCTTTGAGTTCTAGTCAGATCCTCAAAAGACTGGAGTATGTCTATTCACAGTGGGGACAACAATCTGCTTTCCTCAGTCCACTAAGTCAAATGCTAATCTCTTTTAGAAATACCTTCAGGGACACTTCCAGAAACAATGTTTAACCAACTGTCTGTCTGTCCCTTGACCCATTCAAGTTGATATATAAAATTATCGATCAACCCCCACCCCTCATAGTTTAAAAATCTGTCAGATATCTTGAGAAACTAGAAATGTGATTGAGGCAGGACCCCTTTCCAAGATCTGTGCTTAGAATAAGCACTGTGAGAATGCAGGGAATTTCACTCTGACTTCCCTGTCTCACATGGAAATCCCACATTTCAGCAAGGATATAGAGGATAAAGCTGAGTATGCATTCATGGCCTACCAATCACCAGTTATTCCCAACGGGTTTGTTTAACTGCTAAAAACTTAACTAGTTTTCCTCAGCAGAATCTCTTTGCCTTTTAAGCCATCCCAATACACAGCCTGTGCTTAGAATTAGCAAATGCCTCAAGGGGAAAGATGGATGGGATTAACAGTTGAGCTTGGAAGTTCAGTTCAGAATTTTAGGTCAGCTATTTTTTTAAAATATGATTTTTGTAATTTATCCTGCTTTCTTCATTTATTGTCATGGGAAAATACTTAATTGCATCCTACTACTTCCTTTGAGGAAATAGCCTGATTGATTTTTCTTAGAATAAATGATTCAGATCATCAATTTGTGTTGAGTTGGAAGGTTTGAGTACTCTTCTGTCTCATTTCAGCTGTTATATATAATTATCTGAATATTTATATGTTAGAATCTATGCAGGGTTGGCAATAAAAAGATAAATAGGAAATAACCTCTGTCTTGATGGTAATTCTAGTCTAGAGGGTGAGAGAAATACTGCTGCTAATCTCCATTTGGTGTGGTGTGAACTATGATAAAACTCAGCACAGATTGCTGTAAGAACATAGAATAAACTCATGTCCATCTTGGAGGATGATAATGCTTAGTAAAATAAAGGTGAAGAAGAGAAGGGATGACATTCTACATGAAAAATGTAGCGACTTGGAGAAATTTAATATCACTGGGGCATAAAGGAGGATAACTCTTCCAATGAGTGGATATACTAGAGAAATAAATGCATCACTTTTATGAGTTGTTTTTGTGGGCACCAAAGGGCCAATGGGTAGAGTACTCTGCTTCAAATTTAAAAAGCAGATAGCTCAACCTCCAATGCCATTTGACATGGATTGTGGTACCATAAGGGGCAGGAGCAGAGTTTATTACTTATTTTTTCCTGTTGTACTTGGAACGTTTAAAATCCCTCTTCTTCCCAAAGAAATAGCTAAATTCAGAAGAAGGCACTTTAAAATTAGTTTTGGGACCATTACTCCCAAGTTCTTTAACTTCCTCCCATCCCTACCCGGAGCTTTTTTTTTTTTTTTTTCCTATTACGGGAATATATGTTCCTGAAAGATTTGAAAGGAAAATTCTGGATGTGATATCTATAAGCCATATATAATTTCAAAAATTTGGCATAATAAAATGCTCTTTGTTACTTTCCTAACATTGCTTTCCCTAACTATTCTTGCCTTTAATATCTCCATACTATCTTTTTTCTTAATATTTTCTGACATTCTGGAATGACTTTTTCCTAAATATTTTCATGTCCATGTCATCTTTCAGTGAGAATATTGCTAAATACTCTATCTAAATAATCATTACTTTTCATCCCTGTTGGAAATTATTTTTTTCCCTGAAGCCCTTAAAATACTTGACCATTATATTATATAGCCACTTATTTATTTGTTTATTCATGTCTTCTACTAGTATGTGAACAGCTGCCTAGGCACCTGCAAAAACCCACTGAGTAAAAGTTATGTAGGTAAACACTGGTTTCAAATTCTTTACCAGAGTATATTTGTTGTCTATAATAGTACCTATAGCAGGAGTTGGTGTGTAGTAAGTACTCAATATTTATGGAGTATTATATTTTTGAAATCAGTGTATTAAAAAAACCACAGTAAAAATAAAAATAAAAACAATGGGGCACCTGGGTGGCTCAGTGGGTTAGGCTTCTGGCTCCGGCTTGGATCACGATCTCAGGGTCCTGGGATCGAGCCCCGCATTGGGCTCTCTGCTCAGCAGGGAGCTGCTTCCCCTTCTCTCTCTCTTCCTGCCTCTCTGCCTACTTGTTATCTCTCTCTTTCTGTCAAATAAAGAAAATCTTTAAAAAATAAAAACAATGGAAAAGAAGAAAGAAAAAATAATAAAAAAAGAAAATAAGAAAGAAAAAAAAGGAATGAAAGATGAGAATTGAGAATGAAGGACATGGAGATAAATTACTTAGTAGTCTCTTCTATAATAAGCTGCCTAGAGACTATTAAATTGCATGTTCATATGCATTCTGTGTGTGCCTTTCCCACTGGATTATTTTAGGTATAGATAATCATTTCCCTTTATCTCTCGAGTCACTTCAAGTTACTTTAAGTGATATGGGAGACCTTAAGAGAAGGGCAGAGAGAATAGAATAAACAAAGAATGATGCAAGAAGTGTTAGAATGTGAAGAAAATGGTCACTCTTAGTTTGAGTGAAGCATAAATTCCATAAAATAAAGTTGTCAAGACCAAGATAGTTGTCAAATTATGGATAGTGTTTGAAAGCAGGAAATGTATTTAGAGTTTTACTGTTTATGTCATAAAAGGGTCACCAAATATTTTCTTTTTTTTTTTCTTTTTTTAAAGATTTTTATTTATTTGACAGACAGAAATGACAAGTAGGCAGAGAGGCAGGCAGAGAGAGAGAGGGGGAAGCAGGTTTTCCGCTGAGCAGAGAGCCCGATGTAGGGCTCGATCCCAGGACCTTGGGAATCATGACCTGATCCAAAGGCAAAGGCTTTAACCCACTGAGCCACCCAGGTGCCCCACCAAATATTTTCTTGAGGGAAAATACTAGAGAAAATATTAGAGAATATTTCCATGTGATAGCTGAGCTTTCTTATTGTATGCCATTTGGAAAACTTTTAAAGACTGTCTAGAAGAATCAGGTATTGAAACTCCAAATCAAGAAAACAAATAAAAACCAAAATCAAATACCTAGATGCAGAGAACAGATTGATGGCTGCTAAAGGCTGGGGGATGGGGAGTGTGCAAAATGAGTGAAGGTGGTCAAATGGTACAAATTTCCAGTTATAAAATAAATAAGTCCTGGGATGTAATATACATGATAATAGTTAATAATAACATATTGTATATTTGAAAGTTGCTAAGAGAATAGATCTTAAAAGTTCTTATCACAAGAAGAAATGCATAATTAAGTGTGGTGAAAACTGTTAAGTAGAATTATTGTGGAGATAATTTTGCAATATTTACATGTATTGAATCATTACCTTGTATACCTGGAACTAAAATAAGGTTATATGTCAATCATATCTCAAAAAAAAATAACCCTACATAATATTACTGATAATTTTCTAGTCCAATATACTAGCCATTTGGGAGACATTGTAAAATGAGTAACATTTCTTTGTTGTTCATTTGAAGCCTCTTTTTCATTGAGCTTAAAATTTTTTATAAATATTAAGCTGATGAAAGAGAGAATCTGGATCAAGATTTTCTAGAGTCTCAAGACTTGTTTGATGAAATAAATCACAGATAAGTAGAATTTCATGAAATATTACATCATATAAAATTTAAAAATTAAGTTGCAAGTTATAGCCAAAAAAAGGCTGTAATTTAATTTGATTATCATGGAAATTATCTCAGACCCTCACTTTTAATGTGCAAAAATTACTATAAGTAATTTCATTCTAATTCTGGAATATTATTTCATTATAGTAAACACTTTATAATTTCTGATAGCAATGTTTAGGTGGATATGATAAGTATTACAGAAATAATCTGGATTCCATTTGTAATCATGTGTATTTTATTTCTAGCTCTAACACATTCTCCCTAATCTTAACCCCCTTGGCAGCATGTGTATTTTTTATAGTAATTTGTGTTGAGAATTATTTTACTTATCTCTATCTGCATATTATATTACAAATACTCAAAGACTGCAAATATATCTTATTTATATTTTTGAATTCAACACCCAGTAAATAATGGACACAGTGAGTATATTTTGAATAAATTTCATATTTGACGTGTTTGGAATAGATTGTCATTCTCTGAAATCAGGCCTAAGTGTACACGTATTTTAATAATTGGTGGAATAGACTGATTTTTCAAAAATCAACATTTTAATTCTATTTTCACCAGCACCACTGTTACCACTAAGATAAAAAGTTTACAAATTCTTTTCTCTTTTCTCTGACTACAGATCAATTATGGAGGGCTTCCAGCATTGAGTGAATGTCTTTATCTCATTTAATCCTCAACCAATCCTGTGAAATGAGAATTGTCATTATACCTGTTTCACAGATAAGAAGGCTGAAGTCCAGAGAAATTAAGAATCTTGGCTAAAGTATGTCATTATGAATAGTAGAAGGGGAAGCAAAGATGTGGATATCAGGAGTTGAGAGTCTTATGAGCACAGTGTTCACGTATATATCCTTGCTCTTGAGAAGCAAACACCAAACTTTTTACAAAGTAAGTTTGCTTTCATAGTAGTATGGGCAAAGTAATACTCATTGAGCAAAAATGTAAATATGTCAGTATTGTTGGGAGACAGAGCTCTCACTGAGGAAAGAGATAAAAATATAAAATGTGGGAAGACAAGAGTGAACCATGTGAGGATGGATAACAATTGAAGGATGAGAATGAACTTGATTTCTGAAATGTATATGTGTATATTGAGGTATATGCTTATGTATTTAGGTATCTATATACTTGTATATGCTTATAAATTTATGTATGTTGGTATATGTATGGCTTTATAAACGTGTAGATTTCCTAACTCTGTCTACTGAAAAAGTCTAGAAACAAAGACACATGGGTATTGAGGAGGAAACGAAGCACCCAGATGTTGGTTTCCTTTTTTTTTTTTTTTTTTTTTTTTTTTTTTAAGATTTTGTTTATTTGAGAGAGAGCAAGCATGAGAGGGAGAAGCATACCCCCCCACTGAGCAAGGAGTCTGATGCGGGACCTGTCCCCAGGACTCCAGGATCATGACCTAAGCTGAAGTCAGTCTCTCAACCAACTGAGCCACCCAGCACCCCAGATGTCGGTTTCTAATACCACACAGCAATAAAAGGACTTAGGGCTCCTTGAAGGGATGCTGAATACATTGATAAGCCTGGAACATCTTGTTATGCCAGAAGGTGAGAAACTACTAAAAACCATGATGAGACCTGCCACACTCCCACCTACCAAAGCAAGGACAATCTGAGCATTGAAGAACAAAGGAGAGTAATTAATTATAAAATATTGGAAAAATTAGAATCCATGAGTCCTTATTTCCTCATCAATAATACATTACAAATAAACGTGGGAGAAAGAAGAATGGAGGTCTTGTTCACAGTAGATACCAATGCTGACTGTTAAATATGGGGGACATGTTAAAGGTGGAAAATCCCCATTTTTAAACTATTCAATAAAAATTGGGTCAGCAAAAATCATCAATAAATGCTTAATGTAAGAGAAATCTTGATGAAGATCAGGATATGTGTTTGATTTTAAAGAATGTTGCCCAGGGGTACCTGCATGGTTCAGTTGGATAAGCATCTTACTCCCGGTTTTGGCTCACATCATGATCTCTGTTTCATGAGATTCAACATTGGAGTTGGGCTGTGAGCTAAATGGGGCATCTGTTTGAATATTTTCTCCCTCTGTCTGTCCCCTTTCTCACACATACATGCTCTCCCTCTCAAATAAATAAATCTTTTTTTACAAAAGAATTTTCCCCCACAGATTCCTTATTAGTAAGGAGGGAAAAAGTATATATTAGGGAAATAGAATGGTACCTTGAACAGGAAATCAAAATTAATTTCAGAAATAGGGGCAAGTGGACTTAATGTACCTCTGAATGTGACATCTTTTTTTTTTTTTTTTAAGATTTTATTTATTTATTTGAGAGACAAGTAGGCAGAGAGGCTGGCAGAGACAGAGAGAGGAGGAAGCAGGCTCCCCACTGAGCAGAGAGCCCGATGTAGGGCTCAATCCCAAGACCCTGGGATCATGACCTGAGCCGAAGGCAGAAGCTTTAACCCACTGAGCCACCCAGGTGCCCTGAATGTGATATCTTGAAAAGGACATATCACTTATGTTATTTTCTAGCTAGCAATGTATGACCTGAATAATCATGAGGAAATATCAGACAAACAAAATGAAGAACATTGTATTTAAAAAGGAGATGGGAATAGAGACTATTCAACAAAAAATGTCAATGTCTTAGAAGACCAAGAAAGACTGAGGAACTTAGCCAGTTAAAAGGAACTGAAAAGATATGATCCCTAATCTTAAACTTGATCTTGGACTGAAGAAAAACTGCTATCAAGCAGATTAGCAGATTCAGTTAAAAAAATAGATTAGATTTGATGAGGAAAAGAATAGAATAGAATAGTTTACTTCAATGATTCTTATAATCCTATAGAGTATGAATTCTTATTGATAAATGTCTGATAATGTTGATTTTTAAATCTAAATCCCTTTATAGGTTAAATTCAGAAAGTAAAATGCATATTCTTTAAAATGTGAAACATTACAGTACATCTAAAGAATTGCTAGAGATAGTTCTAAGACTCAGATCAAGTCTCCTAACCCTCCATAGCCAAATGAGATTTTTTTGTTTTAATTGAGGGAAAAATTTTGGGGTACCTGGGTGGCTCAGTCATTAAGCATCTGTCTTTGGCTCAGATTATAATCCCAGAGTCCTGGGATCGAGCCCCACATCATACTCCTTGCCCACCAAGGAGTGTCCCTCTCCTGCTTACCTGCTTGTGTTCTCTCTCTCACTGTCTCTCCCTGTCAAATAAATAAATAAAATCTTTAAAAAAATTTGAGGGAAAAATTTTTGACTAACAAAACTAGAAACTAGATGTCACTTTTTCTTGTAATTTCAACATGAGTGGGAAAGGTTTTTTTAAGATATGTATTTTTTTTGTCTCTGAGGAACAAAGTCTGTAATTTATACAAGAAGCACCATTTTGGGGCGCCTGGGTGGCTCAGTGGGTTAAGCCGCTGCCTTCGGCTCAGGTCATGATCTCAGGGTCCTGGGATCGAGTTCCGCATCGGGCTTTCTGCTCAGTGGGGAGCCTGCTTCCTCCTCTCTCTCTCTCTCTCTGCCTGCCTCTCTGCCTACTTGTGATCTCTCTCTGTCAAATAAATAAAATAAAATATTTGAAAAAAAAAAAAAAAGAAGCACCATTTTAATTCTAAGAATGCATTCTTGTGTAGGTACCCCTAAAATTGAAGACAAATGGACTGATCCTTAGGTTTCAAAATTTTTAGTGAATCAAGAAAAAGGGGAAAAAAACCATGAGTATGATTAGAGCAGGGCCTCTAGTCTAGCTCAAAGCCAGAAGAGCACTTGACTTTTATTTATGATGAAAATTAATACAATGTAAGATGTCTTCTAAATGGATATGATTTGTCTATCATTGACATGGAAATATGATAGTTCATTAAATCTTTTTACTTGGAGCAAAATTTATCAGATGAAATTTATAAATGTTAAATATATTATCTGTTGAGTATCACCCACTTAATAAACACTCCTCATTAATTTTTACATAACTAAAATATTCCAAGTGTCCTTGCTCTGAATTGGCTCCTATTACATGGTAGCTGACAAAGTAGTAACAGTACACCGTGGTAACATCATGCCATGAAAAATGCCTTAAGAGGGGCACCTGCGTGGCAGTCAATTAAATGTCTGTCCAAATCTTGGTTTCAGCTGAGGTAATGATCTTGTGGTTGTGGGATCCAATCCTGTGTCAGGCTCTGTGCTTAGTGCAGAATCTGATTCAGTTTCTCTCTCCTGCTCCCCCTCATTCACTTCCTTCTCTCTCTCAAATTAATGAATAAAATTGAAAATAAAAAAAAGAAAAAAAAAAAAAGAAAAGGAAAGGAAAGTAAAAGAAAAGAAAAGAAAAGAAAAAAAAATGCCCTAAGAGGCTGAGGTAAACAATCACAATCCCACTGTGATCCAGATGCATAGTGAGTTATCTCTTTTTCTAAGTTATTTATTTAACTTAGTTACCCTTGTTTCTAGTACAATGTTTGGATTAATTCTTCTTCATGCTGAAACATAAGGTGGTTTTCAAAGGTGTCCTTTGTGCAGAAACAGCCTAGGGCTTTATATGACTGAGAATATCTTCATTTTATTCTGGTATTAAAATGCTACATTAACTAGACATAAAATTCTGAATTTGCTGTTATTTTCCTTCAGTACCTTGCTCTATCTCACCATTTTCTTCTTAAAAGTCTATATTACTGTTGAGAATATGTTATAGATTGATTCTTCTACATTTTCTTTCTCTATGAAAGTGTTTTAGAAGTTTCCCTTTATTTTGGAATTCTTGAATTTCATTATCTTGGTTTAGGTCTCATCTTCTATATATCCCACTTGGCAATTTTTAAATATCTAGGCTTTCCCATCTTCTCAGTTGTTACTTTTCTACTCTGCTTAATTTGGGGAGTTTCTGAGTTAATATCTTTTTAAATATTTCTTCCTCTTCTTTATTTTCTTTTATTTGTGACTACCTTGTAGAGATTTTGGCACTTCTGTTTCTACCCACGAATGTTTTATTTATTTTTAAAAATATTTTATTTATTTATTTGACAGAGATAGAGAAAGGCTCCCCACAGTTCCTGTAGACTGAGTCCCCATGGGACTCAAACCCAAGACTCCAGGATCATGACCTGAGATGAAGGCAGTTGCTTAACCGACTGAGCCATCCAGGCACTCCTCACTGATGTTTTAACTTGACATTATAATCCCTTTATCCTTTCCTGGGAAGTTTTTCTCTCATCTTCCAGCTCATGGTGCATTCTTCTACTGTACTCATTCTATTATATCAATTCTTTTCAATGCCTTGTAGAAATTAATACATTTGTGTACCTTGTATTTCTAACTTTCTTCTTTAAAATGTTTTGTGCATCAGTCATGTTACCATTCTTTCTTACTTTTCATTCAGTGTCATTTTAATTCTTCCATTTGGAAGGAGAATTTATCTTTATTGTGTATATGTTTATCAGGATGATTAAATTGTTTTGTTATATTTGTTCTCTGAAGATGTCAGAAGTCTTATCATATTCCCCTGAAAGCTCGTATTTCTCTGTGGGTATCAGTAACATAGTATTATTCTCCTAACTTTGGGGTCCTAGCCAAAGCCTGAAGAGTTAAAAGTGGGAAAGAGCTGAACTTCAGAGTGGAGTATCTCTGACAGTGTAATCCAAGATTGTTGTTTTTCACGTGCCTCCTCTTCAGAGACCCTATCTTTAAATAATGGCCATTATTAAGAGTTTACTGAGAACTGGGTTTGCATGTTGGAGTAGAAACTGGCCCTTGAGGGCCATTAGTCATACCTGTACCTCTCATTTACTCACCACCCAACAGGAATGAATGAATGTCTCCTGAGATTACACCTCCATCTGACATTAAAATTCAGTTACTGCAGGTATTTTCAGCCTTTTCTCCAGCAAGTGGCAAGTGATGATCTTCCCAGAGAAGAAGTGCATAAATGTATAAAAGATAAAAGTACAACTGAAAACATGTTCTCCCAGAGGAAGCTTCCCAGTATTACCTGCCTCTCTTCCACTCCGGGTGGGCATCTCCTAGAATAGAATCCAAATAAATTCTGTCTCTCTGGAGAGTCTTACAGGTTTTCACTAGCTTTTCCCACTTGTAAATTTTTATAACGTTTTGAAGAATTCTCTGGAATGAGGTTGGGGTTGTAGGGTTAGAGAGGAAGCCCACAGGCCTTGTTAGTCTGCCATTTTATCCTCAGTAGCATTTGTGTGTTTATGCTTTTCATTTTTGCTCTACTGAACATCATAGTTCTGATCAAACCATAAAACACATGTAATTTCTTCAATAGTCATAGTCCCCAAGGGACTCTCAACATTCAGTGAGATTAAAAACAAACAACAACAACAGCAACAACAAAACCAAAAAAATGTTACCATGAAGGAACTACAGAAACAGAATAGGAATGTTTACTACAATCTTTCAAATATATCTGTTTATCTATTAACTATTCATCTCTTAAATATATTTAGACTTTAGACTTTTAGACTCACTTCATATGCATTTTTAAAACTGAATTCTCCCAATAATTCTGAGGAATTTAATATATTATTGTCCCTTTTTCATATGTGAACAGGCTGAGGCTTAATGTTTTAAGTTTTTGAGAACTGTATGGAGGTGCCAGAACCCAGGGCTCTTTGGCATAACATATTTAATTTAAATGGCTGGTTTTATTATGCAGGAATTCTAGGACTTGAAGCTGGAGTGAATCTCAATGGTCATTTAATTAACTCCCTCACTTTTCAAAGGAAGAAATGGAGGCCTGGGGAAATTGGGTGAACTGAACATGTTAACAAGCTAGTTTATGCCTTAGTAGAAATGAAATTAATTATCTCTGATCTTCCTTTAAGTGCTTCTGATGAGGGAACAGAAGGCTGGCTGAGGACAAAGCAAAAGCTGACACCCTCCAAACTTCCCCCACCCCCTCTCCTGGGTGGGGCATACGTGACATTCTTTAGGAATCTCCCACCTATCTTAATGTTAATACCTTCTGCTGTGAGGGATGGCAGGTTATGTACCATGGAGTTGGGGGGAGGTAAGGAAAAGGGAGGTTTCAATAGAACTCTCATATACCAAAGAGGACCTACAAAATACTGGATACCAGAGGCCTTGCCATTGCCAAGGTTGTTTTGCCCTTTTTAGCAAGCTATTAAGATAGTTGGGAGATTCCTAAAGAATGTCACAATATGTCCCACCCAGGAATGGGGGTGGGGGCAGAGGTTGCAAGGTGTCAGCCTTTTGCTTTATTCTCAGCCAGCCTTCTGTTCCCTCATCATTTCCCCTGAACAATTTTGACCCTTAAATCTTCAAGGTTGTTGATGGTAGAAGGTCTCAGCTTCTATAACTTCTTCCTGCTGAACAGGGGCATAGAGTTGTCCCTACCTACTCGGGTCAGCACTGGTCAGCTGGGGAATGTGTAGGGGAGTTACAAAAGACAGAGGGGAGACTGCTCAGGTGATCTTCCCAAGTGGAAAAAATCATCTGTGAAAGTTATGGCAGCAAAGGAGTTGAAGTCAGGTGAGGAGACATGGGAGAAAAGAGCAAAAGATGATTAGTGTAACAAAAAGAAAATGAAGCTCAAATTAAGTTTTTGTTAGTTGACAAAAAACCCTTTTCCAGTCCAGGGGTTTAACCAATCATTAAAGGAAAGAGGGATTGTTTAAAGTGCCAACTTGAGTATGTTACAACCCAAGAACTATTTTGTCATTGTCTGGAACATAAACATAGTGTTTTGCCATTCTATTTTGTAAAGTTACTTTACATATTTGTATTACCATAGCATTTTAATAGAGAAATGTTACTTCAATTAGGACTGACCATGTACTTAGTAAGAGCTTCCATGTGCCAAACATCTTCTAGTTCCAAAGGGGGAACAAAAGTGGATGTTATTTGGTCATACCAATGAGACAGAGTGATTTCACTACTGTTTTAAGTTTTGGAAGGTTGGCCAGGTTGGTAATGGTTTTAATAATGCATTCGTGATTCCAGGCCAAACCCAGAGTACAGAGGCTTATCCCGCTTGGGGGAAACCATGAGCATAATTTAGAGTCATATAACCATTGGGTCCCTTTAGGAGACAGTCCTCCAATTTTGGGTTTCTGTCAAGGCTATTCAGTTTTGGAGGGCCATTTTTTTAATGTGTAATAAAAGGCGGTCCATTGTTACTGTGTAGGGACCAAGAGAGTCCAAATCTAGGGACAAGTTTCCTTTATGAAGTTTTTTTTATCTCCATGGCCTTTTTGCACAAATCAGTGTCCTGGTGTAAACCCTATATTACTTTCATTGGTTCCTAAGGTCATATCCTTTGACATCCTTTGAAGTGAATTACAGCTGTCTCCTTAGGTAGGTGTATAGCCTTAAGAGTAATAATTTTAGGCCCATTATTTGATTGTGGCCTGATAATAATCCCCTTTTCTTCCAAATTGCTCCATGGACATGTAGGACTAGGAAAGCATGTTTGGAGTCAGTATTAATATCATTTTGTAGGGCTTTGGCAATTGCAAAGTGCTAGTGAGCACTACAGCATACCCAGCTTTTCTTATTCCTTTTATGAAAGCTACTGTCAGCAGTAAAACAATTATCATTTGTATTTTTAATAGGGGTATCTTAAATATGGCCAACTAAAGTAAGCAAGATCAATAACCTAACAGTTTTTGCTCTATAGAGAAAGAACTATAATGGTTAGGCTCAGGCATATGGGCAATCAGGTTTAAAGTTTGACAAGTTTTATTTCTGGCATATCTGTAAGTGTAGCCCAGTATTTAATAAGTCAGCCTCCATCACCCATTGGTGGCCTTTGGTTTCTAAAACATTTTGGACCTGATGTGAAGTCATTACAATCAGGGACTGTCCCATAGAGAGCTTTGAGGGTCCTTTTACGAGGAGAGCTGTTCTATGCTTAGCTAAAGCCTTTGTTTGCAACTGTACCTCAATACAGTTGGCTTCTAGGATAAATATGACTAAGGGATGAAACCATTAAGAAGCCCTTTGAGTGGGCCAGCCTTAACAATACCCTGATTACAAAGGATCACTGACAAGTGGGAGAAAACTTGTCAAGAGATAAGGGGAGTCCCACATGCATCATCCAATCCAATCATAAAGAAAGTGGGGTCATCCATTATCTCCACAAGTCCATAGTTAATTTTATGGAGTGGGATATGCTGGCTTTTAGGCAATTATCCTAGCCCCACAGAATTGGTCAAGGTGATAGTTGAGTTATACAATTGTTGGGGAATTAATCCCATTTTTCAGCTGTTTAAATTGTTATGTTTCCATGGGGTTCTGTTATTATCCCCACAGAATAATCAGCAGAAGATTGTCTATATATGAGTTATTGTGGTAATTTCTCGTAAGTTTACCTCTGGTTGTCTAGCTTAGGTAAACAACACTGAAAGACAATCAAACCTAGAATCCACAAAGGTGTGTTATTAAAACATAATTTTTCTCTCTAAAATAACCCTCATTTCCAGAGATAGCCAAATTAAGACTAATTTATTTGAAAAACAAGTCCAGTTTAAACAGATTTGGCCTAACTATTTACATAAGCTCAGCAAGAACAGTGAGTGATCATATAGATCTTTTAGAATCTGCTTTGCTGGAATTTCTTATAAGGAATCTCTAGGTTGAACTTTTAGTAGCCTCTCCAGGCCAGAAGTCAAGCCAAGTACTTGCCATCAGACATGCCTGCAATACCTGTAGATTTGAACAAATTCCTCTTCATAAGGTCCCCAAAGTATCCTGAGGTTCCTGCACCTTCCAGGAAGTGACATTCTTTACTCACCTGGTGAGGCTGCTGGGAATTCTGTAAGCATGGCACCAAAAGTTCCAAGGGACTTTATGGCTCCAGGTTTCATAAAGTCAACCTTAGTTCCTTAAAGCTGTCTGGTCATATCTGAGTCTATGCATGTCTTTCTCAAATATGACATACCAGTCAAAGCCTTGGTAAAATAACCAATGTTTCCAATGGTGTCCTGTTACAAGGAGAACAGACTCTTATTGAACTTGTGCAAATGACTGATTGCCAGGGAAGAATACTTACTGAGATCTTTTGAATTTCAGAGGGTTCAGATAGAGAGAAAAGTTGAATGCTTTGATTTGTTTACAAATGAATATTTTTACATTTCTGTAAGTCACAGATATCTTAAGAAAAAACTTTCCTTAGTCTGAAGAGCAAACATTAGAGAACCAGCAATGTTTAAAATAACAGATGCAAATAAAAAAAATAAAGTAACAGATGCAACACTATAATCTTTTAGTTCATTTATTCCCATGTTACTAATTCTGGTTTAGTTTGAATGCAGCTTTAGTTAGTTCTGGAAATTCTTACCCATTACAGTTGTAGGATTTTCAAATATATCAAATATCTGTATTTGTCCTGAAAGTCCTTTATATGAATCCCCTTTAAGGTGAAACTCACTTTACAAAAGAATTAAAACAATTATAAATGACAAAAAGTCAGAATGGATATGGTTAAAGAGCTGATGAGATGAGAGTTTACAATTTAGCTGGCAAGGAAATCAGGTTATTTCTGTGACACCTAACACTTCAATAGTTGCAATATCAAGTGATGATCTATCAAAACATTAAAACTTTAGGAAATGCATAGAATCTCTAGAATAGTTATAACATTTATCCAAATGTAACCCAAGGTTTATCATTTGTTTAGCAGTACTTCATGAGTAACTTAGCACACCAAGGAAAAGCATAGTGAGTTAAAGAGATTTCATTTACAACTTAAATCTTGTCAACATTTGCTAAAATCTTATAAAGTTTTAAAGCACATTCCTAAATATAATTAGGGATGTTAAAGACCTGATATAGGCAAAATGTGGAAAATGTTTTCTGGACAGGCAAATAGGAAACAACGGTTTACATTTTCTTCCTAAAAGCAGATTAATTTAAGAAAACTGTCTTTTTGAGGGGAGACAGTTTTATTCTTATACCAATATACCTTTAAAACCCATTCATTTCAATCTTAGTCTGTCCTGACCATGCTTAAAATTCCATTCCAAAGTTTTTTCTGCACAAACATTCTAATAACTTTCTTTTACATTTAGATTTTGTCCCAAGCCATTTCTTTCCAAACAACCATCTCGTTTAGAACGAAATTACCTTTTATCTTTAACAAACTACATTCCCATTCCTTATCTTTCTTCTGTACCTACTTTTCCACATAGAGTTGTTTCCCTTATTTCCATTAGTCTTGGTTACAGTTAGAATTTTGTACTCTTAGAAACACCTTAGTCTCTAGTCAGTTAAGTATTAATTGTGAACTGTTACAACAGAATTCTTTATGAATCAGTTAAACACAAAACGTGTTTACCAACAGATTTAAATATCCTTATTTTTTTTTTTTTGCTGTAGAAAATTATAAACCTATATCCAGTAACTAATGACTTAGCATTTTATCTTATTTGAAAAGACCTAGATGTCCAACAAATTTAATTCCATTTTTCATCCAAGAAAAACTCTATAAACTTTCAGGTTACCAAAGAGTTTGAAAGCTATATTAACAATTACCCATGAAAACTCTGAGACAGGTTGCTGCGGTGGCTCAGTGGGTTAAGTCTCTGCCTTCAGCTTAGGTCATGATCTCAGCGTCCTGGGATTGAGGCCTACATCGGGCTCTCTGCTCAGTGGGGAGCTTGCTACTGCCTCTGCCTACTTGTGACCTCTCTCTCTCTCTGTCAAATAAATAAATAAAATCTTAAACACAAACAAAAACAACAACAACAAGACTCCGAGACAGACAATGAACCATCAATTTAGTCATCTTTTTGACAAACAACCCAACAGAGTTAAACACGAGGTTATTTGACCATCAGTAAACCTTGATAGAATAAATCTTCACATTTACTGCTGTAGCTTTAAACACATGTCTGTCTTAATTAAACCAACAAAATGAGCTTAGTTTAAATACTAATACAAACCCATTTTCAGTATTTACCTGAGACATGGTGGGGAAATCTGGAGTGGGGGGTGTTAAGTCCAGGGGGTGCTCTTCTTGCTCCTTAATAGTGAAGAGAGAAGGAGCCTTGTGAATGGTCTAGAGGCCAGTCATGAAGGCTGCACCCGTGTTGGTGCAGAAGCAGAAGGGGAGACAGAAGAAACAAAGTGCTTCCAGAAGGCAGAGAAAGGATTTTGAGTTTTAGAGCTCATCAGCCCCAATAGAGGAGCAGATGCCATGTTTTCCCACCAGCAAGGGGAGAAGGGTTAGGCAGTCCACGTCGGGCCAGAGAAGACAGGAAATTTCCCTGAAACAAAGGGAGTTTTGGCAGCAGTTTGGGAATATTCCTTGAAGTCTCTGTCTGGAGTTAGACTAACCCCAGTTGGCTCCAGTTACAGCCATTAACAAGGGAAATGAGTGAGGGAGAAGCCCCCATATCTAATAGGAGGAACAGAGAGAGATAAAGTCCCCTTTGCTAGGGATGGCCAGTGTATCCTCCAGCAACCTGGGTTGACTAGGAGGCTTATTTACATAATTATCATCCAATAGGTCTGGAGGGAGTTCACTAGTTGAATCTTCAGGCAAACACATTCTGCAAAAGGCCCTTAGGTCAGGGTCCTGGTGTAGAGCAATGAAGACCTAGGCATGAGCAATGAAGTTTCCCTAGGTCTATTTGCCCTACTTCCTGCGGAGAAGATCTAATTGATAGATCCCACTGAGGCCATGCAGTGTTACAGGAGCTCAGTCCTTTCCTAAGTTTTGCAATCCAAGTTATTTCCAGTGGGCTAAAAGGCACCCCAAGGTAGAGTCCTTGGGAACTGAAGAAGCCTACTGAGGTCATGCTCCCAGAAAAGTAAAGAAGGTCCGTTACCAAATCCTCCTCACTCCTGGGTGGCATCCCATGCAGGATATGTCAGAGGTTCCCGTGTATCAAAAGCAACCAGACATGTCCCTCAAGACATTGCTATTGATCACAATCCTGCCTTCCCCAGGAAGGCATTCCTGCCATAAAAGGCCCTGGAGGGGTGCTGGCATCTCTACCCTTCCCCATCACATCCTAGACTGCTGATTGGTGCCTGGTGAATAGACAAAAATACTGTGCTGTGCCGTGCCATCGTCTGTCCTGAAGATTGCATACTATTTTGCCATTTTAACCCATGGAAATACTAGAAAAGTTTGGCAAGGGGAAATTACCCAATTTTGTAGCTTTAAGTAGTTTGTAGAGGGCACTGACAAGAAACAGTAGACTGAAATCCATCATGGTCTATGCAACATTCCAACACATGTGGGTGGTCCTTACAGCCAACTTCCCCAGGAAACAGTCCCTGGTTGCATTTTAATTCAATCAGGTATTGGTTTTAGCCAGCTCCCAGTGGAGGTCCCATGGCCAGAAGTGGCTATACCAGAGATGTGGAGGGGATCACATTAGATCAATCAGGAGGAAACCTCACATGGAGTCTTAAGATTGGCAGCCGTCCTGCTGACTTAGGTGGCTGTCCCATACCCAAGAGAGACAATTTTATATAAGAATAGGAATAAAGAGAGGGCATCAAGTTTCTGGGTCTTATTACCATTCCAGAGAGGGTACTAACTTCCAGTCAAAAGGCAGATATACTCCTCCCCATAGAGTAGCCACGGGCTAGAGGTTTGCAGCCTGACTAATCAACATGAAAGTGTTCCAGTTAAGACCATACTCCTTGAAAAACCCCTTTAGTGAGAGTAAAGGAAGAAGAGAAAAAGTACTCATGAATTTTGTACCGAAGCTCAGAGTCCAGATGTAAGAGACTCATAGCCCCACGTTCGGGTGCCAAATGATGAACTTAGGTGAGGTTTGGTGGGGTTAGGTCCGGAGCCAATGACCAAGAAGGAATTCTTGAGACATCTTTGGTGCAGAATGGTGGTTTATTAAGGCACAGGGACAGGACCCGTGGGCAGGAAGAGCTGCTGCCCCTGGGCTGTGAGGGATGGCAAGTTATGTACCATAGAGTTGAGGGAGGTAAGGTAAAGGGAGGTTTCACCAGAACTTTCATATACTAAAGAGGACCTAAAAAATACTGGATACCAGAGGCCTTGCCATTGCCAAGGTTGTTTTGCCCTTTTTAGCAAGCTATTAATATAGTTAGGAAATTCCTAAAGAATGTCACAATATGTCCCACCCAGGAGTGGGGGTGGAGGCAAAGGTTGCAAGGTGTCAGCCTTTTGCTTTATTCTCAGCCAGCCTTCTGTTCCCTTATCAAGATGGTAATCTGAGCCAAAGGCAGGTGCTTAAATGACCGAGCCAGCCACCCAGGTGCTGGAGTTTCAAGTATTTTTTTAAAAATAATTTCTTTCTTGAATATCATATTAATGGGTTTTCTTCATTATAAAGAAATGGAAAAGGATAGCAGCCTATTGAAGGTAACTTTTGTTCTTGATAATTTAGTGCTCTCTCTATATATAATTTATATATAAATATATATGTATTTACATGTTATATAAATATAAATATGTATATATGTAAATATATATGTGTATGTATGTGTGTATATGCACACATATATAAATATAAATATACAAATATATATATATATATATATATATATATACATACATGTATGTATTTGGAATTGGAGACAGAGGACTAAGTTTGAGCTTTGTTCATGATTTCTTGATTGCAGTTTGCCTCTTTATATTCTCTTTTTTCCTCTCTTCACCATGCTTTATATTTTAAGACTGCACCAAATAACTCCCATAACCTCTGGTGTCCACTTGGGTTCATACAATGCACAGTGGGGTCAAGGTTTTCATTTTCCCCATTCCTTTCCTGCTAGTCACAGTGGATAAGAGATTTCTTTTTACTGAATGTCAGATAGCCTCTCCATGTATCTTTTTTCTCTGGGTTCTGGTAATTCTTTGTCCCCATGGTTCTTGCAGTCTAGAGTTAGTAAGGACTTCCTACTTAAACCTGCACTTTGTTGATTTCCCTAAACCCTGAACTCACCTTTATAAATAGTGCCTTTATTCAAGTCTCCTCAGTCACCTTGTTGGAGTATGCCATCTGTTTCCTGCCAGAACTCAGAGTGGTACACTAAATTACCTTGAACTTCACATATGGCTTTTGACTTTCAAATTCCTTTTTGTAAAATACACACATTAAATGCCCATCACTGAGCATTGTTGAGATGGCTCATCTTTGTTCTTTTAAAATAAGTTCAAATTTGACAATATCTACTCATGGCCTTCTTAGGTCTTCAGTTTTATCTTTTGCCAAATTCCCTCTCAATATCTATACTTTAGCCATATTGAAATACTTCACCAACCAAATTTGTTCAGTGCTCTATACTCAACACATTATGAATAATTTATATCATTTGGAACTCTCTCTTCTCTCACCCTCCTCTCTATTCCCTTTAGTTAAGTCTTCTGAGTACTAGTTAGACTACAAAGAGTATCCTGACTAGTCTCATTCCCAACCTAAGTTGAACTGAATATATTATTTTTAAAATTTTCCCAATTGTCCTTTATTACATACAATATGGCACTTGGGTGCCTGTCCTATTGTCAGTTTCTCATTCTAGAATAAAATCTTTTTGTGCCAGGGATTAGGTCTTGCTCCCTCGATCTTTCAGTCTCTAGTACAATTCTGGCCCCCAAATGGGCAATAAATAAACATTTATTGTATGACTATATATATACATGAAAACATATGTTTTCATTGAGATATTTTTGGGTATTTTCAGAATATTAACCAATTAATTTAAATTACTCTAAGACAAATATATAATCAAAACAATAGAAACAAGCAAACAAACATGTCTTACCAATCTATTCTTTGTCACTTTGAATTAAGTTAAACTTCACATATCTTTTAAAGTTTATATCACTGAGGGATATAAGGGCATAAGGGGCATACCCATCCCTGGTGTGTTTTTTGTTGTTGTTGTTGTTGTTTTTCATCCCTGATGTTTTTTGAGACTTGGGCCAGTGTGGCCCTGGGAAATAATATGAGGCTATTTCAGAATATCTCCGACCCCTAGCCTTACAATCCCTCTTCAAGGGGGTTATACTGTGGCATAAGGAACTAAAACTTGGTCAGCCTATGTCTCTATAGGTGGTGTTCTATTGAGAACCAAGCCTATCACTTATTAACCGTTTTGAATTTTAACAAGATTTGAAAATCAACTATCTAGACAGTTGTCTCATTGCTTCAATTCCTATTTCCTATGGGATTTGATATGTTTAGTGTATGGTGTGAAGTAATTTTCAAGAGGCTTGGAAATACAGTCTGGCAATAGTTCCTTAGATGTTTGTTTTGTTCTTGTTAATGCTTGCATGAAATAGATTGAATAAGTAGTGATTTACCATGCAATTTTGAGTCACATTCTGGGTGATAGAGAAAAGTCTGCTGTGCCTGTGGAACTCATTCAAACAAGAATGTAAGTTTTCCTCCCCAAACATTTAAAAACAAAATGGGAAATTTTATTTCCTTTTGTTTGAAATAAGTGATTATTTTTATGGAAGTCTAGGTCTATTTTGTAGATAGCACTTTTAAATTTCTTGTCATTTTAGTACTGTCTCTCGGCCAAAAAAAAAAAAGCAAATCTTAAGCCTTGGCCATTGGCTTTGAGATATGCCTTTCACATCATTTCACATCTTGGTTTGAACTAGTTTTCATTTGTTCCCAGAGACAGCAGGAAATCACATTAAGTGTACAATAATGCTTATGTTGTGATAGGAAGTCATTGAAGAATCTTTTAGTAGGTGCTTTCAAATAAAGATAAGGTTTCTGGGAGCCGACAAGCATCAAATAACTAAACATGGCTGTCAGCTGAATTATACATCTTTATCTTCTTTTTATTGTATTGTTGAAACTGATATTCGCGCTGATGGGTTTTTCACTCAGATGTGACCTTTTCACACTTTGTGAGGGAAAAAGGCATGCGGCAAAATTACTAAACATGGCTAGGACTTCAGAACCACTCACTGACATTTTAGTTTTTTATTTTATTCATTTAAAAGCACTTTCCTGCAACTTAGCTAATGAGAATGAAAGGGTATTTTAACTTATTTTTTTCTTTTTTAAAAAAAACTAGCCATGTTTATTTTAAAGAGTTTTTTTTTTAAACTAACCATTTTCAGACAAGTGAATCCCAAAAGAAAGAAGGAAACCCCTCTCCCACCTGCCTTCTCTACTACCCTTCACACACACACCACAGTGTTGCCATGGGAGAAAATATCACAGGCACAGGTTCATCATTTAAATGCAAGACTTGCTTGTTAATAAGACCTGCTGCAGAAAGGCAAGACAATGCCCATTAATAGGGGTTGGAATCTTTACACCCAGTTCCTTAGAAGATTACAATTTTAGGTTATTTCCAATTGCACCTAAGACACCCTCTAATACGTGCTAGTGGTTAGCAGTGGAGGAGAAGGGGTTGTGAGATTATGTCACTCAGTAAAGGAATAAAAATTATACTGTAGACTTCTAAATTAGCAAAATTAAAAAAGACTCTTTGAAAGGAAACAAACATATACATTTTAGAAGTCACAGAATTTCTCATAAATATTTAAGATATTTAAAGGGAAGACATTCTTTGTTCTGGGGAATAAATCATTGAAGATCTCTAAAGACACAAGACTTTTCCCAAAGAATATCTCACATTAATGATTTCTTTGTTATTTAACTTTTCAAACTTTTCGAATAGAAAACATGAAGATTTGCTAATCATGAGGGCATGATCATAGACACAGTGTTCTTTTGGGATATCTAAGAACATATTAGACTTAAAATTTACATATATTTTAGATGATATGAAAGCAATTCAGCAGTACCAATATTGACTTATGGATTGACACTGCTTCTTTGGCTGTATTCTCTGGTCATACAGCATAACTGAGTTCACTGAGCTCGAAAAATTTAAAACAAAAGCCATTAGAAGTAGTTTACTAGGACAACTGATTGGTATCAGAAAAAATGTCTATTTAGCTAGCCATATTCCAGCAAAATTTTTGGATAATGTGTGGCTGAAATTAAAGAATGAATGTATTAATTAAGAACAGCCAATAGTGGCTTTTTTGGGGTTTAGGTTTGTATAAGTTTTTCCTTCTATGCAAATTATCAGACCATGCTTCAAAGTATACTCTTTTTAGACTCAGATACTAGAATTGTTATATCACCAAGTGTAAACATTTTTGATGAAAATAAAGCAACTCTAATATTTTTGAAGTAGTTTATACACTTAACACATACTATAATTAAATGTTACTCATTTCATCTTATCAATTATAAATTTCTCATTTCTATATGATTCACAAAATATATATTAACAAATTTTTAAGTATGTATCTTATGTAAGTAAATATATTTACATGTATTAGTAGGGTTTCTTTTTTTTTATGGTTCTTTTGTTTTTTAATATTTAATTTTTTATTTTTTATAAACATATATTTTTATCCCCAGGGGTACCGGTCTGTGAATCGCCAGGTTTACACACTTCACAGCACTCACCAAAGCACATACCCTTCCCAATGTCCATAACCCCACCCCCCTTCTCACAACCCCCCTTCTCCCAGCAACCCTCATATTGTTTTGTGAGATTAAGAGTCTCTTATGGTTTGTCTCCCTCCCAGTCCCATCTTGTTTCATTTATTTTTCTCCTACCCACTTAAGCCCCCATGTTGCATCACCACTTCCTCATATCAGGGAGATCATATGGTAGTTGTCTTTCTCTGCTTGACTTATTTCGCTAAGCATGATACGCTCTAGTTCCATCTATGTTGTCGCAAATGGCAGGATTTCATTTTTTTGGTGGCTGCATAGTATTCCATTGTGTATATATACCACCTCTTCTTTATCCATTCATCTGTTGATGGACATCTAGGTTCTTTCCATAGTTTGGCTATTGTGGACATTGCTGCTATAAACATTCGGGTGCACGTGCCCCTTTGGATCACTACGTTTGTATCTTTAGGGTAAATACCCAGTAGTGCAATTGCTGGGTCATAGGGCAAGTCTATTTTCAACATTTTGAGGAACCTCCATGCTATTTTCCAGAGTGGTTGCACCAGCTTGCATTCCCACCAACAGTGTAGGAGGGTTCCCCTTTCTCCGCATCCTCACCAGCATCTGTCATTTCCTGACTTGTTGATTTTAGCCATTCTGACTGGTTTGAGGTGATATCTCATTGTGGTTTTGATTTGTATTTCCCTGATGCCGAGTGATATGGAGCACTTTTTCATGTGTCTGTTGGCCATCTGGATGTCTTCTTTGCAGAAATGTCTGTTCATGTCCTCTGCCCATTTCTTGATTGGATTATTTGTTCTTTGGGTGTTGAGTTTGCTAAGTTCTTTATAGATTTTGGACACTAGTCCTTTATCTGATATGTCATTTGCAAATATCTTCTTTTGATATTGATGAAATCAATATGGACATTGGGAAGGGTATGTGCTTTGGTGAGTGCTGTGAAGTGTGTAAACCTGGCGATTCACAGATTCAAGCTTTTGATCTTGATGAAATCCCAATAGTTTTCCCTTACCTTTGGCGATGTTCCTAGGAAGATGTTGCTGCGGCTGAGGTCGAAGAGGTTGCTGCCTGTGTTCTCCTCAAGGATTTTGATGGATTCCTTTCTCACATTGAGGTCCTTCATCCATTTTGAGTCTATTTTCGTGTGTGGTGTAAGGAAATGGTCCAATTTCATTTTTCTGCATGTGGCTGTCCAATTTTCCCAACACCATTTATTGAAGAGGCTGTCTTTTTTCCATTGGACATTCTTTCCTGCTTTGTCGAAGATTAGTTGACCATAGAGTTGAGGGTCTATTTATGGGCTCTCTATTCTGTTCCATTGATCTATGTGTCTGTTTTTGTGCCAGTACCATGCTGTCTTGATGATGACAGCTTTGTAATAGAGCTTGAAGTCCGGAATTGTGATGCCACCAACTTTGGTTTTCTTTTTCAATATTCCTTTGGCTATTCGAGCTCTTTTCTGGTCCAAATAAATTTTAGAATTATTTGTTCCATTTCTTTGAAAAAGATGGATGGTACTTTGATAGGAATTGCATTAAATGTGTAGATTGCTTTAGGTAGCATAGACATTTCACAATATTTATTCTTCCAATCCAGGAGCATGCAACATTTTTCCATTTCTTTGTGTCTTCCTCAATTTCTTTCATGAGTACTTAATAGTTTTCTGTGTATAGATTCTTAGCCTCTTTGGTTAGGTTTATTCTTAGGTATCTTATGGTTTGGGATGCAATTGTAAATGGAATTGACTCCTTAATTTCTCTTTCTTCTGTCTTGTTGTTGGTGTAGAGAAATGCAACAGATTTCTGTGCACTGATTTTATATCCTGACACTTTACTGAATTCCTGTACAAGTTCTAGCAGTTTTGGAGTGGAGTCTTTTGAGTTTTCCACATAGAGTATCATATCATCTGCGAAGAGTGATAATTTGACTTCTTCTTTGCCGATTTGGATGCCTTTAATTTCCTTTTGTTGTCTGATTGCTGAGGCTAGGACTTCTAGTACTATGTTGCATAGCAGTGGTGATAATGGACATCCCTGCCATGTTCCTGACCTTATCGGAAAAGCTTTCAGTTTTTCTCCATTGAGAATGATATTTGCGGTGGGTTTTTCATAGATGGCTTTCATGATATTAAGGTATGCGCCCTCTATCCCTACACTTTGAAGAGTTTTGATCAGGAAGGGATGCTGTACTTTGTCAAATGCTTTTTCAGTATTTATTGAGAGTATCATATGGTTCTTGTTCTTTCTTTTATTGATGTGTTGTATCACATTGACTGATTTGCGGATGTTGAACCAACCTTGCAGCCCTGGAATAAATCCCATTTGGTCGTGGTGAATAATCCTTTTAATGTACTGTTGAATCCTATTGGCTAGTATTTTGGTGAGAATTTTCACATCTGTGTTCATCAAGGATATTGGTCTATAGCTCTCTTTTTTGATGGGATCCTTGTCTGGTTTTGGGATCAAGGTGATGCTGGCCTCATAAAATGAGTTTGGAAGTTTTCCTTCCATTTCTATTTTTTGGAACAGTTTCAGGAGAATAGGAATTAGTTCTTCTTTAAATGTTTGGTAGAATTCCCCCGGGAAGCTGTCTGGCCCTGGGCTTTTGTTTGTTTGGAGATTTTTAATGACTGTTTCAATCTCCTTACTGGTTATGGGTCTGTTCAGGCTTTCTATTTCTTCCTGGTTCAGTTGTGGTAGTTTATATGTTTCTAGGAATGCATCCATTTCTTCCAGATTGTCAGATTTGTTGGTGTAGACTTGCTCATAGTATGTTCTTATAATAGTTTGTATTTCTTTGGTGTTAGTTGTGATCACTCCTCTTTCATTCATGATTTTATTTATTTGTGTCCTTTCTCTTTTCTTTTTGATAAGTCTGGCCAGGGGTTTATCAATTTTATTAATTCTTTCAAAGAACAAGCTCCTAGTTTCGTTGATTTGCTCTATTGTTTTTTTGGTTTCTATTTCATTGATTTCTGCTCTGATCTTTATGATTTCTCTTCTCCTGCTGGGCTTAGGGTTTCTTTCTTGCTCTTTCTCCAGCTCCTTTAGGTGTAGGGTTATGTTGTATACCTGAGACCTTTCTTGTTTCTTGAGGAAGGCTTGTACTGCTATATATTTTCCTCTCAGGACTGCCTTTGTTTTGTCCCACAGATTTTGAACCGTTGTATTTTCATTATCATTTGTTTCCATGATTTTTTTCAATTCTTCTTTAATTTCCCGGTTGACCCATTCATTCTTTAGAAGGATGCTGTTTAGTCTCCATGTATTTGGGTTCTTTCCAAATTTCCTCTTGTGGTTGAGTTCTAGCTTCAGAGCATTGTGGTCTGAAAATATGCAGGGAATGATCCCAATCTTTTGATACCGGTTGAGTCCTGATTTAGGACTGAGGATGTGATCTATTCTGGAGAATGCTCCATGTGCACTAGAGAAGAATGTGTATTCTGTTGCTTTAGAATGAAATGTTCTAAATATATCTGTGATGTCCATCTGGTCCAGTGTGTTTAAGGCCTTTATTTCCTTGCTGATCTTTTGCTTGGATGAATTTGCTTGGATAAATTTTATTATTAGGTGATGGGGTGTGGGCCTATTCTTATTGATTTTGAGGGGCATTCTCTGAATCTCCTGAATTTTGATGTTCATTCCCTTTGCCATATTGGGGAAATTCTCCCCAATAATTCTCTCCAGTATACCTTCTGCTCCTCTCTCTCTTTCTTCTTCTTCTGGAATCCCAATTATTCTAATATTGTTTCGTCTTATGGTGTCACTTATCTCTCGAATTCTCCCCTCGTGATCCATTAGCTGTTTGTCCCTCTTTTGCTCAGCTTCTTTATTCTCTGTCATTTGGTCTTCTATATCCCTCATTCTTTCTTCTGCCTCATTTATCCTAGCAGTGAGAGCCTCTATTTTTGATTGCACCTCATTAATAGCTTTTTTGATTTCAACTTGGTTAGATTTTAGTTCTTTTATTTCTCCAAATAGGGCTTTTATATCTCCTGAGAGGGTTTCTTTAATATCTTCCATGTCTTTTTCGAGTCTGGCTAGAACCTTGAGAATTGTCATTCTGAACTCTAGATCTGACATATTACCAATGTCTGTATTGATTAGGTCCCTAGCCTTTGGTACTTCCTCTTGTTCTTTTTTTTGTGGTGAATTTTTCCGCCTTGTCATTTTGTCCAGATAAGAGTATATGAAGGAGCAAGTAAAATACTAAAAGGGTGGCAACAACCCCAGGAAAATATGCTTTAACCAAATCAGAAGAGATCCCAAATCATGAGGGGGGAGAAAGGGGATAAAAAGAGGTTCAAAAAGAGAGAAAGAAAAAAAAGAAAAAAAAAAGAAAAGAATTTAAAAAAAGAAAATGAATAAAGAAAAATATAAAAAAGAAAAAATATATATATTAGATAAACTAGTTAAAAAACGTTAAAAAAGAAAAGGGTAAAAGTTAAAAAAAATTTTAGCAGAAGAAGAGAAAAAAAAATGAAGAAGAAAAAAATTAAATTAACTGCAAGACTAAAAAAAATCACTGGGAGAAAGCCATGAGTTCCGTGCTTTGCTTTCTCCTCCTCTGGAATTTTGCTGATCTCCTTGGTATTGAAACTGCACTCCTTGGTAGGTAAACTTGGTCTTGGCTGGATTTCTTGTTGATCTTCTGGGGGAGGGGCCTGTTGTAGTGATTCTCAAGTGTCTTTGCCCCAGGCGGAATTGCACCGCCCTTACCAGGGGCCGGGCTGAGTAATCCCCTCGGGTTTGCTTCAGGAGCTTTTGTTCCCTGAGAGCTTTCCGTAGAGTTCCGGAGGATGGGAATACAAATGGCGGCCTCCTGGTCTCCGGCCCGGAGGAGCCGAGAGCCCGGGGACCCACTCCTTAGTGCGCCCTCAGAGAACAGCGCCCAGTAACTCCCGTGTCTGCCTGACCTCTGGCCGCGCTCTGAGCTCACCAAGCCTATGGCCGGTTCAAGGCAACACCGAGCTGCGAGCTTACTGTCGGCTCTCTGTAGCCGGCTTTCCGGTTCCAATACCCGCAAGCTCTGCGACACTCAGACACCCCTGATCCTTCTGTGACCCTGTGGGACCTGAGGCCACGCTGACCCCGTGTGGGCTTCGCCCCGGTTTAGCCTCTGGGGCGATGTCCCTCAGCGGAACAGACTTTTAAAAGTCCTGATTTTGGGGTGCCTGGGTGGCTCAGTGGGTTAAGCCTCTGCCTTCGGCTGGGGTCGTGATCTCGGGGTCCTGGGATCGAGCCCCATATCGGGCTCTCTGCTTGGCGGCGAGCCTGCTTCCTCCTCTCTCTCTCTGCCTGCTTCTCTGCCTACTTGTGATCTCTGTCAAATAAATAAATAAAAATCTTAAAAAAAAAAAAAAAAAAAAGTCCTGATTTTGTGCTCCGTTGCTCCGCCGCTTGCCGGGAGCCGGCCCCTCCCCCCGGGTTCTATCTTCCTGTTGCTTTGGATTCACTTCTCTGCCAGTCCTACCTTTCAAAAAGTGGTTGTTTTTCTGTTTCCAGAATTGCTGTTCTTCTTCTCTTCGATCTGCCGATGGATTTGCAGGTGTTTGCAATCTTTAGATAAGCTCTCTAGCTGATCTCCTGCTAGCTGAAGTAGTCTCAGCCTGCTACTTCTCCGCCATCTTGACTCCTCCCTCGTCTGTATTAGTAGGGTTTCTAAGAAATTTTTTTTCTCGTAAATACATGATCAAAAACTATTGGCAAGTCCTAAAACAAAAAGATTCCTTAACTTACACCCATCTTTCAACTAACCGAAGTTCAAAAAAATGTTATAAACTGTTTTTACTCATTTAAGTATAAAGTATAGTCCACACTAAAGTGGAAAAACTGAAGGATAATATTTAACAAATTAGCTAAAAAATTTATAGCATGCTAGATGGTAATTAGAGAATAACATGAATGTAAGGACTAAAACTATTTTTATTTTAATTATTTAAGCGAATTTATTCAAATACATTAAACATTTTTTTAACTAAATAGAATAATAAATGTACATACGCACACACTTTTCTGTCTCTCCTAATGAAACAATTATAGTCTTAGAGGAGCTGGTTGAGAATGTCATATACAATTCTGAGCTTTTTTGTTGCATATTCAAACAAACTTGAATAATGAAGGAACTTCTCTTGAAAATAGAAGAAATATAGAAGAAAAATAGATTACATTATTATAATTGTAGGAGAGAGAGAGGGACCAGACTCCAGGAGAGTCTCATTTCTCACCGAGAATCACCAAGAGATTTCTTATTTGGAGGACATTCACTATCAAAAGTATATCTTGTCACATTTGATAATGGAGTTATTTATATTTCCAAAGCAATATTCTTGCCACTGTATGAGCCTACAGAGATAAAATGATCACTAGTGTCCATAATGAGGGTCATTAAATGTATGCTGCGTGTAATACACACTGAATCAATACACTGTATATGAGAGTTGAGTTTCATGAAATATGCAAACTTGTTGGCTGAATTTATCATTATTAGATATCGAGGAGAGAATGTTGGGGAGAGAGAGGGGCAGGGAGAGAGAGAGAGAATGAGAGAGAGAGAAAGAGAGAGAGGGAGGGAACATATGGCCAAGAAGAATACTGGAGCTACAGATTGGGGGTGGTAGGAGTGTGATGTTCCTTTGAAAGGAGACCTAAGCACAAACTGAAATGATATGAAATGGTCTGGGGAAGCAACCAGCCTTCATGTGCCTTACTGCTTGTACTACATATTTCAGAGAACTGTGTCTGCTATTAATCGGATATTATGATGTTTCCAATATATTCGTGTATTGGGATCGGTTGGTCTAGTATTAAAAATCTCTGGATAATCCAACATTTGAGTGGCTTGAGCCTAATAAATGTTTATGGGAAGGAGACAATTTATCAAAAATCCTAGGCTGAACGTGAACATACAACAATCCTATTTCAATGTATATATGGGGGCTAAAAACATTTTAGAGGATCTTATAGGAAGTACCCTTTCCTAACAAGAAAAGATGCATTAAGTGCATAAAGTCTTTATCACAATTGTCAGAGGTTGTTGTTACATGTCCCTATGATTATCTAAAATTAAGACCAAACCAGTTTTTTCCATGTCTTCTTGGGATAGCTATGTGGTACTAGCAACAATCAGGGATCTAGAATTAATGTGAGAAATTCATTATTTGTTGGAGTCACAGTTTCTGTCATCCCAGGTATTGCAAGCCTTCCAAGCTTCCTGACCACCAGAAGCACTATACCCCAAAGACTCAGCAGTCGGGGAGAGGAATGAAGCTACACCAGTGTCCCGTTACAATTGATAAAAGGAGGTCTGTGTAAGTTCTTTGTCCTTGATCACCTAGATTAGGGAGGAAAGTGGGAAATAGCCTCAGAACACACATACCTAGGCACGGGCACTCTGTAATCTAGCCGGAAGATAGGATCCACTACTAAGGGGAGGGAACTAAAAAAAAAACAATTTTTAAAGCAAAATCTTTTGCCCTGTATTTTGTTAAACTGTTTCTGAATCAAAGCAGGAACAAGTACAATTTTGCTTGCTTTGAAAATGGGCAGCTGTTCATTGCGGAGAAAGCTGAGGTGAGACACCTTGCAGGTTGTTTGGAGACCATGGGACCCTACATTTTCAGGCCTCATTAATCTTTGCTTATGTTCAATAATTCCAGCAGGCTCCTTAGGTCTGTTTAATTACTCAGCATCACAGAAGAAGTTGCTAGCTTCTTTTCTTGGAGTTATTTTATTCCTTCTAAATATCTAACCCTAATGCCCTTCACTTGGAGGAGAGCACTGTATGCAAGATAGGATAAAAGGGATATTGCTATTTTGTAAAATTCTTAATTTATTCTGTTGCCTATTGCAAAAAAAAAAAAGAAAAGAAAGGAAAAGAAAAAAGAAAAGAAGAAGAAGAAAAAAGAAAAGGAAAAAGAGAAAGAGAAAAAAGAAAAAGAAAAAGTAGTTTCAGAACCCCCTCTCCCAAAAAAGGTCATTCATGGAACTCAGTGGGTTTTCACAGTTCACTCGTTTCCCAGGCTTTAGCTTTTGCTCCTGATGATCTCAAGAGTATATTCCAAAAAGAAAATCTATCACTTGTCATGCACTATCAACATAATTGAACAGACTTCATTTTACCTTTGATTTTAAAAATATACTTAAAAATCTTTCAGCAATATGAATTTCCACTTTTGAATATTTAATAGGTAGAGATAATATTTTAGATTCTATCTCTTTTTCCAAGTAAATTCAGCCTCTTCAGTAGAAAATGAATTTGGCTAGCCTTAAAGAAGGTACTGATGAAGTTTCATGTTATGATGTATTCTGAATTGAGATTACGCTGAGAAAACTATCGCCAGAATCTCCATCTTATAGAAAGTTTTCAGTTTTCTAAGGCATATACACATGTCCCAGTTTCACATAGTATAAGTGTTTCTAGAACTTGTGTGATTTTAGTAGTAACTTCCCCAGTTCCTAGAGCTCTAGCCATGCAACCTATTTTTATGAACAATGTCTTAATATTTCACACACACACGTGCGCACACCTGCACACACACACACACACACACACACAAATACTTGATGTTGACATGTTGCCTTTGTTGTGTTTAACAGACTTTCCTGTGATATCGACAGAGATACATACTGTGCAAGTTGTTCTAATTATGTTGTTACCTCCTCATAATACTGAATTTAGAGAAATATCGCCTAAGCGCCAGAAGGTGGCAGCTTCAGACCACTTTGAATTAACAAATCAGCTTTGCTTTGCAGAGAGGCTCTTATTAGATGCTCTTCTTAAGATGTTCATGCAAGGAACCATCCAAAGGATGGCTTTAAATGATTTATTTTCTAATACAATCTTGATGAAAAATGACCTTTCAGAATAGAAGTAATAAGTTTGGTCCCATTTGGTTTAAATCGAAATACAAGGGCCACTATTCAAAAGCTGGAGGTTTTTGAAACTAGCAGATTTATGAGATCCGACTTTTACGAACAGTTAAAAAAAATATATCTAAAAGTAAAAAATTCATAGCCATGTCCTTGGAATCTATAAAGATACTACAGCTGCTGGTTTAGAGCTTTGAACTTAGATCCGAACTTACATCTGAACATGGGAAGTATAAATTAGGGCATATTTGGACGTGTGAGGTGTTTGGAATTACTTAATAATGGTTCCTATTCCCTGAGAATTTTAACTTACTTCCACGCAGTTTCAGTGATGAGTTTCAGTGATGAGAGAGAAAGAAAGAGAGAGAGAGAGAGGGAGAGAGACTGAGAAGCAGAAGAATTAAGGTAGGAATCAGAACGTTAGGAATTATCTTTCAGAGCAAGAGGTTGAGAAATATCTTTCAAAGTAGTAACTTGAAGGTAAGTGGATTTGATGGGTTGAGGTTACATCCTTCTTGGCCTCTTTAGGTCTTTCAAGAAAATTTTAAAATACGTTTTTTCAAATAATGTCAGGAACTGAAAAATAAAGCAAGTAAACAGTGATTTTCTATTGATTTACAAGATTCGTGGTGACATTATATGACAACACTGACAAATGTTGACTTCCATCATTTTATTGCTATAAGATTGTACCATTCAGGGGGGAAGGTTATGGACATTGGGGAGGGTATGTGCTTTTGGGTAAATTGGAAGGGGAGGTGAACCATGAGAGACTATGGACTCTGAAAAACAATCTGAGGGGTTTGAAGTGGCGGGGGGGGGTGGGAGGTTGGGGTACCAGGTGGTGGGTATTATAGAGGGCATGGCTTGCATGCCCTCTATAATACTGGGTGTGGTGTGGTGAAAAAATAATGAATACTGTTTTTCTGAAAATAAATAAATTGGAAAAAAAAAGATTGTACCATTCAAGGGTTTCTTCCCCCCCCCTTTCTTTTTATTAGGTTTGATGATTTGTTTTTGTATGCAAGTATGCACCAGAATATAAATTGACATATAAACGTATATTTTCTGTAACATTACAGATAGCTTAGAACTAAAAAACAAGAGACCCTGAGTGGCTGAAATAGATAAAAATAATACCTGTGTGCCACAGTTTCTTCAAACATTCCACATATGCTGCCTGCTAAGATTCAAATACATTCTTTTGGGAAGGCCTGTTGATAACTAAATAATAGATATTGAAGCTATCAAGTGTTTCCTTCTGTCCTTTGGGCTCATGCCGTAAAAACATGTACAAAAGATGACATATACTAATCCTTTTTAAAGCATTTGTTACATTACTATCACCTGGATTAAGATCTGAAGTTATTAACTATGTGATTATATATAAATTGCTAACATTTTGGAATATAAGGATGGAGAGGGAAAAGGTATTTGCCTGCAAAATAAAGCAAAGAAATTCATTAATTTCAAAGGAGTCAATGCATGTTTTGTGATTTCCACTTTCTTTTACTATTCAATGCTTTATTTGGAATATGTTACCTGCAGGGAAATAAGGCATTATTGACCACTTAAATATTTTCAAGTTTCCAACCAAAAGATTTGTAACATGATATTTAGGTAAGTTCAAAATTGTATCTAGATTTAAAATGTCAAAAATCGAGAGATTTTAAAAAGTTCTAACAAACCAGAACCCACATGTACTCTGTTGACCTAACAGGACTTATCTTTGAGTGTTAGGAGAGAGATACAAACACACACACATGATTTTTTATAGTCTTAAGTGTGTTCCAATATGTTCAAAATGAAAACCACTTTTTCTTGAAGAATTTTTGAATGAATGAAGATAGATAGTGACTAAGGATTCACTAAAGCCTGAGGCCAAAACCCAAGTTTTCTGAGAGTGTTTATATAGGAAAGAAAAGGTATTAATGGCAAATAGAGGATGTTGGATTTGAAATTCACTCGTTCTTTGCGTTATCTAAACACACAATAATGCCTGGTACCCTGGTTTGGATTGAAATAGTTTGTTGACATACTCTCTAATGACCCAACTGACTGTTATAACTTTAATTCTTCCTAAATTTTAATAGTGAATAGTTGCATTGCTCAGAGGGCATGGGATAATTCTAGAATCTGTGATTTTAGTCATTTATATTAACATTAACTCCCCCCCCCGCCCCACACACACTAATTCTGCATAAGCTAATGTAAAACTCAGGTAGCTTTCCAGGGAACACATTGCTGTTTTCAATAAATACCCAGAACAGGGGCGCCTGGGTGGCTCAGTGGGTTAAGCTGCTGCCTTCCACTCGGGTTGTGATCGCAGGGTCCTGGGATCGAGCCCCACATCAGGCTCTCTGCTCAGCCGGGGGCCTGCTTCCTTCTCTCTCTCTCTGCCTGCCTCTCTGCCTGCTTGTGATCTCTCTCTGTCAAATAAATAAATAAAATCTTTAAAAAAAAAAATACCCAGAACAGCGATTCAAAATGATACAGTGTTAGATGCCCCTACCATTCAGATTAATTTACTTCATTGTTTTGACAGTCATTTATCTCAGCTCTTTCTTGGGATTAAGATCATCTCCTATATCTATTTTTGAAAATAATGGTGTAATCTCTTGACAGTTTTCCTGATGACTTAGAAACTGCTTTTCTATCACAACGCAATTTACCTCTTTCTTTTTTTCCTATTTAGTCAAGAGCGTTCTATACACATAAGCTTAAATTCAGCCCTGTGTTGAATGCAAGTGTATTACAAGAACCCTAGACTAAAAGTATGCTTCCTTTTAGTGCTTGTTGGTATAGAGAAGATAAGAGAACAAAAGAGAAATAAATACAATGCCACTAATACCTGCTATTTTCCTTGGCTGGGAAAATACTTCCTAGTCTCCTGGAAATAAGCTGCAGGCATCATCCTTGTCTCAGAGTGACTACAGTATGGATGATAAATCTAAATTAAGTTGATTGTGTCTTCTAAAATTAAAACAGAAATTACAAATGGCTTGTTTTTCACACCTATATCTACTTCTTAATCAGCTTTTTTCCTCTCCTTAAGCAGGTGCTAGTTAAGAAGTTCCCAGTTGCATAAAAGAAGAATATGTATTATTATTATCATGATTCTCATTTATTTCATTCTTAACAGGTCCTGAACATTAATATCAACCACTGCTTTATTTAACAATATTTTTGAGCATTTATTGTATATTAGAAGAATATTGTATATTAGAAGAATCTGAGACTGTCACTCAGCATACAATGGTGAACAAGACATCATCTAATGATAGATGTAGAAAAGTAAACAGGTGGGATAGCTGGGTGGCTCAGTTGTTTAAGCATCTGCCTTTGGCTCGGGTCATGATCCCAGGTCCTGGGATCTAGTCCCATGTTAGACTCCTTGCTCAGCAGGGAGCCTGTTTCTTCCTCTATCTGCTGCCCCCCCACTTGTGCTCTCTCTGTCTCTCTCCCTCTCTCTGACAAATAAATAAATCTTTAAAAAAAAAGTAAACAGATGCATCACGAGATAGGGAAAAACGAAGACATACTGGTTACAATGAACACACTTCACATAGAACATTAAAATGCACTTCCAGAGGAGAGATAAAGGAACAATTCAGAGGACACTTTATTTACTCAACAAGTATTTAGAACCAGCTACTATGTGCAAAGTACTCTGCTTACCACTGTGATAGTAAACAAGAGACATAATTCCTGCTATTTTGGATACATTTATCTATTAGGGGAGATACATAATGAACGAATACATAGATGCATAATATTGGGTAGGGTTAAGAAAGAGTTAACAGGATAACAGGAAACAGGGCTGAAGATCATGAGACTCATTTTTTCCCTTCTTGATGAGGGGTCACGGTGGGACCCTCTGAGGAGATGATGTGAGCAGTGAACTAGATGAAAAGAGGAAGCAAGCCATGTGGAGATCTGAGGAGAGATCTGCAGAAATGGTGCCAAGATCCTAGGTTAGGGTGTGCTTGGTATTGTTCAAATTAGAGCAAGAAGGCTGGCAATGCCCAAGTGAGGAGCTGATTATGGGAAATTGCTTGAGATCTGCCAGGGGAATGGTTAAGTCTTTGGATTTGTTTGTTCTTCTGATTAGAACGAACAACTCTGGAGGATTTTGAACAAGAAAGTGACATAATTTTCTATTTCAGAAGGTGACTCTAATCATCATACAAAGACTAACATGCAGGACGGCAGAAGTGGAGACTAGGAGACCAGATAGGAGGTGTTAGTGTCCAGGCACTGATGGGGATTTGGATGAGAGTGATAGTTCTAGAGTTCATAAGAATTGATCAGAATTTATTTCAAAAATATTGTTGGCAGGAATTCTTTATATCTATTAGATAATGGTTTTTTTTTTAATTTTTATTTTTTTTTGTTGTTGTTGTAGCCTCCACTTTTAATTTCTTTTTTTTTCAATTTATTTATTTTCAGAAAAACAGTATTCATTATTTTTTCACCACACCCAGTGCTCCATGCAATCCGTGCCCTCTATAATACCCACCACCTGGTACACAACCTCCCACCCGCCCGCCACTAATGGTGTTTTAACAAAAGCAACAAAGGCATAGGAGTTTCACTTGAGAAATTGGGTGAGAGTCATGTCCTTTCATAAACTGGGGAAGCAAATTCTGAGGAGATAGGGAATGGAGTTTGGGAAGAAAAAGCAAGCTTTTCATTTGAGACCTACTAGGCTTTACAAGGGTGACCATAGTTCAGCCTAAAGGATGATTAGAGTTAGCCAGCACTAGGAGAAGAAAGAAGGGAATGGGGCTTTATTTTACCCAAAGTCACTTGGTGTAGATCTAGAATTTCAAGTCAGGTTTAACTGTCTCCAGTATCCATATTCTTTCCGCATTGCTCTACTATGTGCTTCCCAACCAGGTTAGAGATAATAAGGAATTTGCCTGTTGCCCCGTGGAGATATCTTAGAATTTCATAGTTTTAAAGGAAAGGAGAGCAATAATGGTACTATATTAGTGTACAAAAGCAAGAATTACAGACAAATTTGCCTGGCATTATAGGAATGTTCTCAGCCTGAACTGTAGAGGATGCAAGTTCTTCTACACTATTAGTCTATCACTCTATAAGGCTTATAATAAAGAACATGTTTTATTACATTTAAAAGATATATGCGTATGTACATAGACACATTTATACAAATACACATATTTTACTTATCTAATTATTAATTAGGTGATTAATTAATTAATTTTCCCTGTATTGGTATGCATCTGCTTCATCCAGTTCTACATTGACAGCATTTATTAATTCTGTCCGGGAAAAAAAAAAATCATAGCCCGTAATGACTTTAGTCTAATATTCTCTGTTATAGCATCCCTTGTCAAACTTATAATCTGTAGTGTCCAAGTCAACCTTCAAGATCAAATAGAAAAACATGCATTTATATAAACACTGCTACTCCTAGTCCTAGAACTTAATACTATGTCATACATTAGAATTTTTGAGTAATTTTAGAACTACAATTTTTCATTAGTTCTCACAAGACAGTTACCTATTCAAGGAACATTTGCTGAGGACCTGCTATTAAATAAATTGTGGGTGAAATGATGAGATTTAGGAATGTACAGTTCAGGTGGGACTCTACATTTAAGCTTATACAATACTTACCTGGGTTATTTGTGCACTTATGCTTTCTTCTTTAACTGCGCATACCAGACACATGTCCTTTCCTGATGCACATATTCCCATCTGCACATTTTCTCCTTGGAAGTTCAGCTGCACAGTTCTGGGCTGCACAGTTTATCATATAAACTTCTCTCACAGCAATTATAATTTTATGCTGTATCTCTTGATTTCCTTTTCTTAGTTTTCTAGTAGACTATAGGTGGCTTGGTAGCAAATATATATATATTTTTTAATTTAACCCCATGTACCCTAGGCCTTAAAATGTGCTTACCACATAGTGATTATCTAAAGAACATTTGTTGAATGAGCAAATGAATTTAGTACTGATGTACACTGCCTGGAGGTGTTTAATTTCAGTTATCAAATCTTCATGTAAAGAAATTAGGAGAATGCATTTAGGAACAGAGTTGAATAGTCACATAGTCAACTAAATGATTATTTCATTATTGTATACTTTACACTGATTCTAGTTCAACTTATAAGTAATATTTGAGTTGGTTCAATATATGAGTTCAGTTTTACTTTCAGAAATTACATGTTGGAAAAAGAGAATAAAGTGCTCTGTAGTTCTAGCAATCTCCTCAAATGTGGCTCAATTTAGGTCATTCTCTGTATGTTTTAAATCTGTCACATGGGTCTACAGTATTTAAATATAAACAGGGTAGGATAAAGTAGGGACAAGAGAAAAAGGAATAAGCTTTCTAGGGAGTTGAAAAGAATTTTTTTTTTTTTTTTTCTGTTGGCAATCCCAGAGCATTAAGCTCAGCAGTCAGAAAATAAAGTCTGAAGGGCAGGGTGATTAGCGATGGGACTAAAACAGGAAGAAGGCACAGTAAAAACTCATTAAATTGACCCAAAATTTCATTTTTGTAGGGAAGATATGAAGCTGGTTATTAAAAGTTGGAACTTTCCTCAGACAGATGTGGAGGGATGAGCAGAAGTAATAATGACCATGTACAAAGAGCAGGAAGAGCATGGAATGCTCTGAGATTAGAAAGAGATTTGGGTGGTTTGGTTAGTTGGAGATGGAGTGTTTTTGTTTTTGTTTTTAGCAAAAATTTCTTTATAATAGACTGGCTTATCAGTATGAATGGCTTTTTATGACATGCTAAGGACTTTTTACTGAGTCATAGTCTTCAGGAAACACAGAGTTGATTGAGGTTTTTGAATGTTAACATGATTAGCTTTGCAAAGATGATATTGGGACAATATTTAAAAAATGCCTCAGTAACTCAGAGGTATTCATTATTTATTTCTAGCACACTAAAGAATTCCTGCTTTCTTTTAATTTCCCAAACAATCTTTGTGGAGTCAACAAATAAACATAATTGACCAATTGCTGGATAAAGGAAATTCTAGATGTAGAAAAATAGCTAGGACACTATTTCAGAAGTACAGGCAAATAATGGTGAATGAATTTGGAGAAATAAAGTCAAATTTAGAAGTTGAATTTGACATGGAATTTAGTGATGATTTAAATGAAGAGTGCAGGGACTCCTGGATGGCTCTGTTGGTTTGGCATCTACTTAACTTGGGGTCCTGGGATCAAGTCCCACATCAGGTTCCTTCCTCAGCAGGAAGGCTGCTTCTCCCTCTGCCTGCCACTCTCCCTGCTTGTGCACTCTCTTTCTCTCTCTGACAAATAAATAAATAAAATCTTAGAAGAATTTAAATGAAGAAGGTAGTTGGGCAAATGGGGAAGGGTCTATGGCAGCTCTGAAATTTCTGTATTCCCTAAGAGAATATAGGAAGAGGAGAAACAGTGGGGAAAGAGAAAGATTTTGAGTTTACTTTTTAAGTGTTTGAGTTTGTGGTGGTTATGGGACATCAGCATAGTGAGGTCCAATAGAAAGGAAGCTCAGAAGAACTGTAGGAGGCATCAGTCTAGTTGAGTGTGTGAGCCATAATAGTGGCAGATGTCATTTCTGAGAGCATGGTAAGGTCATCTGAAGAAACAACCTTGAGGCAGCACAGTCCCTCTGCCTGCAAATCCCTTTCCTACCTCACTCAACTGGTGAACTTCTCTTTGCTGATCAAGACATTGCTTAAATTTCATTTTCTCTCTGAAAGATTCTTGTATTCTTCCACTTCCCCTGCTCCCCTTCCTCCTCTCCTTCCTCCTTCTCTCCATTATGATCCCCATCACTTTTACTTATCTAGTGTTTATCTGCAACAGGCATATTGCCGAGCACTTCATGTCCTTAGTCATATTCAGTCTTCACTGTGATGCAATAGGCAAGTTCTTCGATCATTCCTTATGAGAGAGAATTGAGGTATTTGTAGAGCTGGTAATTGAAGAGAAGCAAGAGCACCTAGCTAGGGAATGGCAGAGATGAGATTTGAATGTAATTGTTGTCTGATCGAGACCATGCTCTTTCCTTCCGGTCAGTTGTTTCATCCTTTGGGAATCAAAGCTGTTTATTCATGCAACTGACACAGCACTTGGCATATGGAATTGTATGTTATCTGGTCCCATAAGGGGGCTGGTTCCTTATGAGTAGAGATGTTCTGATTCAGTTTTGCATTTTCTGGTAGGCAAAAATGAAAGAATGAATGTAGGAGTGAATGTTAAATGTGTAGGCTCAAGAAAAGTTGTCAGGGAAAGAGACTATTTAGAGCAATTTAGAGTAAGAGAACAGGAAACAGGAAGAAGAGTTTCAAGAATGATCAACACTATTGACAATTCATCACAGTTATGACCTAGCATTCTTTATTCTTTTGATATTTTTTCCATTATTGGTGCTTTTTGTTGTCCATGTACCTTCTGTTATTCTTCAAGATCCACGTATCCTGATCTTTTTTTTAAGTTATCAAACACTTCAACTAAAATATAAGATGGAAAGTAATATATGTGTGTAAAACCTTAAAGTAGAGTTCTCTGGATGGAGAGTAACACTCTTTGGGCTCCACTCACTTCGCCTTTCTCTCACGCTCTCAAATCAGGCCCCAGGAGTTCGAGAAAGTGTCCTTCTTGATCTTTCCCTCCATTCACATTTGCTGCTCCTATTTTGAATATACCTCACATGTCATTTAAGCTGAGTGAACTATTGGCATTCTTCATTCCTTCCCAAGCCTGTATTTTTAAATATGTTCTTCTCTCACCTCAAAATATCTCAGCTGGCTTACTCCTACCCCCTTATTGCCCGAGTGACTTCTGGTCACCTTTCAAGATTTAATTTAAAGACGATCTTCTCCTTATAGGAGTCACTCATCAGCACAGCCTCCTTGAATATTTAAATTACCACATAACTTCAGAAAAGCCCTCTGGAAGTATGTGCGTGTGTGTGTGTGTGTGTGTGTGTGTGCATATGTGCACCCATGCTTGAACACAAACAAGCATTTGTGTGTTGGTGGTGGCTGTTTATCTACATTTTGCTTTTCCTCAAAATTATAAGATTATTGAGATAAGAAGTTCTATCTTTACTTTCAATAACTGTAAAATATAGTATTTGTACACACTTAAAGCTTGAGTATATTTTTGAATGAAAGAATGAATGAATGCATTAATTCATGAATATTATTAATTATACTCTGTAATCTTCACATTTTCTCTACATAAGCCATTAACTTCCACATCTTCCTATCCAGAAAACCTAAGATCTCTGTACATTTTTTTGGGTCAGGAAAATCTATGCTAGCCTCCTCAGGCTGCTTTTTTCCCCCTTTCTTTTATAGTTCACTCTGTCTATCTTAATTTTAGGAAGGTTAGAATTTACTGTGAGTCACAGTAACTAACAGGAAGTGTCAATAGTGATTCCTACAAAATTCACCTCAATATTGCAAGACATAGAAAACACAAATGTTTGGAAAGTGAAGAGATGATGAAATTAAGGTTTCATGATCAAATCACTGTTTTCCTATGTACAGTTTTTTATTCCTTATCAAAAAGTTGTATGTGTGTGTGCAGGTATGTGTGTTCATGTCCATGTCATTTAAATACAGTGAAGGAAAATGCTTAATTTTTTGTATGTATTTCTAGATAACTCCAATAGGTGAAAGGCCAGTTGTTTTCTTTGAAATGGTATTTTCCTGAGCATGATTGAACTTCTGTTATGCTTAAGTACACTTGATTTATTATATGGGATGAACGTCGCAGGGCAAAATCAGAAAACCTACTTGTTTTCCTTTTTTTTTCCCCCCTATTGTTAGCACCAGGCACAGTGATATTTCTTCCCTTCTAATTGGTGGCATTTCAGGCACATACCACTGCTTGTCTGATTACTTCTATCTCTCAGTCTAGTTGCAGAGCACCTGGACCAACTGAATCACCTTCCATCTCAGATCCGGTTGACATCTCTTCTTCCTTCTCCAGATCAGGCCTGGTGGGAGACAGAGAGCCTACGCTGGGCAAAAGGACATGGGTCTGATTTAGTTATTGTTGTTGTTACTTATCTCAGTGATATTCCCCATCTACTACTCCTTTGTGGATTTTAGCTTCTCCAGTATCATGATCAGGGCCCAGGGAATAAATGATTAGAAGAAGATGTATATGACCAGTGTTATGAAAATCAGGTTCTCCCTTCCCTCTTTGGAATAAAACCAAAATGATGCTTTCTGTATGCCCTTTATTAGGTTTTTAAGCAAACATTCTATCTCTTTCCCTGGTGCAACATGCATTTCCTGGTGATAGTGTTGCATTTTTTGGCTAATCTGTCTCATTTCTCTCTCAATTGTTCCACAATGAAGGCAGCTATAGGAAGGCAACTATGTCTCACTCATCAGGTAGTCTTTTTTAGTGGAATGCTTTCAATACCACCAGACTCTGATACTTTGATGAAAGAGAAAACACTTGCCTCTTCAAATGCTACTCCCATACTCTGCTTTTCTGTAGGCAAAAAAAGCTGTAGGCTACTCCAGCCTT
Organism: Neogale vison; assembly: GCF_020171115.1. Lineage (NCBI taxonomy): Eukaryota > Metazoa > Chordata > Mammalia > Carnivora > Mustelidae > Neogale > Neogale vison. Next base: position 55,391,269 of record NC_058099.1, read on the forward strand.
GCTCTTGTTTTTTGAGACTTCTCTAGGAGGAACACATTACTATTGGTCTCAGTGCTTCACAAATTCCAGAGGACATATTTAAAGCTTTTTCTGGAATATTCTATCACTGTGCTCCTGTGGCAGCATAAGACAGACTAACAAATTTCTCTACAAATATCCTGCTGGGACACAAGACTCCAACCTGCCTTCATTAGAACTTCATGTTCTATCTCTGGCTCACTTGGGCAAGTAGGGGGAAAGCCAGGTAGTCTTAAATGTTAACAGTCCTGTCAGTGATGACCATTAAGGAGGGCATATGATGTGATGAGCACTGGGTGTTTTATGCAACTAATGAATCATTCAACACTACGTCAAAAACTAATGATATTGACTAATTGAATTTAAATGTAATAAAAGAAAATTCCTTTAGTTACTCTCTTGCCTTGTCTTACATCAAATGAAGGGAGGACTTAGATTGATGGAGCAACTTGGTTATCCCTTGGAATGTCTTTCAAGTGTGTCTAGGGCTTCTCTTTAGAAGTTGAAGATATCTGTAATACCTTGTCCTCAGAGTTGATTATTTTGGTGAAATTCTAAGACAGTAGGGAAAGTTTTTTCTTCTTAATGTTGTTATAGAGGTAATTATTTCCTCTATTTCTTGGAATTCTTCTGACCCAAAGCACAGTTCCAGATGCATGAGTAGAAATACAGAAATAGTAGATGCCTCAGTAGGCCTATCTATTTTAAATAAATTAGCACATTTCAGTCAAAATATATATAGAAAAATATTTGTTACAAATTTTCCTCTCACTGTAATTAAAAATTTCTATTGTAAGAATATGGAACTGGTGTTTATTTAAGCAATTATTCTACTTAAGCCTTTTCTTATCCGTAGTAATTTGTATTCATTGAAAAGAACATGTCCTTGGGGTTATTAAGCACTACACAATGACAGTCCAAGACCTTGATGCACCATTTCTTTCCTCCTTGTTTAACTGGGGATTTGAAGACAGTTTTCTGTACATACTCATTTCTATATGACTATGTACAGTGCAAAAAAAAAAGACTTTTGTGAAGTAAGATGAATGGACTTTATGGAGATAAAAGTAAACTAATCAGAATCTATAATTCATTCATGTGAGCCCACAAATCTGGGTTCTGCAAGATATTAAGTTAGATCCTAAATAAATCAAGTTGCAGAAAGGAATTATAATGATGATTGAAAGCATTTCCCAGCAGTATTACTGTATAAATATTTTTATATACATACAATATGAGATTTATCACTACTATGAAAATGACAAGTATGATGAAGGGCGGAAGAAGATTTTATAGGTCCCTAGATTTAAACAAATTATTTGTAAAGCAGTCTACATTGATTTTAAAAATCAACTACATTCTTATTAATAAAATCAAAACTCTAATTCAGGTCTATAAATCAGTACTAAATCTACTGTTTACCAAGGTTATTCTGATCATTTCAGAGACTAATTTTCATGCAAGTATAGCTATTAAGTTGGGAACATACCTGAAATATCTATTTTTTCTTATTATTTAGGATGAATATTTTAATCTTAAAACTCCTTTTCTTTTTCTATCCTTCATAATATTTAAAATTAACTCATGACTTTGTTATTAGCAAATATGATTTGATTACATTAAAAATTAAAAACTGGATGGGTCATATTTAAGTAGTTCAGTGCTTTCCTGAATAACTGATAAAAATTGTCTCAATCAACTAGTGAAAAAAATCAATTTTTTTATATTATACTATACCTTTATACTCTACTCTATAGATCAATGGTATTTTTAAATGAGGTATAATAGGAGAGATCATCTACTAATACCACCAATGAATTGTTCCAAAATAGAGAAGGAAGTAGTGCTTATAAGAGTGTTGGAAAAGTAGTACCAGGCAGTTAATTTCTGAAACTGTAATAATGGCTAAGTTTCATAAGTGAATCTTACCACACTAGAGCTGCTCATGTTAAATAGGAAAAACCTTTAACTATAGCCATTTCTAATTATAGAAGGTTTATTATAGGTTCTTTTAAATCATTTTAGATAAGTAAAATAATTTATTAGAAGTAAAAAGTTAACATTCCTGCATTTAAGATGAAATGCAAAAGTTCCACTGACACTTAAAAATCCATCATTTAAAATGCTTATAGAAAATGGATGTGAAACAATGCTAAGATCATTGATATTTAAGTTTCTTTGTATGTGATGTTTTAACACAAATAATAAGGCAGCATTCAGTCTTTTTTTCAAGGTGTTCAACTGACTAGGTGAAGCCCAGCCACATTATGAAAAATTTTGTTTTGTTTTGTTTTGTTTTAGATTAGAGTCTCATTGCTTTTATTTATTATTTTTATTCAGTGTCCAAAATTCATTGTTTATGCACCACACCCAGTGCTCCATGCAATCCGTGCCCTCCTTAATACCCAACACCAGGCTCACCCAACCCCCCACCACCCCCTCTAAAACCCTCAGTTTATTTCTCAGAGTCCACAGTCTCTCATGGTTTGTCTCCCCCTCCAATTTCCCCCAACTCACTTCTCTCCATCTCCCAATATCCTCCATCTTACTCCTTCTGCTCCACAAGTAAGTGAAACCATATGATAGCTGACTCTCTCTGCTTGACTTATTTCATTCAGCACAATCTCTTCCAGTCCCGTCCATGTTGATACAAAAGTTGGGTATTCATCCTTTCTCATGGAGACAAAATACTCTATTTGTATATATGGACCATATCTTCTTTATCCATTTGTCTGTTGAAGGACATCTTGGTTTTTTCCACAGTTTGGCGACTGTGGCCATTGCTGCTATGAACATTGGGATACAGATGGCAGTTCTTTTCACTACATCTGTATCTTTGGGGTAAATAACCAGTAGGGCAAATACAGATTCATAGGGAAGCTCTATTTTTAATTTTTAAGGAAGCATCACACTGTTTTCCAAAGTGGCTGCACTAACTTGCATTCACACCAACAATGTAAGAGGGTTCCCCTTTTTCCACATCCTCTCCAACACTTATTATTTACTATCTTGTTAATTTTTGCCACTGTAACTGGTGTAAGGTGATATCTCAATGTGGTTTTGATTCGAATCTCCCCGATGGCTAATGATGATAAACATTTTTTCATGTGTCTCTTGGCCGTTTGTATGTTATCTTTGGAGAAGCATCTGTTCGTGTTTTTTGCCCATTTTTTGATGTGTTTATCTGTTTTGTGTGTTTTGAGTTTGAGGAGTTCTTTATAGATCTTGGATATCAGCCCTTTGTCTGTACTGTCATTTGCAAATACCTTCTCCCATTTCGTGGGTTACCTCTTTGTTTTATTGACTGTTTCCTTTCCTGTACAGAAGCTTTTGATCTTGATGAAGTCCCTAAAGTTCATTTTCACTTTTGTTTCCTTGCCTTTGGAGACATGTCTCGAAAGAAGCTGCTGTGACCAGTGACGAAGACGATACTTTCTCCTCTAGGATTTTGATAGATTCCTGCCTCACATTGAGGTCTTTTATCCATTTTGAGTTTTTGTGTAAGGCATAAGAGAATGGTCAAGTATCATTCTTCTATACATAGCTGTCCAATTTTCCTAGCACTGTTAATTGAAGAGAGCGTCTTTTTTCCACTGAATATTTTTCCCTGCTTTGTCAAAGATTATTTGACCATAGAGTTGAGGGTCCATATCTGGGCTCTCTACTCTGTTCCACTGGTCAATGTGTCTGTTTTTGTGCAGTTACCATGCTGTCTTGGTGATCACAGCTTTGTAGTAAAGCTTGAAATCAGGCAATGTGATGCCCCCAGTTTTGTTTCTCTTTTTCAATATTTCCTTAGCAATTCAGGGTCTCTTCTGCTTCTATACAGATTTTAGGATTGTTTTTTCCAGCTCTTTGAAAAATGCTGGTGGAATTTTGATCAGAATGGCTTTGAAAGTATAGATTGCTCTAGGTAGTATAGACATTTTAACAATGTTTATTCTTCCTATCCATGAGCATGTAATGGTCTTCCAACTTTTTGTGTCTTCTTCAATTTCTTTCATGAGTGTTCTGTAGTTCCTCAAGTACAGATCCTTTACCTCTTTGATTATGTATACTCCCAGGTATCTTATGGTTCTTGGTGTTATAGTAAATGGAATTGTTTCTCTAATTTCCCCTTCTGTATTTTCATTGTTAGTGTATAAGAAAGCAACTGATTTCTGTACATTGATTTTGTATCCTGCCACATTACTGAATTGCTGTATGAGTTCTAGTAGTTTGGGGGTGGAGTCTTTTGTGTTTTCCATATAAAGTATCATGTCCTCTGCAATGAGAGAGAGTTTGACTCCTTCTTTGCCAGTTTGAATACCTTTTATTTCTTTTTGTTGTCTGATTGCTGTTGCTAGGACTTCTAGTATTATGTTGAACAAGAGTGGTGAGAGTGGGCATCCTTGTCGTGTTCCTGATCTCAAAGGGAAGGCTGTCAGCTTTTTCCCATTGAGGATGATATTTGCTGTGAGTTTTTCATAAATAGATTTTATGAAGTTGAGGAATGTTTCCTTTATCCCTATACTTTAAAGCGTTTTAATTAGGAATGGATGCTATATCTTGTCAAATGCTTTTTCTGCATCAACTGAGAGAACCATGTGGTTCTTCTCTCTTCTCTTATCGATTTATTCTATCATATTGATTGATTTGCGAATGTTGAACCACACTTGCAACCCAGGGAGAAATCCCACCTGGTCATGATGGATAATCTTTTTAATATACTGTTGGATCCTATTAGGTAGGATCTTGTTGAGAATCTTAGCATCCATGTTCAGCAGGGATACTGGTCTGAAATTCTCCTTTCTGGTGGGGTCCTTGCCTGGTTTGGGGATCAGGATAATGCTGGCTTCCTAAAAAGTGTCTGGAAGTTTTCCTTCTGCTTCAATTTTTTGAGCAGCTTCAGGAGAATAGGTATTATTTCTTCTTTGAAAGTTTGGTAGAATTCTCCCGGGAATCTGTCAAGTCCTGGGCTCTTGTTTTTTGGGAGGTTTTTGATCACTGCTTCTATCTTGTTATAGATATTGGTTTATTCAGGGTGTCAATTTCTTCCCTACTCAGTTTTGGAAGTTTATAGTTTTCCAGGAATGCATCCATTTCATCTAGGTTGCTTAACTTATTGGCATATAACTGTTGATAATAATTTCTGATGATTGTTTCTATTTCCTTGGTATTAATTGTGATCTCTCCCTTTTCATTCATAATTTTATTAATTTGGGCCTTCTCACTTTTCTTTTGGATTATTTTGGCCCATGGTTTATCAGTCTTATTGATTCTTTCAAAAAAACAGCTTCTGGTTTCATTGATGCATTCTACTGTATCTCTAGTTTCTATCTCATTGATCTCTGCTCTACCCTTGATTATTTCCCTATTTATGTGTGGAGTTGGCTTAATTTGTTGTTGAGTCTCCAGTTCTTTAAGGTGTAGAGACAGCTGGTGCATTCTAGATTTTTCAATTTTTTTGAGTGAGGCTTGGATGGTTACGTATATCTCCCTTCAGACTGCCTTTGCTATATCCTATTGGTGTTGGACTGATGTGTCTTCATTCTCATTGGTTTCCATGAATTGTTTAAGTTCTTTTTTGATTTCCTGGTTGTCCCAAACATTCTTAAGGTTGTTAGCCTCCAATTGTTTGGATTCCTTGCAAATTTTTTCTTGTGGTTGAGTTCCAGTTTCAAAGCATTGTGGTCTGAGAATATGCAGGGGATAAACTTAATCTTTTGGTATCGGTTGAGACCTGATTTGTGACCCAGTATGTGGTATATTCTTGAGAAAGTTCCATGTGCACTCAAGAAGAATGAGTATTCTGTTGTTTTAGCATGGAATGTTCTGTATACATCTATCAGGTCCATCTAGTCTAATGTGTCATTCAGTGCTCTTGTTTCTTTTTTTTTTTTTAAATATTTTATTTATTTATTTGACAGACAGAGATCACAAGTAGGCAGAGAGGCAGGCAGAGAGAGAGAGGAGGAAGCAGGCTCCCTGCCAAGCAGAGAGTACAATGCGGGGCTCGATCAAAGGACCCTGGGATCATGACCTGAGCCGAAGGCAGAGGCCTTAACCCACTGAGCCACCTAGGCGCCCCAGTGATTTTGTTTCTTTATTGATTTTCTCCTTGGATAATTTGTCTCTTACTGAGAGTGGCATGTTAAGATCTCCTACTATTAATGTATTCTTATCAATATGACCCTTTATCTTGACTAACAGTTGTCTTATATAGTTGGCTGCTCTCATATTGGGAGCATAAATATTTACAATTGTTAGATCTTCTTGTTGATAGACCCTTTAAGAATGATATAAGTCCTTCTGTATCTCTGACTACAATCTTTAGTTTAAAATCTAATTTATCTCATATGAGAATTGCTACCCAAGCCTTCTTTTGAGGCCCATTAGCATGAAAGATGCTTCTCCACCCCTTCACTTTCAGCCTGGAGGTAGCCTTGGCTCAAAATGGGTATCTTGTAGAAAACATATGGATGGGTCCTGTCATTTTATCCAGTCTGAAACCCTGTGCCATTTTATGGGTGCATTAAGGCCATTCATATTGAGAGTGATTATTGAGAGATATGTTTTATTGACATCGTGTTACCTGGGAAGTGTTTGTTTCTATAGATTGTCTCCATAAATTTCTGTTCAGTGATATTCTTAGGTTTTATCCTCTTTTATAGAACCCCCCCCACCTTAATATTTCTTGTAGTGCCGTCTTGGTGGTCACATACTCTTTTAAACCTTGCCGGTCTTGGAACCTCTTTATCTCCCCATCCATTTTGAATGTCAGTCTTGCTGGATAAAGTATTCTTGGCTGCATGTTCTTCTCATTTAGTGCCCTGAATACATCTTGCTAGCTTTTTCTGGCCTTCCAGATTTCTGTGGACAGGACTGACATTATTCTGATGGGCTTTCCTCTCTACATAAGGAATCTCTAACCCCTAGCTGCTTTCAAGAGCTCCTGTCTAAAATTATGATTCATCATTTTCATAATTGGGTGTCTCGAGGTCTTTTTAGATTCTATGATCTTGGGGGGAGACCTTTCTGCCTCTAGGACATGAACACTGGTTCCATTCACCAGACTGGCAAAATTTTCTTTCTTTCTTTCTTTTTTTTTTAAGATTTTTTAAATTTATTTGACAGAGATCACAATTAAGCAGACAGACAGGCAGAGAGAGAGAGGAAAGGAAGAGGGCTCCCTGCTGAGCAGAGAGCCCAATGTGGGACTCGATCCCAGGATCCTGAGATCATGACCCATGCCAAAGGCAGAGGCTTTAACCCACTGAGCTACTGAGGCACCCCAGATTGGGAAATATTTCATGGAGAATTTGTTCAACTATATCCTCTAATCTTCTTTCTTTCTTCTGACCCCCTCAGGGATTCCAATAATTCTGACATTGGAAAGTTTCATGGTGTCATTTATTTCCCTAATATTGTTTTCATGGCTTCTAAGCTGTTTGTTCCAGGCTTCCTCCTGATCCTTTTTCTCTATCAGTTTGTCCTCTAGATCACTAATTCTATCTTCTGCCTCAGTTATCCTAGCTGTTAGAGAATTTAGATTAGATTGGAACTCATTGAGAGCATTGTTAACATCATCCCTGGTGACTTTTCACTTCTGCCCGAATCAATTCCATTTTGTCGTTAAAGGCTTTCTCCAACCTAGCCATTGCCTGAATAATTGTTAGTCTGAATTCCCTTTCCGACATACTGTTTATGTCCATATCCAATAGTTCTGATGGAGTGGGCACAGTTCCTGAATTTTTCCTCTGTTGGGCATTCCTCCTTCTAGTCATTTTGGTGAGAGATGGCTGAGGGGATGTGTAGTTGAATGTATCAGCCATGGTGCAGGCAAGGTGCACTCTGGAACCCTTGAGCAATCTGGAGTCCCCTGCCAAAAAGAAAGAAAAAAGAGAGAAAGAGAGACAGGAAAAAAAAAAAAAAAAAAAGAAAGAAAGAAAGAAAAGAGAAGACCCAGCCCGAATGGGCCCCAGAGGTAAGATTTATAAAGTATGCAAACAAAAACAGACAAACCAAAAGACCCACAAAAGTAAATGACAAGAAAAAAAAAGAAAAAAAAAAGTACCCAGCCAAAATGAACCCCAAGTATAAGATTTATATACTATTAGAGCGAAAATAAATACACAGAAACACTGACAGATGAAAAAGATGGGAGGGTGGTCATAAATCCTCAGTGTGGGTGAGGAAGATTATTTTGATTCTTCCTGGATGTATCTTGATATCTTTGTTAAAGACTCAACTTTCCAAAGATAAAGGGGGATTAAAACTGGTTTATATATAGGAGTAGCATTGATTGGGGAAAGGGGGTTACCTTGAAGCTCATCTCTATATGAATATTAAAAAAAATAAAAATATAAAAAAATAAAAAAAATAGAAAAACAAAAGGAAAACACAGTATGGAATTTGTTGTACTGAACTTGACATTGTGATGGTAAATAGAACCATGAGAGACTATGGACTCTAAAAAACAGTCTGAGGGGTTTGAAGTGGCGGGGGGGTGGGAGGTTGGGGTACCAGGTGGTGGGTATTATAGAGGGCACAGCTTGCATGGAGCACTGGGTGTGGTGAAAAAATAATGAATACTGTTTTTCTGAAAATAAATAAATTGGGAAAAATTATTAAAAAAATTTAAAAAGTATGAGAATAGTGGGAACAAATTAAAAATAAAAGTTGTATCTATGGAGTAGTGGTGGTTGTCCTCTGTTTTTTTGGCTGGCTTTCTGGGGGAGGGCTCTGCTGCATGGGTTTTCAGGCAGTCTTTCTAGAGTTGAGTCCTCTTGCCCCCCTATCAAGGGGCTGGGCTCTGAGAAAACCGGTTTTTCAGGCTTTTGTTCTCTGGAGGTTTTTTTTTTTTTTTCCTCTCCCCTTGGAGGCTTTTGGCAGTTCTGTGGAGGTTTAGAGGAAAGCAAACTACCCAGACCTCTGTCTTAGACAGAAGACTCAATCTGTTCCTCTCTGGGTATTCCAGAGCACATAAATTCCCCCTCTGCCACTGGCAGAGCACATCCCCAGTCACAGTCTCAGGGGTTGCAGGAACTCCCACTTGTATCCAAAACCACAAGAAATACTAGTCCAAAGAGCTGGCTTCTAGTGTCTGCCTCTGCCACGGCTTTCTGGGCAGGTCCAGAGGGCCAGAGAGGTTCCAACCAGAGATAGCACACTGAGATTTTCATGCTGGCCCAGCCTGGGAGTGTTCAGAATCTCCTGGTCCTAGAGGGCACTGGCTAGCCCCCACACGGACCTTTCTCTCAAGAGTGTGTGGAGCGTGAATAAGACCCCGGTGGTACAGCGTGTGTGTAGAGTGCAAAAGGCTGTGGTTCTAGAGAGCACCGGCTAGTGTCCACACCAGATTCTCTCATGCGAACCGCCACCCAGACACTCACACATGCTGGTGGCTCAGGGACCAAGACCTGGCTTTTTTGCTGCACCTTCTCTGGCTCAGCACCAGCAGTGGCCATCCTGGGTCTGTGGGCTTAATTAACCCTGCCCCTAACTGCCTGACTCCACCAATTTCCCCTTAAGATCTTTTGCCCTTTTTGAGTGCTTTCAACCAGACTCCAAGTTAATGCTGGTCCCCAATCACAGGGCACTCTCATATTAGGGTATTACTTTCCAGTGACTCGCTTCTGGTGGCCTCCTCCCCCTTTTGTGTATCTTTCAAGATCAGTCCGATGTTGCCCCTCCACTTTATCTGTCCACTGGCATCTTCTGCCCCTGTAGAGACCCAGAAGTGTATAATTCTAATCTCAGGCTGATTTCATGGGTGATCAGAGTTCTTTGGTATATAATTAGCTCACTTTAGGGGACCAGTTGAAACAGCACCTCCTACTTCTCTGCCATTTTGTCATCTCTCTCTTTTTTAAAAATTTAATTAATTAATTAATTAATTTCTGATTTTTGAGGGTTGTAGGAAGTGGGACACAGGAAGAAGCAATTTTTTTTTTTGCAATCTAAATCCTTGAAACATATAAACCATACTTTAACAAAAATCAAGCAGCTATTATTCAGTTTTCCATTATTACTCTTTATACTGTAATATAAAAAAAAATCCTGTCAATAATTTTATAGAGTAAACTACCTAGGGCACCTCTCCAGACCCTTCCCCAGGGAAGTATTACAGAGTCATCTGTTACAAGTTTTTGGTCCCCCAAGGGAGGCGGTCATAGCATTTCTTCATGAATTCTGGATAGACACAGAAGACTCAGTAACCAAGCGGTGGGACAAGTTTGAGGCATGTTTCATTCTCTCCATGGCGGGTACCAATGGAACATGCCAGCTTCTGGTGTGCAATACAGATGTATTGTTGCACATGAACACTGTCGCATCAATCTCACAAAAAAAAAAATAGTTGTCTGTGATGCATACCAAGTGCGTCAGTATAATTGGATATTTGTTCAGTGAGTCTTCTCAAGTTTCTTCCTTGTTTCTTGCAAAACGTGCTCAAGGTAGCACTCATGGTAACTTGGTAGTCAGCTCAGGGTAATCCTTCTGGTCCTGGGAAGTTCCAACTGAGAGTTTACCAATTTTTTTGCCCAACTAATCACATGATCCTAATAGTCCAACATAAAAAGAACTTACATGGCTTTTAAAATGGCATTTAATAACCATTAAGTAGTTAGCAGGTTCTTTTGTCAAGGTTCTATTATAATTGCTTTCTCTGCCCTGCATCATTTCAATATGTTATGAATAACATGGCATATGGGCAGTCACACTGCAACTATGGAGCCACTATCAAATGCAGGTAGGAGAGCTGAATTCTCTACAAGGTATAAAGATGTCTAAGCAAAAAATTCTGAGAATCTATCTTTCTACCTGTCTGACAATAACAGAGCTACCATCTACTGAATGACTTACAAGTCATAGACACCACAGTATATACTTCTTATGTTTCATTAATTGTTAATTAATTTCACTTAATTGTTATAACAACTGCCCTGGTTGGGAAGAATAATGGGGTTATCTTTATTTTTAGGCAGTACATTTAGAAGTATAAAAATAAAGTAGCTACTTTTGTTTCTTTTTCTTGTTCCTTTAAGTACTTATTTTAATTCCAGTTCGTCAACATACAGTGTTATATTAGTTTCAGGTGTACAATATAATGATTCAAAACTTCCATACCTCACCCTGTGCTAATCAAGACAAGTACCCTCTTTAATGCCCACCACCCTCCTAGTCTCCTCCCCTTCAGTAACCATCAGTTTGTTCTTTATAATTAAAGAGTCTCTTTCTTGATTTATCTATTTTTCCCTCATTTATTTTGTTTCTTAAATTCCACATATGAGTGATATTATATGAAATTTGCCTTTCTCTGGCTGACTTCCAATTTGTTCATGAATGGATAAAGAGGATATGATTTTATATATATATATAAAATATATAAAAATATATTAAATATAAATATATAAATATATATTAAAATTATCCTTATCCATAAAGAAGACATGATTATATATATATAAATTATACATAATTTATCATATCATATTATCAATATCAATATTTATTAGTATCAATATATCATTAGTATCAATATAATATCAATATCAGTATTGATCAATATCAATATTATCAATAATATTATATATATATTATCCATTCATTAGTAGATGGATGTTAGTTGATGTTAGTTGATGTTTGCCTTTCTATGACTGTTTCTAATCTGTTTATGTATGTATATATGTATATATAGATAGGTAGATAGATGGATGAAGATGTGATTTTATATAATTTTATATATAAAATAATATAATTTTATATATAAAATTATATTATTTTATATATAAAATCACATCTTCTTTATCCACTTATTAGTTGATGGATATTAGGACTGCTTCCTTATCTTGGTTATTTTAAATAATACCGCTCTAAAGTGGGGAGGCATGTATCCTTTTGAATTAATGTTCTTGTATTTTTTGAATAAATATCCAGTAGTGCAATTTCTGGATCATAAGTTAGCTGTATTTTTAACTTTTTGCACTTGATCTTAGCCAAAAGGCTGAGAAGCGATCTATTTTTAACTTTCTGAAGACCCTCCATACTGTTTTCCACAGTGGTTGTACCAGTTTGCTTTTCCACCAAAAGTACGAGAAGCTTCCTTTTTCTCCACTCCTTACCAATACCTTCCCGCTTCCAGTCAGCGACAGGAGAAGAATTAGGCACAAACAAGTCAACTGCAAGAGATTGGGAGCAGGGGACAACAGTTGAAAAGGACTGCTGCCTCAAGCAACTCCACAGTCTCACTTTTATTGGATAGATATAATAGCTGACAGAAGGACTGAAGAAGATCAACCGTTAATCACGTCTTGCAGACAAGCAAGGAGGAGGATAAAGTTTATAGTTAAACAAGCACATTCAAAGGACTCATCTAACTAACAACTTGGGCGCTTCTGGGAAGAGAAAGGAGCGATAACGGAAAAGGGAAGCAGGCGGTTTTCCTTCCACCCTGAGCTGACCGGGCTTTCCTGGGTGCTCGGCTTCCCTGAAGCAGGTAGCATTCTTCCCTGGGCCGGCCAGGCGTCCCGGCTGCCCAGCTTCTGTGAAGGGGCGGTTTTCCGCCCTGAGCAAGCCGGGCATCCCCAGCTGCCCAGCTTCACGGTCGTACATCGTCCTTCTCCCCAAAGACCTGTTGCCAGTGTATGTATTTCTTAAAGCCATATCTAAATGTGCTTGGTAGCTAGTAAAATCCTCCAGGGGTTACAGTTTAAGTAACAAATTGTTCTGAGGGGCAGCAGCAATACCTATTGTTTTTAAGTTGTTGATTTAATCATTCTAATAGGTACGAGGTAATATTTCACTGCAGTTATGATTTTCATTTTCCTGAACATAAGTGATAAACATCTTTTCATGTGTCTGTTGGCCATCTGTATGTCTTCTTTGGAAAAATGACTATTTATGTCTTTTGCCTATTTTTTAATTGGATTATTTGTGTTTGGGCTGTTAAGTTTGATAAGTTCCTTTTTTAAAAGATTTTATTTATTTATTTGACAGACAGAGATCACTTGTAGGCAGAGAGGTAGGCAGAGAGCAGGGGCGGGGGGGGGGGGAGAGCAGGCTCCCCACTGAGCAGAAAGCCTGATGCAGGGCTTGATCCCAGAACCCTGAGATCATGACCCAAGTCCAAGGCAGAGGCTTAACCCACTGAGACACCCAGGTGCCCCACGTTTGATAAGTTCTTTACATAATTTGGATAATAAGCCTTTATCAGAAATGGTATTTGCAAATATCTTCTCCTATTCTGTAGGTTGCCTTTTAGCTTTGCTTATTGTTTCCTTCGCTGTGCAGAAACTTTTTATTTTGATGAAGTCACAAGTTATTTTTGTTTTTGTTTCCTTTGCCTTAGGAGACACATCTAGAAAAAAAAAACTGTTATAACTGATATCAAATAGGTTATTGCCCTTGTTCTCTTCTGGATTTTTATGGTTTCAGGTCTCACATTTACACCTTCCATCTATTTTGAATTTATTTTTGTGTATGTAATAAAGTGGTCAGGTTTCTTTCTTTTGCACGTTGCTGTCCAGTTTTCCCAAATACATATGTAGAAGAGACTTTCCCCACCACCCCCACCACTGAATATTCTTTACTGCTTTGTCAGAGATTAATTGATCATATAATTGTAGGTTTATTTCTGGGTTTTCTATTCTGTCCCATTGATCTATGTGTTTTTGTTTAAGGACCACACTGTTTTGATAACTAAAACTTTGTAATATAGCTTGAAGTCTGGAATTGTGATGCCCCCAGGTTTACTTTTCTTTTACAAGATTGTTTTGGCTATTCAGGTCTTTTGTGGGTCCATACAAATTTTAAGATTATTCTAGTTCTGTAAAAAGTGGTATTGATATTTTGAAAGGGATTTTATTAAATGTGTAGATTGCTTAGGGTATTGTAGACATTTTAACAATATTTATTCTTCTAATCCTTGAGCATGTGATGTCTTTCCATTTATTTGTGCTATCTTCAATTTCTTTCATCAGTGTTTTGTAGTTTTCAGAGTATAGGTCTTTCATCTCTTTGATTAAGTTTATTCCTAGGTATCTTATTGTTTTTGGTGCAATTATAAAAGAGATTTTTTTCTTAATTTTTCTTTCTGCTGCTTCATATTGGTGTATAGAAATGCAACAGGTTTCTGTAGATTGATTTTATATCCTGCGACTTTCCTAAATTTATCAGTTCTAACATTTTTTGGTGGAGTCTTTCGGGTTTTCCATATAGAGTATCATATCATCGCAAATAGTGAGTTTTACTTCTTCTTTACTGATCTGGATGCCTTTTATTTACTTTTGTTGTCTGATTGCTGTGGTTAGGACTTCCAGTTCTATGTTGAATAAAAGTGGTGATAGTGGACATCCCTGTCTTGTTCCTGATGTTAGAGGAAAAGTTCTCAGTTCTTCCCCATTGAGGATGATATTAGCTCTGGGTTTTTCATAGATGCCCTTTATTATGTTGAGGTATGTTTCATCTAAAGCTACTTTTCTGAGGGTTTTTATCATGAATGGATGTTATACATTGTCAAATGTTTTTTCCGTGTCCATTGAAATGATCATATGGTTTTTATCCTTCTCTTATTGATGTGATGTATCATGTTGATTTCTTTGTGAATATTGAACCACCCTTGCAAACCAGGATTATAGGTTGATCATAGTGAATAATTTTTTAATGTATTGTTTGATTGGGTTTGATAATATTTTGTTAAGGATTTTTGCATCTATATTCATAAGGGATATTGGCCTGTATTTCTCTTTTCTGTGGTGTCTTTTTATTTATTTATTTATTTATTTGAGAGAGAGAGAGAGAGAAAATAGAGAACATGAGATGGGAGGGCCAGAGGAAGAAGCAGACTCCCTGCTGAGTAAGGAGCCTGATGTGGGACTAGATCATAGGACTCCAGGATCATGGCCTGAGCCAAAGGCAGTCCTTAACCTACTGAGCCACCCAGGTGCCTCTTTTGTGGTGTCTTAATCTGGTATTGATATGAGGATAATGCTGACCTCATAGAACGAATTTGGAAGATTTTCTTCCTTTTCTATTTTTTTTTTTAATAACTTAAGAAAAATAGCTATTAACTCTTCTTTAAAAGTTTGGTATAATTCAATTGTGAAGCTATCTGGTCCTGGACTTTTGTTTGTTAGTTTTTTGATTACAGATTCAATTTCATTGCTGATAATCAGTCTACTTAAATTTTCTATTTTTCCTATTTTAGTTTTGGTAGTTTATATGTTTCTAGGAAATTATCCATTTCTTCTAGATTGTCCAATTTGTTGGCATATAGTTTTTCATAATCTCTTATTATTGTTTGAATTTCTGCTATGTTGGTTGTTACTTCTCTGTCGCTTGCAATTTTATTTATTGGGGCCCTTTCTCTTTCTCTCTTTTCTTGATAAGTCTGACTAGAAGTTTAACAGTTTTATTGATTTTTTTTTTCAAAGAATAAGTTCCTGGTTTCATTGATCTATTCTATTGTTTTATTAGTTACTATGTCATGTATTTCTGCTCTAATCTTTTTTGTTTCCTTCCCTCTCATGGTTTTGGGTTTGGTTGCTCTTTTTCTAGTTCCTTTAGGTTAATTTTAGGATATTCATTTGAGATTTTTCTTGTTTCTTGAGGTAAGCCCATGTTGTTATCTATTTCCCTCTTAGAATTGTTTTTGCTGCATCACAAAGGTTCTGTTTTTATTTTCATTTTCATTTGAAAACATGTTTCCTCTGTGTTTTCATTTTCATCTGTTACCATATACTTTTTGTTGACCCATTCATTGTTTAGTAACCTGTTATCTAACCTCTATGCATTTGTAGCCTTTCCAGTTTTTTGTGTGCTATTGACTTCTAGTGTCCTAGTGCAGTGACCAGAAAAGATCCATGCTATGACTTTGGTCTTCTTGAATTTTTTGAGTCATGTGTTGTGGGCTAATATATGATCTATTCTGGAGAATGCCCCATGTGTACTTGAAAATAATGTGTATTCTGCTGTTTTAGGAATGTTCTGAATATATTTGTGAAGTACGTGTGGTCCAGTTTGTCAGAAGCCATTGCTTCCCGGTTGATTTTCTGTTTTGATGCTCTTTCCATTGATGTAAGTGGTGCATTAAAGTCCCCTACTATTATTGTATTATTATTATTTCTTTTAATAACAAATGTTATTAACTAGTTTAATTACAATATGTCTTGGTGTGCGTCTGCTTTTGTTGACTTTAATGGGAATTCTCTGTGCCTCCTGGATCTAGATGTCTGTTTCCATCCCTAGATTAGGGAAGCTTTCAGTTATTGTTTCTTCAAATAAATTTTTGCCCCATTTTCTCTCTCTTCTTCTTCTTCTGGGAGTCCTATAATATGAATGGTATTATGTTTGTTGGAGTCACTGAGTTTCCTAAGTCTATTCTCATTTTGTATAATTATTTTTTTTCTGTGTTTTGTTGTATTTGATTACTTTCCATTACTGTCTTATCTGTCACTAATTTGTTCCTCCACTTCCTCCATCCTGCTATTCATTCCATCAAGAGTGTTTCTCATTTCATTTATGGAGCCCTTCATCTCTGTTATTGTTCCTTATCTCTGTGTTAAGAATTTCACTCATTCACTCATATTTTCCACTCTTTGTCAGGTCCAGTGAGTATCCTTATGATCATTGCTCTAAATTCTCTGTTAGGAATGTTACTTATAACTATTTCATTTAGATCACTGGCCCTGGTTATGGCCTTGTCCTATTTTTTTTTTTTTTTTCAATTTGGGATACATTTCTTTGTCTCCTCATTCCTTTTGCCTCTCTTGTCTGTTTCTGTATGTTATGAAAGTCCACTGTGCCTTCTGTTCTTGAAAGTAGTGATATTATGAAGAATTCCTGGAGTGCCCAGGAATCTGGCACTGCAGGAGTGTATCCTACCTGTGTTGCTTATGCTCTGCTGTTGTAAGTCTCTTTTTATTTCAGACAAGTTTTCTGTGCTGACTCTCTGCCTGTTGTGGGGTGTGCTTCCTCTCTTTGGTGTTGGTAGGATGCAGGCAGGTTACATGCGAAGGGACGTGCCCTCCAGGAAACTTGGGAGTAGGGTGGTGGTGTTACAAAATCTGTGGTGAGCCACTCGTCCTAGCTGGATCCCTAGAGTTCTCTGGGGGCTGGGGGCTCGAGGCTGGGTGTGGCACTACAATAGCTGGGTGAGGCTGTTCTGGGTACATAATACAGCTGGGCAGGAACTGTGAAAACAGCCACTGGGTGCAGCATGCAGGAGACTTTAATAAAATTTGTCTTCTGCCCAGAGCAGAGGCTAACAAGCTTGAAGTGCCCAATCCGTTAAGAGAACTGAGGTTGGGGTACCAGGTGGTGGGTATTATAGAGGGCACGGCTTGCATGGAGCACTGGGTGTGGTGAAAAAAAAATAATGAATAATGTTTTTCTGGAAATAAATAAATTTAAAAAAAAAAGAGAACTTGTGGGCATTGTACACTGCTATAAGCTTAGGTAGCAAGTGTTTGTGCAGCTCGGCCTCCTGCAGGTGTCCTTGTATTTGTGCTGGGGGGTGGGGAGGAAAATGGCAACTGCCAGCTCCTCCATTTTTAGAGAAACCCCCCAAATTTGGTACAAAAGATCTGTCTCCTGTTTGCTTCAGGTTGTATAAACTGTCATATTTATGTTGTCTTTTCACACAGGCTGCTATCTCTTTAAGGGCAAGACCAAGATACCACTCACCCTCCCAGCTTGCCCAGTTATGAGTCAGCTGGCTTTTAAAGCTCCAGTTTCCAACTCCCACTGATTATACAAACTCATGGAAGTCAGCCCTTCTGGTTTTTAAAGCCAAATGTATTGAGGATTAGTCTTCCCCATGTGAGCTCCTTAGTGCAAGGGCCTGTTTCTCTGCTCTCTCCACACACACAGCTCCCACCCTCCTGTAGGCAGCCTCCCTCCACCTTTCTGACCTTCTGAACCTTTCAGATGCAGCTGCTCTGTAGTTGTGGAATTTTTTCTGTCAGTTTTCAGATTGCTGCCTGGTTTAATTATTTAGATGTGGATGATACCTAACTGTAAACATAGGTCTGGGTGAGCTCAGAGACCTTCCACTCCACTATCTTCCCAAGCTTCACAAGTAGCTACTTCATTTCTTATAACTGATTTGTTCCTCTTTATAAAACCTATATATTAGTAAATAATGAGAATGGTTCAAGAGGACACTAATTTATTTCCATTTGGGAAATAAATCTCACTTAAGCCCCCACATTTATATTTCTTCCAGGTGAATGTACAGACTTTTGGCTCTTCTCTCTCTTCCCCTGTTCTTCTGGTGGCCTGAGGAGAGAGGCTAGGAACACTATATAACCAGAAGGCATTTGGAAGGAGGAAGTTTGGGGATCTGTTCATTTCACATTTATTTAGATTCTTGTTACTGTGCTGATAATCAGAACTTCATCCAGAGTTTGTCAACCAGACTGTTATGTCTCAGCAGAGTCATGGTCATCATTGTGAATGGCAGCCTGCCTTTGGCTTGTTAGTGCTGCATATGCCTTGGACTAAAATTTTCTGACCTACCATCTTTGGCTAAAGGAACGCAGTCTCTCCTCAAACACCACTCCCATTGGAAAAAAAAAAAAAACAAAAAAAAAAAAACACTACTCCCTTATGTCGTCTCTCTCCCCATCTCAGAAGCTTTCCATGGGTATTTTCACTAAAGAGCAATGTCAGCTATTTTAAGTACTTATGTTTTTATTTAGGGCACATATAAACCACCAGAGAGCTTTAATGATATATAGGAACCGTACAGGTTACTCTGACAAGCTAAACTCCTCCTGCATTGCTGGTTTTACTTTCCTGCAGCTGCACTATTTCAGTGTATGTGTGTGGGTGCTCTGTGAGGTAGTTTCTTTCCAGAAATTCTGATATGACATAAACTGACCCCATCTTCTGTTTCTACTCTGGACTTTCACCTGTTAGAATTCTATTTACATAAGATATCTCTGTTCATATAAGTTTAGGATATATGTATCCATTGTCTCTAACCCCCTCCATCACCTTCTGCCTTCTGGTGAAACTTTATCACAAGATAGCACCAGACTCAACCCTATCCCTTTGACCCTTTGGGTCTATATGTCAGACTCTATAATGGCTCCCAATGAATCATTTCCTTGTGTCCATAACCCTTTGTAAATGACTTTTCTGTTTCTGCCAATAAGAGGACTCCTCTAATTCAATTCATAACTTCTAATATCATTTTTTAAATAATGAAGACAAAAAAGCTAGAGGTTGACCATTTACTCATAGCAATGTAGCTAAATAGTGGATTGGAGCTTCAGCAGGAAAGACCCCAAGGGGAAGGTGGACAGAGATTTCTTTGAAAAATTAGTAATTTTTGAATGTCTAAGTGTTCCCATTTCTCCTTTTGATTTATAGCATTTTCCCAACCACATATATCCTATATTCTGTTGATGAAATGATTAATTTTCAAACCCAAGAATCTTGATTAAAGCATTAATCACCATGTAGCAAATTAGCTTAAGCCTTAAGATAAAGAAAAAAAGTGTGTTAGTTTGTGTTGTCTATTTTCCAACTGATTGCTGCCTCTGCATGAAGAAAACAACACCTTAGGTGTGAAATATTAGCACAAAATATCACAGCATCTTGGTAAAATGTTATTTTCTACCCAAACACTTCTACCCAAAGTGTTTCAACCAACACTTCTACTATTTAAAAAGCTCTCATTTTCCTCAGTGGTTAATGTTCTTTGTACTTTAGTTTTAGTCTGAAAAAAAAAATCAGGCTCTCCCTGAAGAACTCTGCTGGGTAACATAAATCTGTACATTGTTAATGCTTAGGATTGTCAGACAGAAATAGCACATCTTTAAGATAGAAATGCCTCCATGCTAGAGATATTATTTGGTTGTGGAAATTTTGCCTTTGAAATGAAAGTTTAGATCTTTGCCTGATTAAAGAAAATTGATATCCCTGAAGCATAGAAAAATATGCTACAGAATAGAAGTAGAGGCTTTCATTAAATTAAATTTAATATAAACATTGGCAAAACTTATTCACACATTAAAATAAAATAAATTTGACATTTTGAAGTCTCTTGATAATTTATAATTTTATATTTATTGTAGAAATAATTTACTTTAGTTTAAAATAAATTAAAAAATGGGGATCCTCCCAAGAGGTGAATTAAATTATATTTTATAAAACTAAATCAATATTTTTACCCCATTCTGTTTATATGCCTATATGTTTTAGCAAGAAAGAAACATGTATTTGTAAAATTTGAGGACAGTTCTTCCCTTCCTAAATGTATTTTTTTTGTAATTATAAGTTATAAATGTTTTATGTCTTTTTTCAGAAGAGTAAAATAAATATTAAAAAAAATATGAAGACCCCGAGTCTGAAATGATGAGCTTTGCTTCAATAAAGAATTCATTATAAAATAATTCTTTGACTTCCAGTTAAAGAAGATTTACAAATTAATTTGACATTTTCTTTATAATAAGATTGATTCTTTGAACTTACTAAACACTTTTTGTTTGAAGAAACTCATTGTTTTTTTATAAAGTACTAAATGAAGACTTCAAGTACCTTAAGTGGGAGGATAAATTAATTGCTCTATTTCATAGGTTTGGAACAGACTGAGTGAAATATCTTTACAGGTTTATGGGGCAATGTACTTCACAGATCTACTGCCTTAATTTTCCTTTTAACTGGTCTCTGCACAGTCTCCAAAATGGCACTTTGACATAATCTCTCTCTCTCTCTAAAGATTTTATTTATTTATTTGCCAGAGAGGGAGAGAGCACACATACAAGCAGGGAGCAGCAGGGAGAGAGAGAAGCAGCTCCCCACAGAACAAGGAGCTGGATGTAGGACTCAATCCCAGGATCCTGGGATCATGATCTGAGCCAAAGGCAAATGCTTAACCCACTGAATCACCCAGGTGTCCTGCCATAATCTCTTAACATATTATGCAGGATGAGGCAAAGTTAGAACATAATGCTGGAATAGTGAGTGGAGAGTAAGGTAGAATTATAAAGGGGGGGCATTTAAGTGGAAACCTGAATTAACTGTTGGGCTGACATCTGAGGAGGGGAACAGCAGTCCAAATTGTGGTTTAAAGACCTGGGTCAGACCAGCTCTGTTTTTCTATGCAATTTTTGATTGGTCAGAGGGATGGATATTAGGTATCTTCAGACAGCGATAGCAGTGATTTGTGGTGGCAGCTCAGCAGCAGCATTAGAAAGAGTGCCTAGACCTAAAGGGGACAGCCCTCAGGAAGATGTGTCTGGTGTGAGCAATTCAGATGTCAGATATCTGAGATCTCAGCAAGGATTTAATCCAAGAAAGAAACTGTAGTTCCAGAAAAAACTGAGAAAGAAAACTCCAATTACTGCCCTTAAAACTAATCAATTCTTAAGTCCTACATTTGCAAGAATAGGAATTTACTTCCTGTCTTTATCAGGATGGATTTAGGTAGCAAGTGAAGTTTGGCATTATTCAAGATGACCGTGTTTGCCATTCAAGTAGGGCTGGAAAAAAGAGTCGTATCACTTGTGGCTTGTGAGGATGAAAGCTGAGGGGTTTAAGAAGAGTTTGCTTCCCTTAAGTTTATCTCCCAAAGCAGAACATTCTTAAAAGAAGAGACCCATTGGCACTCAAATTGTGGCTCTTTTTTTATTGCTTCCCTGAAGGGAAGGTATTGTTTCCCTGAAGGTAGAAACTCACTATGGTTCTGAAAAGGGACTTATGCTAAAATATAACTTTTCTAACTTTTTTTTTCTCTAATGCTAAGACTGAGTTGGATTATTTGATAGATAATCCTGGGAAATTTTTGTAATTAAATTTTACCTGCATTATATATAAGTTACATCTATATAACTTGAGAATTAATTAACTTTTGTGAATTAACACACTGACTAGTTTATAATTTTAGGAAAGATTTAATTTCCTTTTATTAATTGTCCCCAGATGCCAGTGGCCCCTAAATACTTTTGGTAATATTGACTCATAAACAACTGTACAGGAATACTCTTTACTTACCTAAAAGTATTTTTGAATTTTTAAAAAATTATGTGATATTTTGGAAGGCAGCTATGCTCACCACTATACCACCAACGCCCGCTTAAAAAATTATGTGATATTTTGAATTGGCAAGTTGAAGATTCAGATCATTATCTTTTCCTAAGACTGTATTTTTGAAATTGATTCTTTTTAAAACAAGACATCAATATGCCATTTAAAGAAAGATCTATCTTTATTATAAAGTTGAAATCATATTGAGTATGTACAATTTCAAATACTTCTATTTTCTCCAGATAATGTACAAACAGTGATTCTTATTTTTCCTAGATTCCATATTTGCAAAATTTAAAAAATATTTTATTTATTCATTTGACAGAGAGACACATACTGAGAGAGGGAACACAAGCGAGGAGAGTGGGAGAGGGAGAAGCAGGCTTCCCATGGAGCAGGGAGCCCAATGCCGACTCAATCCCAGAACCCTGGGATCATGCCCTGAGCCAAAAGTAGCAGCTTAATTACTGAGCCATCCAGGCACTCCTTCATATTTGCAAGTTGCATGCAAGTTAAGATCTTTCTTTAACCATAAGGTTAATACTGGCTGTGTTTACATGGTCATTCATAGACATGCTTAGAACAGTAAAAAATTTGAGTCACTCAATGCCCATCTTCCCAGCTGTGGCTGAAAACAATGATGTTCTGCCTTTTGGTTTCAGTTCTATTACTGTAAACAACTAGCCTTTCTGCCATCTAGTTTATGCCATATTTTTTTTTCTTTTGCATTTTTGTGCTTTCTGTTCATGATTTTGCTATTTCAAATGGCCCCCAGGTGTAGTGCTGAAGTGCTGTCTAGAATTCTTAAGCACAGGAATGCTGTGATGTGCCTAAGAGAGAATATATGGGTGTGAGATAAGCTTTGTTTGGGCATGAGTTATTGTGCTACTCACTGGAAGTCCAATGTTAGTGAAAAAACAATATATCATAAATAAATAGTCTTTAAACAGAAACACATGTAAAACAAGGATATGACTTATAAAAGTGTTGTTACCAGAGGCTCACAAGAAACAAACTCTGCATTTTGCCAATTCAGTGTTCATGGTGACTTGGTGAATATTCTCTGACTGCTTTCCTCTGAGACGGTATATATCAAAATTCCAGCTATTCCCAAATTGTTTTTTTTTAATCCAACAAAAGATCATAAAATAGTACATACATGGTTTGCCACAGCCAAGTTATTATCTAGCACATCATGTTTTTAAATTATTTTGGTTAACATATGATGTACTATTTGTTTCAAGGTACAGGTCTGTGGTTTATCAGTCTTAACACAATTCACAGCACTCACCATAGCACATACCCTGCACAATATCCATCACCAGCCATCCCATCCCTCACACCCTCCTCCCCCCAGCAACTCTCAGTATGTTTCCTGAGATTAAGAGTCTCTTATGGTTTATCTCCCTCTCTGGTATCATCTTGTTTCATTCACCTGTCCCTTCTCCTATGATTCTTTTTTTTTTTTTTTTTTTTAATTTTGTTGACTTTTTCCTTTACTGTGCAATAGCTTTTTATCCTGGTGAATTCTGAGTAGTTCATTTTTGCCCTTGTTTCCCTTGCCTTTGGTGATGTTTCTAGGAAGAAGTTGTTGTGACTGAGGTTAAAGAGGTTGCTGCCTGTGTTCTCCTCAAGGATTTTGATGGATTCCTGTCTCCATCCATTTTGAGTCTATTTTTGTGTGTGATGTAAGGAAATGGTTCAGTTTTCTTCTTCTGCATGTGGCTGTCCAGTTTTCCCAACACCATTTGTTGAAGACACTTGTCTTTTTTTTCCATTGGACCTTTTTTCCTGCTTTGCTGAAGATTAGTTGACCATAGAGTTGATGATCCATTTCTGGGCTCTCTATTCTCTACCATTGATCTATGTGTCTGTTTTTGTGTCAGTATAATACTATCTTGATGATGACAGCTTTGTAATAGAGCTTGAAGTCTGGAATTGTAATGCCACCAACCTTGGTCTCCTTTTTCAACATTCCTCTGGCTATTCACGATCTTTTTTGTTGTTGTTGTTCTATATAAATTTTAGGATTATTTCTTCCATTTCTGTGAAAAAAAGGTTGATGGTATCTTGATAGGGATTGCATTAAATGTCTAACACAAAATCTAACTCCACGATTCCCTATATGCCTTGACATTAAGTGACGTGGCTCTAAGACAGTCACCTGTCATCTTTGCCTGAAATTTGGTGCTGCCATATGCACCTTTTGTATTGCACCACAGAAAAAAAGATAATTAAAACCTACAGGCCCAATGAACTACCTCATAAAAACACGATGATTTATAATTCTCTTCTGAATTGAGATTAATGAAGTAGGTCTATTTGTTTGGATATGTCTGTTTTTGAGGTAGAGACTGAATTGATTTTTTTTTAATTTAGTTATTTTCAGAAAAACAGTATTCATTATTTTTTCACCACACCCAGTGCTCCATGCAATCCGTGCCCTCTATAATACCCACCAGACTGAATTGATTTTGAAGAGATTTATCAGTTGCCTCTGGACAGCTCCCCAGCAATGAAACCAGAGTTTAATTTTTTGGGAAAGGTTTACAGGTTGTCACCACCTACAGAGACTGTTTGAATTTTCCTGAGCAAAACACACTTATAATAGGGAAATGTTGTCAATGTTCTTTAGTTCCTATTAACTGCTACTAGAAACCATTAGAAATACAAAAATGTCTTGAAGCTGAGATCATTCTACTAAAGTACTGGAAATGGTCATGGTAATTTCAAGTTTAATGGGGGCATTAGCTTTTATGGAAGTGTCTCCTAGGCATTTATTTATTTATAGGGATCATCTTATTTAATTCTCATAGCAATCTGATGAAGTAGCTGTTGTCATTAACTTTTTCAGTTCAGGAAACTGAGTCTTACAGAGGTTCAGAAGCATATCTAATGTCATGGAGCTAAGCAGTCTGGGTGAGAGTGCAGATAGCTGACTCTGGAGTTAGCATTATTCAAAACACTCTTATACTCTACTACTTCATTTATACAGGTCCTTCCCAAATGTAGTGAGCCCCAGATATCTCACACAACAATTAAAAATATAAGGGCCTGTTAACATTAACCTGAATAATAGCATCTTGACATGTGGGCAATTCTAAAGCACATTTTAAAGAAATAAATGCTTCCAAGGGAGGTCCATGCCTTCCTCACCAATACTTTATTTTCCCTTCACAACCAGCACTAAGTGATTAACTGAAGTCAAAGTCTTTCCTTGAAGCTTGTCCTCCGTCTCTGTGCTGGCTTAGTTCCAAGTTACCCTGGGCTGCTTATCTGTAACAGATGGCTACCTTCCCTCTGACTCAGCTGCACTGGGCTTGTTCACCCTATTTAGGCTATCTGAAGCCAATGAAAAAGATGACTGTATTTTTCTTTTCAGGCATCAGGAGACCCTGGGTACATCCTCCAGCTTCCTAGAGAGACAGAGAGGGAGAGAAGGGAGAAATTGTTATTGAGGACATCTAGTTACAGAGGACATTAAACACCTGTGGTTTTTTTCCACCAACCTGAAAAACGGCTCATTTCACATGCATTTATCTCCAGTACCCCAATAGATATTTCAAAATGAAGAAAGGATATAGAATATTTGTTTCTATCTCTGTCTGCCTGTAGCTCTGCTTTGAATTTGTAAATGGCCTCAGAGTTTCCAGACTTATTTTCTTAAAAGATTCATACTACCTATACAGGCCAATAAATTGTAGACAAAATGAAATAGAAAACTAATTTTAATATGGTACTCCTGAAAAAACTCTGGATATGTTATGGACTGGAACAATTTTTAGAACTGACAAGTATAGTTACAGATGCTATAATGTCCTCTGAATTTTCAGAAAAATACCTTTCTATGAGTGGATAGAATGACAATGAGGAATTAGTAAAGAATTGTAATAATAATAGCAGCATGTGTTAAATCCTTCTGTGTCAGGTACAGTGTTGTGATTTGTAGATCATCTTAGGTAAAGCATTTCATCAGGGCTGGATTAAGACCATGTGCAGCCTCAGCCTCCTACAGTGTTCGAGAAACCCCTTTTGGAACAAAAATACAAAATTAGATATAGAAGTAAATATTTATTCAGGATGAGAAAAAATACAATAAATCAGTAATTTTTAAAAGTTCACAAATACACAAACATCACAAAACCCACAAAAACTGTTTTTGATAGAAGACTGATATCCTTTTCATGTGAAATGATGTTGCACTATCTTTTATCTGTAGAAAAAAAATGAGAATGCCTAGTATAAGATTTTAAGTAGGACATCACTTTGACATAATAATGCGTTTATGGACTGACAACTTTCTGAAGAAGGGGGGTGGCTGTGCTGTTAGAGACTGACATAGCAAATGCACTGATCACCTCTTTGCGGAAAAAAGGGATAATTAAACTACAGAGAAGGGTTAAGTTGAAAGGTAGGTAATACAGTTCATCTGGAGAATTAACCGCCTCTTCAGATGTTGCTAAGAAGTGTTCCCTATGCCTCCCTCTTGTCCATGGAATATGGAATGCACAGGAATCCTAACGGAGCTTCCTTCAGGCTCAGGCCATTCCCTTCTGAACAAATCAGTCTTTTGTGGTTAAGCCAGACCCTGACCCGGATGTGTTACGTGACTCCATATTTTATTATGTGACAGGTGAAAATAAGTCATGAGTACAAGTTTCTGTTCTTTACAAGGTAATATGGCAAACACATTGCTGTGGAATGTTCTATTCTCATGATACCCACTCCAGTCTAACCACCCAAACAGTTTTTGTTGGCATCAGCTCAATGGTCTTTTCAAATTACCATATACATATGTTTTCATTGAACCCTTACAGAATCCATTCCAGCAATGTATAAAATGAAAGAAAATAAAAAGAAAATGAATTTTGTAAGATAAAGGGTTTCTCTTTTTCCTTTTAAATAAAATGAGCGGGGAAGAGGCAGAGAACTTTTATGATCCAGTAATGGCCAAGATATGATACTCTCTAGCTCACAAATCAAAGAGCCACAAGCTGCAAAAGCTTCAGTTTGAACAGAACAGCTCAGGGCCAGGCAAAATGTCATCCTTTTTATAGGTTCAACAAAATTCTTCTGTTTTTCATCTTGCAACTCAGGCATTAGATCAGCTCTTCAAGTCCCTGGGATGTCTGGAATACTGACTTGTGTGCACTTTCTGAAACATAGGGTCAAGTGCGAATAAATGCTACAGAAAAAGAGGAAATAGCACTAGAGAGAGACCCAAAATGCCTGAGTAAAATTTTGACTGAAAGAATATCATGCAGAGTTCTTTGGTGTCACATAAATGCCCCCTAGGGCTTATCAACATGTGCACTCTCACTAATGAGAGTGGCCAGCTTAGAAGACAGTGGGGTCTGCAGACAGCATCATGTTACAGTCTGTTCTTAGTCACATTTAAAATTTAGTACTGAAGGATAAAACAGTCACTGAAGGCTTAATATTGAGAATAAATGTTTCAAAGAAAGAGCAGGCTTTGAACTCAACCCAAACTTCTTATCCACTTTTGTTTTCTGACTTCCATGATGACACCTGCAAGTCTGTTATCCCATAAGTATGCATTGAAAGAGTCTCCTTTTCTTAGTCATTGGATTTAAAGATTATAATATTTCTCTGTTTTTATTAAGTTTTTCCACTATGAAGCTTTGTTTTCGCATTTAAAAATAGAAGTGAGCAGAATTAGGTAATACTGTGAAAAGGAATGGTCTAATGTTTGATCATTAGGTATCCATGAACCAGATACACCTTAATTCACAATTACTTGTATATTCATTTAACAAGTAGTGGTTGAATACCCATGTCCTACTTCATATTTATTACTATACTGGTACATAGCCAAATTAATACTTCAAGATCCATATTTCATACATACATTGGAATGGTTTAAGTTTAAAAATTTGAAATCAGACTCCTATGCCTATGTGGACATTAATAGATTAAGTCTAGTAAATAATAAAAACTAAGGTTTTACATGTATGCAATTATTTGATAAATATCAATCAACTACCTTTTATGCATCCTACAGTGTGATACATACTCTAATAAATACAATTATGTAAAACACATATGTTTTCCCTTAAAGACAATCAATTCAAGAAAGTTTATTGTTTGTCATAAACAGTAATCACCATCACCATGGACTCAAATTATTGCTCTTGCATAGTGAACTAGTGAATTGTATACGGAAAAGCAAGTCTCTCTTCTGTCTCTCTGATAAGGAGCACATTGGATAAGAAATGATATTTATGCTGAGCACAGGATAGGTAAGCTTTAGAGAGGTAGAAATGGGGAGAGGACATTCTATTCATCATGAGCAGAGAGAGTGAGAAAAACTCAGAGTAGGTTCGGGACCTACTCTGAAGACCAGGTGACTTCAAATGGGTTTGTGTCAAAAGCTAATTAGGGGATGAAATTGGAAAAGTAGATTATCAAGGGATCAAGAACCCTGAGTGCCACGTTAAGGTATCTGGAATTTATCCTATGAACACTGAAGGTTAATCAAGGGAATTATATAAACAAAGTAACATTTTAGAAAAATATTTGGTTATTATAATATTCCAGCCATGAGGTGTTTAGCATGCAACCTGACGGTGAAAGTGAAGACTGTAAGGGAATCAAGCAAGAACTTTGAGAATTTTCTAGAAGACTTGATAACTTCCCAAGTGTCAAAATGAACTACAAGGGTCTTGAGTTAGATGACTGGAAGTATGATTAACATCTTTTTAGGGTCTAGAAGATATTACTTGTATGTTTTTCTGACTACAGGTATCTTGAAATTTTCCCTCATTGTGTTCATCAATGCACTTTGGAGATGGGCCAAAACTATACTGCCTTTTAGCTAATGACATTATTAAGGCATTTATTATGACACTGGCACAGGGATTATTAGGAATGTTTCATATTTAATGTTCAAAGCATACTAGTGAAGTCATCATTTTTCTTTTTATTTTTCTTTTATTTTCTTTTCTTTTTACAAATTAAGAAATGTACCCTCAGAAAGAGAGAAAGAATTCCCAAAGTCTCTGGAAGGGATTAAGACTCAGGTAACCCTTTCCCTCTCCATCCTTACTCAGGGTCAGGTATGTTTCATTGTTGCTTTGTTGGAAATATAGCCCTGTATGATTTTAGGAGTGCGGGTTAGAGTTCAGCATCATATTGTGTGGTTATGTATCATTTTACTGTCAATTAAATCATATACCACATGTGTTACTTCTGAAATTATTTAATTCAGATATTGCTATTGAAATTATAAGTAGTATCTATCACCAAAAATTCACTCAATACTCTGGCCTTCCACACATTGGCTTATCAAAACTATTCTCTGAATGAAATACATTCATGAATTAGAGCAGAACCATAAAAATATAGCATCAAGTTCAGAAAAGAATACTGTAGGGAGAGGTATGGTCTTCATCCATGTTGTCTTGGGCTGGGTTCCCTGAAAGTGAAGTTTAAGGAGGGGATATGTGAACAGGCAATTTTTTCCCATTAATTTCAGGTATACCTGAAATTATATAATGATTAGATAAATATACAAATTATAAAATAATCACCACAGTAAGTCTAGTCAACATCCAGCACCACACATAGTTACAAAATTTTTCTTTCTTGAAATGAGGACTTTTAAGATTTACTTCTAAACACCATTTCAAATATACAATACTATGTTATTAACCGTAGTTACCATGCAGTACTTTACATCCCCCAAAACTTATTTATTTTATTACTGTAAGTTTATACCTTTTGATAACCTTCATATATTTTACCAACTCTCAAACCCCCACCTCTGCAGTGACCAGTCTGTTTCTGTCTCTATAAATTTGGCTTTTTGTTGTTATATAATTTTGGCTTTTTGTTGTTTTTTGTCCTTAAATTCCACATATCAGTGGCTATATGTATGTGTGTGTGTGTGTGTGTATGTATATAATATATATGGTCTCACTGTATATATAAAATATATTTAAATATATAAACTATATATAGTTTAATATAGAATATATTTATATAATATATATTTATATAATAAATATGTAATTATATAAACTATATAAAATATATAGTATTTATCCTTCTCTGGCTGACATTTAGGTGGTTTCCATGCCTTGATTATGGTAAATAACGCTTCAATGAATAGGGGTATAGATATCTTTTTTAGTTTTTTAGTTAGTGTCCACATTTGCTTCAGATAAATACCCAGAAATGAAATTACAGGATCACATGGTAGCTATATGTTTAATTTTTTTAGGAAATTCTATATTATTTTCCAAAGTGGCTATACCAGTTTACATTCACACTAACAGTGCAGAAGGGTTTCCTTTTCTCTACATCCTCATCAACCCTTGTTATTTCTTGTCTATTTTATGATGTCCATTCTAGAAAAATGAGGTGATATCTCATTGTGGCTTTGATTTTCATTTCTCTGATGATAAATTATGCTGAGCATCTTTTCATGTACCTATAGGCTATCTATATGTATTCTTTAGGAGAACATTCATTCAGATCCCCTGCCCATTTTTTAAACTGAATTTGTTTTGCTATTGTGCCATATGAATTTTAAATATATTTTAGATATTAACCTCTTGTCAGATATATGATTTGCAAATATTTTTTCCCATTCAATAGGTTGGTTTTTTAATATTGTTGATGGTTTCCTTCAGTGTGCAGAAACTTTTAGCTTGATGTAATCCTACTTGTGTATTTTTGCCCTCCCCTTGCTTTTTTTGGCTTTGCTTCTAGTGTCAAATCCAAAAAAAAATCATCACAAAGACTAATGGCAAGCTTAACATATATGTTTTCTTCTAAGTTTTTTTGCTTAAGTCTTTAATCCATTTTGAGTTGATTTTTGTGAATGGTGCAAGATAGTAATCTCATTTAATTATTTTTTCCTCAAGATTTATTTATTTGAGGGGTGGAAGGGCAGAGGGAGAGGGACAGAGAAACCCAAACACTCTGTGCTGAGTGTAAGCCCAACATGGGGCTCGATCTCATGACCCTTGTTTTAGGCTCAGGTCATGGTCTTAGGGTCATGCTTAACTAACTGCACCACCCAGGTGCCCCTTATTTTATTTTTTTGCATGTGACTATTCAGTTTTCCCAGCACCATTTTTTGAAGAGAATATCCTTTCCTCATTGTATATTGTTGGCTCCTTTGTCATAGATTAATTGACCATATATCTATGGATTTATTTCTGGGCTCTCTTTTTTGTTTCATGGATTTATGTGCATGTTTTAATGCAAGTATCTTACTGTTCTGGTTACTATAGTTTTGTAATATAGTTTGAAGTCAGGAAGTGTGATGCCTCCAGCTTTTTGCTTTTTTCTCGATTGTTTTGTCTCTTTGGGTCCTTTTTGGTTCCACAAAAATTTTAGGATGGTTTGTTCTATTTCTCTGAAAAATGCCACTGTCATTTAGATAGTAGCATTGTTGAATCTGTGGAATACTTTGGATATTATGGACATTTTAACAATATTTCTTTCAATCCATGAGCACAGAGTATCTTTCCATTTATTTGTGTCTTGTTTCATTTCTTTGGTCAATGTTTTGTAGTGTTCAGTAGGTCTTTTACCTATTTGGTTAAATTTATTTTATTTTTTGATGCAATTGTAGATATGATTGTTTTCTTATTTTTCCCTCTGATAGTTCCTTATTAGTGAATAGAAAGACAATTGACTTTTGTATATTAATTTTGTATCCTGTAACTTTATTGAATTTAATTAGTTTTAACAGTTTTTTGGTGGATTTAGTGTTTTGTATGTATGGTATCATATCAATTACAAATAGAGACAGTTTTACTTCTTTTCTGTTTTCGGTGACTTTTATTTCTTTTCTTTTCTTTTTCCAACTAATAGCTCTGAGTAGGACTTCTATTGTTATTTTGAATAAAAATGGTGAGAGAGTTAGCATCCGTATTGTGTTCCTAATTTTAGAAGGGAAGCTTTAAGCTGTTCATCACTGACTATGATGCTAGTTGTGGGCTTGTCATATATAGCTTTTATTATGTTGAGGTTAAGTTCCCTCTGTAGCCACTTTCTTGAGAGATTTTATCATGAATAAATGTTGAATGAGAGGTTTTTTTTTTGACATGTTTTTCTGCATTTATTGTAATGATTTTTATCCTTCATGTTGTTAATGTGGTCTATCACCCTGATTGATTTGTGGATGTTGAAACCCTTGCATCCCTGGAATAAATCAAATCTAACTGTGGTGTATGACCATTTTAATATATTATTGAATCTGGATAACTTATATTTTCTTGAGGGTATTTTCATTTATGCTCACAAGGAATACTGGCCTATAATTTTTTTTTTTCTCTTGTAGTTCCTTGTCTGCTTTTGGTAGCAGGGTGGTGCTGGCCTCATAAAATGAGTTTGGAATTATCTCCACCTCTTCAATTTTTTTTGGGAAGAGTTTAAGGATTGCTGTTAATTCTTTAAATATTTGGTAGGCTTCATTATTGAATCCATCTGGTCCTGGACTTTTGCTGGGAGGTAAAATTTATCAAGTGAGTGCTGTCAGGGGAAGCCTGCAGTGAAGTGGAGGGAGCATCAAAGAAAAGAAGAAAATTTGATCCTGTTGGGAGACATGGGCGAAGATTATGCCTGAAAGTTGATTCCACCCTGAAGCAGAGGTACCCTCACATTGTTAGTCCTCGGCTATAAGCCAGTCTGGGCATGGAGTCTGGTTTAGTATAATCCACACCTTCTAGGGGTGGGAAGGAAGCTTTAGCCTTTCAAGAATACCTTGCTGGAGAAGGCTGAAGGTGTGGTTCACCAAACCAGTAAAAGAGATCCTAAGGGATGTGTGCAGGCTACAACATCATCTGCCTCATGAAAAAAACAAAACAAAACCTAGAAATAGACAAATTCAGAGTTAATTTTCTCATATGTACAACAAGTTTCTTTTCTCATAATTGTGACCAGTTTCAGAAGTAGTAAATAGTTTCTTACTTTGGTGCTAAATCCACTTGATTGTCAAAGGTGTCCTGAAGTTTATGTTAGGGTATCTATTGAGGCCTTATCTATCAAACAGCACATGTCCAACATCAGGCATTGATCCCAGCCCCACTTCCCCAAATCTCTCATCATTTTCTCATTTTATTTAATGGCATTGCCAACCATTATGTTGCTCAGGTTAGAACCTAAAAATTGTGATTGATTTTTCACTTTGACTCAAATCCCACATTCTATCAAGAAACCCTATTTGCTTTACTTCCAAACATGTCCTGATTCTAAGTCCCCTTTCACTATCTCTTCTGTTACCATCTTTGTCAAAAACATCACCTCTCATCTGGATTATCGAATAACCTTCTAACTAGTCTTCCTGCTTCTGCCCCCTGCCTGTTACAGTCTATTCTCAAATAGTAGCCAGAGTGATTTTAAAATGGTGTTATTGGGTCTTTAGAAATTCTTCTCATTTGATCAAGTGAAGTTCAAAGTCTTACCAAGATCCACCAGCCTTTAAGTGACAGAGGCTTTATACTCCCATCTTTTAGGTATTACCTCTTTTCTTCCCATCACTCAATCCAATCCAGCTACACTGCCACTCTTGCTAGGCTTCCAGCACATGAAGCATATGCCCAACTCAGGCCTTTTGCATTTTTGACCCTTCTTCCCAGAACACGCACACACACACACACACACACTCTCTCTCTCTCTCTCTCTCTTTTTTTTTTTTACAAATTTTTTTTTAAAGATTTTATTTATTTGACAGAGAGAGATCACAAGTAGGCAGAGAGGCAGGCAGAGAGAGAGGAAGGGAAGCAGGCTCCCTGCCCAGCAGAGAGCCCGATGTGGGACTCGATCCCAAGACCTTGGGATTATGACCTGAGCCGAAGGCAGAGACTCAACCCATTGAGCCACCCAGGCACCCCCATCTCTGTCTCTCTCTTCCCAGCTACCTGTTACCTGCTTCCTTTAGGTTTCTGATCAAATGTCATCTCTTAGTGACATAAAATACAATTGTGCTTCTAAGCACTCCTTATAATCTTAAAATGCTTTAGGTTTCTTGGTAGTACTTGAGTATAACCATTTGAAGTATTATGTAGTAGTTTATTTTCTGTCTTACCATTATCCAAAGGCCTAGAATTTATTTTGTGGATGCACAAAACCTAGGAAGGTTTTATCACCTACCAAATGCTCAATAAATATTTTGTGATCGAAGTAATGAATGATACAAATAACACACGTTTTGTGGGAAGATTGTAGTATATAATTAGTAATTCCTGCCACAGCATCTTAAGTAACAGAAAGGCCAAGGCTTTAATTTTGTTTGCATTCCTATAAAATTGTACATTTGGAGTAGAGTACCTGACTAAATTTAGATACAACATTCAGTCTAGAAATGTATATATATAATAATGCATGTTTATGCACAGATAAATGACAACTGAAGGATTCATAAATGTTGGCAATTAGAGACACATTGAGATATAGCCAAGTAAAAGGGAAAATTAAAATGGAATATAGTATAGGTTAGAATATAGTAATGCTCAATAAATGTAAACAGATTGTTTTACCATATATATTAATTAAGGCATTTTTTACTACCAATAAGAAAGGACAAAAGAATAAGTAGAAAGATGGGAGATATAGGAGGAGATTGGCTGAAGAATTTTGCAAGTAGAGCAATCTGGCAAGCTGTTTTTGTTACACCTAGAAATAATGAAAATTCCTCAGGGTTTACTTGTACTTTAATTTTTGGATTATGATCAAATACATCTATAGCCAGATATAGATTAATTTTCTACACTTGAAAGATCATATATAATTCTGTTTCTCTGTCAGCATCAAGACAGCTTCTTCATCATTTTTATTGACTTTCAAGTGATGTCTAACTTAAAAAATTACTTTTCAGTCTATATATGCCAATTCAACTCTCAAAAGGAAAGTAAAATGCATATTTTAACAAAATAAAGATATTTTTAAAAGTCTCACATTGAATATTTCAAAAAAATAGTTTGTCCGTGTCATTATAAAAACTGAAATTTTATAAATTAGTCTGTTAAAAAAATGTTTGGAAGCCAAATATTCACGGTGAAATGCCTTAGTCATTTGAATTGAAATCAACTTATTTCATACAATCTTAGAACATTTTTATTTAATAAAAATAAAAGTGATGACAGTCATTCAGGTCCGAAAGAAAACATGAGTATACAATGCATTGTGTTAGACTCTAGAAAACACTAGAGATGAATAAAACCTGGTGTTTTCCCCCACCACAGTGTTGATGCCCTAGTGAGGGAAACAAATTAAAAGTCTGTTTTAAGGGGCGCCTGGGTGGCTCAGTGGGTTAAGCCGCTGCCTTCGGCTCAGGTCATGATCTCAGGGTCCTGGGATCGAGTCCCCATCGGGCTCTCTGCTCAGCAGGGAGCCTGCTTCCTCCTCTCTCTCTCTCTCTCTCTGCCTGCCTCTCTGCCTACTTGTGATCTCTCTCTGTCAAATAAATAAATAAAATCTTTAAAAAAAAAAAAGTCTGTTTTAATAAAATATGTCAAGAAATAAATGGGCATGTTCTCATTGTACTATCCAATCTAAGCCTATTTAGGGGTGTGGGACAGGGGTAGATGATGTCTGAACTGGAATTTGAAGAATGTTAAAGTAGCCAGAAGAGAGATAGGGAGGCATCATAAACAGAGGATCAAGATGTACAAAGACACTGACCCACTGAAAGTAAGGGATGTGAAAAATTACAAGAATTAAGCATAATTTCATGGGTGTGGCAAATTAAAGATGGTCACAAAGTCTTTTACTGTTCTCCTTTTGAGAAGTGGAGTCAATGTCTCTCTTTGTCAATTCTGTAATCTTTTTCTCTGTGAAAACTCATATATGATGAAAAACATCATATATGATGGAAGTGACACGGTGCTTATTTCTGAATCAGGTCTTACAGGACTGCCACCTCCACTTACCCCAAACTGGAATATTTGCAGCTGAGCAAACTAGTCACCATGTAAAGAGCATGATTATCTTAATGGAAAACTTCATGGAGATGCCTGAGACTATGCGGAGAGGATGAGGGACTCAGCTGAACCTGGCCATCCATACATCTCCAACAAGGTCCCAAGAACAAGAATAAAATCCTCCTGGACCTTCTGGACCAGACGAGTTGGACACCATCAAGTGACTGACTGTAGTCAATGCTGGAATCACCTAACTGACTTCTTACACAACTCCCGATTCCATACAATTATGAGATATAATATAATGAATGTTGTTTAAAGCCATTGATTGTTTGCTTGGTTTGTTTAAAGATATTGAAAACCAGTTCAGTGGAATATGAAGCAGAAGAACAATGCAAGTACAAAAAGATACAAGGCCCAAGATTCTGCTTAAAGGATTTTGGATACTTCATCTTACGTTTCCAAGTCTAAAATAGTAAAATTACCACACGATGCACATACACGCAGAAGGTTCACCAGTTTATCATTTGTCAAACAAATCCATTTAAAAAATCACTACTGTATTCTGTCAACATAATTTTGGTAAGGGAAATTTAAGTGCAAGAAACTTGGACAGACAGAATTGTAAAGTACTGACAGTAGTCAAGTTTATAACGTTTATTATGTGTCAGCCACTTCTTTAGGTGTTTTGCATGAATTAATTCACTTCATCTTTATAAAAATCCAATAAGGTAAGTAGTGATATTCACTCAATTTTATAAATGAAGAAACTGAGTCATAGAGAAGTTATAAAACTTGGCAAGACAACATAGCTAACAAGTAACAAGAACAGGAATTCAAACCTAGACAGTCTGGATCTGCTATGTATGTGACAGGGGCACTTTCTTGTTTCTTGTAGGAAACAGCTGTATTTTCAGCAAATCTTTCTCTGACATTTCAATCTAGTTCAGGCTACCATATTAAACTAGTGATGCTATGGTCTTTTTTATAGTTCTTAAATCGTGTGTGTAAATATAGGGTGTGATGAGGAGATCTGTCTTCTTCAATTGACTGTGAAGTCTTGAGGGAGAGGCAGAGGTACTTTCCTTTTTCCTTATCATTGTTTCCCTCATGCTTATCCAGTTGACCATCACATAGGCACTCAACAAATACTTGCAAAATGACTGGATGAATGCACTAATGATGGAATGATTTCTTAAACTGAATAAGCTGGCATGTAGGAAAAACTGTATTATCCCTATTATTAGCATGTTTTCATGGATATGTGAAAACTTGAAAACTGCTGCTTGTTCTCAAGACAGGTTGAAAAAAATGTTAAGAGCAAGTGAATTCTTTACAGGGACCATGGATCAGACCAGATATGAAGTAAGGGAAGAATTGAGGAAAGGCTGGGCAACAAGAGCAAGCTGACAGAGGCATATTAAAAAAAAAAAAAAAGGAAAGAAAGAAAAAAAATTTCCAGTTAGTAACTGTGGGAAGAAGGGGGAATGACACCCTGCTAACATCTTTAAAGTCTAGTGATAAATGAGTAGCAAAGTGAAAATGACAGTTCAGTGTATAAGAAAGAGTTCAACAGAGAAATCAGGAATCAGACATTTAAAGGCATCAGGTATAAGATACTCCGAGGAATCAAGGTAAGTCCCCAGTGAGGAATTGATGTTTAAGATGAGACACAAAGGCTGACTCTGAGATAACTAGATGAATGGTGGAGAAGTGAGTGTCCCAGTGGAGGGACCAGCATTGCCAAATCTGCAATACACAGAAAAGAATGACTTGCTCAAGACAGTGAGATGGTGGATATATAGATTAAGAGTGTAGAAAGTTGGCCTGGAGAGTTAGAGAGAAGTCAGAATGCTGCCAACAGTGTAGTAGATGTTAGGATGTTGTTCTTTTCTTAAAAGCTGTGTGATACAATTGATGGGTTTTAAATAACGGAGTGACATGCTCTGGTTTGCTTATTTTCTCTGTGATTGCACATCTGGGAACAGATATGATTTTACTGAGTA
Organism: Neogale vison; assembly: GCF_020171115.1. NCBI lineage: Eukaryota > Metazoa > Chordata > Mammalia > Carnivora > Mustelidae > Neogale > Neogale vison. The sequence goes on from NC_058099.1 coordinate 55,429,202, forward strand.
TATGTTATCAATAGGTGAGTTTGCTTGGCAACAGAGATGCAAAGAATCAAAAGATAACATCATGATCTGACCAGGGTATCAGGACCTGTACCAAAATAAATAAATAAATAAATAAATAAATAAAAAAAATTAAAATGCTTGTATGACCTTTTAGTGTGTGCTAAAGGATAGTGTGTGATAAAGGACATGGGAACATGAAATAGGGACAGTGGATTAAGGCTGGAAAGACGGTTGGAAATGAGAGACAGAAAAAGAAAATAGAGATACTAGAGGGAATGGGAAAAGCCCTACAGTTGAAGCAAAATTGAATATGAAAGTCCAGAATGAGAAATGTATAGAATCTTAAATCAGTCTGTGCTCCTTATGTTATGCAAAGAGAAGGCAGTTGTTCCTTGATCTTAGATTCTATGTCTAAGATCCCTGGGATCAAAACACTTAAATGGGAGCTTTAGGGTGTGGAAGGACAGCAATTTTTTTTTTTAATGGACTCATTGCTCTTATAACTTGATGAATGTTTCCTCTGTATGCAGGAGATAGAGATTTGCTACTGTATGATTAAGTGTTCTGCCTCTGGCTCCTTGGCATTGTGCCCTAAGCTCAGGTCTTCACATTTTTTTAAAATGCTTTTATTTATTTATTTATTTACTTACTTACTTACTTACTTATTTGAGAAAGAGAGAGAGCACAGAGGGAGAGGGAGAAGCAGACTTTCTGCTGAGCAGAGAGCCCGACAAGGTGCTCAATCTCAGGACTCTGAGACCATGATGCCAGACAAAGGCAGATGCTTAACTGACTAAGCTAACCAGGCATCCCTGGTCTTCACATTTTCTAAGAATAAAATTGAGGCCAGAAGAACTCAATCTTGTCCTAGCTTTTCTGTAAGATGAATAACTAAGTATTCTTGTTGCCCAGCCTTTTACTAATTAATGACTAAGTGAACTTGGGTAAACTCTTCAATCTCTCTGTCTCCCTTTATTACTTTGTATGATGAGGAAGGTGAAATAGATGAGCTCTAATGTGTCTTCCATTTCTGACAACATTTCCATATTTCTACTGTGCAGTCTGGGCCAAGAGAGGTTGAACCTTTTTGTGTATCGTTATTCTTTAATGATGATTGTCATCATAATTGCCTTCTTTCATGAAGTCCCAATTCTATAGCAGCCTTTGTATTTAATTCCTTCACTTCATTTTCATTCTTTTATTCATTTAATCTCGACCATATTAGTTATTTTATGTTCAGGAAATTGAGGTTAGATGACATTAAGTCCTTACTCAAGGTCATACAACTAGTAAACGACAGAACCAAGCTTTTAACCTGGTTTTCTATGATTCTACAGCTATTCATATTTGTAGGTGCTACAATGGCATTAACTTAAACTTTTTTTTAATATTGCAATGTTAACTGAAATTAAAATGGATTTTTAGCAGAGCAGCTAGTGTGGTATGAATCTACTATTACTTTGATTCAGAAGAAAATCTTACTCAGCTTCACACATAGTATGAATAATGGCATCAAAAATGTTCAACATAAATCACCCCCAGACCTAAGGCCTGGATTAGTATGGTAATGTGTAAGCTGTTGCAGTATTTTACAGCTAGAAATAAATGGCAAACATAAAAATGTGTATTTAAATGTGGATGGATGTGCCTAGAGAGGCACTGAAGGCACTACTAATATTATCCACACTTCTTTATCCATGGAGGATGGATGCCCTTTGGAGTGAGCAGTGAGGTGGGATTGTCTTGCTGCTGAGCCTAAAGCAATAGGGTTCTGAGGCCAGATGAATAGAATCAAAGAGTGCTCTAAAAAGCCTAGAAGAACTGAGATCCCTGGAGAATGGCCGTGGCATTGCAGTTATTAGGTATCTGATGGCCCAAACCCTTGATAAACCAGTACAGGTGAAATCCAAAGTCAAAGCCAGCCTAGAGGAAACATCAGAAGAGTAGCATTCAAATGCTTTCATGTTTAACCCTCAGTTAAGAGTAGAAAAAAATGCCAACAGAGCACTCGGGGTTGTGGGGGGGACCTGTGTAAGCAATCTATCACAGTGGGCTCTGGCTGGTTTGAAAGTCTCAGCTTCTCTAAAGAGATGGGCAAGTGTGGGTTTGACAGAAGAGAGATGTATTAGATCCTGTTTGGCTTGTCCCTACCCCCTAAATTTGGTGGTAGGAGGTTGGCAAAGAAGAAGAAAACAAAAACAAGTAAAACAAATGGTCCCAATAGGAATCAAGAGTCCTTTGAAATTGATTATTATTTTTTAAAATTTAAATTTAAACTTTATTTTGTTGGCATATGGATCCTTGCTCAGGCTCACTCTCTCTTTCTTGCTCTCTCTTTTTCAAATAAATAAATAGAATCTTTAAAAAATAAAAATAAAATAAAATGGCATATATAAATAATCACCCCATAAGCATGCATTAATACCCCAGTGTGTGTACCAAGAGCTAGAGTTCGATATGTTTGTTTGAGCCACTTCTCGTAAGATGTATACCAAAATTTCAAGGTGAAGTTTCCTGTGCAAAACAAAATTGTGTCCTATTTCAACTACAAAGCAACCCTATTCTGGTGAGGAAAATAAAGTAATAAGAAAATTACTGTGACATTTATTTGTATCTAAATTTTAGATTTAAAAATGTGATACTACAATATACTTGTTCCTTAATTTTAGTGGCATATTTCAAATGATAAATGCTGTTAATTGTTTTTGAGTGATACTTTGTCTTCTGATACAAATCAACCCAAACGCCTATCAAGATTTAAAACATGATCATCACCCCCAAAAAGTTTCTTTATGCCCCTTTATATGAATTTAAATTTTTCCCAGATGATTTAATTTGCTTATTGTGTTTCAATATTCAACCTGTCTAAATTGTTTTCAGCCTTGATTTTTAAATTTGTATATCATGCATAACATCTAGCTTAGTGCCATTTACCTGTGTTTTGTGTGTGTGTGTGTGTGTACAGCAAAAGATGTCGATTAAAGAAGTAAAAATAGTCAAAATTAGCAAGTTAAAACAGAAATCCCTCTGATATATGACTGAAAATTTCTCCTTAGTTGCCACTGATTCATTGTTATACAATGGGGTCTTATCCTTTGCAATGGCTATGTAGATAGCACAAGAAACTTGGTAAGAGATTATTTAATGAAATAGTTAAATATCAAAGTAATCTGATACTATGAATATTGTTCAGGCATTTTATTGTATAACTGAATTGGATTCAGACATTTTTAATGTATCCTAACTGTTGATAAATTTATATATTTTTTAGAATAATAAAATATCAGACTTGGAAAGAAACTAACACATCATCTGGCCCATTGCTTTAGCAGACATTTTAAATATTAATTTTCAACTTCAGAATGAGTGATCTCATTGTTCCTTCCTGCATGTCTCTGGAAATGCAACTTGAGCTCTTTATGAGGAAGCTCATTTTAGTGAGTCAGATGGTTTATCTTCATTGAATTATGAGGTTTTACCCTTACTATCACATGTCACAAGGATCTAAAGTATATATAGGGTAAAAAAAAAAAAAGTATTGTTTATACCTGAGAAATAGATGCTGAAATTTGAATAATAAAATGTCATTAAAAAGAACACTCTTTATAATTATTACATGACCTAGTGACAGGTTAGTGTCATTAGAGGTGCAAAATACCATATTTTTAAAAATTAGTCATCAGTTATGGAGAATGTTCCTTAAGGTTTTATATTTTGTACCTTTTAAATTTGCTCATAATTCCTTAATTATTAAGAGAGATTCTTGATTTACTCCACTTTTAGGTGAAACTTATAATTTTTAACCCAGGCTTAGCAATTTGTACAATAAATTATCTCTGCTAATCACAAATGAAAATGTTTGTAAGTAAGAAATTTGCTAATTTGCATCAGATTATAAAGCTGTCCTCTAGGTCAATTAGTAGTAATTTATAACTTTAAATATACCAAAAATTCAAGGAAAGAATGCATTGGTACCTCTCATTTTTAGAAAATCTAAGTATAAATAAATGCCACAGTAATTTTTTTAATTGCTTTATTTTCCTGACTTGAATAGGTATTGAGTATAATTGAAATTAGATACCACTTTCTTTATAGGAAACTGCATTAGGAAGGTTTGGCATACATCTCTTGTAAACTGGTTCAAACAAGAAATTTACCATTTAAATCCATCCATCAATTTGTCATGCAAATAAATAAAGGCTTATTGCATATAAACACTAAATACTACTGAAATAATGAAACATACTGCTACTCTATTGATCAGTTTTGTGGATAAAATTATGGTACAAGCATGGGAAGGTATCACTTGAATGGACTGAAACAAACCTAAGACTGCTTAGACCAAGGTTGAAATTCAATATGTTCAATTTTTTGCCAGCAGCCCAACAACTTTATCTTTTGTCACAATGTACACCAAAAAGATCATATATCTCTTGTGCACTTATGTCAGGAAAAGCACCACAACCTACTTATCATACTTTCAAAACACTTAAGAAAACAAGGCAAATCCCCCCAAAGTAATTCAGCTTTGGGTAAGAGTTTTATTATTGCAATCAATTGCAATGTTGTCAAAACTGACAAATTGAAGTTCCTGATTCCCTGACTCATAACTGAATCTCCTAAGGCAAGGAGGGTAATGTGCTCCTGGTCCTTGGTGATTTTCATATACAGCTTTGAGAATCAGTTACACAAGGGTTAAGCAGGTGAACTGTAACATAAAAAGACCATCAAAAGTGTAGACTTATTTTAAAACTTGATCTAACACAGGATAGCGGAAATATTTTGAGATAAAACATCACATTGAAAATACAATAAAACCAATCCAAAAGAAAACATTCAATAACTATTTAATACAGGGCAATTAAAATATCACTCTTTGCCGTGTTCCCGTTTCATATGCTTAGTGCTATGGTAGTGATTTGATAAAGTCATTGATGATTATATAGTTGCAAAATGTCGCAGCACCATGGAAGACTTCATGTAAACATGCCAAGGTAACTTTTCCAGTACATTCTGGACTGTAAGTGTTTCAGACTTGTGTATGACTTCAGATCTTATTCCATTCTTAACATTTGGAGGTGTGAGTAGCAAAATATTTTTTCTCCCTTTTTCTGGAATGATATAATATCTTGCACACTTTCCTTACCACAACACTTCTTAGAGTGATATGGTATTATGTATATATTCTTCTTTGGTGTGTGAAAAACATCAAAACAGAGCTAATGTCTTATTTATCACTGTGTTCTCACACCAGGCTAACATAGGACAGTGGGAAGTCCTCAGTGAAGTTGAATCAATGAATGGAAATGAAAATGAATGAATGAATGAAAATATGGAGTATGTAATATAGTGTGTGGTAAATGACATCAATGATTCCAATTTGTCCACCTTCCTTACACTTTTTCCCAGAAGTGTACCAGCAAATGTATAACAACTGGCTCTCAGAAACAGACAAACAAACCCTCTGGTTTTAGTATTTGCTATTTGGATGCTGTAAACACTCCTATCATGGACAATTTTAAGCTACCAATATAACATCACTGAATTCAGAGCAGAGAAGAGATCAGCCTTCATGAGTCAACACAAACTGGCTCCAGCACACCACCACCTCTTTTTTCTGTAATATGTATTTTTTAATTGAAATTATCTGGTACTTATTTTTTCTTTCTTTCTTTCTTTCTTTCTTTCTTTCATCATGTTCAGTTAGTCAACATATACTACATCACTAGTTTTTGATGTAGGGTTCAACAATTCATTAGCTGCGTGTAACACCCAGTGCTCATCACAAACACGTGCCTTCCTCAAAACCCATCACCTAGTAAACCCACTCCCCACTGCCCTCCCTTCTGCAACCCTCAGTTTGTTTACTGGAGTCTGGAGTATCTCATGGTCTGTCTCCCTCTCTGATTTCTTCCCAATCAATATTTCCTCCCTTCCCCTGTGGTCCTACCAGCTATTCGTTATTTCCATGTATGAATGAACCCATATGATAATCGTCTTTCTCTGCTAGACTTATTCACTTAGCATAATCACCTCCAGTTCCATCCATGTCAATGCAAATGGTAGGTATCCATCCTTTCTGATGGCTAAATAATACTCCATTGTAATAAGTCTTCTTATTTTCTCCCATCGTAAGCAGAGATTACTTCTTCACTACATTGGGGTTGGGTTTGTTCATATGACTTGCTTTAGAAAATGAAATGATAGTGGACAAACAAATGCTTAAAGTGTGCTTGGGCATTTATGTTTGGTCCTAACCTCTGCAGGACTATCACTCTCAGTGCATGCTGAATATTCCCACTTAGCTCCCTAGAGAGCTATTATCTCCAACTGAAGATATATTTTTGTTAAAGACTTTATTTATTTATTTGAGAGAGAGGGAGAGAGAGCACAAACAGACAGAGCAGCAGGCAGAGGGAGAGGGAGAAGCAGGCTCCCCAATGAGAAGGGAGCCCAATGTGGGGTTCGATCCCAGGAGCCCAGGATCATGACCTAAGATGAAGGCAGATGCTTAATCATGACCCATCCAAGTGCCCCATCCAACTGCAGACATCTTAAATAGAATTTATCCTCTTCTTATTAAAAGTAGCTTCTGCTTTCATTTCTATCATTGGCTCCATCACTCCTCAATTAAGAAAAAATCTAAATCTTGAAATAATATTTTATTGTTTTTCCTGAGTCTTCAATTCCATTATAATTTAGCCATATAGCTCTCTTGACTTTATCTAATATTGATGTTATTCATTAATATTTACGATTCTTCCTAAGGAAGGTAGTATTCTACCTCCCCAGCTTTTTGAAACTAGATATGGCTTCATGACTTGTTTTGTTTTGACCCATGTAGCTTGAGCAGAAAACTGGTGTGTTACTTGTATGTAATATAAACATCCAAGCATACAATTTAGGTGATGCTTAGGACTGAGGCAACAAGCATGGATAGAGATCTATACGTTATAAATTGTGAAACAGAAAAAAAGTAGATCCAGGTATTAGCAATTCCTCATACATAGTTTAGATACCTTATTCCTGGATCTTTTGTTGAATAAGACAAAACTACCCTTTATTTATTTAAGGCCTTAGTGAGATTTTCTTTTTTGAACACATTGCTAGCTAGTACATGCATTAGACCTCACGTTCTGAAATCTGGCCTGGTATGATTTCTATCTTTTCATCACATCTTAGTCTTTTGAAGTCCAAAAATAGGAAAAAGCCTATTCCACTGTGTACTAAAGTTAAGAGTCCCATTTGAGCCTAAACAACCATTTGCATATTTTTTCCTTTAATTTCCTGCTACATTGCAGTAGAATTAGAACAGTTTTGTTCTTTTTTTTTTTTTTTCCTAAAAGAGATCAGAGTGAGAAAAGATCATAGTGAGAAATATTGTTTTAGGGGACAGATGCAAATATATTCTGAATACATTTCCTATTTCAGATTTATAGACTAACTCTTCTCCTGTTAAAAACTAAATCTTCAAGGATTCTCCAATTCCCCCTATCCTCAACCCCACCTTGAGTATAGCGTACCTTTCATCTGTCAAACAGAATGTAAGGTTATACTTTGCTAATGAAGAGCAAGTTGGTTGGAATTATAGTTATTTCTTCCTTTGAGACAGCAAAACAAAAAATAAAGGCAAGCTTTACCCTATTTATGTAACAATAAAATCAGAGTCGAAATAATTACTCATAGAATGAAGAAATCACCTGTAAGGCAATTTGTCAAAGTAGTGTGACTTTGAGTTAGAGAAAATATTCAACACAAATTACAGATGACAAGAGCTTAAGAGACATATAGAGCAATCCGTTTTAGTTGCAGGAAGTGTCTTCATCCATTGTGCCCTAATGTCTTGTGAATGTGGCTGATAAGGCTATCAGAAGTGCAAGACTGAACTGTTGATTTTCTCTTAGGTCTGCATTACCATTTTACTATGTATTTTATTTTAGGACTCTGAAGTGAAATAAAATATAGCCATCATTAAAAACCTCTTTCTACATAATAAGCACATGCTGAAGGGTCATCATCGGCTATGGGTATGTAATTGGATAGATGTTCAAGAGGTTTCTGCTGCCTCCTCAAGGTTATGAGCAAATGATACATATCTAACATGGGTATGGATGTTTGCAGAGAGATATTCTTCTCTAAAATATTTGAAATGTCAAGAAATATCAATATAAAGCATAACATTTTTTTTTCTAATTCTGTTCAGAGGTTCAATAGTAGTAAGAAGGGCTTAAGTAAAACAAAGGTCCAACACCACACTATTTTCGAAGTCCCGAGGATGGAAAGAGGATATAACTTCTATAGCTTGTATCATCACAGTAAAATGATTTGTCTCAAAGATTAATCTCAAAACGATTCATCCCCTTCTCTCAAAGGCATTGCTGCTTTTCAGTCTCTCTACTCTCTGTTTAACTGAGGACAGAGAATCACATTTAGAGCCTGTGCTTTTATTTGTTCTGCATTGTCCACAGGGTGAAGGCAGTAGAGGTCTGGCAGATGGAAAACTCATGAATGTTGGCTGGTTTTGGAGACAATTTACAAGTTAAGTTTCCCAAAGGGTGGGGTGGGAGGGAGTGGATGTTTACAGAAAGATTTTAAGAGGAATGACGTATTCCCAAACTTCTGGAGGTGATGCCAGCACCTGGCAGATTGAACTGATAGATTAAAGAAAGACAATTATAACACTCCACAGGGATGATAATGAAGGGAAGAACAAGGTTACTAATACTCTCATGAATGTGGGCTCACCTGACATGTAATGTCTAAATAGGGGTATTGAAAACAACAGATGTTAAATTTTAAAAAGTTATGTTAATGACATTCAAGGGAAATAAGTCAATTGTTTTTATTATAAAAGTGTTTCTTCATCTTTAACCAAATAACATATATTTAAAGTGGATGAGAATTTCTTTTAAAATATCCTGACTATAATCCAAAGTGAGCACAAATTCTTTATAGTTACACTAACAATAACTATAGTTTCCTCTCTTCTTAATTATTGATTTCTTACATTTCTTCTGGGGAGAAAATTAAAGAGGAACTAGAGGCTAAAACTGGGGAAAAGAGATAAAGAAAGTGAAGTGTTTCACAAAATTGAGTAGATTGTTTTGAAAATCACCTTGGGGTAAGATAAAGGAGCTGAGATGAAAGTACACCTAGTTCTTGAAACTGCCTTCAGTATGTGCTGGGGCTGGGAGGCAGGGTGATTCGAAAGACAGCTGCTATGCGTGGAGCAATATTCTGATGGCAGAGTGGCAAGAGCTAAAGATTCAGGGTACTTTGTCTCAGACTCTTGATTCTATCACTTACTAACCATATGCCATTGGCAATTTTCTTAACCTCTTGAAGCCTCAGTTGTCTCATGTGTCAACATAAGGGCATTGAGCATTTTTATTTACTAAAACTGGTGAAGGAACTAAGGGTGGTACTGGATTTAATACACTTAGCATGGCTTCTAGCAAAAGTTTATGTGACATGTTATTTTGGTGGTGTGCTTGTGGTGACACAGTCACAATGGACAAGAGTAAGCCTTTATTTAACTATTGAGGTCTCATTTTTTTTCTTCCTGAGACAATAAAGTAGTGTGAATTTCTCTCACACTTTAAGTGCAAGCTGTTCTATTGTTAGACTAGCACTAGCAACTAAAAATCCTTTTAAGCCCAGATGACACCCATTACCTGGTTCTTCTATTCTTTGGAACAACACAATACATTTTGTTTCTTTTCCACTTATTGCTATTTCTAGTTTTGAAGACTAATCTTTCTCCCCTCAGTTTTCTAAATTCATCCAAATTGAGCATATTTCTTTACCCATCTTTCTAGATTTATACTATCCAGTATGGTAGTCCCTAGCTACATGTGCCTACATTGAAATGCAGCTAGTTCCTTTTGAGATGTCCTACAATATTAACAAAAATACTAGATTTCAGACTTAGAATGAAAACCAAATTATAAAACTCTCATTAATTCTTTACATAGTGATTATATTTGAAAAATATTTTAGATATATAAGGTTAAATAAAATATATTATTAAAAAATTTCATCTGCTTCATTTTTTAAATATGGCTGCTAGAAAATTTATAATGACATATAATGATATTGTTTGTATTTCTATTGGGTAGCATTGATCTACATAAAATCACTTGTAGAATTGAAGTGATTAGAAGAAGAAAATTTTTTTTAAAATGTGGATTTAAAAAATAGACTTCAATTTTAAGACAAGTACCAAATATTTGTTATACTTTTGTTGTAATTTCCCATAAATCACAGTCTCAAACTCATATATTGTTCAACATATATGTCCATGAACTAATATAAAACACATTAAACCAGCGTTGTGTGGTCCTAAATGAAGCGTATGTGTACAGCTACTCACCCACCTTCCTCATGGAGCAGTGAAACTCCTGTCAGTCACTTGTCACAGATACTTAGAAGCTAGAAACTTAGAAAATTTATCCTTACCTCTAAAAGCCCCTTATGAAGAGCAGTTGACCTTTTTTTTTTTTTCAACAAAAAACCTATTTTACTATGTCTCAGGTTATAGGCAAATTATAGTAATAGGAAAAATGGCTCCGTTTTCATTAATCTCTGAAGACGAAGTGGATATTTCAAAGAAAAAAATATCTCAGAGCCTGGAAAGATTTAAACTAATCTTGTTAGTTTTCTTTTAGATAGAACTCTACTATATAGCTGAAAAGTATTTCACAGAAATTAAAGGAAGGAAGCCCACTATATAGCACTGTTAAATGCATTTGGTTTAATTTAGTTTAGTGCTGATTTTTATAAGGCTATAAACTGCACATGACCAATGTTTGGTAAATTATGTTTCCAGTGCAGTTCCCTAAAGTACAACAGAGTCTTAGCTCGGCATTTATATCTACTTGATTTTATTGTGGGGCTCCAATATTTCTTCCAGCCTGAACCTCTTAAATATATTGTTTGTGTTCCTGAAATTACCAATAAGCAAGCTTTTAAAGTTATTTGGAGTATTTTATTTTGAATATCTGAAATAAATTTGTTGGAGGAACTTTCAATGAACATTTATTAGTCACCATTGTATATAAGTGTTAATCCAAGAATTTAAGAAATTTTCAATTTTACATGAAAAATTCTCCAGTCAAGACAGCATAAGTGAAGCATTCTTAAAGAAATTTTTAATTTTAATAGAAATTGTCCATCTTAAATGGACCATTTATCAGTTAAGATGATACAAATCAAGTGTTCTCAGCCTTGGCATAAGTGACATTTGCAGCCAGAGAATTCTTCATTCTGTTCTGTGCATTGTAGGATGTTCAGTAATAGCCCAAGGCCTCTGGCTACTAACAGATCAGTAACATTCTGGTCCCCAGTTCCAAAAGACCAAAATATCTCCAGATTAGGTCACATGTCCGCTGGGCAGCAAGTTCATCTCTAGTTGAGAACTACTGGCTTAGGTTTTGCTATGGTTAGGAATATAAAAAAGCGAATCTCACGGAATGAACACAGCAAAATTAGATTCATTCATTCTGTATTATGATTATGATTGTGATGTCATGTTAGCCATCATACATTCTATCATTGGTTTTTGATGTGGTGTTCCATGACTCATTGTTCGTGTATCACACCCAGTGCTCCCGACAATCCATGCCCTCCTTAATATATGTCCTATGTAGGAAATCTTGTCTCATGGTATTCACTCAGACATCAGTGCTCCCTGTACCTGTTTCCACATACATACACACAAAACAAAAATGTGACTAGAAAATTGGAAAATTACTCGCTAGCCCTTACTCCCATCTCTGCCAGTAACTGACCCTCTGCTCACATTTCCTTAATCAAAACAAAATATCTGGAGAAAAAAAATCTGGGAATGCCAAATGTCAAAGAGATGGGCAGATTCAGTCCTCCCGTGAACTATGAAACAGGTGACATGGGGAAATTGTAAATAGCCCTAAAGATCACTGCAAGAAGTTTAGGAAAGAGGATGAAGAAGAAATGAAATCTGAAGAGAGCATGGAAGGAAAAGGCTTCTTTGAAAAAGACAACTACAAGGCAGGGAGGGTCATTGTAGGAAGAGGAAAGAATACGAGGAATGATTGACAAAGAATGACCATTTTATGGACAATAGCTTAATAGCATTTTCTTTATAAGAAAGTTCTGTGGGGAAAAAAAAAAAGAAAGTTCTGTGGGTACGAAAGTCAGGACTTCAAAGTTGTGGTTCCAAATATATTTGAATATCTTTTTTTAATGTATAAAACTTTTGTATGTATCTCAAAATAATTACAATATAAGTTAAATTTTTGATTGTTTACTGTGACAGTTAAGAGTCATGGACTTTCTATCAGTTATCTAATTTAAATCTTTATAACCCTATATCATTAACACTGTTATCTTTTTTAATATGAGAAAACTGAAAATAAGTATAATTTGTCATAGTCAAACAACTTGTATGTGAAGCATTTGGTCTAAAACTCAGGTTGTTCTGATTCTAAAATGTGTGCCCTAAACAATTATACTGTACACTATATAGCCCAATATAAGTTATATTTATATAACATGAATTCTAAGGTGAACATTTTTCTTACTTTGTAACATTGCTCATATCTATAAACATCTTACAATCAATGTTGTGTCATAGTTTAATTGGCTGCTTTTTTCCTTGTCCCAGTGGTACATAAAATAATAGTATGTTTTGTAATGAATAAATAGCCTCTCATATTCAATAAATCTTTTAGGACAGCCTCATCTGTTAAGGAAAAGACAAAGTCATTGCCATGCAGAAGCCATTAGCATCTAATCTAAAAGTTCAGAGCCAAGTCTTGCAGACTTTTTGTTAATTCAAACAACTGTGACTCACTGGCTCAGATCAGAGGCTTCCGACCTCTTAGGAGAGGTACTCATTTTCCTGTTTTTCAGATTCGTCTCATTTGCAATACTGCTTCCTCCAAGAACAGGGACATTCCTTCCCCAACTGCAGTAGGGACATTTATAAGGGTGAAATATCCAAGAGGATTGATGGAAAGGAAGAATCAATATCTATTTTGGGGGTAGAGCATTTGACTGCAATATCTATTTTGGGTAGTAAATATTTTTGGCAAAATGGAATTTGGAGCAGACTACTTACTATTTACTTTTTTCTTTGGACAGTTCATCGCCCTTTCTTTCTTTAGGAAATGTACCTGGTTTTAGTTTTGTGTTAACCATTCCTCCCCAACTGTAGATTCAGTGTCTGTGGTTTGAGTTAATCTGATTCTGCTCCTACCTATGATGGTGAGACATCTTAGGCTCATGGTAATTGGTTACAGCCAATTGGCCATGGTAATTGGTTACAGCCATTCCAATTGGTCTATTCAGAGTTAACCCCTCGGGCTTTACTTAAGAAATTGGGAAATATTTGAACGAAAGAAGATGCAAAATTTAGAGATGCTGAAGCCATCGCACTAATTCCCTGAGAATAAAGACATCTAAACGGTCACAAAGACAAGAGAGAGAGTCAGAAACCAAGTCCAGAGAAAATCAGTTGACTTCCAATCGTAAGTCACACCCAAAGTCAACCTTTACTCTGGGTTTTCCATTATGTGAATAAATTCTCTTTTATTATCAGCCAGTTTTAGTTATGTTTTCTGTCACTGGCAACTGAAGGCAGTCTAAGTGATAGGACCACTATTAGCATTATAAAAATGAAACAGAGAAACACACAATTGGTTTGCAAAAGGGAACAAAACAGTTTCAGAGCATTAAAACTGTTGTGGGCTGGGGAGAATGGGTGGTTCAGGTGGTTAAAGCGTCTGCCTTCAGTTCAGGTCATGATCCCAGAGTCCTGGGATCCAGCCCTTTTTGATTATCTGCTCAGCAGGGAGCCTGTCTCTCTTCCTCTCTCTGCCTGCCTCTCTGCCTACTTGTGATCTCTGTCTGTCAAATAAATAAATAAAATCTTAAAAAAAAAAAAACTGTTGTGGGCAAATCATGTTATGCATATAAGATAGGAAAATTATCTTGGGTCAAACTCTTTAGTAGATTTTTTTCTTAAAACTGCTTTTCACATTTTTAAGAATTAGAAGAAAACTGTCACTGAACTGTCCTGGTCAATTCAGACCAGAAATGAAAAAAATAATTAACTAGAACTGTGTGTCTATAGCCAAAAGGATAAAATTGGCTGGGTAATTACCAGGGCAAATAAAAATACAAAAATGGATTCATCATTTTTTTTAAGATTTTATTTATTTATTTGACAGAGAGAGCGAGATCACAAGCAGGGAGAGAGGCAGGCAGAGAGAGGGAGGAGCAGGCTTCCCGCTGAGCAGAGAAAGCAGAGAGGCCAATGCAGGGCTCGATCCCAGAACCCCGAGATCATGACCTGAGCCACTCAGGCACCCCAGATTCATCATTTTATATCATTTTGTTTGTAAAGGCAAACTTTAAGAGCTAAATAAATATAGCACTTATTTTTCCATGTCCTGATTTTGTATGATATCAAAGTAAAATGAGTAAGAGTACAGTTATGTTATGATTACATTTATTTTTTGGAAAGCTGAATGAAGTGGGTGTGTGCATAGAGGGAGGGAAGAGAAAAGAAAGAGAGACAGAGGGAGAGGGATGAAACCTGATAGTGGATGTTTTAACTGAATCAGAACTTTGGACAGTCTTTATAACAAGGTCTCCATTGAAGATACATTTTCCCTCTGTTGGCCGTCTCCTTCATTCTCTTCAGATCCCTTGGAACCATGAGGGACCATGTCCACATCTTCTGTCTTGGTGTATCTATCCATTCTCTATTAGGATTCAGTGAAGTACATAATGCCCTTTACAATGTCAGACTGTTTCTGCCTGCTACCTAATGCCTACTGAATTTATTCTATTTCACCAGTCATTGTCTTGCAAACATTATGAGCGTTTGTACACCTTGAATTTTAACACCCAGAAGGATGGCTTTTTGTGGCAAGTATAACTTCTCATCTGTATAAATTTTATCAGATATTAGAAATCAAAACCATTGGCTGGTACAAAATAAATGGCAGGACGGAAGGCCTCTGTGGCATGAAAACACACATTGCAGAACGTGGTCACATCAGAGAGGTGTGATGAACTGCTCGCTGGCCGAGGAGATTTGTAGAATAGTGCATTAAAGCCTCTTGGCAGAAAATTTACAGCACAATCTGCCATACTAGCTCTGGCTCTCATTAGATGAGACGGTATGCTGGTCTCTCAAACTTGGGAAAGGTGTATTACAGACACACACATATATAAGTATTTTAGGAAATCTTCAGAGATGGTAGCATTATAATGAATCGGAGCTGGGCAAGGTATTACTAAATGCAGGGAGTGCATATTTGAAAAACAATTCAAGTTTAAGTTTTCAAAAATAGAGATGAGTTAAGCAATATAGTTGGATCTCTTTCACTTTTCTAAAATGTCAAAAAGGTAATGTAGGAAGCCAAAGCACTTAGATCCTAACTCTTTATTTTGGACCTATATTTGATCATATTCCTGAGTGAAGACTGATGTGTGTGATTTCAGTATCTCTAATTATGTGGACATGGAGACACTTCTAAGAAGACTGAAGATATCACGTAGGGATTTTAATCCAATTGACATTCCCTTTCTTAATTTGGTGTGCAAGCCCAGCTGAACAGGTTGATGCCTGGGACAGATATTTTTGGGTGTTTAGTTTGCTGCTTAATAAGATACACATAGGGCGCCTGGGTGGCTCAGTGGGTTAAGCCTCTGCCTTCGGCTCAGGTCCTGGGATCGAGTTCCGCATCGGGCTCTCTGCTCGGCAGGGAGCCTGCTTCCTCCTCTCTCTCTCTGCCTGCCTCTCTGCCTACTTGTGATCTCTCTCTGTCAAATAAATAAATAAAATCTTTAAAAAAAATAAGACACACATAATAAATACACATTTTGTCATGAAGTGGTATACAAGCTACACAGCAAAAATAATATCTAAAATGTACAGAATGGCTTTTATGAATTGCTTACACCTTCTCTGGAAATGTCTGGTTGCTTTACAAAAATAATCTTGTGATCCTTATAGTGACTCCACAAGCTGTATGTCCCTGTCCACATTAGAAAGCTGAGATAGTTGAGGCACCAAGAAGATGAGTTTGTAGCAACTTAAGTATCTTCAGGGAAGTCTGTCTGTCTCCCAAACCTGCTCTTCCAACTTTGGCATACTGCTGGTAAACATCCAGTTCTTAGCTTTCCTTCACAAGGCACTACAAAGATGCCAGAAGAGAAAGTTATTTAACCTTGACAAGAAGGAAGAAACTTGAGGAATAAAAAGTGTTTTCTTTTAAAATAAGATTCTAATATCCAATTCCCTGTAGCCCTGAGGACCGATGATCTGTACTAAGTTATTACACACCCTAGCAATTCTCCTATGCCCACTTCTGCCTCAGTAGAAACACATGAGTTGATCAATTCCATTTGTAATTACATCTGGGAAAAGGGATTATAGAGACAAATACACTCAGCTGTTTTGTTCCCATGAGTACAACATGAAATTAATCACTGGACCAATCTTTCCCTTGCTCCAGTAGTATTGATCAAGGCAAATCCTCTGCTAAGTCTGGCACATATGAGTCCTAACACAGGAGTATTTAGAAGAACAAAATGAAAATGTTTACTTCAAAAACCAATTTGATCTCTTAATGAGAAGATTAGTAGTAATGATTGTAAACTTCCAGTAATAGTCACTAGGTATGAAATACGATGGCCTAAAGCATTTAGTTATTTTTGCATTTGAACTATAACTGTGCTTGACAGTGAACTCTATTCAGTAATTCAGAAGCACAGGAAATATTTAAATTTATAATGGTCATTTCACCAACTTCTCACAACCCATAATGCTGATCAGCTGCTTTGACAAACATGACTGAGAAGAATTCCCAGGAGATTGATGCAATGATTTGCTTACTTCACATTGAAATCGATAGGGTATTAAATGTAGCTCACATATTTAATACTTTCAAGAAATTGATACTGTGCTTTCTTTCAGTTAACTTGTACATAGACAAAATAAAAAGATTTTACTACCTTTTATAAAATGTCCAAGAAGACTCACTTCCCTTTTGAGACCATTCTCTAGAGTATGCATCAGAATACCAGTCTGTGGTATGTTATTAGTTTTTTATCATGCATAAAAGACCTTATAGGTAAATATATTTTGGGGAGATAGATGGTCCAAAAAACATTAAAGACTTCACAGAGTCTTTCATAGACAAATCGAGTTAGAACTCTTCAAAATAAAGTGATGATCCTTCAAAAGGTTTGAATTAAATTCCAACAAATTTTCAATTCAGATTTTTGTCTCAGAGGATGTTACAAGATTGGTGTTCTGTAGTGCACAGCTTGAGAACTATTCTTTAGGATATACAGAATACCGAATCTCTGCAACACACTGTCTTATACACTCTACCTTGAATGATGGGTCAGGATGATGAGCAAATATAAAATATTCTAAATAGGAATCAGTCTCAGGCAAACGTGCCAAAGAGGTACATTAGGAATAGGTATATGGGTTGCTTTTCTCTTCATATTATCTGGCATTCTTATCAGATAATCTAACTTAAACCTCACAAATGCAACAGCTTACTGGATGTCTATGATACTCCAGGCGATAAATATGACACTTTTTTTTTTGATAGATCTTAAAAATAATACATGCTCATCAGAGAAAATCTGGAGAATGTAAGTACAAGGAAGAAAAAAAATCTTCTGTAATGTAACATTTATTCTTATATTTTCTGCAGATTTTTTTAAATACAAAGATGTCAGGCCCACCAAGAATCTAAAAAGTGAATAGTATTTATCTTCAAAGTTAAATATTGGTATTTGGTTTATGCCACTCAGAAATGAGACATAATGCAAGTGCAGTACATAGACCAATTGGTAAAGCAGTGTCAGAGGAGTTAATAGATTCACATTCTGTCTTAGATTTCAAAATTTGGATAATATGATTTACCTTTTTAAACATTACTGCAAATGATTTAAATGGAATAATGTCAATGAAAGGTTGCTGAACTTCCTGCATTAAATTCTTCACAGATTATACTCTGCAGCCATAAAGAAAAAAAAGAAATCAAAACTGTAGGTAGAAGTAGTTTGTTTCTTTTTCCTGCTTTATCTTGGTTAATTCCCATTTCCAAATAATGTTTAAGATAACAAGTATTCTTTAGCTAAGGTTTCAATCACTTTATCTCCAAGAGTTTTTTTTTCTCAACATTTTTCAAAACAACAGCAGTACTTGTTTCTGTAACTGAATCTTAAATAAAGAAAATCACGCTGTACTAAGATGATCTTCAAGAGTTTTTCTTCACCTTTAATTATCTGTAGTGAATAGAAATTAATGTGTTCTTTTCTTGTTTTTCATTATATTCTGTCTTAATGGTCTAAAAATTTCATGATGAGTTCTTGTCAAGTTGTTCCCATTTTAAAAGCTCTGATTTTTTTTTTTTTAAAGCAAATAGTACTTAACTGCTGTGGAACAAATGGTGCACAAACTATCATTTTTCTTCTGAAGGTCTCATACATTGTGGTCAGAAATCCATCTTTACTATATTAAGCACAAAGGGCTGATTGGGACAAACACTTGTAAGAGCCATTCTTCCCCAGTAATCAAGACTTAAGTGTCATTCAACCTTGTACATCATATTCATCTTTGCCAATTTTGATGCAGACTTGAGGTCTTCAGAGATCCAAAAAGTTTTAGTCTCCCATTATGACATCACCACCACATTGTGTCTCATTTTTAACAAAGAAAAACTGGTCCAAAGTAAGATTAGCTCATCTTCTATCACAGTGCCAGAACAGTAGTCCCCTTATCTCAATAATATGTCCATGTAATTATCCAGCATAAAGGGTATATTCAGTTATTACTTGACCTAGAAGTTCAAGATCATAATTTGTGTGGTAGCTTCATTAGTAGATTATTTCTAACATAACCAGCTGCATTGCCACAAGGTGAACATATTTAACAAAAACATTCTTCCCATTAAATCCTACAATTACTGAAGGGCTCTGGGTAGTTTTAAAGCACCAGAATTTTAGCAAACCTCAGTTTTTTATTGGCTAGCTCAAAGTAGCTCCTTATATCTGGCCTTAGAACATAAGTCTCCATATGAGTTACAGAGATAACAACATTTGCATCAAATAACTAGAGCTATAGAAACGAGAGCTGTAGAGGTTTTTATTCGAACCAGACCCCAACGCTCCAAGTAGTGCAACTTCTAGCACTTTGAGATTCATGGGCGGCTTTCTGTGTCTTGAACCAAGGCACGTGCAAGAGTGGCTCTTCCCTGTTGGAAACATTCAAAAGAAGTTTAAAACATCGTCATTTAGAAAGGATGCTGGTTTATTTGGTAATGTTTTCATAATTTTTCTGCTTCAAGCACATTCTGTTGCATCTATGTGTTGGCACCAGCTCTTGGTTGTTTAAAATGTAGTTAGTAAATCCAAAGGAAATGCTCACAGATCTAATTTCCTAAGATATCACCTTCAAATTCATAATACAAATAGCGCGTAAATCTAGCAAGTCTAATCACCTGCAGATGTTTCTGTATTCAATTCAAGTATTTTTTTTTTAACATTAGCTATGTGTTTCCCATTTTTGTTAAAGTCTATCAGTGGTGACAGAAATCCCATTCATAATCAATCTTCACTTTTCCTAGGATCTTGGCCTGCATGAAGGATCCATTTTTCTGCCTCAGCAGACTCTGTTTCAAACGTTTTAATGATTATGTTTACTTTCTCCATGTCTGTAAGTAGGTGGCTGTTTGTGGTAGGCTTTTCATAGTACCTCTGTTCAGTCACTCTAAAGCTGAAGTGGGTCTTTTACTTTCACACTTCTGCCTTGGATTTAATGCTGGATTTTATAAAATCTGTGGTACTAAATTTGTTGAAAGAAATTTAAGGGCTCTTTGAGGTTTTTAACATAGCTAATTAAATCCATTGTATCTCACTTGACAAGCTGCTTGGACTTACCCTCCTTAACCTTACATGTGCAAAATTCACCTCAGAAAAGAAAGCTGTGGAATTCAGCTATGCGCCTCTCTCCTTCTTTCTCACTTCAAAGGGTCAAATATTTAGATGGCTTACCAAATTACATATTGATTTGAGTTACAAAATATTGATCTAGTTTTACTTGCACAGATCTGTATTTCCAGGGGTGCCATTTTGCTTTCTAAAATCTTACATTGCCTCTGATAAATAATGCACTCCTTGCTGCTTCTCATCTAATTTCCTACTTATTACAATTCGTAGAGGATTGTGATTTGCCAGATTAGTATAAGGATGTGATTTTGTGTTTCAATATATCCTTATAAGTTATCTTTTTGTCCCTTTGCCTGTCAGTTTCTGTTTTAGATTTTTAAAATATTTTACTATGTCAAAAGCATTAATAGTCCAGTTTGGTCAGCTTCCACTATAAATACATGACTACTGGATTCTCTCTATCTTCAGGATTACTTGGCCTCTAGGGATAGATGAAACCTTTAAAAAATGTGATGTCCACAGTCTCTGACTTCTAGCACTTTACTTACTTTATTTGTATGGGGGAAAAGGAAGGAAGAGAACCTTTAGAGAAAGGGTAAGACTTCTGTATCTGTTAGGCATTTGATGTACATTTCCTCACAGCATTCCCATAATAATCCTAAGAAGAAACTATGCTTACTCTCTAAATGAGTTAATTAAAATGTGGAGAAGTTAAATATCAGCCTCAAGTTCTTACAGCTAATAAGAGACAGTCAAGACCTATTTAAATATAGGTCTCCTGACTCCACAGCCTCCTTTCCACTAATCAGATTACTTTCCTTCTATAGCTTTACATTCTAGCTTACCTTGTGTTTTCATTATTTACATGCATATTATTTCTCCCTTTTAGGTGAGTAATTTTCAAAACATGGCTTAAAAAATATTAGCATCTTTTTTTTTTTTTTTTAAAATATTAGCATCAAACTCACCAGGGTTAGGTGTTCTTGGGCGTAGTCTTAGATCTACTGAATTGTAATATCTTAGCAGAAGGCAGAATCTACCTTACAAATATAAGCCCTGGGTAAATCTGATGCACGGTATAATTTGAAACCATCCTTTTAAAGAGTCATGTTCAGTGTATCTATTCGTTTTCCGCATTTCCCAGTTTAGTGTCAGACAGATGCTTGATGCTCAATAAGTGCTTATTATATCAGATTCTGAATATAATTTTAGAATCCTTGAGAAAGAAGTTTGATTTTCTCATATTAAATCAACCAAGTAACAGCTCGTGATATGGCTACCAGAACTCTCCTTTAACTCTTTTAATGCAGGGTGTTTTGGTTCCAGGTGACATGTAGAGAACACAAAAGATTAGATCACAGAAGTTTAGGACAGTATATTGGCCAAAGGATATACTTGGACATTAAAAAAAAAAAAAAGCCAATGCAATATCTCAAGTCTAGTTCAATGAGTAGTTTTGCAGAAATTTGTGTATGAGGTAAGGCCTTTCATAGTGTCCAATTCACTCCGATTTTCTCCATTCTTTTTCCTTCACCATAAAAAAATTATACTCCCTGAGATATTATTAAGGGACCTGCGAATAAATGGGATTTCATCATGAAAAAAGGGAAGGATAAGCTTAAAAATAAAATCTTTGCTTTCAAAGCAAACATTTTTCTTAGGAATTGCTTCTTAATACTTCTGAGGCTGCAGAATTTTTAAATTATAAATGAGCACAGGAAACTTCCTACTCGTTTCTGGGCTCCATAGATATCTTGGCACCAGGGGAATCATTTGGATCTTCCTCCATATACTGAATTAATTAATTCAATGAGTGACAAAATTATAGACATCTTACATATTAGCTAGGCTTGAAAGGAATGGTCATTTTTTTTTCCTCCATAAAGATGTTTGGTTTAATAGGTGAGGTTTATAATGCCTAACCCTGGAGATCAAAGATACCTTGAAGGTGAACTTTGTTCTGGACTCTTCTAATTTTTAATCAGAGAACCCAAAATATTCTTCCAACCTCAAATAGTTATTTATTCCATACATATTAAGGTCCTCTCAATATCCTTGTGTGAATAGAAGAGGTGTTTTCTGCCATTCATATACCAAGGTAATGAAATCAGTTATTTTTCCTACATATCCCTTTGCTATATTATATTTGGTTTATAAGAGAGTGACATTTCTTGTGTGATATTACCATATCTTATAGATCTTATAATTAATTAGATTATATTACAATTATCTTATAATATCTAAGATATTACCATATCCTATAGATGGATCTTCTTGTACCATAGGCTTTTAATAACTTGTTAATCATTTCTTTATAACATATTTGCACCATAAGTTAAATGTTTGGAAATTTTTTTGAAATTCTAAGTTGAATGGATAGTTGAATGGTGAATAAATTGATGAGGTGAAATAACCCAAAGTAAACAGTCTTTCAGTTTTCTTTTATTTCTAAGTTTTCTACATATTGTGGAAGTTTTATGATCACAATTAAGTTATCAATAAACACTCAAAAGACAGTCAAAGCTGAAGAGAATCCTCATGCCTAGAAATTTGCGCTGCAGGGACAGATGTGCGCTTAAAGATTACCAAGTACCACAAATCAACAAAATGGGTATTTTCTCATGCATTCAGAGAAACATTGAAATAAATGGAACAGAAGCTGTTGCTTCAGTAATGGATTAGCCCCAGTGAGATAGAAATAGCCTGCGCCCTGACAATCCTCAATACGCACGTTGATTACTAAGCAGGATCGTGTTCCTTTTCCACTGTTGTTTGGTGTTTTGTAGCACACTGAGACACTGCATGAAGGGTGAGTGGGGTGTGGTGGAGAAGTCTATGGACTACAAAGCTTACAGGGTATTTTTTATTAGACAAGATTACATATAAAAAATTGTAAAAGTATTCCAGATTAGATTGAATTTACTTCAGACTGTCTAGATGATATTTTCCACTACTGAAAAAATGGAGTAATCATCAAAAAATAGTAAATTATAGAAATATATTTCAAATAATTCTGAAAATTAAGGCTTGTATTTGAATTTCAAATGCCAAGTTTATATGTGATTTTATGTGCAATCATATCTATCTCATCCCGTCTTTAAGAGTTTCCTAAAGGGAAGGTTACATTATCTAACATGAGTTGTTTAATTTTAAAGAGTATGTGGTCTAGTAGATGACAAATGGATATTCACAGAAATACCTTAAGAAAAGGGAACCTTGAAAAAAAAACAAGTGAAATAGAATTTCCTGCTATTAAACTGTTGGTATTTTGGAGCTCTTTGACCTGGGATATAACAAATGTACTTGTGCAAATGTTACTAATCTAAGAATCTGTGTCACATTTTTAAAATTAACTAACTGATTTCTTCATTGTGGCAGACAAGTTTGACTATCTAATACAATCGTCATTTCATATTGGGTTTGCTTTGCCAGTCTACACCATGAGTGTTAGAAAAGCAAAACAGTGTCTTTTAGTCTCTGTGTTGAAGTAGGGTAGGTATGTGACATATTCTCAGTAATAGGATGTAAGTGGAAGTCCTTGGGAGCTGTTTTGAAAGTTTCACTTTCAAAGTGAAGTAAGCATTGTATATCACCCAACCTCTCCCACTTTTATTCTTTCTTGAGATTGGTCACTATGGTAGAATCTTCAGCAGCTACCCTATACAATGGAAGTATAAGAGAAGGAAAGACCAAGAGAATCAGGACTGTCAGCATTAATATTATCGGTGACCTAATGCTAGAGGTTCTATAATTATAGACTAATTTCTTTGGGAAAGGTAAGCGAGGAGAAAATTTAACCATGATTTTTATAAGCCACTGTACTTGTATATTCTGTTATTATGCAGATACAAATGTAATTTGTAACAAATGTACAAATACATTTGTATTACGAGTGATACATTTAACCCTTATCTGCACATACATGATACATTTGGACATCATTAATGATTATTTTCTGAAACTTTGGAATGTCATATGCTTGTGAGACTTTTTCTTACAGCCATAATTTATATAAATTGTGAAAAAGCATATTTATCCAAGAACAGAAAATATAATGACTTATGAAAATGAATCACATATTTTGGGTAGTTTTGCATTATTTTTTTATTCTTGCAAAAATGGAAATACCAATAACAGCAACAAGAATAGCATATATTTTAAAAATTATTAATGTTAGGAGTTAATCAACATTCTGGTTATGTTGTAAGTTATTTCTTAAAGTATTGCATCATACTTATTTTAAAATTATGTATTCTAAATCCAATATGGTATTCAGGCTTGAATTCTGGAAGAGTAAAAAGACTTAATTGAAAAAAAATTAGTAAAATCGAAATGAAGTCTTCAATTTAATTAATGGTAATATAGTGATGTTGATTTCTTACTCTTGGAGGGCATGTGGGAACTCTTTGTAAATGTTTCTGTGAATATAAAGTTGTTTCAAATTTAAAAAAAATGTTTAAAAATTTTTTACACATGTAGGGGCACCTGGGTGGCTCAGTGGGCTAAGCCTCTGCCTTTGGCTCAGGTCATGATCTCAAGGTTCTGGGATCAAGCCCTGCATTGGGCTCTCTGCTCAACAAGGAGCCTGCTTTCCCCTCTCTCTCTGCCTGCCTCTGCCTACTTGTGATCTCTCTCTGTTAAGTAAGTAAATAAAATCTTTTAAAAATTATTTACACATGTAAAGATGTGTACATTTTCTTTCTGTGGATAATGCAAAAATGCAGGCTACTCAAATACCCAACAGAATTAGTGTAACGAGAATGATGACCCTGATTTGTTATGTTGGTGGAAGGATCATTACTAGCACTGAACCTGTGTATTTCAGGCATGAGAGTATACAAGTAATGGCACATCCATTTCATGGGCAGAAACCTTGCGTAGTATTAATTCATGTGATATTTGTTCCTATACCCTAGTTAAAAATACCTGTTGTCATCATGAATTCACTCTCTCTTGTGGGTAGGTGTTGGAGTAACAGGACGGTTATGCAGACTTTTGAAACCACTGCTTATCATCCTTAAGCTGGCAAGAAGAGTTTTCACTTTCCACATCACTTTCAAACTGAAATGGTCACTCAGACGCTCTGTGGCAAGAGAGTTGTCCCAATCCATGCACAGTAGTTACTGCTTCTTTTATGGAGTTTACACGTGTATAGGTAGTTTTCAAAAGAATAACGCATCCTTCTCAAATAAATTGAATGAACTCAACTTGTGTTCCTGCCATTAGAAGTCTATTCCCCTTGCTCCCCAATGACTAATTTTGATTTAGTTATCATCAGGAGTGGCTTACTGAGGTTTCTTCCAGGAAAAACATACTCCATGCTTTACCATAATCATTTATTGAGTTGATCAGTTCTAACAAGTCTTTTGGGTTTTTATATATATTATCATGTCATCTGCAAATAATGAAAGTTTTACTTATTTCTCATCAATCTGAATGTTGTTTATTTTTTGTTTTTGTCTGATTGCTGTGGTGAGGACGTCCACTTCTATGTTGAATAGAAGTGGTTAAGAATGAATATCCTTGTCTTGTTCCTGACCTTAGGAGAAAAATCTGTCAGTATTTTCCAGTTGAGGATGGAGTTAGCTGTGGGTTTTTCATATATGGTCCTTATAATGTTGAGGTATGTTCCCTCTAAACTTACTTGCTGAGAGGTTTTATTATCAATGGATTTTGTATTTTGTCAAGTGCTTTTCCTGTATCTATTAAAATGATCACTTTTTTATTCTTTTTCTAAATGTATCATGATTTATTTTCAAATATTGAACTACCCTTACAAACTAAGAATAAATCCCACTGATTGTGATGAATTATTTTTTTAATGTTTGATTCAGTTTGTTAGTATTTTGTTAAGGACTTGCATCTCTGTTCATCAGGGATATTGACCTGTAGTTCTATTTTTCTGAGGTGCCTTATCTAGTTTTGATATCAGGATAATGTTGACATCATAGAATGAATTTCGAAGTTTTTCTTCCTTTACTATTTTTTTGGAATAGTTTGAAAAAAATAGCTATTAATTCTTCTTTCAATGTTTGGTACCATTCAACTGTGAAGCCATCGGGTCCTGGATTTTTGTTTGTTGGGAGTTTTTTAATTACTAATTCAATTTCACTGCAGCTAATCAATATGTTCACATTTTCCATTTCTTCCTGTTTCAGTTTTTGTAGTTTATGTTTCTAGGAATTGAGCCATTTCTTCTAGGTTGTCCGATTTGTTGGCATATAGTTTATCATAAGATCTTATTATTGTTTGTATTTCTGCTGTGTTGGTTGTTATTTCTCCTCTCTCATTTGTGATTTTATTTGTTTGGTTCCTTTCTCTTTTTTTCTTGATAAGTCTGGCTAGAGGTTTATCAATTCTATTGATTTTTTTCACAGTACCAGCTCATGGTTTTATTGATCTTTTCTATTGTGGGTTTTTGTTTTGTTTTTAGTTTTTATGTCATTTATTTCTGCTCTAATCTTTATTATTTCCCTCCTTTTGCTGGTCTTGAGGTTTTATTTATTTGTTTATTTTTTTATTTCCTTTAGGTTAAGGTTATTTGAAATTTTTCTTGCCTCTTGAGTAATTCTGTGTTGCTATCAATTTCCTTCTTAGAACTGTTTTTGCTGCATTACAAAGGCTTTGGATCTTTGTGTTTATATTTTTATTTATTTCCATGTACTTTGGATATTTTCTTCTTTTTCTTTTTTATTTCTTACATTTTCTTTTGTTGGCTCATTCATTTTTTTAGTAGCATGTTATGCAACTTTCATGTATTTGAGGTCTTTTTAGATTTTTTTCTGCTGATCAACTTCTAGTTTCCTACCATTGTGGTCAGAAAAGATGCATGGTGTGACTTCAGTCTTTTAACATTTGTTGAGGCTTGTTTTGTGGCCTAGTCTGTGATGTGTTTTGGAGAATGTTCCATGTGCACCTGACAAGAATGTGTATTCTGCTGTTGTAGGATGGAATCTTCTGACTATATCTATTAAGTCCCTGTGGTCCAGTGTATCATTCAAAGCCATTATTTCCTTATTGATTTTCTATTTAGATGATCCATCCATTGATATAAGTGAAATGTTAAAGTTGTAGTATTATCAGTTATTTCCTTCATGTTTGCTATTAACTATTTCATGTATTTGGATGGTCCCATGTGGAGTGCATAAATATTTAAAATTATTATGTCTTCTTGTTGGATTATATAGGGCACTACTTTGACTCTTGTTACAGTCTTTGCTGTAAAGTCCGTTTTGTCTGATATAAATATTGCAACCCCAGGGTTCTTCTGCCATCCACTTTTGCCATCATCAGACATGCTAGATGTTTCTTCATCCCATCACTCTCAATCTCCAGGTATCTTAAGGTCTAAAATGAGTCTTTTGTAGGCAGCGTATAGATGGGTCTTTTATTTTTTTTTAATCCATTCCATCATCCTATTTTTTTATTGTTGCATTCAGTCTTTTTACATTAAAAACAATTATTTATAAATATTTATTGACATTTTATAGCATGTTTTGTTGTTGTTTCTGTATTTCTTTCTGTTTACTGGTTTTATATATAATATATTTGGATTTCTTTCTCTTCATTATTTTCATATATATTAGTGGTTTTGATATATGGTTACCATTAGGTTTGTGTATAACTTCCTCTACGTATAGTAGTCTATATGCAGTTGATGGTTATTTAAGTTTGAATCCATTCTTTATTCCAATCCCCACATTTTAGGTATATGACATTATATTTTACAACCTTTTATTTTTTGAATTTCTTGATTGATTCTTTAGACATATTCATTTTTATTGCTTTCGTGTTTCCTACCTTCATATTGTCATTTTTGGTTTTTCCACTCAAAGGGTACACTTTAATATTTTTTGCCGAGCTGGTGTAATGGTCTGAGCTTCTTTAGTTTGTTTGGGAAATTCCTTATTTCTCTTTCTATCCTGACTGATAGCCTTGCAGGATAGAGTATTCTCAGATGCAAGTCATGAAGTTTGTTCCATTCAGTGCTTTGAATATTGTGTGCCACTCTTCTCTGACTTGGAAAATTCCTGCTGAAAAATACACGGCTAGCTTTATTTTGGCTGGGAGGGTGGTTTCTTTTCTATGTAACTGTCTTCTTTTGTAATAGTTTTTCCTTTATCATTATATTTAGTGATAAATACGATATGCCTTGGTGTCATCTACTTTTGTTGATTTTGTTGGAGGTTCTCGGTGCTTACTGGATATGAATATCTGTCACCTCAGATTAGGGATGTTTTCAGCTGTTATTTCTTCAAAAAATTTTTTGGGGGGGTTCTCTTTTCTCTTCTTCTGGAACTCCTGTATTGTACATGTTATTACACTTGAAGTCACTGA